>NC_135738.1:16585961-17218653 GCF_041903045.1 Epinephelus lanceolatus
TCATGCATTTGTTAAGCATTATGACTACTTTTACTTTTTTTCCTTCAAGTAAACTGTATTTTAGTTCTAATAATTTTGTACTTTTACTTAAATGAAAATTAACATCAGAATGTTTACTTGTAACAGTAAGATTACACTGTGGTATTGCTACTTTTACTTCACCAAAACATACAGATGATGTAATACCACCAATGTGGTCGTCTGATAAGATACAAAATATCTTTTAAGTAACATTTAGACTTTTAACTGCTGTATATTTCACCTTATAGTGCGATTACCTGGAGCAGGTGTTTGTCTGATCAGAGGTCATCACATTTTAAAATGTTGTCACAATTATCCATCATTTAGACGCACTCACCATAGTCGTTCCTCAAAGCAGTGATTTCAGGCTCATGTTTGTGAGTGAGCTATCCTCATATTGTAAACTTGTATTTCACCGTGTCCATCCTGTAAAACTGGACTGATGGAGGGAGAGGTGGCAGCCTCTCAGCACTCATTACAAAGTGTGATAGCTAAATGTGGTGGGAAGAAAGGCAAACATCACTTGGGCCAAATTGATTCTGGTTGATTTGGTTTAAAGAGAAACAGCCTCAGACCAGCTGCTCAGGGAACAGTAATGTATAATATATACCTGTTTTGTGATTCTTCTTAGATGATGTAAGTGTATCTTTAGTCTTTTTAGTTGCAGTCAATTTTAGTATCAGCTATGCTTGGCTTTGTGAAACTTTTTTTGAATCTATTGGTCTATTGGAAGTATAAAAACACCTCATTAACTGAGACTATGTTGCCGTTTGTAAAAACTTTTATTGACCTTTCCTGACCTGTTAAAACCTCTCTGTTTTGGGGGTTTATATTCATACAGTGTAAATTATATTTAAAAATCAGCCCCCTCCACGGAACAGGAGACCAGTCCATTGATTACACTCTCTGTTCCTCCCCTTCTCTGGAGATATTAATGTCTCTCTCCATTGTTTGATTGATTTCTTCGGTGTGAGCTGCAGGCTCCTGACGGCGGCTTTATCAGGCTTTCCACAGCGTTTATGACTCTGTGTCAGCTAATGGCCTTCGGTGTACACTGCTGCTCTTAGCACAGGATATAGCTGATGCTGATGCATTTGCAAACCCCTCCATTACCAGTGTCCGTGCCGTTCAGTCAGCGGCTGTTAAAAATGCCACATGTTCTCAAGTGGGACATTAACAGCTTTACTGTGTTCTGTCCATGCCCAAAAGTCAACAAAAACATTTATGTTTGACACCTTTTATGGCCTAGTAAATTTTTCAGATCTGTTTTGACACAAATCTTGCACTACTTATTTCTTTTCTAGCAAGGTTAAAGGTCAGGATGAAACATACCAACCAGCAACTCGAAGTCTAAAAGGGATTCAATGATTTGCTCAGAGACAGAGCTCAGGCCCATGGTCATTACAGCACCCTGTTGCCTTCTTTCTACCTTTATCTATGTTTAGCTGCTGATTCATCATGAAGAAGCAGGTAGTGGGTATACAGGTTTACTCCCTATCAACTTTAGATTTTAGGGAAATGGGTAACTGACCATGCTGCAGATTAGTCTGCTTTGCAGTCATAGGCTTGATATCATTTTACATACCATAAAGTTGAAATAGTTGGTCGACTAATTAGTTAGTTGCATAGGGCGGCTCAGGAAGTAGAGTTAGTCGTCCAGTAATCCTAAGATCGACGATTTGATTAACGGTTCCTTCAGTCCACATGCTGAAGTATCCTTAGGCAAGATACTAAGTGCCAAATTGCTCCCAATGGCTGTGCCATCACTGTGTGAATGCATGTAAATGTTTAACTGATGAGCAGCTGGCACTTTGTTTGGTAGCCTCGGCCACCAGTGTATGAATGTGTGTGTATATGGGTGAATGTGGCACGTAGTGTGAAACACTTTGAGTGGTCGGAAGACTAGAACGGCACTATACAAATGCAAGTCCATTCACCATTTAACAGGAAATTAACTGTCAACTACTTTGATAATCTTTTTTCAGTTGAATTTTTTAACCACTTTTTAAGTTAAAATTATAAACCTGATTCCAGATTCTCAAATGTGAAGCTGCTTTTCTAATTTAATTTAATTTAATTTAATTTAATTTAGTGTTTAGTTTTGCAGGGACAGCGCACACTATAAAGTAATCACATCAGAGTAGCTAATTTGTATCTCCTTCTTTGTCTTATATGATTGAATACTCAATATATTTGGTTGTGGACTGAATAAAACAAGCTATTTGAAAAGGTAACCTTGAGCTCTATCAAATTGTCATAGACGGGTTTGATTTTCTGTTATAGCATAGACAAAACGATTAAAATGTCTTGTCCAACTGTTAGAAGTAAAATAGGAAGCTGACTCTGTGCCAAATTAATCTGATTTGCAGTCGATCTATTTATTGTATCTTACTCTGAATAACAAAACTAACATTCAGTGTTTCATCAAAAACAGTTTTTTTGGCTCAAGAAGTCCAGAGGTGCTTATTTCCACCTGATGCAACTAACACTTAAGGTACACATATATGCAGTCATGGGACAGGGTAGAGTTTCTGACTTGTCGTTAGGGCTACAATTAACCAATTATTTTAATTATCAAATCATTTACAGGTTATTATTCTCATTTACTTGTTTGCTTTATAAATGTTAGAAAATAGTGAAAATGCCCATCATAATTTTTCAAAGCCCCACACTGACAACCACAAATATATCAGAATCCAAATATATTCAAATTTAGATCACAAAAGACAGTTAAAAGCAGCAAATTGAGATAATGTTTAGCATTTGCGCTCAATGTCAAAAATCACTTAAAGGATCAACCGATACTTAGAGTAGTTGCTGATGGATTTTCTGTCAATCAACTTATCACTTTAGCTCTGCCTGTCATAAATGATAAGTTTCATATTTGAGCCATAGGCTACAGGCCACAGGCTGGTGAACAAAGACACCATGATTCAAAAGTATTTCTAATGGCTACACTTTTAATGTTTGATTAACTGGAAACATGTACAGTATGCCCTCAGTGCAAGTGAAGAACATTAAATGACTCTGACAGCCCCTGACTCGGGCTTGTTCTATAAAAATAAACTATAATGTGAAATGGTTAGAGTGGGTTTGATGAAGCATCCAATAAGTTACAAGTCCACAAGGGATCTAAGGTGGGAAAGGAAAGCAGGACCATCAGAAAGAAACATCAAAATAAAACGCAACCACAAAAGAACATGTACAGGATATAACTAAAGTGCATTATGGAATTTAGTCAGCAGCACTGTGATACATTCACAAAATAAATACACACTCTCAAAGTGAAATAAATTATGGCAGAACAGTTTGAACAGATGTATGCAGTGAACAGCTTGTATGTAACTGTAAGCTCACGATAACAAAAGTAGACCACTTAGTATCCCAATTTTGTGAAGTTATATTACAGTCAGGCAATAAATAGTTCCTCCTATGATTTACTCCTGCACGCAGCTGGTTAGAGATGACAATGTATGGCTTTGTTTTGAAGTCAAGGTTACAGAGCACTACAGATGTTCCAAATAAATATGGATCTAAGAAGATGATATGATGATAGTTCACAAAACCTCAGGAAGTATGAGACCAAAAATACAAACACAGCAAAAATATTATCATACAAGCACACCCCTGTGGCTGTGATATGAAATGACTGAGTCAGCCATGTGTAGAGTCTCTCAGATCCCAGTCACATCAGTGTCTTAGTGCAGTACCATATAAAGGCTGTTGGGAGTCTCTTAGCCAAGGCACTGCGTCCTTCATGGCTCCTTTGTAGTGACAGACCGTGCCCGCCTCCGCTTCTTGTCACTCTCTCTGCGTCGGCCTAACCTCACCTTTTTTTTCCTCTTGGTGGCCACTTTTAGTGGCTGGTCCTTATAAGCCAGAGCCTTGTTGGTCTCCTGGGGCAGGTTAGCACCCTCTCTGTCCGGCTTGAACCTGTCAGGGAGGTTCTTGGTGGCCCCTGGGGGCTTCTCATGCAGGGCATTCCCACTGAAGGTTTGGCTCTGGGTTCTGCTTTGCACAGGTGGAGCTCGCTCGTCAGCGGTGTGCACCTCTTCCAGCAGCTCCTGCAGCCACATGCGGCGCTTGTACTCCTGCAAGGAGCGGCCCTTGTCATGCATCAGCTGGGCGTGGCTCACTGACCTCCTCCTTAAAGCAGAAAGTGATGAGACAGACTTAGGTCAGCGAGGAATGTTGCATAAAAGATAATAAAAAATCCTAAAACTGGATCTGTTCCCTTTCTCTAAGTCTAAGTGAGAAATATGTTTTTGTTTTGTTGTTTATCTGATTTATCCTAAATTAACACAGTACAACCAGAATTCCTCATTTTTGAGTTAGCACCAACAAAATTTTAATTTTTCTGTTTTGTTTAACAGTTTATGTACTTGCATGGTACACCACAGTGTTGAGTTTCTATGTGGAGCAGATTTAGAAGTGGTGGCAGCTGAAATGTAAGGTCAGGCACCAGGTAACCTCAGTACAGTAGGTGGCAGCATAAACAAGTTTGTGTGAGCCATCACTAATCCGAGCTCCAGACCCCCAGAAGCCAGAGCTGAATCAGAGAAAGTCTCCTGTACATTAATTTACATGTAAACTGCAGTTGTGTGTTTTATAAATTCAAGCAACAAGAATATTTAAAATGTGTTGCTTCACTACTTTTATTTTTGAACTCATCTTACATTTTTTAAAGTTCCATATTGCATAACATTAAATTACTTTTCTATGGTCATCAAAATTAATATAAGAAATAACTCACGTTCTGCTAATAAGTGCATCAACTGGTCTCCCATCAAGGCTCACTGGGGAGCACAGCAAGAATACAGCCAGACTCCACTGATGAAGCATGACTATAGAGCACATCCTCGACTAAGATCTGAAGAACACAAGAATTAATATATCAGTCACTTCAATGAATTAAGCAAAACTTTGTTTTAATGAATTTTATTAAACTATGTCTACTTTTCAATAGCTTTTCAGTAGCACTGTGGGAAGCTGAAAAATGACACCATTTCTGAGTACGTGAGATCTCCCAGGCAGCATTACTTGTGCCAACAAACAGTTTATTAAAGTAAAGAAACTTAGACTTACATGGTGTGACTCTTTACAGTGAAAATCCACAAAAAAAGCTCAGTCTGCAAGCTCTTAAGAGACGATCTTGTTTCAAAAATTTATTTACAAAGTTATAAAAATTATTCTGCCAAATACAATTTGGCCGGTTCAAAACGCGTGTCCAGATCCATTGGTGTGAAGGCAGCCTGGGGAAATCCCCCCGTCACTCTGCTCCATTCATTTGCCTCCCAACAGTGTGTGTCGAGCTATTTATTTCTCCCCAGCGTCCCAATTGAAAGAGAGATAAAGATGGAAAGAGCAGCAGCAGCAGCCCATCAGCTGCAGAGCTGCCACTCCACCCAGTGTTGCAGTAATCTCATGAAGAGTAACGATGAAGCATCTTCTCTGGTGGCCGCAGCCGGAGAGCAGAGCTGAGAGGGTTTTTACAGTCCAGCACTGTGTGAGTCTGTGTGAGAGAGGCACAGTGAGAAAGTCAAACTCCTCTTTGGGTGAAGATGCAGGCACTACCTTAGCCCCTACCCATTAAGTCCAGTCCTAACACCCTCCCCAACCTCCTCACCCTCCCCTCTCTCCCTCTCCCCCCACAAACCCTTCACACACACCTGCTGTGACAAGAAGGTGGCGCCCACACAACATCCAAACCACCACACAACAAAGAGTAACATAAGATTTGGGAAAAAAAGCTTAATTTTTTATTGATTTAAAATTATTTGAGCTGTACTTTGTAAATCAAGTCTACAAATTATTTCATCATAAAGAGGTCAGAAATGACAGGTGTGCACCAATGGAGGTAATCATGGGTTACCAAGCAGAGTGTATAAGGGGAGGGGCAGGGTTACTCCAAAGTAAACAGCCAGGCCTAACCACTTTCCCAAGGGAGAATGACCATAACCTCAGAGAAACCCAACCCACAGCCTCTCACTGCAGACCATTCAATTCACCTCCACTCTGCCTCAGCAAACCAGCTCACCACCGAATGGTTACAGTGGGCTCTGAGGTATCTCTCATATCCAGCTAATAAGGAAAGTGGAGAGCTTTGCATTGAGGCAGCCATATACAAGCCCAGCTTCACTGTGTACGTTTGGCCGATGAAACAGGTCTGATGTATCAAACCACATTTGTAATTTTACTATAAATGTAATAAATTCCCACATTAAAGGTCAGTCGTCTGATGTAAGAGGTAGCTCTGTGGCTAAATGTGTGTGTATTTTTAGTATCACATTGATTGACAGCACTACATGCCCGACTACAGTAGTATATGCAGCAAGGACAGAGACATTTTTTGCATGCTTCCCTCTGCGCTGTAATACGGTTGGCTGGTGTAGTATAGTAAAAGGAAAATAGTGTCTATATGAAACCGCTCACAACAGGGTCTGTGGATTATCTTGAGGAACTGGGTCATAATTTCTGGCTGTTGAGCTTTTCAAATGTATATTTTTTTCAGTCTAGATGAATAAGTAGCATTACAGGTCAGAGGAAACATATATGTTTTTGATTATGGGCAGGCTGTCTCTTGAATCACAAGGCCCATAAACTCTGCATGTTGCTCCACCTGTAAAACTTTGTGATTTTGACTCACACGGTTGGCAATTTCTGGACACAACTTTCATGTTTGGTACAAAACGAACATGCTGTTCTAGAGTTTGTTCAAACTGATCTCTGCTTAAGATTTAATTGGGCTCAAATGAAAGATAACGAGAAGAACAGGAACATGGCTGTGTGTGTACTCAGGGTTCATGAGAGTCCCTCAGTTGTGATTAAAGTTAGTTTAGGACAAGGAGCATAGTGTTCTCAACCCAGTTTAATGTTCCTGTGATTCATTTCTGGGTCATGACCCGTCAGTTGTAGAACAATAGCACAGCTTGTGCTGACACAGTAAGTACATTAGTATAGAAATTCTGCCACTGTAGAAACTACCAATGTCCTCTTTATTGTACTCAGCACCTTTCTAGACTTAACAGTATCCACTACTTTGGTCAAGACTGAAATATCTAGAGAACTATTTGATTGATTGCTGTTAAATTGTATACAAACATGTATGGTCCCCAGAGGATGGACCCTACTGACTTTGGTGATCTCTTGGCTTTCGATAGCGCTACCAGCAGGTGGACATGTTTGTGAGATGTACTGACCATTATTTGATGGCCTGCCATGAAATTTGGGGCACATATTTGTGGTCCCCAGATGATGAATTATCATGGCTTTTATGATCCCCTGATGTTTCTTGTAGTGCCACTCACAGGTCATTGTTTTCACTTATCAATGAAAAATTGGGTATAGATAGCCCTGGTTTTAAGATGATGTATCAATTACTTTGGCATTATAAAAAGATACTTCGGTATGTTAATTCATCAAAGGAAAAGTCAGATGATCCCATGACTTTTTCTCAGGAGTCACCATGATGTTGACATTTATAGTTTTGAGTGAAATGTCTTAGCAACTATTGCGTGGATTACCATGCCAAGTATGGTGCACACATTCATCCTTCGAGAGTGTGCATGTGCTGGCTGTGCATGCTGCTTGTTGCAGTTGAGCCTGCTTGTTTTTTTAACCCAATTTCCGTCCGACATCAATATTCAGTTTATCTGATTCTGATTTTCCTCTAGGGATGATTTGTAATAATTAAGTGATCCCTATGCACTCCCACAGTCATCAGGTTAACATTTCCAATAAGTTTAAGTTTATAGTTTATTTTAATTTATTAATCCCCCTGAGGGGAAATTCAATGTTTTCACTCTTGCTTGTCAATTACACACAGGTCCGAAAGACACACACACATGCACAAACAGGACCTATACATGCACAAAGTGGAGAGATGTCAGAGTGAGGGGGCTGCCCTTGGTCAGGCGCCCCGAGCGGATAGCAATACTTTGTTTTATGATCACTATACAAAACTAATGGTATCACTGTCAACTGAATATCATGTTTAGTGCTCCCTAGAGCTACAAGAATCAATGGATTTATTGATTAGTCATCAATTATGACATTAATCACCAACTAATTTGATTAATTCAATAATTGGTTTGAGATATTATTTCAGAAAAAAAGTCAAAATTCTCAAATTCCAGCTTCTTATATGTGGTTATTCTCTGGTTTCTTAACTTTATGACAGTAATGTGAATATCTTTGGGTTATGGACAAAACAAGACAGTTGCGATCGTCATCTATGACTTTGGGAAACACTATTTGACATTTTTTTAACTATTTACAGACATTTTATAGACCAAACAACTAATCGATTAGATTGACAAAATAATTGACAATGGACATTAGCATCCTAATAAGATAAAAGAAAAAAGAGATAGTGAACATGGTTAACATTAAACCTACTTAACATCAACATGTTAGCATTAGGGTTGCACGATATTGGATTTTTTGCCGATGTCCATAATGTGGATATATAACAACTTATTTGGCCAGTAACCAATATGGAAATATCCACTTTTACCCCACTTAATTTTAGTGATCATCAAGTCTCTTCTGTAGTGGAATTAACATCATATTATGCATGCATTCCTATTATTGTGAGCATTTTAGCATGTTAATGTTGGTTAGCATTTAGCTCAAAGCACCACTGTGCCTAAGTAGAGCCACAAATCCCTTCTGTTTTTTTATGTTGTTGTTTTTTGTTTGTTTCTTTTTTCCCCATTTAATTTCTTTTAGGTTTTTGATACTTATGAATCTACATTGCCAAAATGCTCCCTCTACTACATACAGTACTGCTGCAAGTTTAGCTCTCTTTCCAGTGTAACATGGATACAGTATGAATACACTGCTTCTTTGCTTTTTTTAGGGGATCATAGTTAAAATTGTTTGTGAGGTGACTAAGATGAATACAGTCCATTGAAAATCCTGAGTCATTTATGTGGTTACTGCACCTACTTGCACTGTTTTACTGGATGGAATAACTTGCATTTCTCCTCATGAATAAAACCCATAAATTATTGCTGTGAGCAGTGATGATTAGTAGAATCACTTCAGGCTAGACTGTAGACCAGTTGGTGGTAAATTACTTAATAGAAGGCTCAGTATTTTACAAGCAGTCATGATTCAATTCAGAAAGGGGTCCAGAAGGGGGTTGGGGCTGGGACAAATATATAGCAGACCCCCCCTGCTGTCTCCAAAACTCAGCTTTCTTCTGTTTCCAGCGAGTCTGCCTCAAACTTCCAACACTTTTAACATTCGGTAGGGAAAAAATACCTCATTTGATTCCATTCTGCAAAGACTTTACCTGCAAAAAAATATGAAAAAAATCCCATTTCCTGGCAGACGGCAGCGCAGGGAATGGGAGCCAGGAAAGCTGCTTTTGATTCATGCTAAATTGCACTCTCAACACAGAACAGTATTCCTGTCCGTTTTTCATCCTTTTCACACTGCACCTACTTCACATTCACACATACAGAACATATATACACACACACCCACCCTACTTTCCCAAGCATCCAGCTCACACACACTCTGCATCTCAAGAAACACCCTCATTTCATGTATAAAATCAGAGTTCAGCATCTATTTTTGGATGTGTTGTACCAATTCCCGCTTATTGGCCCACCCTGTTATGTCATAAATCCTGGCTTTAGTTGCAGCGACAGTTCCTGCTTTTGTTGTGGAGTCACATTCAAAGTCACTACTATGTATTTAGCATGTACCGGACATTAGTCAGTGTTAATTCCCAGACCAGTCACCCTCTGATGCTGTCCGCATTCTCTATTATTTCATTACTATTTAACAGCACCACTCCCCTTTTAACTCTGAACACTATCCCAGCTTCAAGTGAAATTTGAACACTACGTTAAAGTGAAAAGTGAAGACATGTACATTAAAACATCTAAAAAATAATAATTCAGTGCAGTTCCTGTTAAACATGACATTCAACGAACTTATATAACACCTCAAATGTCATCTGTGACCATATATTTAACTGCAAAGAACAGATTCAGAGGTTTTACAGTGTATTTGATAATGGTCCCTTTATGATGCAGTCAGGGCTTTGATCGGTTGGCCATTTGTTCACATGAGAACTTCAGGTTTGTTATCCTGGAAAACCTCACTTGAAAAATGACTTTTGCAGAGTTACTTTCCCCTCATAATGGTTTTTTAACGGTGAATTACTGTACGGGCCGTTTCAGTCGGTTCATGCTTTATAATGTCGTATTGTGGGCGGCTGGAAGAGTTTTCTTCTAATCATTCACACCTACCAATCATAACTGTCATCTGAGGAATGCTCTTTATTCCTCTTTACCTTCCTCTGGTTCAGCTATTTTCAACAGCTCTGCGACTGAGGCAGCGCTTTATTAATAAACTCCCAGGAGGTGAAATTTAAAATTGATGCGCTCTGTTTTCTTTTTGGCTAGTGGTTTATTGGTGCTTAAAATGTGTCACATTAAATCTGGATGCTCTACAGTGATGTGGAAACAGTGGTCAAAGAGTGGAGCTCTTCATCAAATTTACTCTGGGACACAGCAAAGTTAAAATACTGAACTTCAGGTGACTTTGTTTAAGCAGTGATTTATTTGGTTAGATAGAATACGCCGCAAATGGAAATCTGTGCAGCATCAGACTTTCGTTCAGTGGCTATTGTTAGCACAAAGCCGACACACAGCATTGAGTAGCAACTGTCAACAGGCTGGGTATCCAGTTTGGGCTTAAGACTGAAAGGTACGTTGGTGGCAGCTATTTTGCTTGTGTGTATATGAGTTATTTATTAGACTGAAAAAGCTAGGAGAGTTTGTGGAATGTAGCGAAGTCGCCGCTCAGACGTGAACATAACGACACTGATGCTATGCTATGCTATGCACATGTGCTCTAGTGTTAGTTTTCACATCGTGAGGAGGGTTATGTAAAGGATGGCTCCAGAACGTTTTAAGTCCACAAATCAACACTATATAGTTCCCAGTCTTTTCACATATCATCAAGTATTTATAACACATATACTGTGTTAAGAAAGAAATCTCTGATTATACTTTACTTGACTTTAAGTATGTGATAGTGCAGCCTTTCTTTTGTATATGCTGAGGCTGTAAAGTGTTTTACTGTATTGTGTATTATCTGTGAGCTTAAACAGACCTGTAAGGGGGTATTTTCATATTTTGAGACCAGAGTTGAAAACTTCAGGAAATGCTAGCAAGCAGGTTTTCAGTTAAGATTTTTGGCTCCAAAACACATTTTCCTTTGGCTAATAAACTATTTTTTGAACATATACAAATGTTTAAATGATTAAAGAAAGTCAGAGTGCATATTTTACATTTGCATTGTGACAGTGATTACATTTACAACTTGTAGCATATATACAATTCCAAAATATTTCCTGATTTCATGTGTGGTGTAGCATCATCATTTCACGTAGCATCCAGAATTATGTAACAAAATCTGTATGTAAGAGTGTTTTCTCCTTCTTGTCCCATTAAAGAATTGACATTTCTGATATTGTTAGCCACAGCAGTTATTATATTCATACTGGTTTAGGGCTGCATGTAACTGTTCTTTTCATTGGTTAATCTGCAGATTTTTTTCAATTAATCAACTTTTGTTTTGTTTACAAAAGTCTTCAGATTGCTTCATTGTTGAGCTTTCGATCTGTTAGACCTCCATCAGTGCATACATGAAGCATTAATGGACCGGCTGGTATTCTGCATCATAGTTCAAAACCTAAAAGTGTTAAGTGAACTATCGTATATGACAAATAACAGCTGGAAATCCCCCTCACATCTGCGTAGCTGGCACCAGTGAATGTTTAGTGTTTATGCACGAAAAAGTATTGAAAAGATTAATTCATGATCAAAGTAGTTACTAATTTATTGACAGAAAATTATTTGGCAAATTAATCCACCAACAGTTTTGGCTTTATAATATTCAAGAAAACTTCACATCAGCCATCTTAAGACCATCCTGATGATGTCATTTCAACATTTTGTTTTGCTGTCCGTATCAGTCTGCACTCGGTGTCGCCGAGAAATTAAAATCCACTCGGGGCCAATCAGGCATCAGCACCATAGTTGACAATGTAAGCAGCCAGTCAGGGACTGAGTTGTAGCTGATGACCTAAAATGCAGGCCCCCAGCATGCAGTACAGCTCCTGAAGCAGCAAGCGCTAACTCTAACCTCAGTAGAGGATACACTTGCAGAATTTCTCGGAAGAAATGACGTTATTATCACGCTTACGACTGGATTTTGCAGATGCTTCATTTATCAACTGGCTCTGTTGGTGATGAAGAAGATGTTCCCGGGTGTTTTCTTACCCTGATTGGCTGAAGGAGTTTGTATATCGAGTCGAGTACTCCCACCCACTGAAAGTGTTTGGGTTGGCACTGAGCCCAGACTGATACAGGGAGCAAAACAGAATGTTGAGCTCACGTCATCAGGTTGGTCTTACCAGGCTAGGAACAACCTGGATCTCACCAATACTGTGGAGGTAGCTCTTAGCTATTGAAAAAACACATTTCTCACAGTTAAAACAATAATGGTTAGCATAACATTATACATCTTTGCATCCGTTGTATTACACATGTTTAAATTTATGGGTTTTGAGTCGATGTTTCCAACAGCAAAAACAGACTTTTAGGTTTTGAGCCACAAAGCACAATGGACAGTTTAGTCAGGATGTCAAAGAGGGGTCACTGCTCCACACTTTAAGAGGCATACATCCTGAACATTACCTAATTCCTGCTCAGGGTTACCCAAACATGCCCTCCTCCGTCACGCATTTACTTGATCTGAAAGTAGCCGCAAGATTTGTCTGTTTCTGTTTCTGCTGCTTGATATATGATAATCCTCCTCAGGTAGCGCTTTGGGGCTGATTTCTTATTTACAACTAGAATTTTTTTTTTTTTTAACGTTAACCATAAATGTCAAGCTCTTGGAGACAGTGAGTCGGGGAGGTCTTAGCTGGACAAAAGCATGTTGTCCAGACTCAGTCTAGAGCACAGGTATATTAAATCATTATTTTTCAGACAGGAAATATCTGCCACTGGACATTTTGCCTGTAAAATGTATTTCTAAGATGAAATGATTCCTGCCTGGCACAGCTCTACTCTCATCTGAACCTGGAGTGTTTTTACACTCATCTATCCAGCGTTAGAGCTTGTTGCTAGTGAAAACCTTAAATGTTGTTCATCTTATGATTAAACCGTGTGTTTGATCATGCCCACGATGTGATTCAGAGTGATTCAAAAAGCAGAAAAACAAGTCCAGAGTCGGAGTCTTTGACCTGGCCTTATGAGGTGCCCACCACATTAGCATTTCTCTCTTGGCAGATGTTAGTGGTGGGGTGTCTGACTGTGGCCAGCCTCTCTGCAGTGGCCCTGTGCTCCAGGCTCTGGGGAAGGGGAGGGGGGCTCCTTACTCCTTACTCGCCCCCCCCAAAACCCAAACCACAAGCTGCCCCATGTCTGATGCCCCCCTCTCACTCTCCTGACCTCAGAGGCAGACCCCAGGCCAGCTGGACACAGCCTGAAACCCCACACAGCCACCACCAGTGGCCGCCACCCTCCTGCCCCTGACCTATCACCCAAAACATTACCATAAACTTCTGCCTGGCTGCCAAGCAACACACACAGCGGAGCTCACAGTCCGACTCTGCACTGCTCGTCCATGTAAAGATAGCTCTGTCTGAGGGGAGAAAGTGGAGCTGGTGGGTAGAGGGGTAAGCGCCCTCGGTTATGATGGCATTTTACACGCAGTATAAAACCTACTGTGGTGTTTTATGTTTTGTGGCTTGTGGTGATGCCGTGGCATTGCCTGTGGAACAGACTCCTGCCCGCTGCAACAACTACTGTGCAGTATTTGAGGCTGATGAAAAATGTGTCCGCCAGTGTGCGAACCGCTTTGAAACATGCCACAAGTCTGCGTGCTCCACGTCTGTTACACGCTCAACAAATCGTGCCGTTTCACGTTGCCCCAGCCTCGGCGAAAATTGAAGAATCAATAGAGGTCTGATTGAGAAGACCACACACACATGGTGTTACGGTAATGACGGGCTGAGTCTGTTTGTTTGCATAAGTGAAGAGCAGGCTCAAATCGTTAATGAGTGCTTTGCGTCCAGCGTGCAACCACAGCTAAGCCAGTGGGTCAACAAGGTTGGCCAGACTAACCACTGTGTGTGTGTGTGTGTGTGTGTGTGTGTGTGAGAGAGAGAGAGAGAGAGAGAGAGAGAGAGAGAGAGACTGTATATATATGTTCCTGTATGTCTTTGAAAAGTAAAAAAAAAAGTTTACATATAGAAACTGAAGTAATATCAGAATATTTTCAGACTTCCCTTGTTTTCCTTGCGTGTGTTAATTTGCTCTTACATCATCTATAAGCATTCGCTGTAATGTTTCTATATTTAACATCATTCTATATTTACTTGTGCTCTGACACACAGATACAGGCTTGTTTTCCCAGTGAAAAAAACACACATATGAGACATTTCAGTGAATATTTAAACACTGAAAAAAAAATGCTTCACTTGAAATTTCCAAATCGTTATAATGCACAGTGTGAGCCAAGTGCACTTCACCGACTCAAAGCTGATCCATTTACTGTAAATGAGCTTGTCTCTGTTGGTTTCCTGACCAATTACTGTACAGTGAACTTAGGTCCTGTATTTATTTATCCATAGGTTATTTTAAATGGACTGCACTCAATGCAGAGGCCTTGTTGAGCGGTCTTGTCCTCCCAGCCTACCCTGGGACATGCTAGCAGCACTTGGCAGACAGACACGGATGCTGAAGGCAGCCTCTGGACAGCTTTATCCTGCGTCGAGCGGGGCCACCCGCTTCGTGCTCACCAGGGCACAGTGACTGGCACGGCGTTCCCCTGCCTCAGTTTTTACCTCTCAATTTTCTGCTTCTCCAAGAGAACTGGAGAACACTGTGCACTTTTAAAGCAGTGTGACCATGAAAGGATATCAAGGCCAACCAGAGAATAGGAAGTCCAGAATAATTTATAAAGCAAAGAGAAAACTCACTCCAATGAGGGGATTATTAAGTGAATTATATACATTTAACCTGAGTGGTGGCCTTCATTTCAACATGCGTTAAAGTAATACAGTTGATAGAGTGAGAAGCAAAAATTATATTTACTAATAACTGAATATGTTTTGGCTTTCTCATTTATGATTTGAGCTGAAACAATTAGTCGATTAACAGATTGGCTGAAAAAATGAACAGCTGTTTAGATCATAGAATAGTAATTTTTCAAGCAAAAATGCCGAACATTTATTTGTTCTTGTCTGTCAAATGTGATGATTGGCTGTTTCTCTTCGTTCTATGTGATAGAAATACTAAATTTCTTTTGGTTTTGAACTATTGTTCAGAAAAAAACAAGCAATGTGACAACAATATATTGGGCTTATAGGGACACAGTGAAGGGCATTTTGAAATATTTTCTGTTTAAAGACCAAACGATGAAACATTCTATAGGTGACATTCAGAGCATTAACATAGCAAGGAACCACTGTTTGCTGTAAAGACAAAGTGGAATAATGGCGTCTTGAGCAGATGGTGAAGTCACTCTGCCTCTGTACGTGTTGTAATCTGAGCTTCTCTGTGTTTTGTTGTGCGTGCAAGTGAGTCCTGTGTATGTATCCCACTGGCTAGCTCATGGCCGCTGCTTTGCACTGCAATCATACAGCAGTTATTGCTGATATTATGACGGTGACATCACAGAAGTGTTGTCCCTATCCTCCAGTTACCACATGGTTAACACTGTTGGCTTTGTTAGCACCATTGCTGTTTTTTAGCACTCTGATTAGGGCTACTGCAATAACCACAATATTATATGTTCATGTTTTTATTTTTTTTTAACATGAATGCAGGATATTTACAGTCTGCTACAAAAGCCAGCAGCGTGATAAGCTGCTAAGCATTTATTTCTGTGCTGCACATTTGCCGTTTCTTTTCTGGTTGCTGAAATTTAAAAAGAAATATTTAACTTTGGGTAAAACAGTGCAGCTGCTCATCACTGTCACTTTTTACCCAGCCATCCAATCACAGTGGAGGAGGGGCAGGACAAATACCACAAAGACCAACCGTCACATAGCTGAACAACAATGAAGGAAACCAAAATGTTTCAGCTGAATGAACGCTGCACCCCTTAATACGCCTCATTTTGCTTCTTTGTGCTGTATTTAACAATGAACAAATATTTAATTTGTTTTAAAACTGTCATTATTGCCTTTTATAAATCAACAATATACATATGATATCCCAATAGTAAAGCTTATTTATGAAGCACTTAAGTCAGGATAAATGATTTAATTTCCCAAAACAACAACATCAACAACAAAAATGGTGGTAAAATTAAAGCGCCAAACTTCGGGGCTGAAAAATTAAGCCAGTGTAGAAGTGCCAAAAACTGCAGTTCATTGAATGGCCACTTGAGGCTGGCTCCAAAATAGAGTACATCCCCATAGACCTCCACATCAAAATGCCCAACTTTACAGCAGAAATAAACACGTTTACAGCCTGGTAAAAAAAACAGTTTTGGTCTCTATAGCTAATTTTAACATTCATTATGAAGGTATGTCAGTGAATTTCTTTTCCCACCTGTTTATATTTTATTAAGGCCCAAAGTTATGCATAATTAAGGGTTGGGCCACTTGAGTGACAGGCTGTCAGCAGGCGTAGCTGCACTCTGTGAGTCAGATCCACATCTCACACCTCCACAGCCCCAACCTGTCATCCAAATATACAAAGTGCCAAACTCAAGGCTTCAAAACGGCAGTCTACAAACCAGTGGGTGACGTGACAGTACCTACATCCATTATTAAATACAGTCAATGGTCATATTTCATATGGTGCTGTTTATCCACCCTTAATGCCCACAAGGGAAAACTGCTTCACTGCGACAGCCCTATATCTCATACTACAACTCATGTTCTGAGTTTCACATAGAGCCCTTTTCACCAGTTGATCAAAAATATAGTTGGAATAATCAATAATGAAAATAATAGTTAGTGTTTATCCCTATTTATGATGTTTAGGATGTTAATGTGCTACAAAAGTTGGATAAATCATCTAAAACAAAACTGGGTCACTGCAGCAGCAAATGGGATATACAGAGAGAAATACAGCACAAATGTTTCTGTGAATACAGCAAAGCAAATTTCAGAAAGAGACACTTCACTGTCAGACTCACTGGTGCTAAATACAGAAGGGATATGTCATGTTTAATAAGTTATTATTAATTGGTACGGTTCAGTGTGTGGTCTCGTTTAGCAGAAGCCTCTTTGTAAAAGGAACTGTTAAATCTGCAATATTCAAAGCTGGGATTTGTTATTTTATTGAAAATACATTCCAGTTGGTTTACGAAGTTAAAACAGTCAAATGTGGTGAGCAGTGACATCATCCTTTTTTTACAGGAGGCCACATCTTTTTGTTAGTGAAGATTTCACCAAACACAGACAGACAGACAATTAAAATTACAAGAGCTCGGTCATCTAAGTGTGTTTTTTTCTGTGAGACACTATAAATTAAAGCTGCACTACAAAAGGGACCAAATACCAGAGGACGCTGTTTAAGAAGTATGTATGTCTTTTCAGGTCTGCACTAGAAATTAACAGACTCCACAAACAAGCAAACATTTTAAGGCCAAAATAGCTGCATCTGAAAATAACTGCTGTAAAATCTCTTAGGGGATTTTCATATCAGGGACCCAGCCTGGATGCCAGTACACTTGATCCTAAAGTCCAGTTCGTTTGATTAGTGTGAACACGGTGTATCATACACAGTACGTGATCCGTGCCATAGTCCACTTGAAAAGGTGAACATGATTACAGTTCATGTGTACTGTGGTAGGCTATACATCAGGTTTGAAGACCAAACACACAAGTGGACTGCTGTTTAACTACTAACTATTCTACCACAAGGAGTATTTAACCGGTATTGAAACATTCGTAACCACTTATCCTGTTAGGCGTCATGGGGGAGCTGGAGCCTATCCCAGGTGACACTGGGCGAGAGGCAGGGTACGCCCTGGACAGGTCACCAGACTATCACAGGACACACAGAGACAGACAACCATTCAGACTCACATTCACACCTACAGATAATTTAGGGTCACCAATTAAACTGCATGTCTTTGGATTGTGGGAGGAAGCCTGGAGAGGAGTACCTGGAGAGAACCCACGCTGACACAGAGAGAACATGCAAGCTCCAAGAGGGGCTCCCCCAGCCTGGGTTTGAACCAGGAACCCTCTTGCTGTGAGGCGACAATGCTAATCACTGCACTGGTATTGAAACACTCTCAATTTAATACTGATGCACAGCCCACTGCACACAGACCCAGATCAGGCTTTGCTGCCACCTTTAACCTATAGCTGGAGCTCTGGCAGGAGGTGGAGAGTGGCCCTCCTCCAGCCAGAAGCAGAGTTTCGCCTCGCTGCTTCACAGGTCCCTTGACGGTCCCTGGGGCAGCATTGTCCATCTGCAGCCCCCTTTTCTACATTGTAGCCAGGGCGTAAAATTAACACCCGCCAAGCGCCAATGGTGGGTAAAAAATGAGTTTGGCATGTAAAACAAAAACACACACCCGCCAGTGGCCGATGGAAAATTTTGAATTGCATGTGGGTTTTTTATGTGCTTCGACCATTTCTGCCAGCTGTGTCAGACCATTTTGACCCTCGCGGCTTATTGTACGTGTGCCGGGAACACATGACATCAGCTACCGGAACCCCGGGCATTTTATGGTAACTTCTGAGCAAGATGTGGTGACACATTTCTGCCGTGAAGCCACCACCAGAAGAGGAAAAACGAAGATGAACATGATGGATTTGAACAAGAAGAACAGACAGTTAAACGGAGTACAAATGTCGCACTGCATTTTATTGAAAAATGGAAACTAGACAACGCTGGCTAGCCGCGGTCATGGCTGACCTACGACTCCCACACCAACACGATGAGCTGCAGCCTTTGCCGCAAGCATGCCAAAGAAACACGGAGGACAGGGTTGGATTTTCCTAAAGTTGGATTTTCATACGAAAAACGTAAGGTAATTATTTAAGTCAAACAAGGCATGATTTTTTTTATTTGGCTGGTGAAAAATATGTTTGGCCGGTAAATTTTTGGAGGTCACTAGCCAATGGCAGATGAAGTAAAAAGTTAATTTTATGCCCTGATTGTAGCACAAGAAAAATGTCACATAAATGATGACGCAAGTGTACTTGGGTACAGAACAACATTACTAATATAAAGGCTGAGTGGCAGGGGAGTGGAGAGGGGGGCAATCATACTTGGACACAGTACGAATCAATTATATAAAAACGCCCTTAGAAACAGACACTAAACAAAAACATTAAACACTGTAACTAATCAAAATTAGACTGATGCTGAAATCAAGACAGGAAAAATAAAAATTATAATGCACAATAAACATTGACGTATTGTCGAGCAGGCTCAGGAATGCGCACAATATATAGGTCAAACATCATGTTCTGTCCATGGAGCTCAGAAATCAACACTGAGCTTGTGATTAGTTTTGGATGATAGTATTTCACCACAGTATCACATTTATGGATTGATCCTTTAAAAGTGTTAGTAATGTTCCCTTTGAATCTTTATGAGGCTCAGTTTTTAGAGGTGTTCTGGTCTCATGTTGACCTTTAGTTGATGAAACTGGTTCTGTAATTCTATATTTTTCAGAATGGGTTCACGCTGTGAAAAATATCCCCACCCTCTGAGCAAAACTCTAAAATAACTCTTTTTTCTTAAATTGAAAACACGTGCTTGGCCTTGATGATGTAAATGTTCAAAAGTGTTAATTCACTAATGAACAGTGAGTCCATTAGACATTCGATTACATACTCTGGGCAGCAGATAAATCAACACTGAGCGTAATTCAAACATGGGCCCTGGCCAGGCGGCTTGTTTTCTGTCCGACTGTGGTTTCCCAACAGTCTAAATCCATGAAGCGGATTTGCTCACAACAGCCAACATATTTCTCCAATCTGCATCCCCTTGTAAAGCAAAGGAAGGAAGGCAGAGCTCACAACTGTTGGTTTTGTGCTGCCCACGGTCTCACAACCCTGTAACATAAGGCCGGGCTTTCATTGCCTCTCTCCACTGCATGAGCAAAAGGGAATTAGCTTTTAAAAGTTTGTTTTGTAAGAGTTGTAAATAAAAGCGGCTCTGATTCAGACCTAGATCCCCTTTCTCTCAGATGGGGTATGGCTTGTGTGGGTGGCTTTGGAAATACTGAGGCATGCCGAATGTGTTTATATTACACTGTCCCCAGGGAGAGTTGAGCTTTGTGGTGCAGATGGATTACAGGGGGAAAAGAGCTGTTGTAGGCCTTTAAAGTGTTAATGGTGGGAGTGAAGTGGCTGTGTAGGTGTGATGTGTTCATTTCACAGGTCGCTGGTATTTCTGTCCACAACGATGAAGGGTCAGGGGGATTCCCACAACACCACCAAAATTATGTTTTTTCTAAGGTTAAAGATACAGTTTGAAGCTCCTCTAATAACATGAATACTTGTATGTAAAAGGGGCCACGATTCTGCAGTTTTCCTCAGCTCTACAAAGCTTTTCAGTGTCTTTCAGCTTATTGTTTTGGTTTTGTGGGCTGCGACTTTACTGTTTCTAGTTCACTCTCACCGTCACACTCATCTACCTAATTTCTAGCTGCGGTAGGCTGCCATTTTCAATGAAAAAGACGCTGTACCTTGCCTGTGCACAGCCAAATACTGCATAGACAAAATTAGCAACTAGTTGGTGAACAAAATAGAGAATGTAACAGCTGAAAAGCCAGATATATCCCTTTGAAAGAATTTTTGGCATTTGGGGAAATATGCTTTCTTGATGAGTTCGATGAGAACATTGATACCTCTCTTCTTTGTCTGAAAGTGGCATCAGTCTTTTTGTCTGAGGGCAAGGGCCATCCACACCAACGATTACTATAAAGATAACGATAACCAGCATCCACACCGATGAACAATAACATTCTGTAAACAGTGGTGCCAAGCATTGGCTGCACACCCCAGCTGCTTATTAATATTAATCATATCCTCATTTTGGTTAATAATGATAACAAAATACTTATCACTGATTCCAAGGGTGAGTCCTTCATCTTGACACCACCTTTACAAAGACAGTTTGAGCCCGTTTACACCTGGTATTAGCATGCCTTTTGGTCATGCGTCTCCAGCTGACCGCTTGTGGTCAGATTTCATCACTGCCTACATTACTCAAGCTAGAAAATCCAAGGGCCCCACGCACAGTTATTACATCCACACTCTTGCTAGCTGCTTGCTGGTCACATTAGCTCGGTACAGTTTTAGATATAGTTGTTGTCAGCAGAATTCATCATGTCTCCTTCCACAGCGCAGTCATGCAACACTCTCTCCAACTTGTCGTAAAACTGGCAAGTTTTAGAGTGTTAATGTGCTGTCACCAAAACAGTCACCACATCCTGCACTGATGAAGTGGTCCTCATTTGGGACACAATAGCGTTCACAATACAGAGTGTCTTGATGGTCCTTTACACTTGTATTTAAGGCTCTATACGAGTGATTGGACTACCTAAGACATGTTCATATCAGGTTTAAAGAAGCTCTTTTTTTATGTCAAACAGGGTACTTTTTTATACCTCAATGATGACACTTTCGCCTGCCATGTTGAATGTCATGCCCTCTAAATTTGGATGGATTTTGATTGATTGTTAGTGTTTTTATTGTTCATCAAATCACTCTGAAAGTGATCCCAGTGATATAATTCACCACTGTTGTTGCTGTTAGAGTTGTTGAGTGGATTCCACCATCCCCTTGAGTCACAACCATTTTTAAAACAGTATATTTATTGTTACAGATATTGTTCTTGGTGTGGACCCTTAACTCTTGGCAAGAAGATGAATAAGCATATTTCCCAAAATTTGGAACTGTTCCTTTAACGAGTTGAAGGAGACCAAAACAGAGCTAAAAGACAGCCAACATTGGAATGGATGCTAATGTATCTCCTGGTCTGCTTGTTTTGTTTGCTAACATGTTCATCGTAACACTTTACAAGTGATTATATGTCACTGTTGTGTTTACACCTTACGTCAGTCAATGCAAGTTAAAAGTAGTTTCATTAAACAGAGGCCAGGAAAGGAAAGAAGTAGAAGGAGGGTTAAAACAGTAAAAGATGTTGATAGATTTATTTTAACACCTCCACAGCTATAGATATCTGTTCCCAATCAGGACTTTTCGTGTAAGAGCACACCAGCTCTCTGCTACAGTAATGAACCACAGCGAGAGCAGCCCAGTGCTGTTTGGATGGGAGCGTGTGTGTGTGTGTGTGTGTGTGTGTGTGTGTGTGTGTGTGTGTGTGTGTGTGTGTGTGTGTGTGTGTGTGTGTGTGTGTGTGTGTGTGTGGGCGGGCATGCCTGAGGTTGCTGAGCCTCGGCCTTCTCCTCAACATTAATAAGGACTTCCTTCCTACCAGACAGAGTCAAACACCTGATCACTTACCAAGGAGGACATGCCCACGCATCCCTCAGAGCTGGCAGCCTTCAGCCACTAATAAGGATCGGCCTGTGTTCTTTAGCTGCCCATCAATCAAAATGTTCACATGCTGGACATCCATACACAAATCATGTTTTCTCTCCGTACTCCACCCCTGATGTGTGAGAGTATGTTTATGTGTAAGCTTAGATTTAGATATCATGGGTGGCAACTATATCCAGGGAGACAGAGCAAGAAATAATCCCTCTCATACACACACACCACTTCAAAAATTACAACTTTTTCTCCAATGGCAATAAAGTTTGGCTTCTTCTTAAAAATGTCGAGCCAAGATACACCAGGTGAAATGTGCATTTTCATGATGTGCATAACCTCTTATTTTTCCTCCTTAAATATCAGGTTTTTGAAATGTTTTTTTCCGTAATTGAATTAGAGTGGCTAGTCACAACTGAGAACACATCGGCAGAGGTCTCAGCCCAGATGCTGTCAAAGAATCACTTGGCCTGACTAGTTGCTGAACAGAAAATTGTCTTATTTAAATAGCTCATCTTGAGACTGTAATCAGAATAACTCCAACTGCAATGTAATGATTAAATTATCGCATTTCCCTTGTTATTAGATTAGGGTTATATGATATCTCAATTGTGTGGGCCACACATGTTGGCTGTCATGAATCTGGCTGTGTTTAGGTTAGTGTTTCATGGTTCATATTCTGTCAACATACCACACAGGAACATAATGTTTCAGCAGTAAGAGCTGCTGTAGTCAGTTTGTGCTCAGCACTGCTGGCAGGGAGCAAAATATCCTTCAAACTAAATCAAAACCTACCGTCCTTCACTCCCTCAGCCAGGGAGTTTATCATTGTGAAGCTCAGCATAAATTAGTGGCTCAGATATGATTAATACACACCTTTTTAAAAAGTTCATCCAGTGTCATCTGGTGTTAATGTTCTCTACGCAACAGAATGATTATCAATAGATGAAGTACTCGCAGTCACTGTAGTTATTTTGCTCTTATGTTGCAAAACAGATGTTGTTTGACATATCCAGCATACAGATGTCCCATTTTAATGTTGACATAACTGTTGTTCGTTAGCATTGTTGCCTCACAGCAAGAGGGTTCCTGGTTCGAACCCAGGGTGGGGGAGCCCCTCTGTGCGGAGTTGGCATGTTCTCCCCTTGTCAGCATGGGTTTTCCTCCCACAATCCAAAGACATGCATGCTGGGTTAATTGGTGACCTGTAGGTATGAATGTTAGTGAATGGTTGTCTGTCTCATTGTGTCAGCCCTGTGATAGTCTGGCGACCTGTCCAGGGTGTACCCCACCTCCCGCCCAACGTCAGCTGGGATAGGCTCCAGCCCCACGTGACCCCCAACAGGATAAGCAGTTACGGAAAATGAATGAATAGCTGTTGTTGTTACACAACAGTAGGATAGCGTACATTTAGCCCCTTCAATGATGTTGATAGATTTTAAATGTAGTGAGTCCCTGGGACCTGCGGGTTGTCATTTGAGCAAGTCCCCAATAATGTTCATATTTTTTGATAAATTGTAGTGTTTAACTTGTGTTTGACGTTATTTGGTCATAATAATTATTGTACTCATGTACGCTGAAAAAGGATCAAATGAAATCCCAAATCTGAAAACTTTATTTACAAAACCATAGACTGTATGTATCTTTATATACACTCTATGTACAAAACATTGTACAAAGGTCACATCTACAGTGGAAAAAAGCGAGCACCAAAATTACAACCAGTATAAAGTTAATGAAATGTGATATATGATGGTGATATGTGATGATTCAGGTGTCAGAGCACTGGAACAAAAACACTGACATATCACCTACAGTATGATAATACATCCCAAACACTCTCTGTGGTTTCTCTGACATAAAATACTTGAGTTGATAGTGAGTTTATTGCTTCCCTTCTGATTTTAATTCATCAGGGATGCAGGACACGTACCTACAACATCACTGCCTCTTATTTTAAGGAAACAGTACATTTACTCAAGTACTGTGCTGAAATTCTTTGTATTTGTTGTTTGTTGATCATTTTATTTGGCACATCATACACTGCTGTGAACAATCTGTTACTAAAATCTGAGTTTTTGGTACTGCTCCTGCTAAATATCCTGTATTTATTCGAAATAATCCACTGTTTGGTCCAACAGTAGTACAAAAATCACTTCTTCTCGTTTTTTTCTTCATTGACGACCATTGCCTTATATCAACAAGCAGCTGTGTGGCAAACTGGAAATTATCACATGAAAATGTCATGGAGTTGATCCCTCCCATTTTCATCATGAGGCGGGTGCAGCTCAGGTGGTAGAGCTCAGTAGTCGTAGGGTTGGTGTTTTGATTCCCTGTCTACATGTCAAAGTGTCACGGAGCCAAAGACGCAAGAAAATGTAAGCCGTCTTGGACAAAGTTGTCAAATGCGCGTAATATAATGTAATATAGACATCCTAAATCTTGCATCTGGGCTGCATTTAGAAAAAATCAATCAGTTGCAGAAAGGAACTGAGAAATCAAATATTACAGCAAAATAGAAACTTTATATAACTTTCTCCAGGGAGCACTCTCTCTGTCCAGAGAAATCTGGGCATTTTGTCACTTTGGAAAGCATTACACTCAATATGTCATATAATTTTTGAGAAGTGATTTTCAAATAATTCCCATTAGCTGCCTAAAGTTGCACATTGCAATGAGATATTCCTGTTTGTCCGTTTGCGTCAGGCTTGGTACTTGCTCCTCTGTGTTCAAGCTGAAACCACAAAGCTCAATGGCACTATCAAAGACAAACAAAACAAATCTTTATCGAGCTCCATTTCCATAATGCCGTTTCTTTTTGAATATCCCTCTGTGTGGGTTTTCCACAGTACAAGTCTGAACTAATTCAAGCCCGACTATTCTACAGTGCTAAGGTCCTCAGCTCTGTTTGATTAGGGCAACACACAGGAGGTCCACTGCCACGGTGTTTTCTTTACCTGGGCCCATAACTCTTAAAAACACACAAACACTTGGGTTGTAAATGACCTGTTCATCACACAGTGACAGGAGAGGTGATTCTGGACTCTTGGTGGGCCAGGTGTGCAGATCAGGACAGCTGTGCCGTGCCAAGACCTGTTGGCATGGCGACGCGGGACCATGGAAAGTTCTGGAATCTGTCGCTGCTGGCAGGGCCGAGCTCCTGAACGGGACTGGTGTTGGCTTTGCCTCCAGCTGTTTCTTTACAGACATGCTGAACGCCAGCAACAGCCAGGGGCCAAGATCAGCCCAGCGAGTCTGGCCACACACAGGCCACTTACACACACACATATATGTATACCCCCACAGTTATACAAGCACACACAAACAAACACACAAGCATTTTCTGCAATAAGCCTGTCTCTCTGCCAGAGCAACAAAATGCAGCAAACATATTTTCACACGTCTGTTTTTGACACATTCCCATAACATTATTATTAAATGTCTACATGTAAATTTTATTTACATTTTACTCATGTTTTCTCTGGCACTTTTTCATCCATTTTTGAATGAGTTTTCATGTTAGTTTGTGTTTGTACTTCTAAAATCCTCATTTGTTTTATTAATTCTACTTTTTGCAGTGCAGGCTTCCAGGTTATATAATACTGCTCTTCTGAGGGAGTGTTATAAATCTCACCTCAATACCGGCTTATTCTCAGATACATTTTATTGATGCTTCTTTGCTTTGGTTATTCTTGAATAATTTGTGCTTGTCTTTGATTTAAATATTTATTCAAATCCCTTTTATTGCCTTTTCATGGTAATTTAAAGCACTTTGTAACCCTAGTTTAAAGTGGCATAAAAATATGATTGAACTTGACTTTTCCTTGTTTATCATTTTCTTTTTTGCTGTATGGTGTATGCAAGTAATCAGACTGAAGAAATCTTTGGGCCTTTTCACATTTGAAAGTCCGAACCAAGGTCTGAGCCGTAGACTGTATAAAATGATGGACATAGCTACCATGACATCATCCATTGGTTTGTTGACTCCTGTTTTGAAGTCTTGGATTCAGCATTTTGGGCGTCACCATCCTGGATTTTTGGAGCAAATATGACCAAACTTGGATGAGAATATGGAGCTGAAGATTAGTGAAGGGTGGATGTGACTCATAGACTGTAGCAAAGCTTGACAGGCAGCCTGTCACTCAAGCAGCCCTGTCCTTTAAATATGCGTAACATGAAGCATTAATAAAATATTAACAGGTGAGTTATAGAAAAATTCATCCTCTGTACAGTTGTCATGAAGAAGGCAAATCTCTTTTTTTGTACCAGGCTGAAAACATGTTTATTTCTGCTGTAAAGTTGGACATTTTAACATGGGGGTCTATGGAGATTGGCTGGCTTCTGGAGCCAGCCTCAAGTGGCCATTCAAGGAACTACAGTTTTTGGTATTTCTGTGTTGGCTTCATTTTTGAGCCCCAAAAGTTGCTGCTACATTTTTGTTACGTTGTATACATGTGATCTGGTAAGTTTTGGTTTCACATTACAATTATGCGAGTGCACTAAATGATTATGCATGACCTACCTATATCCAGTCGTCATCATCTACGTGAGCTGCGTCTCCCTATAGCTTGACATTAATTGGTTTATAGATGGGCTTTTCCATCCTCTCTTACCTCCTGTCTCTCATCCTCTCAGAAGATCTCAGAAAAGTATCTGAGTTTTTGTGAGTTTTTCCTGATCACCTTTTATAAAGTCTTCTCTTCCTCTCCCCATGTGCTACAGTAGCTTATTTTGTTATGTTGTATTGTTCATGGACAAACTCAAACCTACACTGTACTACTACTTGACAACTTAGGCCCTGTTTCTACGACAACGATTTCAACTGAAAACGGTAAACTTTAGTCACGTTTTGGCCGATCGTTTACACGACAGCGGCGTTTTGGGTGCCTGAAAACGCAACATTTTGAAAATGGGTTCCAGAGTGCAACTTTTTGGATATGGCAGCGTCTCCGTTGTCATGTAAACTTGCAATATGCAGTTCTTCTGAAAACGGAGACTTTTTGCACATGCGCATTAAGGTTCCAGTCACTAGGCATGCCGACCGTCACAACAACAATACCGAGCTCTGTTTGTGCTGCTCACCCTGTTGATTTGAAGTGAAGTGTAGATCTGTTACTGTAGCAACTCCACCTCGTCGTCCATCCAGACAAAGTTATCTGTGCATGCTTTCACCATTGCGTCTTCTTTGTTTTGGTTTGTAATCACCGCATTGTAAAGGAAGGCGCTTCAGCGCAGGCGCATGGCATCATGCCGTGGTGTTGCTTTGCAAATTTACACTGCCACCCATTGGCCTGGCGTGCATACTACAGCGTTTCCAGTAGATTTTGCAGCTCCGTGTGAATGGAGATCATTTCAATAACGCCGTCATATAAATGCAGAAGTTTTTTAAAATGCAAAGGACAGACTTTTCCGTTTTTTGAGAAACCGTTGTCATCTAAACAGTGTCTTAACTGCTAATTTCTCCTCTGCTCTGATCGCCAGCATCTGTCTGCTCTGAGCACAGCCATCATCACTCTTTCTGTCGCTCATCCACGCACACATACAACACAAAGAGACACTACACTACTCTTATCACTTGACGATAGACTGCCAGAATGTGTTATATGTCCGAAAGTCCAAACCATCTAAAAAATGCTTTCATATCAGAAACGAACTGAATTGTGGTTCAGTTTGATCCATAACAAGACCACCTCTTTTCACTAAACCAAGGTTCAGCTGTTTGGTCCGGACTGTGGTCCAGAAGAGGTTTCACACCTGTAATTTTAGTTTAGATCAAACTCAAAAGACCATAAGTTCAAGAAAAGGGCCTTTGAAAGAGTCTAGATGTGGCCATTGTGTCAAAGGTGTGGATCCAGGTGCTTTGCTGTAATAATCTAATCTTACCTAGATCACATCATGTTTCTTTGTGTACTAAAAAACAACTATAATTAACAGATTAGTAGCTTAAAATCATAAATTTAAACAGTATGCCAATCAGCTTTACAGCGCTGAAACCTTTCTTGAACAAACACTTTACAGATGTTACTTTGTCTTTGAAAAAATATACCTAACATACCCTTCCAGTTCTTAAATGATTATAGTGTGACAATGTAACACACAGTACTGGAATGTTCCCACTGTAGCTCAGTACTATCAGTGGTGTTAGAAAATTTTGATTGAGGAACCTTTGAAGGTGGTGTCAGTGAGTAATCGCTCCGTTGAAACGGCCCCACCACAGAAAAATAAACTTGCCGTCTTTTGTTTTCCTTGTGTGGTCAAAGGTAATTCATAGGGTAAAGAGAAATGGGAGGGAATTCTTTTGAGGCTTTTGTTTGCTAATTCGTTACGTTCTCAGGACCGGGGAAAGTGGCTGCGGAAATTAAAATTTATTGAAATCTATTTCAGTGGTAAAGTTGGCCATGTTTCTTAGAGAGTCAAGCTCTTTTTTAAACTTGCACAGTGAGTTTTGGTCAGTGAGAGGTGAACTGCCTTTGTGGCTAAGCTCGCAGGGAGGAATGTGTAGGTTTGTGGCCGGTGGAAACCTGCAGTTGGAGGAACTGGTCATGATGGGAAGTTATAGTCTGATCAGCAGTCTTTCCTGTTTAAAATGAAAACACTGTGATTCTTTTTCCTGCGGATAAGTGGCCAGCAGGGCATCACATTGACTTTCAATTTGACTGGATAATGGAGCGTGACAGCACAAAATGTGTCAATCAAAAGCATCAGTACAAGTAATGAAGAACAACGGTTATAGCTGTGTTAAGGAGGAATATTTAACAGTGCTTGCAGCTACAAGATATTTTGTGTTTTGACCCAACATGCCTCTTGTTTTGCTTTTACCTTCCCGTCACTGTCACTGGCTTTCTAAATCACTAAAGAAAATACTCGCAGTAATGGTAGTTTAAAGTGAGACTATGTAACCTGCATGGATCCGGGCACATTTAAATGGATCTGTATTGGCTAAAATAAATCAGATTAAACTATGGTCCTTTTCTTTTACCGTATTCAGCTGGGTTTTGTTCACCTTAGCCTGCAAGTACTGCAGTGTTGTCTCTGGAGATATACTTGCTTTTAATGACGTGTTCACATGCGCATGATAGTTGTCCAGTGCATCCTGTGTCTGTTTGGAGCGTTGGTTGTGCACATCATAGAAATTAACACAACACATCCACAAGATGTAGTATGGACATGTAGGGACAGTCTTGTCAAAACATAAGGAACATACTCACTATTGTCATGAAATGCTTGATCTGTGCCAGTGTCAGAATTAATGATATAGTAACCTCATTAGGTGTTGCCATGTTTAATGTTTATTTCAGTGGTTCTCAAATGTTTTTTTTTAAAAATGTACCTCCTTTGGAATATTTTTGAGCCAAGTACCTCCTGGCCAGCACAAACTATTTTTGGTAGAAACACACAGTGAACAATTGTAAACTAGATTGTGTTTGTTGCGCCTATTTATGGCCATTGAAGATTGCGTCGAAAAGAGGAATATTGACTATGAAATGTTGTATATCGAAATTACTCTTACAGTTTTTATTGAACTTGTTACAGTATGAGTATTTGAGGTAATTTTTTAATTTAAATGAACATCTTAAAGAGTCTTGTGTACCCCCTGCAGTACTCCAAAGTACTTTTCGATACCTGTATCACCATTTGACAAACGCTGATTTACATCGTCATTCCCCGGGCTGGGGGGGTTCGAACTCCAGGGTTAGGGAGCCCTTCTGTTTGAAGTTTACATGTTCTCCTTGTGTTAGCGTGGGTTTTCTCCGGGTGCTCTGGCTTCCTCCCACAGTCCAAAGACATGCAGGTCAGCTTAATTGGTGAGTCTAAAGTGTGAATGTGAGCATGAATGGTGGTCTGTCTCTATTTGTCAGCCCTGTGTGAGTTCTCTGGTATGGAAGTGGAATCCTCAAGACACACACCTAGTACAGTTGGCAAGTATGTTAACAATTGCACAACCATTAGAACCATCAGTGTCATTCACGCTTGTTACCATTTTGGGGGGAAATTTTTCTGGCTCTGGCCAAGGAAGTGACATCACTATTCTTAATTCTGCTCAAAACAGTCAGTGAGCCAGAGCTTAACCAGATTGTTAATGCTGAAAAAATGCAGAAGGCTCATTTTTGCTGGTTTTTAAGAGGTCAAACCCTATGTCATGACAATATTTTAACAAAAAGAAATTGCATAGTGAAACTGTGGTGACATCCTAATGTACAATGTTCTCAGACACCGTTTTGCTGCTTTCCTCCTATGCAATGTGCCACCAGCAAATTTTAGATGTGCAGACTTTGACTTAAAGCTCTGTCCATCGTCCAGCAGCTCCGGAGCCTGCTGAGATGAAGTACGACCTGACGGACTGAAAGACTTCCTCTTCCCTGTCCCTCTCACTGGGCACAGAGTGGGTGGATATGGTTAGCAGCAGTCATAACAAGCATTTTTCAAAATGAGCTTCATCTGATGACAACCTCGGACATATTGAATGCCTGTCAGTGTATTCCAGTCCAAGTCTCTGATGAGGCTGTCCAACAAAGACTTTGCTCTCTAACTGTATAGAGGGAGGAAATAGAAAAATAAATGTTTTTGGAAATGGAGCAGACATCATCCGGGACAGCAATGTTTTAAACATCTTACACACAGCTGGACACGAACTACTTCCTCAAGCTGCTACAAAAATTTTAACTGAATTCACCCCAAATCATTATGTTGTCACTTCAATTTCAGTCTCACATATGGCATTATATGTCTTAATGCATGTGGTTACTACACTTATTACTTTACCATAGTGTGTCCATCAACTTGCAAAGCTTCACCAATAAACTAATTTCCATTTACTGTCCACTGCGTCTTTGCTTTCCATATCCGTGGCGACTGCCAGCACTTGCCCAACCAACCCATCTGGACTCATTTTGACACCCGAGGTTGCCATCTTGTAAGTCAGAAAAAGTAAGAACTATAGAAAGGTGACAACAGTTTTCCCTCCTAGCTTACCTCCCTGCACCACACTGAGTCTGACAAGCTGCTGAAAAATAGGACCGGGTCACATTTCAGCCTCAAAAGAATGTGCAGGGGCTGTGAGTAACCCTGTGGTCTGCTTCGGCATGTTTGGTCTGGCTCCTCATAATATCATGTAGTGTGCCATTGACGACCGAGGGCATGAACACCAAAGAAAAGTGCCGAGGGCGTTCCTACTTTGGACCAAAATTGACGCCAAAACCTAATAGTAGCACTGTAATCAGTCTTCCCCCTAATATTAGCACCATGGCTTTTTTCTCCAGGGTGGCGGTTGGTGTGTTTGGCTCCGTGCATCCTCTTTGACCTTAAATTCAGTCCTGTGGCTTTATAAAGCACCTCTTGGCATAGTCAGCAGTCAGCACATTAATAAAATTCAGCATTAACCTCGTTCAAGATGCTTTTACCTGAAGATAATGATACCAATGATTTCAAAAACATCCCCGATTTCAGCACTGATCCTTCTTAAAAACAGAACATATTACTGAACTGATCCATTATGCTTCTTGGCATGTCAGATGTATTAACTTCTCGAGCTATTTTTGCCACATGGTTTTATCATTGAACTCAGGAAATCTAATGGAGCTGGTTTCTCTTTTATCAAAACCAGAAGTGCTGGCAATGACGGGCTGAAGCAGGCACAGAGAAAGAGTCCAGTTACAGAGGGAAATAAATTACGTGTCCCTAAAGGACTGGACATGGACTTAAAGATAGCTTGGTCAATGCACTTCAAATCATGGTTGATATTTTATATCACCCCCACTGGCAATTGTTGCACCTCTCACGCTGCAGGGTTGCCTTCAATACTAATGCACCTGTGCTGAATTTGCAGGAAAACTCACCCAAAAGAGAAGAGCTTGTCAATTAAACGAAAAGCCGATCTCTGGTCAATCAAGCCACCCAGTATGCGCTCTCACTGTGAATTAAAATTAAAATTGATATCCCCAGCAAGGCCAATATTTTTTGTTCTGCCACTAAATGTCGGCGATTTATCATTCAAACATCCCAGGGTTTTGTGTAGGTACTTCTGGACCTCAGGTTCAGTGGGTTTGATGCTCAGCCAGGGACAATATCGAATCCATGCCAAGAGTCCAAGCTGTGAACGCTTGTCTGAGAGTTACCGTAAATCCTTCTGCTCGCACCACTAAGAAGCTCAGAAAGCCACAGCCCTGCTATTTGCCACCCCTGTGGTCCTTACAGGTAGCCACTGAGACTCCCCAAATTATGATCTTCGTGTATAGGGGAGCAATGCAAGAACAGAGCTCAATGGATAAAGGGCTACCTGTTGCCCCTTATTTTCCTCAGTGGATAAGGACTGGGGCTGTCAGTTTTCCTCTGTGTTGATTAATCTGGCACTTTATTGGATATGATCCCGGTGATTAATGGCATATTATCCTGGAAAGGTTGCCCTTTTGATAAAAACGTTGAGATTTCAGATATTTCCTGGTTAAACCTGATATATGTGGCTGTTATTCCTTAACATGCTAAACTTACTGAATGTGATATACACATAATTCCAACCATTTACACTATCTTACTGTAGAAATTACAGTAATTTATGACTGTTCTAATGTCACAGTTGCTTAATTTGATTTAATAATAATTCCCTTTAGGCTTATGAAATACTTAAGGACATTTTGTCTGTTATTCCACCTAAAAGAAGCTCAAGGGAGCCTTTCTTCTGATTTAACCATAGTAATTTAAGTGTAATGGTTATTGTGTTTCAGCCCAATAGCCAGGATAAATGTTGGCATTGTCCTTTTCTGCAAACCACATTTGGACGTCATTATGTAGCGGATACACTGAAACTTTACATTTCAACAACACTGTAGATAATTTGTGGTTAGTTTAGGCAGAAAACCTACTTGGTTATGGTTAGTAAAAAGATCATGTTTTGGCCTAAAACACTCTGTTTTGGGGGCATAATCCCAACCAAAAACGCAGCAATGTCTCGTTAAAAAACAAGTACCAATCATGCCACTATCCCGTCAGTATATGCAGCGATGTCTCTGTGAAAAACAACAGCTTTTAATAGCACAATCCTCACTGGAAAAACAGCAATGGAAAAATCATCCAAGTTTGGGGGCAAAAAAGCCACGGGAAACGTAGCGACAGCTCGCTAAAAAACAACCAGTTTTGTTGTTTGTTGGTCTCATGCAGTGATCTGCAGCTTGGCTGTTGTTTTGCATAAGTGACACGCCATCCACCGTCCCCTCCGCTTCCTGATGACAAAGTCAGCTCATATATTACATCACTTTGGAAACGTTGATATAACACCTGCAAATGTAACATGTCGAGCGTGGTTTGCAGAAGTGCACTATGCCAATATTTTCTTCTGGTTACTTGGCTGTATATTTTCTGTTTTCTCATTGATGAATGACAGTTAAACTCTTCACATCTTAACCAATTCACTGATTAAGGTAAAATCATATCCATCACAGCTTCAAGTGAATCATGGTACATTAATGTTTGAGATCCTCCGTCCTGATAGTTTTCACTCGCAAATCATCATGACTTTGCATAATGCCAGTAAACATGATAATGTTCTTAATTTAGACTTCTTTTTCCAGATGGAAAATGGTCCATCGGAGGGGTCCAGAAGGTGAAGTCCAACACTGCCCCCACCAGGAGTTCCCAGCAGGGTTCTGGGATCACACATCAAGGTCTGTCGCTGGCCCTCGACCCCTGCTGAGGCCTCTGTGACGGGGAGGAGCCAAGATTGAGTGGGCCGGAGGAGACAACACACCATAGCTGTGTGCAACTGCACAGTGAGTCCTTTCGCCCGTTGCCATGCTGTAGCTGACCGCAGGATTGCAGTGTTTACTTAAGAGCCGGTGCATAAGAGAAAGGCGGACCACCGGCAGTCACCACCCGCCGGGCCCTGGGCAGGACCTGGGGCTCATCTTTGTTGAAAATGGCTCTGGAACCTGCCACCTCCCACCGGGCTGACCTATATTTAGCAACAAACTGAAAAACCTCTTCATTCTTAAAAAGCTGTTTAGGTTTCCATTGAGAAAGGGGTTCAGAGGAGGACGGGTGGTGATGCTGCACTCCTGTGGTCTGAGAGGTGCTTCTCTTTGCCCTGGACTCACCTGTACAAGACATTCATGTTAACAGCTTACCTGGGATGGAAATAGTCTATCTCCGAAGGACAGCCAAGTAAAATGTGGTAAAATAAGAAAACAGGTCCTGGGAAATCTAAAAAGAGACATCGTTATACAGCTACACAGTGGTGTAGAAAGGAGGTTGTAAGATCAATATAATGATGATAACAAAGTTTATTTATATAGCACTTTTCAAAATAGTGTTCCAAAGTGCTTCACAGTGAATAAAAGGGTATATTGGTCCAAAGCATAAAACAGCAAGTAAAATAGAGTTTATAACACAGACACTCAACAATAAAAGCAATATAAGAAACAGAATAAAATACAGATATATGTGAAAAATACATACATGTGTAAGCACACTGCCAATGCACCCAGTTCATAAGAATAGATATAAAATGAAATTTGTTCAGACCTTTTGACTCTAATTCACATGAAAGTGACATATGAACATATGAAACAGCTCTCAGTCAAGACCAACAGTACAATATCTGATGAAAAAAGTAAAATAAGATTGCACTTTACTGAAGGTGTAGGTGTGGGAAAGAACATTTGTCCACACACAAAATTTACAAGCTGCCTTTAATAGTCAAAACTTGGCGATTAATTACTAAAAGGGCTTTTTTTGTCAATGGTACCAGGCAATTATCAGAATATAAGATTTCTCCTCTAAATCCAGGTGTCTACTTTCTAAATGTGAGTTTCTCAGAAGTATTATTTTAAGCATCTGAATGTTTAATATTTGGCTGTTGTACTATTTTTGCTTCATTTGCTAAAGAAATCGGGTTGCATGTTTCCTCCCCAATGAAAGTGACGATTTGCTGACTCTGCCTTTTTCTGTTTGCATGCTGCTCTACTCTTCCCACTTCTCAACGTCTCATTGAACTCGGGAGGAGGGCAAATCCAAGACAGGACATGCGTATTACATGTTTTCATTTGCCCTCATATATGCCTGAATAGTGAAACAATCCCTCTTTTCATGCCCATGGTTTCATTCAGTGGGTGGCGAGAGCACCACTATGATTGAGGATGAGGGAGCTGGGTGATTTTTTCCAAGGTGAGCACCTCATGGGAGATGACTGCTCGCTGCCATTAGTTTAAGTGCAGGAGTGTCAGTTAACCCGACACTGGCACCAGGAATACTTAATGCCAGATGGAGGGAGCTGTCCTTGAAGTCGTAACAAGCAGGCACAGAGAAACAAGCCTTTATTCAGTGTGAGAGAACTTAGAAAAAATTGATAACTTAGCAAGGTTACCACAAAGTGTACGTTAAATCCCACATAGGAAAGGGAGGGATAAAGGAGATTGAAGGGGGTGGGGAGGGGCAAAAGTCCAAAGTGGATAAAAACACAGTTTAGATGTTGCTGACTGTAATTTTTGATTGCGTTCAAAATACGCAGGAATATAAAACAAAGCAGCGGTTGTCACGCTAAAGGGTCCAGCTGCTTAAGAGGTGTCAAATTATTGTACCTCAGCTGGATACATCGGTGTTGGAAGCCAGGGGGTGAGACAAGAGCCAAACCCAGCAGACTTTGGCACATTTGTCCTTCACCGCTGGCACGGATGAGCCACGCTGTGAGGCTTCAGAGCATCGATAGGCCCCCGGCGTTTTACTACCCAAAACTATGAGCTGCCACAAGAGCCGAACCATCAAGACTACCTCCTGGAAGGACAGTAAACATGACGACAAGTGCTTTTTCCACATAGTGCACCTCCTCGTCCACTGACCAAATAGTTCTGATGTAGGTCCAACTAAATAGCAGCCCATTCAGGTGGCGAGGCACACTGAGGCCTGAAAGTTTCAGTTTTCAAGATTGAATAAATAAGATCATATCAGCTTGAAGTACCAGGTTTTTGGGAATGTGTCCTGGCTGCAGTAGAGACAGAGCTGAGAGCTATTACTTAAAATAACTCGACACCAGAAGGACCTCAAATCCACCGGTAAGGAAATTACAAACACAGTCATGTCAGTCTATGGAAGCGCCTCACACAAAGGTCCCCAAAGAGCTCTCTTGTTGTCAGCTTTTATAAAATCCATTCCCTTTTCTTTTTTGGTACTTAATTGAAAATTGAGCTTGAGTCCTGCCAACGATTGCAATAAAATGCTGAATGCACTGAGCTGTTGGCGTGTTCCCTGATCTGGCTCTTGCACCCAGGAGTGCTGCTGAGTCTCTGTTGATTGTCTGCTTCTCATTCATTAGTACGGTTAATGCTGACGCTCCCGAACGGTGACTCTTTGCTTGAGTGATTGGCCCGTGAGCTCAGAGCCCAGGCATCCGGCAAAGAGCGGAAACAGTCAAGGGGCACGGCAGTGTCACAACCGACACATCACAGGAGGCTTTTGAGAAGTCTTTGGCTCTTCCCATACTGGTCCAGCACCAGTGCTCAGGCATGCGGACAGAAAAACTAAGCAGAGGCAGGTCTGTTGAGAACTTCAGCCAAGTTAAGCACGGAAATATTTCTTTCCTGTTAACTCAAGAGTCTGGCAGTAACCTGTGTGAGGTTGCCCTCTCCTGTAGTCACAAGCCACCGGCCGTTCGGTTCAGGCGTGTCAGACACGTTTAAAAACAAAGGCCAACCTGGTGATGAACCATGAGTTAGGTCAAATATGTGGTTTCTGATAACTTTACAGTGTGTTTACAGATTGTTTTGACACTACATTGCACTGCGTGTCATTGTCTCTTAACTAAGAAAATTTTCACTTTGCTGGTTGTGTTGGCTGCCACACATTCCCCCAATTGTTGAAGTGTAGAGTTGCAATGAGTTCCTGAAGGCCCTGTCATTGAGGAGCCAGGTCTGGCTCAGGAACAGTGGATACATTTCTGTTTTGGGCAAGGCTGGTGATTGTGTTTGGTGCACAGTAGCCCACTAGCACGCTCTCCTTTAACCCGCATTAAGTGATTTACTTGGCCACTTGGTTGCAGCAGAAATAAGCTGAGAAACACGACATAAACATCACCTTATAAATATTTGAGGAACTTGTTGGCAAACAGTTGCTTAGTTACACCTCCGGCAGGTATGAAGCAACATTTGCATTGATTTGAAGTTGTGTTTCTGGCCACCTGGTAAATGTAGGTCTAGTATTCACTCTCCATTTAAGGGAATTATTGGGCTCTTAAGCTGCGAAATGCTCCACTATGTTCACTAGCTAGTCACCAGCTAGTCAAGTATCGCAATACCTTGACATTAAAAACTGTACAGTACCCCATTTTGTTAGCACTAGTACTAGAGCCGTACTCTAGTGTGCTCACCTGTGTCTGTGGGCCTAATATAATGGTAGGGGAAACACTGAAAAGTAATCAATAAGTTGCATTACTTTGAAGTAAATAAAATAGTTAAAGTACTTAGGCTATTAGATTTTTAACAGCACAGCTAGTCATTTGTAACCTATTACATTTCAGAAGTAACCTTCCCAACACTGGCTTTCACTCCGCACAGTCTCCATGATCTCCTGAGGTGTGAACTGGATAAAAGATCCACATCGGTGAAGCTTCGTCGCGTTGTAGTGTATTTGCAGTGGTCCCTAACTACTGCAGCAGAGGCTCTTTCAGTGGCTCTTGCAGATCAAATTTGTGTTGATCCTTTTATGTCAGTGCATTACATTCTGAGGAGATGGATTGTCTACATTAAGTTTTCCCCCCAATGATCCAACACAGCATCCCGTGGGTGCCTCACTGTGGAGGCTTAATAGAAATTTTTCATTCACGACATGAAAGTTCACACACAGTAATGTTTGCCCTAAGTTCAGCGAGGACATGAGCAAGTGTGTCTCTGTGCTCAATGGCCAAATAAAACGGGAAAAGCCCAAATCATAATAGTAATGCAAATACATGGAGGAGTACTTATGATACAAACAGGCAGGTGGCCAAATGGACATCAACAAGGGCCAGGGAGGCAGTCTCATTTTTCCTCCTGACAGAAATGTCTACAACTAAGCGTGTGTCCTTAAAGTAGAGTTTGGATTGTCAACAGATGAAAATATACTGTGTGAGCACTACTAGATGGCTGTTCCAAGGCCAGGACACACAAATTTCAGCTCCTGTTAAATACACTGCTCCCACTGCCTGCATCCTAACCTCCTCTTTGTACAGGAAACTGCCCAAGACTTGATCTTAATTAGTTTGGCACTGTGTAACAACATCCTCTGAGGATTAGAGATTGTTGTGATAAATTAGTGCAGGAAAACACACCTTTTTTTAGTTTTGGATGCCACAACAACATGCGCTGGTAATATAAAAACTCTCAAATGTGAATTTTATTAACTAGATAAACTTAAACATACATACATACAATAAATTATATGTATTTAAGGCTAACTGTTTAGTTGTCATGCAAATCTGGACCAGGTAGCAGATGTGTGTCCATGAGGTGACAGGGCTGTGATCATACATTGTGCTAAAATTCCATAACTTTGATTAATTTTACAAGCATGTGTTTTGTTGTGTCAGTGGAATTGGATCGGACATCCTCTGGGTGGTAAAGGTTGACTTTTCCTAAGCTACTTCTGTGGTTGGCTCAATTGGGATTTAGAAACATTTAAAATCCAAGACAAACTTGACCGAGGAGTCTGTTCAACATTTTTCTAAGTGATCAGAAATCCACTTTTAGAACATGCATGTTTCAGTCTGAGATGTGCCGTCTTTTCCAAGCAGTCCATAATATTTCTTTTATTTTCCCATAAATTGATTTTTTTCTCTTTTTCTGACAGTTGTTTCATTTGTTCTCTAGATTTATTTTACAATCATCTGTCAAGAAATGTCGTCGATTATACTGACCGGTCAAAATCAGGTGGAGTGGTTTCATTTTAAATGAACTCTTTCTGAAAATGTGAATGTTGACGATTAAAGAGCGGGCTTTGATCATTTTTCAGAGGCCATGACTGTTATGCTTAAAGAGGCACTCTCTATGATTCTTGGCCCCTGCCTTATTTTCTGTATAAATTACATACAAAGAAAGCTTAAGAGGTGTTTCTCAAGGGCTCAACATTTTTTATGCTTACACTCCATTGGCAAATGCGCTATGGAAAAGCTGAACTGTACTTGAAGTGCTGTATTTTAGTGTGGTTTGGAGCTGAGGTGGGGATCAATTGCTTGGTTTCTGCAGCACCATCCCAGAAAGCCCCAGAGACGCAGGTCTGAAGGACAGGTGGGGAGCCACACACTGCCACCTCAAACCACTGTCCCCACGGCAGGAGGGGGGGAGGCCTCACCACAGAGTTAGAGACCAGCATGCCCAGAGACAGGCAGGAGGTGGTGGTCAAACACTGCCATGTCTGTGTGCGAGTGTGTAGGGCTGCAACTTGCAGTTATTTTCATTATTGATTTGTCTGTCACTTGTTTGCTTCAGTTAATCATTTAGTTCGTAAAATGTCAAACAATATTAAAAAATGTGCCCGGCCTCCAGGACTCTGAGATGCTGACCACGTCTCATTTGTTTAGCAATTCAATTAAGTGAAACAAAATGGCAAATCAGTCTGAATATCAGGCTAAAGAAATGTCCACCACAGTTTCCCACAGCCCAAAATGTTGTTTAAAACCCAGAGGTATACAGTTTGCAATCATATAAAAGTGAAAAGCAGCAAATTCCACAATGGCGCATGGGGGATAGGGGCATGCACAGGACATGTCTTCCTCAATATTTAGAGCATGTGCATTTGTCTCCCCCAGTAAAAAACATGAAAGTAACAGAAGCACAAATTGGTGCTTCTGTTACTTTCCAGAATTAAGGAAATCAAGTGTTTGATCTCAAAATATTCTGGCGGAGGACCCCCAAATTCCCCGTTTCAAATGTGTCCCCTCCAGTGTTGAAATGTAACCTACACCCTTGCACATTGGAGAGGCTACGAACAGTTTGGGTGTGTGCCTGTGTGTGGTGACGGTAGCTGGATGAAAGAGATTATCATCACCTTTTGTCCCTTTTTTGTGCTGTCCCGCTGTGTCCTTGATTTTATAATTTTACTCTTGACACATAAGAGAGTGTCTGACCACCTCTTTGCAGAGACGTCTAGCTGTTTTATGGTCAAGTTTGAAAACTAATGGTAATTGTGCTGGCGTTGTTGTTGCTCCTCATGTCTGGGACATCCTCATGTAAAGCCAATTCAGTGCACATCTCTAAAAAGCATTAAACCCATCTGTTTTCTTTGACTCGTCTCGATTTTATACATTTTATTTTATAGCTTGTACACTTAATTCTCCTCTGTCTCGTTCCTATTTTCTTCCCTCTGTAATAAACTTTAATTTCTGTGCTATATAACGTTAAATCTTACTTTATATTGAACGAGATGAAACCTAAAATAAGGCCTAACCCATGTGTCTTTTACATAATGTGGCTCATGCTGCCCTCTTCTGTTACAAAGGCAGAATTCATCTTAAGGGTTTAACATTCACTCACTTCCACATTATGTAATATGAAAACCACTGCTGATATTGTAAATATTGCTGTTAAACGCTAGCTGTTTTAGTAATGCATATACGAAACCTACTACACAGACTGAAACTGAAGGTGTGTAAATGCGAGTAACGGCCACAGCTATTATACCGCCATTAACGTTGTTGTGTTATCGCTCAATGCGACTCTACTTAATTATTTAAACTCGCGTTTTGCAACGTATTAAAGACAATAATGTCAACAACGCTAACAAATTGAAACAATAGTGGAAATATCGTCGGCAGGATTCATGTAAATCCGTTATCTTTAACGTCCGGCCTGCCGTTTCTTTGTGGCGGCTGCCTGCGAGCGTTCCATTCATAGCTAGCCAATCAGAGCGCAGCTTACTGAGGCCTTCCAGCCAATAGCGTGGCTGGTTCTTTTTCGGCCCTGTTACGACCGCGGACAGACAGAAGCAAGTGGACCGGTTTGAAGCTAAGCTAATTCAATCACATTACAGCGGGTTAATTTAGATTTTTTGCACTGGTTCCGTCAGCAGCACAGCCGCGTATCTGTTTGCGAAAAATCAAATCTACGTGTGGATAATTTCTCCGTCGGGCTAAGAAGCGGAACTGTGCATTTATTTTGGTAAACCGCGTCGGTGCTGCTAGCTGAGTTGGCGGCGGTTAGGCGCCAGTAGTGTTTGACAACAGCGCTATTCGGTCACGTTCCCGGTGTTGTTGTTTGTGGCTGCCGAGTCAACGAACTAATTTCCGTTAGGCGCAAGCGGCAAAAATAAGAAAGCTATCGGTCGCTGTATTAAAGTGAAGCATGGCAGAATTCCTCGAAGATCCGTCGGTCCTCACGAAAGATAAGCTGAAGAATGAGCTCACAGCCAACAATGTGCCACTTCCCAGCGGAGAGCATAAAAAAGAAGTGTATGTGCAGCTGTATCTGAAGAACTTAACCGTGCTGAACAACAAGAAGAGCCCGCCTGCAGACACCTTCTCCAGCGATGAAGAGTTACCTGCTCCCGTGGTGTCCAACAAGAGTCGGTCTGGAAGAGTAAGTTTGGGTTAAATGATTTTTATTGTGATTAACTGTAAGATGATGCTGTGATTGTCTGTACTGATAGAAGCAGTGTAAGTTATGACTCGATGTATGATATGTAACTTAAATCTTTCTACAGAAAGCTACCAAAAAGACAGACAAGCCTCGCACAGAGGAAGTGGAGGTGACAGATCTCAGTGATGAAGATTTAAAACAACAGCTGGCTAAACATGGTGTGGACTCAGGACCCATTGTTGGTGAGTTCCTTAAGGTGTCTCTCAGAATTTGTGGGGGGAAAACTTCCCAACAAGAAAAATACAATTACATTTAAGTTACACATATAAATCTGGACATTAAGTTTCTAGATATGTTAAAGGTGTGTGTAGATTTGATTTGATTTTTATATTAGCTTATGTATTTTTATTACATTTTTTATCAAGTCCAATTTTATGTACGTTCACTTTTTTCCTTTTTCTTTCGCTTCTGACTCTTCAGCTGCTGTAATGTGGGAATTTCCCTGATGCAGGGTTAATGAAATCTAAACTCACATATAAAGACACAAGCTTGAACAGTGTAAATATGAATGTAGGGAGGTGTAGAGGGAGTCTTTAACCATAACTGTACAAGATTGTACAAAAAGACTAACTGCACATAATGGTAAAAGATAACCAGATAGCTTCGGGGAGGGAGACAAAGTGAGAATGGAAAGAAACAAATGATTTAAGAGGCACTGAATTATTTACATGATGTTATCGTATGTGAATTATTAACATGATATCAATATTCAACTTTTAAATATCACAGATATCAATAATATCTGTACATCATGACACCATTAATATCAAATAACAAATTTGGGGATTTATTGGTTCCAAATTGGTTAACTAAAGCCTGGCCTACATTGAATGTTTGAGACTGATACCAATATTGGTGTTTGAGTTTGTTTGTTTGTTTGTTTTAAAAAACAACTTTTTTTGCAAAAACATTTTGGGTTTACATAATTTTTACCAGCTTGTTAGACAGGAATATAAAAAATATTTACAAATATTTCTCCCTAAAACAGTGCTATATGTGTCCAAGTAATCATGTTTCAATAATATGTCTTGATTGAACAAAATGTTTAAATCTTCAATGAGTTACATGCAATGTATTATGTGTGGTTTATCCTTTTTTGTCCCTTCCTCCCCTCCATTCAGCCTCCACCCGCAAGTTGTATGAGAAGAAGCTGCAGAAGCTTTTGGACCAGCCTCCAGCTGAACCTGAAGCTCCTACAGAAGTCACAGCACTCCCCAAGGCGGACAGTAACCAGAATGGCAACACAAATTCTGACCAGTACAGTGACAAGGAAGATGGTGAGTTCTGACCCCAAATTACCCCTGAGCCATCATTTACACTTCTTACCAAGACAAATAACATGACCCGAATGTGTTAGTTTGTTTTCTTTTATTCATAAAAATGATCCCGCCTCGTTAATAAACTTGGTTCTTGCAACAGGTCCCTGATTAAATATTGGAAAAACGCTGATTACTGTTCAGATATCATCGTGTTTCACTGCTGTGGTAATATTGTGTGTTTTTCAGAGGAGATTGCTGCCCCTGAACCAGAGCCAGTTCCTGTGGTAGAGAAGCCAGTGAGGAGCAGAGGGAAAGCTCCAGTTACTGTCAGAACCAGCAGCAGACGACAGACTAAGGTGAGGGACATTTTTCCATTTCCATTATTAGTGATAGGATTATATCTAGTGGTTCAAGCCTGAAGGGCTGAAACTCTGGTTTTTCTGCTGATTTCCTATTTTTCTTGAGAAGAACCATACAAAGAAGGTTTGGTTCAAAGAAACCACTAGGACACTAATAAAGGGTGGCAGCGTTGCCGAAAAAGAGTGTGGCCCATCACAGATTTGATCGTGAATAATTTAGCACCTGTTTGATTGTTGCAGACCTGTTAGTTGTCATTTGTGCAGGTGTTGGAAACTGTCAAAGGTCTTGATCCTTCACAGCTTTCAGTTTTTTACAGTCCATGTTGGCTTGATCCCCAGCATTGTTGCTTGTAGCCATATTTTAAGTTTGTATTAACATTTTTTTTTATATCATGCTGACAGGTGGTGGAGGAAATCGTTACTGAAGAAACCCCTAAGAAGGCCAGTGAGAGCGTTGTTGAAGATATCCTTGCCAATGAAATAAGCACACCAACAGGCATGAGGTAACAAGCACATGAATCACGTACTGTCTCCACAACAACTTAGCAAATTTTATCTCCTGAATTAGACTGTGAAATGCTGTTGAAAGTTAAAAAAAAAAATCTCGTATGCATAACTTGGGTGAAGATATTTTTTGTGTGTGTGTTTGTGTGTGTGGAGCATAAAAGATTGATTTTGTTGTTTCTGTGTTCAGTGCAACCTGCAGGCGTCCGATCCGAGGGGCAGCTGGCCGTCCATTAAAACCAAGTGAATACTGGCTGGATGAGTCCCGTGTACAGCGCAGCCTCCACACTGAGACCCGTTCTTACTCAGAGTCTTTCTCCAGAGGGGCCGGCTCCGTCTCTTCAAGCAAAGCGCCAGCCCGACGAGGCTTCCTGTCCATCTTGCTTAAGCTCCTGCTCCTTGTCGTGGTGGGCGGTTCTCTCTTCTACGCCTATCAGAACCTGGAGGCCGAGCACATCAACACTGTCAAAGGCCTCCTAGACAGCGCTGTCGTCCACGTTCAGGGCGCTGTGAACAACGCAGCCACCTACCTGGGCATTGGCAGCGACGGTGCCGGTGCTACAGAGACCACCGAAAAGTAAAGACCCTCAGCAGTCTCTTGCCATGCCCCCGCCACCTCCCTGCCGCCTACCACAGCACACCATAACTCAAGCAGTAAACTTGGCTCACCTCTTCTCTTTACCCACATGGATGGACAAAGGTTACAGATTTAATTGGGACGATGAACTTTTCTCTTCTCTGGACTCCAGCTTTCCTCCCATCAGGGGAGGAAACAGTAGCTTCTGGACAACACTGTTTTGTGGCACTCAGAAGAGACTCATTTTACTGTTGATTTTAATCTGTGAATTGTTTGTGTCTTTGTGTGTATTTAACCCTTGTATGTAGAAACGAGTGCAGAATGGAGAGGCCAGTTTATCCATGCATGGTTGTAGTTTTTGAAGGTCATACTGTAGTTTCTAACTCTGTGCCAGGTGTTTTTCTGATGGTGAAGTGCCTGGACACTCTTAGCACGTAGTGCCCTCCCATTTTCAAGCACAAAGCAGTGCTACTACTAATACCAGAATGTTACATGTGTTTCTGTATGAATTTAAAAAAAAAATTGCTCTGTAGCTATAGTTAGGTAGAGTGATTCATTATTTCTATGGTGCTCAGGTCGATTCAGCTCAAAGTTTTTAATGTGGTCTGTGCTGGGAGGAGACACATGGTGTAATCAGGTCACATCACTGCATGAGGAAAATCCGCCCACGTTCAGGTTGAGGTATAAAAACTTTTTTTCTTTTTTTCAGTGGCTGATCACTGCTTGAATCATTGTATATGGGGCTTTATGATTACGACTGAAATGAAGATTCTGGTCACTCTGTAATATCATGATTTTTACTGTTAGTGGATCGAGGAAGAAAATTTACTCTTGCATCTACATCCTCATTAATTTGCAAAGTTCTCAGTGATACAAGTTTATAGTTTCCTCAAAGAAACTAAAACTGCAGTGTTCGATGACAGAATATTGATTTTCCAGCCCTGCCAGTGTGCCCATTTGAGTTTACACGCTTTGGGTTTTAGTGCTCTGTTGTGCTTTTTATGTTCTGTTTTGATTAGATTTCTGATCCTTCAGTCCTTTATGCAGGATTGGCTGTTGCAGTGCACCCACATAGCCCGCCTCACTGACTGCATGTGTCCAGACATGGCAGATCTGCAAGAAGACACATGGAAAAAGTTAATTTTTGGGACAGTTAATCAATTTATTACCTTAAAAACTCTTTGACTACTTCTGCCTGAGCAAATTACCACAATTAAGACACTGTATGTTACGCTGAAGGGGGTTGTTTATCTGCCGGGAGGGAGGATGCATTCACTGGAGGTGATGTCGGGGATGGGAAGATTTCTGGGGCACTTTTGTTTCTATTTTGATATTTTTCTAAAACGGCGTGTTAAACTTTTTATAGCACATTTTAAGGTAACATTTAAAAGCAATATGTGAAACATGGAAGTGATACTGTATCTTAATTTGAACCTTGCTGACTTAATCCAAGTTGATTTCATCATCATCAGGCAGCTCTCCCACAACGGACAGAAACGACAGGGGTTATGTGGGTAAGGATTTTTAATCTGTTTATTTATGATAATGTAGGCATTGTATCATAAAATAAACGTGGCTGTTACCAGATATTTTTTCTTTTCTGAGCATCTTTTAAGGGCAGTGCCAGCATGTTTTAAACAATTTATCACAACACACAGATACATTACTACTAACCGTCTTTCCCAAGTAATCCATACTTTGTAGGGTTTTGGAAAAGTTTTCCATTGCTTTCCATTTATGTGAACATGGATGTGATTAAGAGTTTCAATTAACATTTTGTTAGCATGCTAATTTTCCTTCTATCCTCATGCCTCTGTACACCTGAATGTGTACACATCGTGACAGCTTTACCAGTTAAGTCCCTTCAGCACCCCGCTGTTCTCCCTGTAGGGGGTCTATAAGAAGCAACTCCTACAGAGGACACCTGTCCAGACTGGCAGCAGCTGCTGTGCCTAGTAAGGTAGAAACCCCCCTTTCCACCTTTGAATGAGAATTTTTTTGAAATCCACACAAGAGCACCAATTGTTACATGTTTCCATTTAAACATTGCTGTCTTGCAGTATAGTGAGTCCAGAGGTGTCTTTCGTCTGGTTAAAGAGCTGCTTCACTGCTTTATGTGAATGTGACAGATCCCCATGGGTTTTCCATCATACACTGAAATGCACATGGTTGTGGGACAGAGGAGTAGATTTCTGGGGGGAGAGGAACCTCCCCTCCACCCCTCACCCCAATAAAAACACTGATGAACTGCTAGATTGCAAATTATAGACACAACAGTCCCTCCACTAACATTGGTGGTGACAGTACCTTAAAAGCAATGGTTGCACTCTGCCATAGAGCTGAAATAAGATGAAGCAGCTCTGCACTATTAGGGCAGTAAGTATCATGACATTTCCACCATAAACTGATGCTTAAAATTGGGGCATAAGAAATTAACCGGAATACAAGAAATGAACTGTTTGATGCTTAAAATGTCTTGGGGGAGAACCCTCAGACCCCCCACTTAATATCTGTCTCCACCCAAATGTTGAAAAGAAAATGCCCTTCGCTGTGGTCTTCCTCTGAGCAAATACCTGAATGCTGCAAAGTGGCCTCACACAGGGTCCTACAGCATGATTGTTTGTGGAAGAGGCAAATGTAGGCTTTGCATATTTAACACCATAAAATTACAATGTTATCTGTGTCCTTTGTCATTCAGGACAGCCTCTAAAATTCTACCTAGATCATGGGACACTAAACTGAGACACAGATAAAATATATTCTTATGTTTGTTGGCAGTTCCTGAGTGCAGCCAGTAAAGTTGCTTCACTAATTTCAAATAAGCCTTAGGAGGGGAAAAAAACATTTTAAAGGTCCCATATTATAAAAAACATTTATTTTATTTTTTTTAAATTATTTTACAGCAGGTATAGGTGCTTTATATCAAAACACTCAATCCACAAAAAGCCCTCAGTCGGTATTCAAAAAATTTGCCTTTAAACAAGCTGTCAGGACTTCAGTGAAGTTGTGATGTCACAGCTATGCTATATAAAGGTAAAACTGCTGCCACAGTGCTGTCTCAGTTATTCTCCAACTGCACTGAGGAAGCAGACATGGAAGACCTGGGAACACTGATCAGAGCAGGCTGGGCTTTTTTGGGAGGGGACTTAAGGAGACAGGTGCTAAAATGGAGCATTTCAGACAGTGAGAGAATTCACGTATATTCAGGCAGACAGTATATGGAAAATAGTGTGTTTTATGGCCATTAAAGTATGTAAGTTTGTTCACACACAAAATACAAGTACAAACCTAAAATTGATAGTATGTGACCTTTAAAGCTTTTAGTCTGTAGGTCAGTCAGAAACTCTGTCATATTCTGAAGTGGACAGCATGACTTGATTGTGAGCAAATACTGACAGCCAATATGTATTTAAGGCTAATATTGATCCTGAGTATAGCTGACCTTGACAGATAATAAATGTCTTGTCATCCATAGTTTCTCTTGCAGTGGTCATACTCGAACAGTGATTCTCCCCCTGCTGGCTCTGTTGTGTCTGTGCTTTGACTGAGAATTGTAGCTCAGCAGTCAGGGTCCTCAAGACGCTCATATTTAAGGTTGAGTAAATGACTGAAACCTGTTGTCTGTCGTGACTCTGCCAATATTAGACTCACTCCCTGAAATCCATCTGTTCTGGAGCAGCTCAGAAGCCCCCAGCAGCTCTCTGGCTCTGAAACACCGGAGTCATTTTCATGTGAAACAGTCAGCTCAGCCAAAACACTGCAGTGGCTACTCAACTGGACCTTAAAGGGACAGTCCACCACAAAATCAAAAATCTATTTTTTTTTTTCCACTCACCCGTAGTGCTATCAGTCTAGATCGTTTGGTGTTGGTTGCAAAGTGTTGATGTAATAGAACTAGGTGGCACTCAGCTTGTGGTGTTCAAAGTGCAAAAAATATGCATTCGAAAAACTTAGTAATGTCTCTGTGGATTTTTTTCTTATTTCTACCGAACTACAACCACCAACTGAATCACTATATAGGAGGGAATGTTTATCTACTGCTAGCTCACCTAGCTCCACGGGGTTAGTTAAGTTACAACTCAGCCATTCATATTTGATTTGATTTGATTTGATTTTTATTTGTCTCAAACAAGCACAAGCATAAAAACAGGCAGTGTATGTAATAGAAAAAAAAACAAATGGCACACTGTGATAACGTGCAAGTTCGAGAAGGGGCTGAAGGAAGCAAAGCTGATTGTTTGTAGTTGTGTTTAAATTGTTTTAAGTTAATGCACATTTTTGTGTCCTCATCTAGTTTATTCCACAGTTTTACACCACAGACAGAAATGCACATGCTTTTCAGAGTCAAATGGATGGTAGGATGTTTAAAATTATGATTCCCTCTTAAATTGTATTTTCCCTCTCTGACCATGAACATCATTTGAATGTTGCTTGGTAACAATTTATTACAGGCTTTAAACAGAATTTGAACAGTTTTGAATTTAACTAGGTCCCTGAATTTTAAAATACCCGATTTTAAAAACAAAGGATTAGTATGATCAAGTTACCCAGCATGATGAACCATCCTTATGACTCTTTTTTGTAAAGTGCAAATCTTTTGTAAAGTGCTTTTGTATGCATTTCCCCATACCTCAACACAGTAGGACAGATATGGATCACTAAGTGCATAGTACAGAATTTGAAGTGATTTCTGATCTAAAATGTGTTTAGTTTTACCCAGTATTCCAATGCTTCTGGATACTTTGGAGCACAAATATTTGATGTGAGGTTTCCAGCAGAGCTTATGATCAATTAAAACACCAAGAAACTTAATTTCGTAGACTCTTTCGATTTCAACATTTTCAATTTCCAAATGTACTTCTTGCTTAATTTGACGATTTCCAAATATCATAAACTTAGTTTAGTTCAGGTTTAACGATAATTTGTTTACATCAAACCAACACTTTATTTTTTGCAATTCACTTTTGACCACCAATAATAGCTGCTGCAAATCCTCCCCGAACATAAAATATTTGTGTCATCTGCAAAAACCACCAGTTTTAAAATATTAGACACTTATTTAACATTGATAATGAATATTAATAATAAGTATTCATATTATTAATAATATGAATACTCGCATTTTGTGCTGTCATGAGCACCAGCCTCTCATTCATGAGTAGATGCACTCTTCCTTCTGCACAGTGATACGATTGGTGGGAGTAGTTTGATAGAAAGAAAGTAGTTCCTACAGGAAACTGCTCACAACAAGGTCTGTGGATTATCTCGAGTAACCAGGTCATGATTTGTGGAAAGACATATTACTGTGCAGTTTTCAGATGTTTCTGTTTTGTTTTGTTTTGTTGTGTTTTGTATTGTTTTGATTTGTTTTGTTTTTGAGGTTTTTTTGGCAGCCACAAGCTAAGTGCCATCTAGTTCCATCATATTTGAGAGAAGCAGACATCTCTATGTCCATCTCCAACACTCAGCAACTCACACCAAAACAATCTAGACCGATAAATAGCACTACAGGTAAGAGGAAAAATATGTATGTTAAGGGGTGAACTGTCCCTTTAACCAGTGCAGAGAAGCTATGAAGCAGGTGCTTAATTGTAGCTACAGATTAAGTCTCTAACATTGCGTATGTAAAATAGAGATGTTTTCTATGTGGAGTTGCACAGAGGGCATAGATTATCATAACTGTGAACTGGTTTGTGTATCATTTTTTAAACTAGCTTTTTTGTGTGTGTTGTTGCAGGTGGATGTGCACCAGCTGCCTGAGGTGACCCTTGCAGTGCCAAACTGAGACTTTGTAGGGGATGGAGAGGCTTAATCAATTAAATCCAGAAGGCTGCAGCCTGACAGCACAACAGAAAGGGGAGCAGGCACACGGTGCAGCACACCAAGGGTGAGTCTTACTGAAGAGTTTGAGAACGGACCAGAACTGACTCTCAGCGTAACTGGACCCCCGAGACAACAGGTGAACAGCCATGATTTTATTTGTTATATGGACATTTGAAATATCTGCAGGAGGCATGTAGATTGGTTTGTGGTGCATTTGTCTAACTGTGGGGAAAGTTATGCTTTGCAACCTTATTTTTATAAAGGGGCATTTGTTTTGTATGTGTCCTCTTCATGTTCTCTGTATCCCTGGTGCAGATTTGAGAGGCTTTCAGGCTTTGTAGAATTGTACATGAAATGTATTATGGCAATGTGTTTATCCACCATGTTTAATTAGGTCTGCATAAAGTTGCGTCATCACTAACTGTGACAGCAGTACTCTGAGACAACTACCACCTGAACCACTGAAAGGCCATGTCACTTTTCTATGATCAAGAACAAGAAATATATACTAAATATAAATTGATTTATAGTCATTTGCAGACAGTTTCTGTCTTGAGGTGTGAGTTGGTTGTTTCTTTTTAATGTAGTTTTGTCTGGGACCTTGAGGCTCAAATATTTACACATACAACTGGAAGGGAGGTTGTGAGACATTAAATTAAAGATTTAATTAAATTAAATTAAATTAAATTAAATTTAATTTAAATAAAATAAAATAAAACAATGTTCTCATGATGTTACAATTTTTTTCTTGCAGTTACGACTCTATTCTCAAAATCTTACATGTTTTTTTTTCTCAGTTTGACCCTAATTCTCCTTCTCAAGTCATAAAGAAGTGGACTGTTTTTGGATTACATTTTTCAAAAACAACGTTGGTGGTCTGCCATCAGCACCATATGCTGTTTGTGTTCAGGTTCAAAGGTGCCTTAACTTTCTCAGTAAACATGTAACAGGTTGAAACACAACAGCTGTCTCTAAAATGTTGCCATAAACAGGCAAATTCTCTTGATGATATTTGATTATTTAGACACCAACCATGTTTTTATTGTAGCGTAATTAAAAGTCATTAAACCTACTGTCCCTGCTGTGACCTTGCAGGCCAAGCCACCTCATTAACTGCTCGTGTTTACATCCTTCGAGCACACAACACTTTCTCTCTGTAATCCAGTTTCATTAGGGGCTAATGAATGGGCAGTTTACAAGTGCAGTTTCAATGGGACCTTTTACACTCATTCAGAGATGGGAAGTTGTCAGAGCGTTAGCAAAATCTTTTATTTTTTTGAATATCATGCAGTGATCTCTTGCACAGACAACAGTTTGAGCGTGCCTCATGTATTACGGCACCTAAAATCTGCAGGAAGAAGTAAAAAAAAATTCCCACATGACAGCTTGATCATACATAATTCAGATTTCTGCCTGTTATTATGTAACAGTGACGTTATTATAGCTGTGATATAGGATGTGTCATACTGCATTTATCTCAGAGAGTATTTACGTTACATACTTTGTAAAATAATTATCACACTGTGTATGATAAAAGTAATTAGTTATTGTTCTTTAGGGACATCCTATTAGATACAAGGTTAATGTTCATCTGTAGTTCAGCTGCAGCAGATGGCAGCAGCGTTAAGGGATTACAGTAACTCCTTTAACAGTCTGCAGTCAGCCAGTCAAGTTCGGCATCCGATTATAGTGCTCCGTCCTCCATTTGGGGAGGAGAGTGGAGGGGAGAGGAGAGGAGCCGGCTCTGAGTCACATGTGCTCTGTGCAGCCGCTGCAGCTGACCGGATACCTGCCTCAACTGTCTGGACTGCACAAACAGTGACTGTGGGAGGTGTTGTGGATGCAGGGGGTGCGCAGCTCTGTGGGAACACACCTTAGGTACCCATTCACTTTGCCATGCTGATTACATGTTGGTATTTATACCTCGCAGCTCGGAGCCTCGCCAAACAATGCAAGTATTGCTGCTGTTTTTGTGTCTGGCTGCTTGTCATTTCAAGGTGAACTCTGCAAAAAGATAATGTGTGGGACAGCGCTCAGCCAGTGTGTTTGCTCTGTGTTTAGGTAATGGATCTAGACGACAGCGAAGTCTCGCTTCTCTTAGTGCCACTGAGATAGATGTCAAGTTTGATGTGTAATCCCTCTACACTCAGAATATAAAATGTGATGTCCTGAATGCAGTATTTATGACGTTTGAGCACGCAGCCTGTTTTCTGGATGCAGGACTGTTTCCCTCAGCTGTGCAGAGTGTTTGCCTTTTGTCTGCGGTCGACATGTTTTCTAACCAGGAACACTCTTCTCCCTCTCTTTCTCCTTCCTCCTCTTATTTCATTTTACTCTCCCTCAGCACTGAACATGGCCTCAATTCTGCAGAAGCTGATCACCCCACTGTTCAGTGGTCCTCCTGAGCCCCCGAGGAATAAAGTGACAGTGGTAGGCGTGGGCCAGGTTGGCATGGCCTGTGCTGTTAGCATCCTGCTCAGGGTAAGAGCCACACTCATTTTACCTTTGCTCAGATTATCTTCATGCCTGCTGGTGTCACAAGACGGGGTAATACTTAGGATCCTCCGAGACTCACACTGGATTACTACTGATCTCTCAGTGTCTGATCTGTTATCCCTTCACTGTCCTTAAGGTGTCTGACAGTGACAGAAAACAACATTTTTCAGCAAAGGAGAACAACTATGATGACTTTCTATTACAGCAAATAAAAATGGACAGCAGCTTCCTGTCTGTTTATATCTACTCAAGAAGCGTGTCTTCTTCCATTATGTCCACCATGTTGTTTCTACAGTAGCCCATAACAGACAAACCGAACACTGGCTCCAGACAGGGCTGTTTGCGTTTTTTAACTCAGCCATTATAGTTCCCTACTACACACTTGGCACATGGGAGAAGTTTCTGTTCTTCAACTTCACCACTAGATGCCATTAGATCCTACACACTAGACCCTTAACTCCACTATGAGAAGTTTTAACACTCATTATACTCGTTGCAAAGCAGGTCAGAGTGTGCACAGTAGCTAACTATTGCCAACAGATACATACACATTTATGATCAGGTTTTGATTTGATTTGTGGCCAATTATGTGTACATTACATTTCATCTGAATTGAGTTTGAGGAAGTTTTCAGTCATTATTAATGCTCTAAATATAATAGAGTGTCATCTGTGTAAAAGTAGCCAAAGCAACATCAAATGTGACCTTTCAGGAAAACATACATGCAGACAACTGTGGTTTAAAATGACCAGTGGATGTGTTAATTATATATTTAGTGCCTAAAACAGACAGCTTGAACCTCTCTGTTGAGGTTATGTCATCTGGAACTTAAAGAACAGGTAGATTGGTGAATGACTGTACTGTGAGGGGAAGCATTGTTGTGTGTGTCGTTCTGAACCTCCCTGATGTGTACAGGAGCTGGCTGATGAACTGGCCCTAGTGGATGTGATGGAGGACAAGCTGAAAGGAGAGATGATGGACCTGCAGCACGGCAGCCTCTTCCTAAAAACTCCCAAAATAGTCGCAGACAAAGGCAAGTTTATACGTCAGACAGTGCAGGGTGCAGCTAACAGGCAGGCATTGTGACTAAACCATTTTTGCCCTCACTTGCATTTAAAATAGCTGAGATTCTTACCAGCTGGAAGGGTTGATAATTAAAAGATACCTGAGTTATGTGAAAAAATTGAAAGTGAAGATACTTAATGTTCCCATGAAATCAAAATAGATGTTTAAGGGTTTTTTTTTAATCAAGTATTTCACACAGATTGTCTATAAAATCTGCAAGCGTAGACAAAAAGTCCTCCACAACAGAGAGCAGGCTTTCCTCAGGTTGTTGTCTATGTTGAGCTAGTAGCTACTGTCAATCTGAAATTTGCCAGGGGGGCGTGCACATTCAGCACTATTGGCTACTATAAAAGCTAATCAATATCTGTGACAAGTCCCCCTCTAGCTTCCTGTTTTTACTGGAAACACATAAATAAGCAGAATCAAATAGCACTCTCCTCGCCGTTTCATTTACCTATTATGACACATCTCCTTCTCTCTCAGACTACTCTGTGACAGCAAACTCCCGCATCGTGGTGGTGACAGCCGGAGTCCGCCAGCAGGAGGGAGAGAGCAGGCTGAACCTCGTCCAGAGAAACGTCAACATTTTTAAACACATCGTCCCTCAGATTGTCCGATACAGCCCTGACTGCACCATCATTGTGGTTTCTAACCCAGGTACCGTCTCAACACGCATTCCTACAGACATACAATACGCACCCTTCAATAACTCTAACAATGCTTTCCAACAGTTGATGTGCTGACTTATGTAACCTGGAAACTGAGCGGCCTTCCCCAGCACCGCGTCATCGGCAGCGGCACCAACTTGGACTCAGCGCGCTTCCGCTACCTGATGGCCGATAAACTGGGAATCCACCCCAGCAGCTTCAACGGCTGGATCCTGGGAGAACACGGAGACACCAGTGGTGAGGATCTGTGGGACTTCTGTTATGTTTTATGACGTTATCGACAAATAGTAGTTCAGACTGTGACTGTGTGATGTGTGAAGCGTGTGGACGAAGGTCAGTGGTTTCAATGTGTGTTTCAGTGCCTGTGTGGAGCGGAACAAACGTGGCTGGAGTCAACCTGCAGACGTTAAACCCAGACATCGGCACCGACTGTGACGAGGAGAACTGGATGGAAACACACAAGATGGTGGTGAACAGGTAAAATAATCATCATTTTAAATATGTATAGTTTAGCAAAGACTGTCTGCTGCACTTACAATAACAGGAAAGTTATCAGGAACTTGATGAAAGTCTCTGTATTAAAATGTTGCTCTTGTTCCCAATAAATTTCCTATTATTGCAAGTGTAGCAGACAGGTTGTGGGAGTTCTTTGTTCTATGATAGTCAGCCGATGGTCCTCTCTGCTTTTTGAAATACATATAGTTTTCAGAATATTTTGTTTAAAGTTACAGGTCCTTACTCCAGTAAAACACTAAAAATGTTTTGTCTAAATGATATTATGCAATATTTCAACTTTCTTTTATCTGATTTTGAATACTGGCACTGTAATAATAATTGTCACTTATCAAAACAGAGACAAAGTGAACTAATTTTATCAGTATCACCTTCAGCTGTCACCTGTATAAGCTCATATTGTATTGGTATGAAAAAAGGAGAGTGAAAAAGTGAGGTCATCTTATATTTGAGGACAAGTAATAACAAATGTCATTATGCATTCAGTGCTGTCTGTCTCTGTCTGACTCTGAGACTGAGTCACTGTCTCTGTCTCTTTCATCAGTCTAGAGGACAAAAGCAGCCGTCCTGCTTCTGAGAGTGTTATTGTGTTCTATCAGTTTATTTTCAGCACCTCTCATCTGCTTCATCACCTTTAAAATCAGCTGTCTGCAATAAATCCAAACATGAAGCAGTCTGAAAACCGTCCCTCAGCCCACACCTTTTTTTGTGTTTGTTGTGTGTCTCAGTGCCTACGAGGTGATCAAACTGAAGGGTTACACCAACTGGGCCATCGGTCTGAGTGTAGCCGACCTGACTGAGAGTCTCATCAGGAACATGAACAGGATTCATCCGGTTTCCACCATGGTGAAGGTAAAGGCTGCTCACACACACTCAGATTCATTTTCACACACATTTCAGACAGAGCTGAAACAAATATTTAAACTATGACATCCAGAGCATTAATACAGCAGCAAACCACTTTGCCATGTATCGATAAATTGGATTAATGGTGTCCTGAGCAGATCATGAGGTCACACTACCTGTGTGTGTGTTGTAATCGGAGCTTCTCTGTTCTTTGTCATGGTAGACAGTCCGGTTGCGCATGCATGTTAGTGCTTGTGTGTATCCCACTGGCTTGCTCATGGCCGCCACTCTGCACTGCTCTCATACTGCTGATAACGCTGACAGCGTTGTTGAGAAAACACCCACCCTACAGCCAAGATACACATGTCACATAGAGCTTCTTTAACTTATAATAATAATAATAATAATAATAATAAAGCTTATTTATATAGCACCTTTCAAAACAGTTTCAAAGTGCTTTACAAAACAGAATAAAAGATAAAACAATAAAAAAAGATAAAAGCAGTAAAAATAGAATACATATACCAGAGTAAAAACACGCAATAATAAAGCAGTTAAAAACACCGAAAGGCAATTTGAAACAAGTAGGTTTTCAGAAGTGATTTAAACGATGAGACAGAGTTTGCAGCCCTGATCTCCTCAGGCAGGTCATTCCAAAGTCGTGGAGCTCTGACTGCAAAGGCTCTGTCACTTTTGTGAATTAACCTGGACCTCGGAACAAGAAGAAAAGATGCATCCTCAGGGTGCGAGAGGGAACATAGGGCAATAAAAAATCTGTTATATAACTTGGAGCAAGGCCTCGCAGGGCTTTGTAAGTAATCAATAAAATTAATTCTAAAAGCAACAGGTGACCAGTGTAGGGAAGCCAGGACTGGTGTGATGTGGTTATGTTTTCTAGTCTCAGCCAAGATTCTGGCAGCAGAGTTTTGGGTGTGCTGAAAGAGGGATTTTTTACTGATGCCAGAGAGCATGGCATTGCAATAATCTAAACGACTGGCTATGAATGCATGAATAACTGTTTCCAAACCAAACTGCCTTTGCCTGCAAACAGCATGTTGCTATGCAGCCTTGTAGCAGACATAATTTTTTTAATACATACACCAAAAATACCTCTAAAATGCAAATCAGCAAATTGTCATAATCCAATGCCACCTCTGGCTTTATCTGCCATTATTCAAAAGCTTTATAGACATTTGTATTTGTAGATATAAATTCCAATCCAAGTTCATTTTTCTTATACACCTACTGTATGAAGAACAAAAGATGTATATATATATGTATATATATATATATATATATATACTGTATAAAATATATTTTTTTCATTGGATGTGACATTTAAACAAAGGTGGACCAAATAAATGAAGTAATAGTGACTTTTAGTTTTAAGTCTTTGCATTCAGCTTCAAATTGTGGCTTTTCAAATTTTAGCACAAGAATCCACATTTTTGCAGTTTATGAAGTCTCTCTTCTGACAGTTGTCCCTGTCTTAAAGGTGTATGTTCTATTATGGACAGTAATGATGTTGTTGATTGTGCACAGGGCATGTACGGGATCAGCGAGGAGGTGTACCTGAGTCTGCCCTGCGTGCTGAACAACGGAGGCGTGGCCAGCGTGATCAACATGACCCTGACAGACGACGAGGTGGCCCAACTGCAGGCCAGTGCCAACACGCTGTGGGACATCCAGAGGGACCTGCGGGACATCTAACTGAACAGCAGAGGGCGACGTAGCTGTACCCTCCTGACGTATTATCACTCTGCAGTCACTAAACACCACACAGCTCCACCTTCCACACCTCCAACCCACTGCCCTCTGTAGATTCACAGGCGTACTGGAGTTTAATCCCGGCAGATTTAGCTGTAGGTGTCAGTTTGTGACACCGTCTGAGTGAAATGCTGCTCTGACTCATTTGTCCTCAGCTGTGTTGCAGTGTGAGGCCGTGTGTCACTCGTGTTGCTTCGGTGTGCAATAAAGCAAGTTTGTTGTTGCTTGAACAGGAAGTGCATGTGTTCAGTTATTCAGCTGTAAAGGGAACATCTCCAGGAGGGCTGAACCAAGGATGCACAATGGTGGATTTTTGCCGATATCTGATTTGCTAATATTTTCATTCTTGATTTATTTTGACCAACTGCTGATACAGATATATGCACATTTGTTTCTCCACCTAATTGCAGATAACATCATGTAGCACTCCTGTAGTCAACATATTATGCCTAATCTTATTGTGATGGCCCACAGGCAGATACAAACATAAAATACAATGCTTTTAAAAATGTACACATTCACTGAGCAAAATAAAAACCTATTAAAACTTAGGTTACATGTAAACATGCCATATTTATTTTTATGTAACATTTTCAAACAAATCTGTAAAATATATCCTACTAACAGCTTAGATGAAGCTCTCCCTGAGACAATCCTGACAGAAGTCACAACCAGGGCAAATTTCGACTCATTAAATTCACATACATAAAGCAGCATCTTATCAACTAGTCATATCGGCAGAAATGTTCATACATACGTTAAACATTTTATCTAGAAAGGTTGCCATGAAAAAGTTAAACAAGGTAATTTTACTGGGACGTGTGTGGATTTTCTGAACTCTATTTGAATGTGTTATCACAGAAAGAATATCTATGAGTCATTATTTTATGTCAATCGATGAACTCCTGATAAAAACTTTACTTAAAGGTCCAGTGTGTAGGATTCAGCAGCATCTATTGGCAGAAATAGAATTTAATAATCATAATTATGCTCTCATTTGTTTATAATAACCTGAAAAGACGAATCGTCGTGTTTTTGTTACCTTAAAACAGGCATGTCCAAAGTCAGGCACGGGGGCCAGTTGTGGCCCTCGGATCAGTTTTAAACAGCCCACAGCTTGTCTTTTAAAATATACTATATGTGGCCCTTCACACAATATTGGTTAATCAAGCAAGTTCATTTTGCATTCAAAAATGTGTGGACACCTCTGTCTCAGATTATGCTTTTTATGTTTACATATGGAGCGGGTCTTCTTCTACGGAGTCCGCCTTGTTCTACTGTAGCCCAAAAAGGACAAATCAAACAGTGGTTCTAGACGGGGTCATTTGCTTTTTTGGTTTTCACGTCCGCCAGTGTTGTTCTCCTTCAGTTTGATAGATTTTTCAGTTCTGCACCATCACCTCTAGATGCCACCAAATACTACACACCAAACCTTTAGTCTTTATTAGTCAGATTAGCTCTTTACTGAATCTATTTTAAGAATGTGTATAATCCAAACAAATGACAGGGACATTTGAACAATTAATATCACTTGTCTTGCTAATAAGGTGACAAAAGCTATAATGTTCTTCTCATACAGAAAGTCAGAGTGAAGGAAAGATCCTGAGTAAAGCTGTGAACAGGTACGATGCAACAGTTCCTATAGTAATATATAATATTCTCTCTGTCTACTCCTTACCTACGTCCTCCTGTCAATATAGTTAGTAGGCAAAACATCTGCTTAAGGTTTGCAGGGGAATGATGACATCACATTCAAAACCGTTATTTGTTCCTAAGGGGCTTTTAGTTTTGCTGCAGCAGCAAAAAATAAATATCACAAGGGCTAGACACAAAAAAAACATACATAACCAAACATAATAAAACCGTAAATACAGAAGTAAAAAGGTGAACAAATGGAGTACAAAAGTTAAAATATTGGCAGAGAAAAAGAGAAGAAAAGGAGAAAGCGGCCTGGTTGGAGATGTGCTGACGCTACCTGCGCTTGAAAGAGTTGAGCAGTGAGATGTGAGGGTCTGAAGGAGCTTATGCATCTGTTGGTTTTGGCTGTGTGTGCATGTAAGCCACTACACTGGATCCCCGTGCGTCTTGCCGTACACTGCCACCCACTGGCCAGGTGTTGTAAGTGCAACACAAATCTCTGAAAACCAAGATGGCCGACGGAATGGAAGAAATGTGCAGCTCAGGAACTTGTCGCCAATCCTACTGTAACAGGAGACCCCGGTAGATGAATAAATTTTGTAACCATCAAGTAGCATCCAAGAAATGATGAAGTTGTTAAAACTTCTGAGTATTGATTTCATGTTGGGAGGAAATTATTAATCATCTGTCCACTAAACTGGTCATCATGCAGCACTGGCTGTATTTTAACTACAATTATCACCATCACTGAAACCTTGTACTTCATCTGCAGGACTTTATGGGCTGTGAATACCTCAATGTATGTTATCAGAGTGTAGCTTGCAATTTTTGTGACAAAAACAATATTTTGACAAGATTTTTGTAGAAAACGTTAATTGAGAAAATATATATAGTTTAACAGGGAGGTTTGTGGGGGGCTGAGGAGTCAGAAGGTCCAACGCTTTTGCACAGGCACTGAACAGTATTGGAGTATATCAGAATATGTGAACACTCTAGTTTAACAACATTAAAAATATACATATTAATAGTTTTACCTATTTTTTTTCATTGGTTTATATTTCTTCAGTTGAGAACTTAAATACATGCTGTCCAACCAAGTGGACATGTAAAAAAAAAACTTGAAAAATGCTTTTTTCGTTCCTTTTTTTTTTTTTAAATGAACTTAAAATTTTTGTTTTTCATGCCTAAAGAGGAATATCTACACTTACATAATTCATAATTCATGAAAGGGTAAAACTCTAAGTGGAGGGGTCTGAGACATCGATCACATGTGGGGACATTTACAGAGTTGGTTTAATAGGAATAGTGAGGTTCGATATTTTGATCTCACTAAAAGGAAATAGATGCTTTTATAGAAACCTGCTTTACTTACGAGCCCTGTATTTTATTCCCATTTACATCAGAACAAACAAACTGGATTAAAACTCTAACATCTCAGCTCGTGACCTTTGTTTGACTCAGTCACGGCTGGTTCAGGCTGCCATTTCCAATCAGACTCACTGGTCCATCTCTCACAGGCAGTGTGATGATGACTGACTGAATGGTGTTTAGCATGGTGTTAATCACTTGTGTGGTGTGAATGACTTAATTGTTGCCTCAAGCTGACGCAGACTTCTTTTGTTTTTTTTTTTCTTTTCTTATTTCATAATGTATCGTGTGACTGTAAAAGTGTTGAACTCACAGCTCACTGACAAGGCAAAGGGAATTTTATTTAATTGCAAGTTAACACAAACTGACAAGTAACATGTATAGAAAAACATAGACAAGAAGACAGGTAAAGAAAAAACATTTGTCTTCACAAGAAGTTATAATTCAGCTCTTGATCGTCTGGATCGTCTCCACCTGAAGAAAATAGAAAAATCTTTAAGCTGCTCAGATGATGGTGATGCGTTTGTGATAACTTTCAGGGTTTTTACCTTCTTCCACAGCTCGCTGCAGAAGCTCCAGGAGAACAGACGACAGATACAGCCAAGGTCCATCACTGCTCTGGTTGTGAGTCACTGCAGAGACACAGAGTCAAGACATTTAAAAGGGAGTTACAGTTTTTGTGAGATAAAGTCCTGGTATCAAACTGATGTCTTGCAAGTTTTTAGTACCACTTTCTCACAAAGAATTCTTTATAAAGTTTTAATAAGATCATTTTCACACTGATTTCTCTTAACCCAAGACTATCCTTAGCCCTGGGTTAACTTAGTCCCTTTTTCACACACACCAATTCGGTACGCTTTTTTTACGTTTCCACTGTGAAAAGTTGTGGATGGTACCAATGGAACCGTTCTGTAACGTCCCCATTTTTGGTCCCCCCTCTGTTGGGGTACCTAGCACACAGATCTGGTACTAAAAGGTGGAGCTGTGAACACTGCAGTCTGTTGATTGGTCAATAGAGGACAGTCACTCTGCTCAGTGCTGAGTCATGGCTGGTTTTGTGGCTCATGTAACCACTGTTCATACTGTGGAGAGTTTTGTTAGTAAACTGTAACTATAAAATGAAGGATGTTTTGCTGCCTCTTGCAGCATGAAAAAGAAGTGCTGATACTGCACTTCATAGCATACAGTATTATTAATGGATTTTGGATGTTTTTGTTCTGTCTTGTATTTATCTCTTCTCAAATTGACTTGGTATCAAGGTATCAAGTATTTTTTTTAAGTCAAAAGGCTCAAGTCCAAGTGGAGTCACAAGTTGCAAATCTTGTTTTATTTCATCAAGTTGGGTCTAAAGTCTAAAGAGATTTGTGACTTGAATCCTACTCCAGTCCATACTGCTCTCATTTACAAATACTTTATAGATCAGATACAGTATAACCATTGTAAAGAGCATCTGTTGCAAAAATAGTGTGTTTATAGTGGTAAAAATAATGATAAGTGAATAAAAACAGCAGCAAACATTAAGTCCTTGACTATCATCAACACTGATGATAGTCCATAGCCCAGTTGCATTGGTGTGCGAGTATCTCCTCTGCAGTCCTTTCTTGGTTGTCTCTTGTACCGACACACCCAAGATAAAAAAAAATGTTGCCCTTAGTAGGCACAGTTTCACAGCAGCCTGAAGACTTATATCAAATTAAAACAGCATCAGTAGATGACTCATTAACTATCAATAAACTCATTAGTTACAACATGTAAACCCTTTATAAAGTGTCACTTATTAGAAAGTGGAAAAAAAAGCTTATGAGTCTAAAATAATACTTCACTGCTAATGTAACTATTATCTCTCACCTATGTGTAAAGTGTCCCCGTCCTCTCTGCTGGTGCGCTGCACCACTGAGCGGTGTCCCTCTGCAAAACATCAACATGCAGCACAATTTTCTCTCAATCCAAGTTAAAAACCAGACACTTACACAGTTTTATATTTCCTCTACAAACTCTTACGTGCTCCTTTTAGGTATAAGATGGCCTGAGGGGTCCAGTTTCTCCTCTGAAAAGTGATGCACAAAATCACCATTTAAAAGTCATTATTGTTTTCTTTATACTTTTGTTTAAAATCAGCTTGAAGCATGAAAATAGAAACATTTACTCTCACACACCTGTGGTGCACTCCAACACTGGGCAACCAATGTCAGCATGAGCAATGTGACCATTAGAGACATTGTTCAACTCTGTAATGACATTTAGTTTAATTAAAAAGAGTAGTATTAATATAAATAACAGAATAAAAGAAATATAATAACCCTACATCCACACCACAGTCTAATAAATGGTTTGTTACACAATATGATGTAGTTATAAGCAGATATAAGGACATTTAAAGTGTTAATTACTGCACAGTATTTGTCAACAATTATAATTTCACCTAGAAATTGTATTTTATTGTCTTAAAAGTGTTTCACTATATTGTCATTCATTATCTATTCACACACAGGAGGAGTTACAAATGTTGACAAATACATGAAAAGTCTTATTTCTGTTTACAGCTGCATCACAGACAGTTTATTAAATTCTATAAATGCTGCACAGGGGCGCTTATGGTAATGTGTAACTGTTTAAATGTTTATCTTAATTATAACAAATTCAATTTTCATTTGAAACTGACTTCACATAAAATAGTTAATAATGAATATAAAATAGTTAAAACACTAACAAAATATAACAACTACTACTTACAATCATAATAATAATCATATCTTACCGTTAGCTGTTTGTCGTGCTCTCCTGCAGTCTAAATGTTTGATTTGTGCGTCCTCCGTCGCTGGTTACATTATAAAAGCAATGATAATCACCTCATCACACAGCATCATCGATGAGGATCATTGGTACCTTAATTACGTCTCACGTGATGCTTCCATTGACGAGAGTGACAGGTGCTGTTAAAACTGTCACTGCTCGTTAATCAGACACACACGACAGAGATTTAAACTTTTCAAGACTTCCATGAGTCTCTTCACAGGGTCACCGCCTGATGACGACACTGGTGAGATTTTATGAATGAAAGCTGACGTGATGACAGCGTGTCAGTGGAGTACGTGGGTGTAGACACCTGCACGAGGCCTGCAGGCTGTGGAGGAGTGTTGATGCTTTCCATAAAAAGCTGTACGGGTCATCGCATGTCATGCTGTAAAAGTTTTAAATGGCTTTCTTTCTTAAGTGCACAAGAAGGGATCCATTTGATTTATTTCACTTAATTATTATTATACATTGGATTTATATAGCACTTTTCTGGTTACTCAAAGAAGCTTTACAGAGAACAAGATAGAAAGGCAACAGAAACTCAAATAACACTGGTTACAACCAAGGTCTGCAGAAGACCATCTCTGAACCAACAACACGTCCAACCTTGAAGCAGATGTGCTACAGCAGCAGAAGACCACACCAGGTGCCACTCCTGTCAGCTAACAACAGGAAACTGAGGCTGCAATTCACACAGGCTCACCAAAACTAGACAATACAAGATTGGAAAAACGTTGTCTGGTCTGATGAGTCTGGATTTCTGCTGCCACATTCAGATGGTAGGGTCAGAATTTGGTGTAAACAACATGAAAGCATGGATCCATCCTGCCTTGTATCAACAGTTCAGGCTGGTGGTGGTGGTGTAATGGTGTGGGGGATATTTTCTTGGCACACTTTGGGCCCCTTAGTACCAACTGAGCATGGTTTAAACACCACAGCCTACCTGAGTATTGTTGCTGACCGTGTCCATCCTTTTATGACCACAGTGTACCCATCTTCTGATGGCTATAGTTGCAATCAAAATTATTCAACCCCCATTGCATATTAGGCCTATTGGCAAAATATACAATTTCTCTGCTGTTTGCAATAAACAAATTACACAAGAACTGTTTAAGTAGTTCAATGAAACTAATATTACAAGGGTTTTGATCCAAATTCAACACAAAATACTACTTTTAATTACTACTGCAGTCTCAAAATTATTCAGCCCCTTCATGACAAGCATCTTCAGTACTTAGTAGAGCACCCTTTTGCTGTTATGACCTGCTGCAAACGTGATGCATAGCCAGACACCAGCTTCAGACAGCGTTCCTGCGGAATCTTAGCCCATTCCTCATGGGCAATGGCCTCCAGTTCAGTAATATTCTTGGGTGTGCGTTTTGCAGCCACATTCTTCAAATCCCACCAGAGATTTTCTATGGGGTTCAAGTCAGGCGACTGTGACGGCCACTCTAGAATCTTCCATTTCTTCTTCTGAAACCAAGCCTTGGTGGACTTTGAGGTATGCTTGGGATCATTGTCCTGTTGGAAGGTCCAATGACGCCCAAGCTTCAGCTTCCTCACAGACGGCACAACGTTTTTACCTAAGATTTCCTGATACTTGACTGAATCCATCATGCCCTCCACACGCTGTAGGATTCCAGTGCCAGAGACAGCAAAGCAGCCCCAGAGCATCACTGAGCCACCGCCATGCTTCACTATAGGCAGGGTGTTCTTTTCAGCATATGCTTCATTCTTCTTCCTCCAGACATGCCGCTGTTCCATAGGCCCGAAAAGTTCCAGTTTTGTTTCATCGCTCCACAGAACAGAATTCCAAAACTTCTGTGGCTTATTTATATGGTTTTGAGCGTATTGGAGCCGTCTTTTCTTGTGCTTTTGGGTCAGTAGTGGTGTACATCTTGGAGTCTGGGCATGGAGCCCTTCGGTGTTTAGTATGCGCCTTATTGTGCAAACAAACCTCAGTGCCTGCTGCCACCAAGTCTTGCTGCAGGTGTTTTGCAGTCACTCGAGGGTTTTTGACCACTTGCCTCCTCAGGAATCTGGTGGCAGCCACTGATAGTTTCCTCTTTCTGCCATGTCCAGGTAGTGTAGCCACTGTTCCTTTAACTTTGAACTTGCGAACTATGCTTCCAGCTGTATCTCTAGGAACATTCAGAGCTTTTTCTATCTTTTTGTATCCTTTTCCTTGTTTGTGCAAGGCAATGATTTCTTCTCTGAACTTTTTGTACAATTCTTTTGACTTAGCCGTATTTCTAACATGCAATCAAACGTCACTCTCAACAAACCTCTAGCCAGTTGAGGTATTTATGTGTTCTGTCTCAAGCACACCTGAACTAATGAAGCCCTTGATTAGTTGCACCAGGTGTGCTTGAAACAGGGGGTTGAATAATTTTGATTAGTTGCATCAGGTGTGCTTGAGACAGGGGGTTGAATAATTTTGAGACTGCAGTAGTGATTAAAAGTAGCATTTTGCGTTGAATTTGGATAAAAACCATGGTAATATTAGTTTTATTAAACTATTTCAACTGATCTTATCTACTTTGTTTATTGCAAACAGCTGAAAAATTGTACATTTTGCCAATAAGCCTAATATGCAATGGGGGTTGAATAATTTTGATTGCAACTGTACTTCCAGCAGGATAACGCACCATGTCACAAAGCTCACATCATCTCAAACTGGTTTCTTGAATATGACAATGAGTTCACTGTACTCCAATGGCCTCCACAGTCATCAGATCTCAATCCAATAGAGCACCTTTGGGATGTGGTGGAACGAGAGATTCACATCATGGATGTGCTGCTGACAAATCTGCAGCAACTGTGTGATGCTATCATGTCAATATGGACCAAAGACACTGAAGAATGTTTCCAGCACCTTGTTGAATCTATGACACCAAGAATTAAGGCAGTTCTGACGGCAAAACAGGGTACAACCTGGTACCAGCAAGGTGTACCTTATGAAGTGGCCGGTGTAGATCTCAGGGATGTGTAGAGGAGGACTTTAACTTAGACAAAATTAAAGAAATCTCCACCATAAATTGATGCATAAACATTCACCTGGACACAAAGTGTGTGACACTCAAAAATTTCTGGGGAGGCTGTCAGATAAGCGGATGAAAATGGATGGATGCACGATTTAAATTTAGTTTCATCTGTGACATTTTCAGACAGGAAGTAAAAGTTCGGATTTGTGAGAAAATCAAAGGCTCTTTGTTGAGAAGAACACTTGTACCCTTAAGCGACTGGAGGGCCATCTCCTGGGTGGGTGGCGTATAAAACTGTGGTCTCTGCAGCAAAACATCCAACACATTTATAAAAAGACACACTTTATTTAAAGTATGAATTTACAAAAGTTACAGTAAATCATCTCCTTTACAAGCTCCTTAAATGTTTTTCACAACAGTTCAGGTTTCTTTAGCTCAACATTATTTTGAAATGTACAAAATTCCAGTAACACGTCATCGAGGAACTTGTAAAAAAAACTCTCAGTGTTCAGGCCCAGGATCTGAGGGAGAGGACGCTGTAAAGAGCTCCTGACACTCCGCTGAGTTAATCCAGTGGTCCCAACTTATCAGTCATAAATATCACACTGCTGGAATGATACAAAAAGGGAGACCTGCTTCCAGCTTTTAAAGTAAAAAATCTCTTGGCAGTCGGATACAAAACGTCAGTCGAACATCCGAAGAAACACTTGGTCTGGTTTCATAGCTCTGCAGTGGCAACGACCAAAATATACAGTCACTATTAGAAACTATGATAAATACTGAAGCTCGCCGTCGATACAAAAACAGTCCTGTGCTATACCATCGTGTTGCTCTCGCCGATTTTATCCACCAGCTGAAAGATAATAGAGAAATAAGTTGTTAATAAGCTGCAACTTTTACTGAATCAGACAAAAATTTACTAAATAAAGCTCACAGGAAGAAAAAGAGGAAAATTATCTGTGAGAAGATTCATTTGAAAACCACTGAAGAGGAGAATTTCCCTGCAGATGCAGTGAGGTTTTCACCACACGCTCCTGATAACTGATCCTGGACACTGACAGTCTTCCTAAACTCACAAAGGTCTCACACAGACTCAGAGTTCAGTACAACAGAGACTCTGTTCTCACACTGTCAGCGCTCACATCTCGGTAAAAGCCTTCCTCTAAACCTCTGTTTTACAAAGACCGTACAGGCTGTCTGAATAATCTCAACTTTCATCTACGTCTCACAGTCTTCATCAGAAAATAGACTCTACTGCAGAAACTCCAAATCTGTTGTAAGCTCCAGCTGAGTTTCTGTTTCATGCCTGTTTAAACAGTTCAGCTAAAATCTGTTTACTTTGCAGCATTATTGAGGCATTTTCAGAAGCTTATTGGTCCTGTTTAATGATTTCCGTCTCTCCTGGTTTTAGTTTTTGTCAGTTCAGTATGAAAATCAACTTGCAGAGACTTGAACATGTTCGATAACACAGCTACAAGCAGGGACAGGCTCCACTGCTGCTGCGTTTAGGTACTCGGAGGAAACTCGGACAACTGAGAATTATGTGGAATTTATAGTTCTGCGTTGAATCGACGCCGTGGCTACGGCACAGGCTCCATGTCGACGCAGAGCCTACGCCATAGCCTGACGTGAACCTCACCAGAAATGTAACTACACGTTGTGGTGATGCAGACTTCCTGTCTGTTTCTGTAAGCTGACACCATTTCCCTCAGTGGAAACAAAGCTTTTATTTAATTTCACAGATAAGAAACAATAAATTATGGAGACAATAAAGCCTCCACTAAAATAGCATTTTAAGTCTTGTGTGTGATTTATCCTGGCTTCATGTGAGCAGAGGAAATCTCCACTTGTCACTAGGCTAATTTATACAATGTAAAATGCCATAGGCTGGCGATAATAATGCTAGCATGTTATATTTGTTTGGAAAATGTGATTAGTATAAGACAGTTGTTTTGTAAGTGAACCTTGTGAGTTGTAATGGAGCCAAATTTTGTAATGTTACCTTTGTTAAATGTTGCTGTTGTCCTTGACTTCATATGAGAAGAGGTAAAGATCACTAGCTGCTAGGTTAACAACCAGAACACAGCAGATTAAGAAGAAAATAAGAAAATACAGGCAGAGAGTCGCCGCAGATAAATACACCGCCCAACAGTTCTAATGGGTCATAAGTGATGACTGAGAGATGAGTTTTGTATGAGTCTTGTTTTTTAGGAATATCCTGCATAGTATATCTTTAAGGGGGCATTTGATTTGTGATTCATTGGTTGTCATGATACTTACTGAACTGATTCCTGGCAAACTGAGCAAAGACCCGAGCACAGGTATTCGTCTGATGAAGCCCACCGCCACCGGGAAGAATCCTCTGTAGAGAGAAAGAATCAGATCAGATCCCAAAAAATTATTGATTCAGGATAGCGATAACAAAGATTTGTGTTCTTTCTTTTTGAGCCGACCTGAACAAGAGGAAGAAACCGTAGATCTCCAGAACGACTCCAATGATCGGCCAGCCGATCAGCACCACAAACACTCCTCCCAGAAAGAAGCTGGTGGCTTTTACTTTGTGCCTCTGGAAGAAGAATCTGAACGTTCGCTCCAGGCCGATGACGAAGGACAGGCCGGACACAAACAGGATCTGCACAATAAGCGAAGACGCACAAGGTGAGACACCAGTCAGGTGAAATGAGGGAGATGTTTGACTGTAGTAGTTTTACAGGTTAACTCACATTTCCAATGGCGAGGAGAGCTTTATCGAAAAACAGCACCATCCCAAAGAAGAGGAAAAATACGCCGAACCCCGTCAGCCCCATCCCAATTTCTGTAAGAAACAAGACAGACATCAGTTAACATCACATCATAAACTGTTTTTAAAATAAATCTTTAATTTCCATGAGGAAACTGAGCTGCTGCAGACACTAACAGGGTGCAACAAAAAAGTAAGATAAAACTTTAACACACAAAAAAGTTAAACTGTGAAATAAAGAGTGTGTGGATAAAAGTATAAAAGATAACAGTAGTTGAGAAGTGTGTTGGTCTCCATCCAACTCAATGAGAAAGAAAGAAACTACACGAATAAGAGCAGTGCTGCATCAGTAAAAGATAATATTAAGTGTATATTTTTTTTCTTACCACCATAGATTATTTCATCGTAGCTTTGTCATTGTTGGTAATGTTGCAACTGCTCAATGATGAACATTGGATTTTTTAAATGATCTTTGCATCTATAAGACAAAGTACCTTGATCTCCAGCCAGGTGGCCCCAAAACAGACACTACAGTGTGGTTATTGTTCAATAACCACACTGTAGTGTCTGTAGTGACTTTAACAGAAAATTCAACATCTCATACACTGTGGTAGAAAATTGTATCCATATTACAGTCTCCTAATTCATTGTATGTACAAACTAGCGCTGAAAAAACCTTTACTGTAAATGGTATACTTCCATATATTAATACCAATTTTAAAACCTGGTAAACTGGTAATTAAAAGTAACTGACATGTAAACAGATAAAGCATTAACAGATCAAATATAAACACTAGCTGATACAATGAATTAAAGTTAAGAGAATGATATTTTAAAGAAAATAAAACTAGTTACTTCTCCATTTAATAAACAGTGACGTGCCGCTAAGTGACGTAACTACGCTCTCAGCCAATGGTGTTAGAGATGCTAACATCCCGCAGCTAACAAACCGGGTTTTTACACAGAAACGTTACAGACACAATAAACGGTTCTTACTCTGTGAATCCGTGAGTGAAATCATTTTGACGGCAGCAGGAGGATTTATCAAACAACACAAAGCTCGTAACGACTCGGACCTGCTGCTTTCTGCCGCTAACTAACTGATTCAACAGCAGCGGAGAGGATGAGGACGAAGAAGCTAGCGGTCGGTGACGTCACGTCCTCCGGAGCTACGCACGCGCATATTCCGCCAAAGATCGTCTATGAGAGCAGATGTGTTGATGACCTTCAGTGATGTTTCTGCTCCCCACAGTGAATTGTGACTTTAACTAATAACTGTTTTGCTCTCCGTATTATCCTCCTGACACCTTAACTTTTGTTTGGTGTGCGTTTTTAATTTCTCCTATGTATTTGTGATCAGTATGACTCGGTGACTTTAAAAAAAATAAACATTGTCAACAATAATAAAGTCCTATGTCATTTACATGAGTACTTCCTAAATAACAGCGTCTTAGTTTGTAACTGTTGCTAAAACTGGTCAAATTTGTTGTCATATCAAACTACAAATATTATTAATCATAAATAAACAAGTTTCAACCATAAAATGTGATCAGGTTTTGGATCTTGTCCACTTTTGTGTCGGGAACGGCTGCAGACTGACTTGGCGGAGACGGCTGCCATCTTGTTTTTACATGGATTAGTGCACTGGACAAAATCACAGATGGAAACCTGGTTACAAATTTTACTTTCTCAAGATTGTCAAGTTTGATTTTCCTCTTGGCGCCCCACCAGGGCCATTAGATGGGACAAAGAAGTGTCCACGAACGAGGACAACAGGTCTAAGTTAAACAGAATAAAGTATAAGGTCACGTTAACCGAAAATGTGATGCAATCATATGAGAGTATAACTAACATGTATTTCCTTCCTATCCCACTTACTCCATACAGGGTCACAGATGAATCTGTTATTCTGGAAAATCTGGAACCCTTCGAGAATATGGACTGATTTACACGTTAAAAACGAAATCTGTTTTTTAGAATAGACTTCTGGTGCTCATAAGAACCCAGATAAGTTCACGTCAGTATTAGTGAACTGAGTATTTATTTTTGACAGTCTACAGTGACATAACTTTAGTATAGGACAGGAGGTGTAGACCATAAGCATTGTGAAGTTATTTTCTGGTCTGTGTGGTTTCTGGTACCCAGAGATTCGCGCGGAGTGAGACGTCTTCATATTTTTAAAGCTACCCTAAATCTGCGCACGCGTGTTGGAGCGTTTCTGTGTGTCATGGTTGCGCAGGGATTGCGCCTTTTATTTGTAAACTTACGCTTTCTGTTCACTATTTTTCACGCATTTCACTAATATTTACTCCTAATACTGTTTCCCAGACGGTGTATGTGTTTGATTCGTGATGTTGCTTTAAATACAGAGAACATTGCGGACACTACATACCTTTTTCCGTGATGTCAGAACGGAACTACAACTCCCATGAGCCCGCGCGCTACGGAAGCGTCTCAGGGAGAATCTCAGATTCAGACGTGTTCAACTGAAACAGGAGTTTGTGTTGAATCAGAAAAAACTCCGGTCAAACACAAACCGCAGCTCGTTAGCAAATATGCTCCGAGCAGAGACCCGCTTAATGAAGTGACACATTTTCCTCCGAGTTATAGTCGCACTGAGCCAACATGGGGACTGCTTTTGCCATTGCCCTGGTTTTTGTCGGATGCTGTAGCAATGTGGTGTCTCTGGAGCTGCTCGTCAGGTCAGTGACTAACTTAGACTGTTTATGAATTTGTGTCCGGTTTACTGCACCAAACTTTTCTCAGTTTTTAGTTGTCTTTGTTTTGACTTCATGCTGCACCAGTACTTTGTGACCATATCCAAAAGCAAGGTGTAGCAACAGTGCAGTGACACATAAACATGTTGTCAGAGGTGGAAACTAACTATTGAGCTGTTCATGTAACTGCTATTGAGTAGCTTTGCCATTCACTCTTGCAGAACTACTGTTCATGAAGCTTAAACTGACTGGCACCCTGATGTTTTCATAATATAAGATAAGACAGAACTTAACTCATCTCAGTGGTATTCTTTGTGGTAGAGGTGTATAATACTGTTAGATAATAGTATAAATATATAATAACCTGTGTGTACATGTAGTGAAGTAAAATCATATATTCATGATTAAATAGAATAAGAATAAGAAAGGGAAAAAGAAATAAAGGGAGGTGTAACGCATTCGTAAATTGGATCCTGGATTCTCATCAGCTTCTGTCACTGCAGTTGTTATCTTTCTTCTTAAAGCTCTCATAAGTACATGGATGAATGAGTTGGTTGGGCCTTGTCATTGTGTGCAGCTCTTCTAATGTTTTACATGTTACTGTGTGTATTTTTATTTTTATTGTGTGGTTGTTTGGCTGTAACCTTTTGTATGCTGCTGTCTTGGCCAGGTCTCCCTTGTTAAAGAGATTGATGATCTCAACAGGACTTACCTGGTTAAAATGGGTCAAATAAGTAAATAAAATAAATAAATGGAATATACATGGGCAGATCATGAGACCGTGGGCCCCTGGGCACAGGTATTCAAAGGCCCCACCCCCACCCCTCATACTCAAGTCCTTTTTTACACAGAGATTACGTCATCAGGCGGCTATGAAGTCCCTTCATTACGCTGCCTTGTTTTTTTTTAGATAGAAACCAAACAACAGCGACATCATGCTGCTGCCGTTCTTCTTTGAGTTAGCTGCTAACTGCTGTTAGCTGCTTTTTAAATCTCCCAGCAGTGGTGCACACTTGGTTAAAATGTCACATGTGTTCTGTCCTGCCGGCTGTCCTTTTTACATAGACATCAATTCAGTGCTGTTAGTACCTCCACTGTCAGCTTTAAGGTTAAACTCTGTCCCCCATCCATGATCATACCTTTTCTAAAGATCGGTGAGGCAGAATAACAGCCTGACATTCCCGCCTTGATCAGACAGTGTATAAGGGGCTATAGACTTGCAGTGGTATGGCTCTTTGTGTCTCTTTGTAGTCATGATGCATCTCTCTGTAGTTGTTTTGCCTGTTTTTGTAGTTGTTTTGTCTCTTTGCTGTCTTTTTGTGTTTCCTCCTGGTCAGTATGTGTTAATCTGAGTAACATTTTGCCGGTGTAGGCCAGGCAGGCCCCCTGACACTTGTGGCCCGTGGGCCCATTCAGTCATTCAGCCATGGTAGATAATAAATCAATCAATAAATAAATACCAATGTGTTGCCCTGACCTATTTTAAACTGTACAGTGTTTTGCAACGTCAGACATTTTTAGCTTTACCTCATTTGGTGTTAAATCTGGATATTTTCTGTTTTGTCTTTCAGAGAGTTTCCAGGATGCGGCAACATTGTCACCTTTGCTCAGTTTGTATTCATTGCATTAGAGGGTTTCATCTTTGAAACAAACTTTGGGAGAAAGAAACCAGCGATCCCTGTGAGGTAAGAACTCATCAATGGGGTTTTAACTTCCAGCTGCAGGAACAAATGTAGGACAACGCAGATGCTTAAACAAACTGTTATGTTCTTTTTTTTTTCAGTAACTATGTGATCATGGTGACCATGTTCTTCACCGTTAGTGTGATCAACAACTACGCTCTCAACTTCAACATCGCCATGCCATTACACATGATCTTCAGATCGGTAACATCTTTTGTTTGCCTGCTTTTCACCGTCATTTTTAGATTCTTTCTTTCTCCTCCGCCTCAATCTGATCTCTGTCTTGTTTTTTTGCAGGGATCACTAATTGCTAACATGATCCTGGGAATCATCATCCTGAAGAAAAGGTGCTTCCTCTGACAACAATAATACTACACGTCTCATACAGATGAAGTCATGACTGCAGGTTTAAAAGCCTAGTTATTTGTATCTCACCTTCTTCTCACTCTGCAGGTATTCAGCGAGTAAATATCTGTCAATAGCTTTAGTTTCAGCTGGTATCTTCATCTGCACCATCATGTCTGCCAAACAAGTGGTGAGTCTTCTGCAGAACATGTTTTCTGTGCAGCATTTTCTTCAGTCAAAGATTAAATCTCTTAAAATATGCAAACTTGTAGTGGCTGTAATATTTTTTTATGCATTCTGTCATTTTGTCTCTGCAGAATGTGGCCAATGAGGGATCAGAGGAGCAAGGCTTTTATGCCTTCATGCACTGGCTTGTAGGTGAGTTCCAGGTGCCAAACACTTCAAGTTGACATTACATTTGGAAAGGCTGAAGCTAGTGATTAATTTCATTATAACTTTAGCTATTGCTTTTATTTAATTGATTTAATTTAATTCTATTTTGTCTATAAAATGTCAGAAAATAGACAGTGGTGAGTGTGAATGAGTGGAGTCAGCTGTCAGTTAGTGTTAGAGCAGAAAGGCGGAAGGTGTTCCCACTCGGTATTGTAAATGAGTACGTGTGTGAAGTGTGTGTTTTTTCGCCACTGACCGGTTCAGATCGCCAGTGCTATCTCTGTAAATAGCATACTAGCCTTTCCCTTACCTCTGGGCTGTGTGATGTCACGAGCTTTGCTCCACTGTGTCTGTAGCTCTGTCTACTCGTGGGGCAGCCGTTTTCTTGAGGAAGAGGTGTTTCGGGATCGGATGTCTTCTCTTCTTCGGCTGGCAGTAGTCATCTTGGGAGAAGTGAGCACTGCAGACCCGATGGTCTGCAAGGCGCAGTGTCTGGAGAGGAGTGTTAGCATCCATTTGTAGTACAACTTAAGCATCTCGCCGTCCGACAAAGGCAGCCTATGAAAGCTGTACGGGGTGTTGCGCGACATCCTGTTCTTGCGTTCGGGAAAAGGGCTCGTTTATTTGAGCACTCCAAAAACTCCGGTAACACTCCAGGGGGTAGCACGTAAAAGACTCTGTTCTCTGACTCTTCTAGCGTAACACACACACTTCACAGACACATACTCATTTACAATACCAAGCGGGGCAGCCCTCCCCCTCTCTGCTCCTCCTCCTCCTCCACTGACAGCTGACTCCACTCATACCACACTCACCACTGCCCCAGGGCCGCTACAATATGCTATCTACAGAGATAGCACTGGCAATCTGAACCGGTCAGTGGCACTTTTATACGGGACGCATTTGCCCCCATTACCGTTTTAGCTCGTTTCGCGGCTCAATACTGAACCAATTTTAGAACGAGTGGTACCCATGAATCATACGCACACATACACATGGGGAAATAGGGCCCAGGTTGAAAAATACCGAAGTTGTCCTTTAAACACGGCCGCCTGTGACTTCAGTTCATCAAGAATTCTCTACATTTTTGTATTCTTTGTTGACCGGAGTCATGCATCATTTAATGCGGGCAACCAGCTACATTAACATTATGTTTTGGGGCGCCCACTAACTCACCTGGTGGAGCAGCCGTCCCATGAACAAAGGCTGTGACCATGCTGCAGCAGCTACGGGTTCAGTTCCAGCCTGCTGCCCTTTGCTGCATGTCATTCCCCCTCTCTCCCCCTTTTAAACTATATCTGTCCTTCCAAAAAATGTCTTTTAAAAAAAGTAGTTGTAAAAGTGTTTTGATTTTGTTGTTGTTCATTTCTACCCATTCAGGTATCGCCATGTTGACCTTTGCTCTGCTGATGTCTGCGAGGATGGGCATTTTCCAGGAGACACTGTACAAGCAGTACGGAAAACACTCTAAGGAAGCTCTCTTCTATAATGTGAGATTTCTCTCTGCTCTGACACGCAGGGCGCTCCCAGAAGATTCACACATCTTCAGGGGAAGCTCAAGCTTAGGAAATATTCCCTCTTGAGAATTAATTATGGTGTCAGCAGCTGTTGATGGTTTCTTTTTCTTGTCTCTTTGTAGCATTGCCTGCCTCTGCCGGGCTTCCTGCTTCTCTCCACAAACATCTACAAACACTGTGTCTTCTTCAGTCAGAGCAGTGAGTGACATCGACTCATTCAGGAAAACTCATGTTTCTGCATCTTTATTCACAGGTGTAAATAAGTATCTTCTCTCTCTCAGCTCCTACAGTCATTCCTGTGGTTGGAGTGACGATGCCGATAATGTGGGTCTACCTGCTGATCAACGTCATCACACAGTATCCTGTCAAACAAAAAGTTTATTTCACTAGCTTGTGTTTATTTATCTCCCGCAACAGTTATTGCAGTGATGACCAACATCCACAACATGATAGAAAAACCACATTTCTGCTACACAAATGTATTTTTTTCTGGAACAGGTGCTATTTTGTGTAAAATACAACATAGTTATGTTTCTTTTGACGTCTGAACCTGCTCTCAACTAGCATGGTAGACACATCCAACCTGTGGTGAGAGGTTGCAGGTCGACACACTGCTTTAATTTACATTGAGGTGTCAAAATTTGTTCGATTTGAGGTTTTCCTGTTTGATTTTTTTTTATCTGAAGGATCAAAAGTTGGTCCGATTCTTAAGTGCGTAACACATTGGGGGCCTCAGATAGCACTGCATCAATCAAATTTACTGTTCTCTGATCAGATATTGTGCTAATTTTAAAGGGACAGTTCACACTAAAACCAAAAATACCTATCAGTCCTCTACCTGTAGTGCTATTTATTAATCTAGATTGTTTCAGTGAGTTGCCAAGTGTTGGAGATATCAGCCGCAGAGATGTCTGCCTTCTCTCCAGTATAATAGAACTAGATGGCACTCGGTTTGTGGTGTCCAAACCGCCGTAATAATACCTTTGGAAAAACTCAAGATCGACATCTCTCTCCAGAAATCATGACTTGACGCCTGTACTATGAAGCCAGTTCAACTTACCCAGGATATCTTCTCATTATCTGGTTTGACTAACCTGAGCAGTTTCACGTAGGAACTCACAACAACGATGTCACTAGCTGTTTATTACTGTTCATTTTAAATTGCAAGGCGCTTTATTTCCTCCCACTCTGTTTACAGACTTTAACCAGTTATTTTCAGGTATGTGTGCATCCGTGGCGTTTTCATCCTGACCACAGAGTGCGCCTCGCTGACCGTCACTCTAGTGGTAACGCTGAGAAAGTTCCTCAGCCTCATCTTCTCCATCATGTACTTCCAAAACCCGTTCACTGCGTGGCACTGGGTGGGCACAGTGGTGGTGTTCCTGGGAACTCTGCTGTACACGGAGGTGCTGAGCAGCGTGTACACAGCTCTGCGTGGACCTGGCGTCAAGGAGAAGAAGGCAGAGTGAAGACGAGGAAGAGGAAGGGACTAGAAAAACAGCCACTGTATTGGACTCGGAGATTGTTTTTGGTTGATTATACTGCAGCGGTTTTATACAGTTATGTCATTTTGTTTGGGTTGTGGTAATTCCCTTACACACTCACACGCACACAGAGTTTACAGGATAAGGCTGGTGATATTTTATATTTTAACTGTGTTATTCTGTATCTGAAACACAGACAAACACAGTTAGCAACTAGCTGGTGAACATAGTGGAGCATTTAGCAGCTAAAGAGCCAGATGTTTTTCTCAGGAGTTGGTGGAGACCAAAAATGGAGCTAAAAGAGAGTAAATATTAAATTTAACATGACTCCAAATTAATGATAATATTACTCCATGTCTGCTGGACGTGTAAATATGCAACTGTTTACTAACAGTTTCACCACATCAGCTTGAAAAGGGATATGTCAGAAGCTAGAACAATTAGTCAGTCGAAAGCAAAATAATTTGCAACAAGTTTCTTGTTGTTGTCATTCTCGAAGCAAAATTCCCTGATATTAGTAGTTTAAGGTTATAAAATGGGAGAATTTGCTGCTTTTTAAAATTTGGTTTAACATTTAGGTAAATGGGGCTTTGAACTGTTTCTGATATTTCAGAGACAAAACTTTTAACAAAGAAAAAAATCTGCAGAATAATTGATAATGAAAAATAATAAAATAATAATAAAAATAATTTTAATAATTATAATGAAATAATTGTATTATTTTATTTTATTATTTATTATATATAAAAAAATAAATAAATTACTTGCAGCCTTAAAATAGTTGTATGTGAGTGCTGAGTTCTGAGATTGTGTGTGCTGCCTCCTAGTGGCCAGAAAATAGTTATTGCAGCTTTAAAACTTCTGTAAAATGGTTAAATATTTTCCAGAAGCAGCTGGGTGCTGACATTTTTAAGCAAACATCACTCACATGGGAGCAGATAGTGCATTTGTTGGGGACTATTTTCAGCTGTGGATGAATACACAGTGTTAAGGATTCACTCTTTAATAGACTTGAACAGTTTTTGGGAAACAGTGGCGCTCTACTGCACAGATTAGAGGAATAAGTTATATTAGGCTTTGGCTTCTTGTTAAAATGATCAGTTCATCGTTAGTTTAGGTCTTTAAACAGGGTTTACTAATGATAAGAAATATAAATAGAGGATATAGAGTATCACCTGCCCTATTCTTTAACATTAGTACCTCATTAGCATTCACGGATGCAAAATCATGGTGCACCTTTGTTTTTTTCTGTAATGTTATTTCAATATTTATTTTCAAAGGTGATGGCTGATTTACTTTATATTAACATCAGTAGGATTACAGTGAACATGCTTAAGTGATGCTGGATGGATAAAATATGTTCATGTTAAAGGAGCAGCTGGAACCTGAGTATACATTGGGATCATTTATGGAGCTCATGTTTAGGCTGTTTTGTTTTCTCATGTGTCAACATGTCTCAGGTGTATCGGACCAGTATGTCAACAGAAAACATCAATAAATCTTTACACTCCCTGCCAACTGAAATTAAAACGACAACCTGGCGACAAGAATGTTTAAAAAGCTGTAATGGAAAGTAACTAAGTACATTTACTTAAGTGCTTTATTTAAAGGGTAACTTCTGTGTTTTGCAACCAGGCGTCTCATTTATAAAACAGTGTGTAGGATCCATACTTAAAATGTACGTACGGACAAAAGCCAAAAATGGTGTGTGCCAAAAAAAACCCGCCAATTTCCCGTCTCCAAAGTGTTGGTAAGCATGGGTCAAAATTTCTTCCATCAAGTTTTTTTTTATAGCTCCGAACTTTACCTTTGGAAGTGATGTACACCTCTTTCAGGCCTAATTTTGTGTGTATGTGTTTATAAATGAGACCCAAAGTGACAAATGGAAACAACAATTTTTGACACTGGTCCAGTATTGGGCAAGAGCGCTGCAGCCGTCAGCGGCGAAACAGGCTGCAGAGTAACCTCTTGGGGCACATACAGGCTGAGATTATTATTCTAAGTGTGTGACAACATCATAGAAAAGATCCCTACAGAGACGGACCCTTTTTCTTAGAGGTCCTTTTGTTGAACCAGAGACAGCCACAAAGTCACTATCACCAAACTTCCAGAGTCTGTTTAGATAACCAGTCATTTTAGTTTGTGTAGAGGCAGCATATTTACCTAACTGGGTGATTAAGGATTTATTTCAACCAAACCAGAATTGGAGATAAACCAGGATGTTTTTTGAAAGTTTTATTTTGTTACTGTTGACTTAGAATGATGTGTTTCACAATGATAAAATCAGGCTCAGATATTTACTATAAGTTTTTGACAACATTATGGAAAGGATCGCTACAGTGGTTGACCTTTTTGTTAAAGAGCAGGACTCCACCAGACTCCTTTTGAATAAAAAATAATTCTATCTATGTAAAACACACTTTATTCAGAATTTACAAAAACAAGATTGAAATCACCGAACCCATCTTATTTTGTCTTTTCACTCTCCCAACAATCACCATCTCTGGTTTGGTCGAAATAAACCTTTAATTCACCCTGTTGGATCTGAGAAAATGTCGGCATTAATATTAGTACGCACATTCTAAGCTAACCAACGTTCAGGTGGGTAGTCAACAACCTGTTTTATACATCCAAAGAGCTTGTCTAAATATGAACTGCTTGGCAACCAGACCAGGTGTCTTAACTGAGACAGGCCTTTATTTGTCAAAATGTGTCGACACACCAGCTTGTAAAAGGGACTAGGCTTTTAAATGAAGTTTTATGGTATTATAGATGTAAGATAAATAGTTGTAATTAGCCCACCTTTACCAGCATGAACATTCAAATGAAGGTTACACATAAGTGCATCAATGATTTTAATACAGTTATACATTATTCTGAAATGAGACATTCTGCACAGAGTATGTTTATTTATGTAGATTACATCTTGATTATAATACTTTTTACTTTTAATTAAATACAATTTTTAATGCAGGATTTATACTAAAGTATTTCTGCTTTTACTTAAGTAAAACATCTGAGCACTTTTTCCATCACTGGTACAAAGCACAATGGATTATTTATTAGGTAAATACATTATTACATACAGGGACACAATGTTCTCTCATACTTCATTGGCTTTAATGACCTGACCAATCCGGAGAGGCGTTGTTCAGCTCCGACCAATAGCAGCAGCTGTTATTGAGAGTCAGTGGTGGGAAGGGCAGATTGTTGCTGCTGAGTTGATTTCACTGAGAGCAGATCCACGCTGTGGATAAAATATTTGTAGTAACCAGTAAACAGCTGATAGTGGTGTGCAGCTGCGGGAGTGTGGATGGGGGGAAACAGCCCGAGTCACCTCTCTCAGGAGGATGGAGAAGGTGGAGGAGTCACTTTTGTGAAGGGCATCCGGGTGAGTGAAGCTCAGGGGGGACATTCGTGGACTCAAGTGGGAGAAAGTATTTTAACAAAAGGTCTCATGCATAATGTGATAACAGAGAGACCGCTGCAGAGTGCACGGGTGTTCATGTTTCATTTTAAATCCTGGCTCATGGCTATTTCCCTGGTCATGTGATACGTAATCAATAAGTATTGATCATGCTCTCATGTTTGTTGTTGCACAAAGTCAGCTGGTGTTAAATATAGAAAGAACATGGTCGCTTCTCACAGGGAGCACGAGAAAAAACAAATAGTCTTCACATAGATAATCATTTAAATCACGAATTTAACTGAATAAAGTTTTTTTTCTAAATCCTTAAAGTGACAAAAAGAATATAATTAAAGAAGTCTGTGAATAAACTCTTAATTATGTGGTTCATTTTAGGCAATTAATGATCTGCGACCTTTGAGTATCGACCACTATCGGTGACCTCCTGCAACATCAAGCAAACTTTTAATTAACAAGTCGCCAAAATGGTTTGCCCTCTTCCCTCAAAAGTATTTTAATTAATACTAACAATAATGTGAGGTTAAGTTCATAGAATAATATATTTGTGATTATGATGAAATATTTTATCATTTCCTAATCTTTAAATAAACAATAAGCATTTTTAGGCTTTCAAAACTTTATTCCCATACAAGCTCCATGCAGTAACTGTTATGGAGCTTTCAGTTGTATCACATGGTCAAGAATTAACTTTTTTTTGGGGGGGGGGGGGGGGGCATAATTTTATTTTCCACACAACTTGCAGGTATACATTAACCAATAACTGCTGTCAATGTCACAGCACATGTAGACATAAAAAAAAATAGAAACAAAAACAGTCTGACCTTAGTATCATACCTCGTGTAACACAGCTCTACTGTTATGACAAGCATGATGTAACCTGCCACTGTCATCCTAGCAACAGAGAGCTCCTCAGATAAAATCTATTTCCACTGCTGAATAGAAAAACTGTATGGCGGCTTCCACCTCACCGCCAGCATCTTTTAAGCAGCAGTCCATGCTGATAACCAGAGCTAACTTTGAGTTTGATTTAACTTCTGCCCTGAATCATCGTAGCCTACATGCTGGAGAGCAAAAATGGACGTTCTGTTATTTGCTCTCATAAACTTTTAACTGATGGACACTCCCATGTGATATGTAAGACTGAATTTTTAATCTAAAATGGTTTTTGTAACTGGGAAACCATCAGTGCTAAGTGTGGAGAACATTAACTTGATCACACAATGATCAGTACTAGATTGCAGGGAAGAGGGAAGCTTGTCAGGTTGAAATCATGAGAAAAGATTTTCACATAAGGCGTGCAGGGAAATTAAAAGGAGAAAAAAAAGACAATTTTGCTGCATTTAAACATTTAATCCTTTGATTTCTAGTAATATCTATTGAAGAAGCCCAGTTTTAAAACACAAGACAGTATACAGATGGAGTACAGGGTTGAAAATTAACTTTTTTTTCCCACTTAATAGATTACCTTTGTGTCTTGGCTGGTGAGTGAAGCAAATCTAGCAGCCACTTGCATATCTGCATTTGGCTGGTGGCTGGTGCTTATTTCCAACCCTGATGGAGCACATCTTAAATAAAAAAACCCAATACTTATGCTGCTAATAAGATAAAAAATTACCTGTGATGTGCTGTAAGGCCGGGAGAAATTAAAATTCCTGTAGTTAGTTCTTGCTTCTGCACTAGGGTTGCAGCGGTATATTGTAAAACAGTTTACTGTGTGTATTTGCTTATCTGTGGCATTGGGGGGAAAAAAGAATCTTGCCTGTGCTCACATCCTCTTTCCTCCTAAACCCCTGTCCAATTGTTTTCACATACTTGTATTAAAAATGGTTTCAAGTTCCAATAATAATAAAACATTTGGTCAACCTTAAAAACCTTTATTTCATTCCTTTAAGGATCATTGTAACTGATAATGATAATAATAATTGTGTAGTGTCTCGGGCGTCAGTGGCTTAGTGGAGCAGGCGCCGCATGTACAAGGCTGTTGCCGCAGCGGCCCAAGGTCGACTCCAGCCTGTGGCCCTTTGCTGCATGTCTCTCCCTCTCTCTCTCCCATCTTCACACTTCACTATCCTATCAATTAAAGGCAAAAAATGCCCTAAAAATATCTTTAAAAAAAAAAATTGTGTAGTATCATATCCTGGGATAACATGACACCGTGATAATTTCATATCGTGAAAATCTCATAGTGTTGTGACCCCGTTCTGCACCATGCCATTACTGAGCTGTTTGTGCCAGTCAACCCTCTCCTCCCACTGTGGCAGTAAAGTCACCTTTTAAAATATATATATATTCATTGTAAACAGTGGTTGAATTGTTAATTTTTAACAAGGAGGATGCAATGTAGCTTTGATTTTTTTGCGTGCACACATCATGCCCACAATGACTTTCACAAAATGTACACCTCCCAAAGGACATTATTGCAGGATGCCTTAACCGTAACTATAATCAAACAACAAATGATACCAATATTATTTTTCTACTCCAAATATCAAGCAAGTCATGTCAGTTGTCACCAAAGCATGCACAGAAAAGCAGGTAAAGTTTGCAGTTAGCTAGCTGCCTAGCTGGTCAATTTCACTTTACTTTGGCTAGCTGAATGTTAGCGCTATCACAAAATAGCATAGGCTAACAGTAGCATAGCTAAATAAGGCATTTCTGTGGAAATAGCCACTGCAACATTCAAGTTTTGTGTGAGAAATCACGTCACTTAAATCCAAGCTTCTCGCCTGTTCTTTTCTTTTTAAAATAATCACGAAGGTCAAACTTTATTTTCGTTTGGTCATGCTGCCAATGAATGCATCAACTGAGGCCCAATTCCAATCCAGCCCCTAAAGACTCAAGCCCTGAACCCTCACTGACTTAACTGACGTCAGCTCTAAGTGATTAAGTGTGAGAGTCTGAAAGGGCTCCGGATGCTACAAATAGGAATGGGACAGCACTTATCCCCCTCTCTACAAAATGTTGTTGACAATGGCGGCTCTGGGCGTGATCATTTATCGGTTATTGTCAGCATATATTCCACACACAAAGAATATATATATATATATATATATATATATATATATATATATATATATATATATATACAGTACAGGCCAAAAGTTTGGACACACCTTCTCATTCAATGCGTTTTCTTTATTTTCATGACTATTTACATTGTAGATTCTCACTGAAGGCATCAAAACTATGAATGAACACATGTGGAGTTATGTACTTAACAAAAAAAGGTGAAATAACTGAAAACATGTTTTATATTCTAGTTTCTTCAAAATAGCCACCCTTTGCTCTGATTACTGCTTTGCACACTCTTGGCATTCTCTCCATGAGCTTCAAGAGGTAGTCACCTGAAATGGTTTTCCAACAGTCTTGAAGGAGTTCCCAGAGGTGTTTAGCACTTGTTGGCCCCTTTGCCTTCACTCTGCGGTCCAGCTCACCCCAAACCATCTCGATTGGGTTCAGGTCCGGTGACTGTGGAGGCCAGGTCATCTGCCGCAGCACTCCATCACTCTCCTTCTTGGTCAAATAGCCCTTACACAGCCTGGAGGTGTGTTTGGGGTCATTGTCCTGTTGAAAAATAAATGATCGTCCAACTAAACGCAAACCGGATGGGATGGCATGTCGCTGCAGGATGCTGTGGTAGCCATGCTGGTTCAGTGTGCCTTCAATTTTGAATAAATCCCCAACAGTGTCACCAGCAAAACACCCCCACACCATCACACCTCCTCCTCCATGCTTCACAGTGGGAACCAGGCATGTGGAATCCATCCATTCACCTTTTCTGCGTCTCACAAAGACACGGCGGTTGGAACCAAAGATCTCAAATTTGGACTCATCAGACCAAAGCACAGATTTCCACTGGTCTAATGTCCATTCCTTGTGTTTCTTGGCCCAAACAAATCTCTTCTGCTTGTTGCCTCTCCTTAGCAGTGGTTTCCTAGCAGCTATTTGACCATGAAGGCCTGATTGGCGCAGTCTCCTCTTAACAGTTGTTCTAGAGATGGGTCTGCTGCTAGAACTCTGTGTGGCATTCATCTGGTCTCTGATCTGAGCTGCTGTTAACTTGCGATTTCTGAGGCTGGTGACTCGGATGAACTTATCCTCAGAAGCAGAGGTGACTCTTGGTCTTCCTTTCCTGGGTCGGTCCTCATGTGTGCCAGTTTCGTTGTAGCGCTTGATGGTTTTTGCGACTCCACTTGGGGACACATTTAAAGTTTTTGCAATTTTCCGGACTGACTGACCTTCATTTCTTAAAGTAATGATGGCCACTCGTTTTTCTTTAGTTAGCTGATTGGTTCTTGCCATAATATGAATTTTAACAGTTGTCCAATAGGGCTGTCGGCTGTGTATTAACCTGACTTGTGCACAACACAACTGATGGTCCCAACCCCATTGATAAAGCAAGAAATGTCCACTAATTAACCCTGATAAGGCACACCTGTGAAGTGGAAACCATTTCAGGTGACTACCTCTTGAAGCTCATGGAGAGAATGCCAAGAGTGTGCAAAGCAGTAATCAGAGCAAAGGGTGGCTATTTTGAAGAAACTAGAATATAAAACATGTTTTCAGTTATTTCACCTTTTTTTGTTAAGTACATAACTCCACATGTGTTCATTCATAGTTTTGATGCCTTCAGTGAGAATCTACAATGTAAATAGTCATGAAAATAAAGAAAACGCATTGAATGAGAAGGTGTGTCCAAACTTTTGGCCTGTACTGTATATATATCTATATATATATATATATATATATCTATATATATATATATATATATATATATATATATATATATATATATATATATATATATATATATATATATATATATGTGTGTGTATGTATATATATATATATATATATATATATATATATATATATATATATATATATATATATTCTTTGTGTGTGGAATATAACCACTGGTATTCCTCTGACTTCGTGTGTTTATGTACCTTATTAAATCCTTGTTAATGTAATGTTTCATTGTTTATCTGTTTTTTTTCGCTCTCCTTCCATAACATTACCGTTTGCATATCTGCCAACTGTGTTACTTCCGGTGTTCCGAGGGCAACCCCTGTATTTGACGTCACAAGGCTATGAACTGTGGGAAATTTCCTTACCGTAAGTCCGCATCGATGCTGACCTACGGTAAGGGGGCATAAAGGGCTCACTCACTGACTCACTGACTCACTGACTTGACAATTTGACAATGGGACAGCCCTCACACACTCACGCACTTCACATGAACGCGCCTCTAAGTCAGTGAGTCTGTAAGGGATCGGATTGGAATTGGGCCTGAGTAACATAACATGCTCCCGTATCGCACGCATGTGTTTTTTGGTTCCACCAAGGGCAAGCAGTTTCAACTCTCTGCTACGGGTACACGTCTTCGAGCATGATAAAATAAACTGAGTTGCGGGATTTAGCTAGCAGCACAGCTCCACCTACACACACAGATTCTAGATTAACAAGGGGGATAGTTTTTGGTCAATTTTCTAACAAAGGGGATGTCATCCCCCCTCAATTCGACCACTGACTGTAAAGCTTGATAACTGACTTCAATTCTTCAATACTCTAACCCACAGAAGTCTTGTGATTTTGTTTTTATGTACCAACAAAAATATACAAAACAAAGGAAGACACCAACGTAACTTAAAATAATTCCTAACTTAAATAAAAAGTAGTATAAATTAAACTAGAGAGAAATAAAGCTGCACATACAGGACTCTTTAACCCATTACTGCCCCCAAAAAGAAATAACCAAAATGACATTATAGGAACCCACAAAATGACTATTTATATATCAATAAGTCACATAGTGTTACCTTGAATGTGTGAAGAAAACTTTGTCAAATGATGAACATATTGATCGCACATACATTTTTGCTCAAACCTCAGTATTTGATTCTGACTTGAAGAGAGCATAGATAAGTTTCACTGTCAGTTCAGTTTTAAAAGGTAAAGTTTTAGTGAAAATGAATGTGTTTGAGCTAGACCTAGATTATACTGCAGTTTGTAAATGGATGATTTGATGTGTTTTATTCTGTTGTTAGACGTTGGTTGGTCCCCAATAAGTCAATGAATCAATATGTTTGCCATTTCCTGTGGAGGCATGTGAGAAAAAAGTTTTCTCTATAAAATGAAGCTTAAACAATATGACTAACTGATATACAAATGGTCTTTGTGTGGGTGATGTGTTCCTTCAACAGAGACAGGACACAGTTGAAATAAAAACACATCAGAATGACATTTTAATTAAATCCACACTAACGAGTCTGTTTCTCTTGTGTCTCTGCAGCTGTCAGATAAAGTCATCAACAGGATGAGACAGTCCTCAAAGGTCATCACTCCTCCTCCACCCTCACCTGAACCACAAACACACACTCCAGTCCCCGCCCCCTCTGTCGAACACTTATTACCTCTGCTGACACCTCCTCCTCCATTCATCGCGCCTCCTCCTCAGGAAGCTCCATCCACACCTCCGTCAGTGGAACCTGCTCCTCCTGTAAAACTTGTCCCTCCTCCTCCTGTAAAGTTCCACTCCCTTCCTCTAGCCCCGTCTCCACCTATAGAGCCAATAATTCCACCTGTATCCGACCCTGTTGTCTCAGCCCCCGCCCCACCACCACCTCCTCCTTTGCAAGAAGTCCCATCCACACCTCCATCTGTGGACCCTCCTCCTCCTGTAGTTTTTCACGCCCTTCCTGTGGAGCCTGAAGCCGCGCCAAGCACTCCACCTCTATCTGACTCTGTTGTCTCGGCCCCTCCTCCACCTCCAGCTACACCTTCTCCAGAAATAGAGGCACCTGCTGCTCCACCAGTAGAAGCACCTCCTCCTCCACCTGCTGTAGTGGAGCCAATAGTCCTTCCTCCTGTTGAGTCCTTCATCCCACCTCATGTAGAGCCAGAAATCATGTCTACACCACCCATAGCAGAACCTGTTATCTTACCTCCACCTGTGGAAACACCTGTAGCTCCACCTGAACCTTTAGCTTCACCTCTGCCCTCTGAAACTCCTCCAACTACTATTGAACCTGCCGCTGTAGCTCCCTCTGTTCAACCTTTAGAATCTGTTCTCCTGTCTGCACCACCAGTGGAAACAGTTCAGCCTCCACCCACTGTTGAATCTACACCAGTTGAACCCACAACCCCACCCTGTCCTGTTGATTTAGCTCCAGTTGAAGCCATAGTTTTACCTCCGCAAGTGGAGACGCCTCTTGTTGAGGTTACAGTTAAAGAAGTAGTGCCTCCAGTCGTGGCTCCAGCTGTGGAGTCACCGCCTCCATGTGAACTGGTCTCACTTCCACCTCCTCCAGAGCTGGTGGCAGTACCTCCTCCAGAGCCTGTGGCAGCACCTCCTTCAGAGCTAGTGGCAGCACCTCCACCTCCTCCAGAGCCGGTGGCAGCACCACTTCCAGAGGTGGTGGCAGCACCTCCACCTCCTCCAGAGCCAGTGGCAGCACCTGCACCTCCCCCAGAGCCAGTGGCAGCACCACTTCCAGAGGTGGTGGCAGCACCTGCACCTCCTCCAGAGCCAGTGGCAGCACCACTTCCAGAGGTGGTGGCAGCACCTCCACCTCCTCCAGAGCCAGTGGCAGAACCTCCACCACCTCCAGAGCCAGTGGTAGCACCTGCACCACCCCCAGAGCCGGTGGCAGTGCCTCCACCTCCTCCAGAGCCAGTGGCAGCACCTCCACTTCCTCCAGAGCCAGTGGTAGTACCTCCACCTCCTCCAGAGCTCACTTTCGAAGAGCCTTCTCCACCCTGTCACTGTGTGGAGCTGGCTGTCATACCCACAGATGCACCTGTAAGTGATGAACCCCTTCCTGAACCTCTGGCACCACCTCCACCTGCTCCAGCTCCACCTGCTGAAGAGCCCGCCATAACCCTGTCTCTGCCTCCTGTCATTGAGGATGAAGTACTTGCTATCACAGCAACACCTCCACCTGCAGCAGGTGAGCTGATCACCACCACCATGATGAAAACTGTAGCAACTGTTTGAAATAAATTTAAATGAATAAAGTTTTTTGGTCATGTGTTTCCAGCCCCACCTGTTTCTGCTGAAGTGATGGAGGAGGAGTTGAAGCAGAAGATCAAAATGGAGATGCAGTTGAGTCTGGAGGAGGAGATCAACCAGAGGAGGCAGGAGCTGCAGCGACAGTAAGGACACATTACTGTCAACGTCTGACTGAGTTTCTGTCGCATCTGAACGTGTCTGTGTGGGATGTTGCTCTTCTGCACTGGCAAGGGCATCTACCCATTTTTCAGAATCTGTTAACCTACCAAATACTTCTGATTGATAGTGAAAGATTTTTTCATTTTAATTACCTAGATCCCAAGATTTTCTTTAAATGTCTTTTGTTCGACCAAAACCTGATAATATTTATTTTACAGTGACATAAGACAAACTAAAGCAGGAAATCTTCACATTTCAGAAGCTAATTTTTGTAAATTTCGCTTGAAAAATAACCTTGAATTTGCAGTTTTCAGTTTCATCTATTAACTAATCGACTCATCATTTAATCTAATGAAATGTATGAAGGGTGCATCAAACTGCGAGTAGCATAATGTTATAAACTGTGATCTGTGTGAAGGCTTGAGGAGATGAGGGCTCAGGCTCGAGCTGCGGCCCAGGCATCTGCTCAGGCTCAGGTGGAGGAGCAGGTGAAGAAGACGCTGGACGGGGAGATGATGGCGTACAAGGAGAACCTGACGGATGCCATTATGAAGGAGCGAATGAAGACAGAAGACCAGAGGCTCATGGTGCAGCTTTATGTACGTACGAGACAAACATGATGTGTATATGTGTGTGTGTCAGGATCTCTCTGTGAAATGTGAAAATCTTTCCTCTTATTGTGCCTCTTTTTCTTTCTCGCTCTCGTGGTTTTTCAGCGGATGGAGTTGAAGGTAAGACGGGAGAGAATTTATACGTGCATGACTCACTTTTCACCTTTCCGCTCTAATGGCATCTAAAACAGCAGCTGTGTTTCTCTGGTCTTTATGTCTTTGATGATGGGACAAAAAATAATTTATAACTGCGTGGACGTTCTGGCATCAGCCTACAAAATATGAAACAATGAAAGGTCATGTTGGCATTAATAAAACAGGTTTTAGAGGAGTGATTATGTCATTATAAACATTTTGAACTCACAGGCTCACCAGCTGGAGGAGAGGGAGAAAGAGCTGAGGAAACGAGACGTTCTCTACAAGGAACATATTGCAAAACTTGAAGCAAAGGTGAGCAACATTTCTCATCATCCCTACATCTCATTTAAGTTTAAGTTACATAAAAGCCTCTAAATGTCATGTCTTAAGTTTGAAGCAGCTATAATCTATATTTGAATAATAATAATAATAATAGTGTGCGAAAAAGCACTGTGAAAGGGGGTCGCTTATAGTGATGAAGCTATTGAGAGTCATCACCTGAATCTTTTTACAGCTTTATGGGGAGTTTCAGCTCATTGTTTAGGAGTCCAGCTGTGACATCACTGTTTGGTTCACTCTCATTGTGCTCATTATGTCATTTATGGCTGCAGCAGGCAGCTGCTTTCACAAAAAAAGCTCTAAATACTGCATATATTTCACCTTGACAGTAACTTGTGGTGTTTTTATTCTTTGACAGTGCACTGAGTTTTACAGAGTGACTGCTGAGAGCTTCCAGAAGGGCAAAGTAGAGACTCACAACCGCTTTGCGTAAGTTTGGAACCACTGTGAATTTTATAAATGCAAAGATGAAATGCAAATGTCCCTTTCGTAATAATCAGGACAGAATCATTCCTATACAAATGCTATTTAAGTATAGTGATCAAGTAGTCAACTTACAGTGCTCAGTTTGGGTCTTTTCATACATTTTTAAAAAGATATTTTTAAGGCTTTTTTGCCTTTAATTGATAGGACTGTTGTTAGTGTGAAGGGAGGAAAGACAGGGGGATGACATGCAGCAAAGGTGCCTCTACCAGGTGAGCTAATGGGCACCCCAGTTTTTTCATACATAACAAGATGGGGGGGGGGGGGGGGGCGTAGTTTACATCAAGTGGACTGATAATGTCCCCTTGAGCAGGCCCTTGGTAGCTAAAGCTGTCTGTTTTGTTACTTCAGATTAGTGTTGCACGGTATACCGGTACTAGAATAGTACCGCGGTACTAGAGTATTCCAAACGGTACTATACTGCATTTGGAAAATACCGGTATTTTGAAATTGATTCAGTTCATTAATTTAGTTAATTTATTTTACTCAATTATGCACACAAACACCTTTCTTGTTCCTATTGGAGCACAGATTGCGCAAGTGGTGTGTATGACAACACCTGTATCAACATTCGCAGCTGGCGCATGTGAAAAAAGACAAGAGAAAGTCTGAATCGCAAAGGGAGACAACACGAGACAACACAAACTTGGTGGAACATTTCAGTTACCAAACCGTGACGTCCGTACCGAGGTACTTACCGAACCATGATTTTTTTTGGTACCGTTACACCCCTGCTATTTATTGTTCTAAAGGTTTGTATCCAGGACTTTTCCTTAGGAAAAGTAACGAAGAGTATCGAAAAGTATCGAAATTCATATTGGTATTGGTACCGAAACAAAAATTTTGGTATCGTGACAACACTACTTCAGATTAATGTAATAAATCAAATGTCTGTTAGATAGTTTTCTACATGAGAAGTAAAAGAAAAATTCAGTTATAATAATCATCTGCGTATAGAGCTTAGTTTTACCTAGACATATGTGTAACATACAAACATTTTTACAGTCTGTATGGTTGAGTTAGTAAGGTCACAGACTGCAGAGGTATAATGACTGCTGTGCATGTTTCACGAATTTGGTGGTATTATCTACCAAACCAACCTGATGTTTAATATTTGCATTGTCTGTCTCAGGCGTTTCAACATCCAGCCGGTGTGCGGTGATTTGCAGAGTCAGATTTTAAAATGCTACAAGGAGAACACAGGGAAGACTCTGTCCTGCTCAGGTATCGCCTCGGCGTACATGCAGTGTGTGGACAACGCCAAGAAGGTATGACTCCAATAAACAAACTGATTTCTTCTTTGAAATATCCATAATGACTTCCAACCTCTGATTTACTGTTGGTAACATTTTAACACATTTCTCTCCTCTGTCTACAGAATAAATTGAGCACTGGAGGTTAATGTGGACCACCTGATGAAGATGACGACATTTGAGAGCTTTACTGCCGCAGCAAGGAAAAGTTTATGGACAGAATTCAAGTAGAGTTACAGGAGAATCATCTCCAGCCTTTACATACTGTCAGGCGGACTTGTAGTCTGCTCTGACGGTAACAACATGTTTGCAGCCTCTCCGGTTCTTGGGATTATCTTAAAACCACTTGTGCCACAACAGTAACAGATGAATCGAATCATTTTAAGTGCTTGTCTTTTGTAAACAAGTTGAAAGACAACAGAGGAGAAGAGAAGTTTGTGTGTGTGACGTATATACTGAATGGGATGCTGGTAAATCATGTTTGTGTGCCTTGAACTTATGAAAGCTAATTATCAGATTGAAAATGCATGAGAGAACTGATTAATGAATGTGATGTAACAAAGACCTGTAAGTGTTTAAGGGTTATTGTGATGTACATAAATTATTTCAGGGGTTATTTCTGGTGCATGCACAAGAACTTTAATCAGTCACAATAAACTTTGTTGAATCACTAATGGCTTTTAATATTTTTGCTGTGTGGGAGAATATTTGAAGGTGGTTTGCTGCCCTCTGGTGGATGTGGATCAAGTGAAAGCACACAGTAGAAAGTTATTTTAGTCGGCTGGGATCAGTCTAATTCACGTTATTAATCTGTGGTAATATAAAAAAAAATACAGCTTAAATCTTTGTTACTGAATTCAAAAAAATATTTGTAGTGACAGTTAGGCAGAATAATACCCACAATTATGAAACGACAGGGTTCGTGAACACTTTCTGGTTACACGTCCATGTTACGGGTCACGTGTCTCTATTAACCAATGAGAAGCTAGAAGGACTTAGACTGAGGTAAATGTGTGTGAGAATCACTGAGGCAGATCCAGCAAACTATTTAACTGTTTTAAGCACTGCTGCTGTGAATATTTTAACATGTTAATATGTAAATAATAATTGTGAACATAAATGTGTAAATAGATAACTGTGCTGCAAATAAAATGACTGAGGTCAGATGAACAGATTGAAAAATTTATCTTATTAGATAATACAGATGTTGACAAAGTTTTTCTTCAAGGACACAATTTTCGGTTTAAAAAAAGGTAATAAATCGCAATATATTTTTCCACAACACTCAACATATTGCATCACGTTTAAAACCACAATGATATTGTATTGTGACTTGAGTATCATGATTATATTGTATTGTGAAACCTCTGGTAATTCCAACCCTAAAAGATATTATGGTGATTTTCTCTAATGAAATGTGTTGGAACATTTGTTCTGCTTTGTATATCCAAGGTAATGTAGCATCTCTTCTCTTTTAAAGTTAAGAGAGAGTATGTATTCTAACTAATTTCATAATTAAGACAATGTCCATTATTTACAGAAGTTGTGGAGCTTATTTGGTCAGTAGAAATCTCTAATATTCCTGCATTGTAGTTTAATTTAAATGATTAATTAATTAATAATTAATATATTATAATACATCTCCTTACAGACTGATTTTATATTTCCCTATATATGAAGACCAAATTTTATATATATGATATAACCTAAATAAAAAGCATAGGGCACAAACAAGCGCAGCACTCCAAACTGAGTGGGAGTTTTTATGAGAAGATTTTAAACACAACTTCATGTCATATAAGTTTTGAGAACATAAAGATAAAAAACAACGACTGGTCAGCTCACCAAGTGTAAGTGTCCATGGTACAGGCAGGCAGTCCAAAAATACATCCCAGGCACTCTGACTGTAGTTAAAAATCCACTTCTCCTGACTTTATTATTTATTATTATTGATGATTATTTAATTATTGGTATTAGTGATAACAGGTTAAAGGTAAGATTAGTCTTAATATACTTCCTTCCCCTTTATTATTATTATTATTATTAGACTGTGAAAAAAAATAAGATTAATAAAAATGGCACCAGTGTGCAGAAATTTTTCAAGCAAAAGAAAAAAAAGCAGTCATGCATATCCAAAAACCATTTCAGGCAGGAGCTGGACTGATTAAAATATAGCAATAAAATATAAATGAATGTGCTTTAGTCACGTGTGTGTGTTGTGCTAATAAATTGCACCTAAAGTATCTACAGCGTGTGAACCTGTTTCGTGTTTTAAATGCATCAGAGTACACACTCTCTGATAACATCACCAGTAGAGGTCCTCCACCTGCAACTATAGACTGCTGCAGCTGAAACTATCAACGGTATTCACTGTGCAGAACAGAACAGCTCTCTGTGTGTGTACATTATTGGATCATTTTTATTGTGTCAGCAGTACTGAAAATGTTGCATTAGACCTAATTTAAAAAGCTTTATTTACTTTTTAAAGTGTAATCATCTTATTTCATAAAGCGATTGCCTGTTATCTGGAAAATAACCATGAGCCACAACCGTGAAAAATGTGTTTGCAATATCTGAGGAGAAAACACTTGCAAGTAAACACAAAACTAAAGTTAAGTACTTTTTAAAGTGTGGTAAGTTTCATTTAAACACCACTGTTATTACACAATCTCGTGTCTTTCTTCTCCTCATTTCGGTAAAAACCACAGTGCAGCTAAATGGAGGACTTGCGTGTCTGTTAACATGTGAGTGTTTGTCTCATCTAATTTTAGGTACACCATGTCCTGGTCGATATGAAGAGGAAGTGAGCATTTGCATGTATGTGTGGCTGCGTGTGGGTGCAGACAAACTCCAATTTTGGCAATTTACATGCAGGAGATATTAAATCAAAGGATTACATGCTCTTTGTGTAGAAGGATCTAAAGATGTGGAAATTTCCTGACAAACTGAGTTTTGAATGTCAATGTAAAAACATGGCTGGTTCTGTTAGTTCCTAAAACTCTGACATTTTGGAGGTTAAGTTACATGTGTCTGTATGTCGAAACTACAAGTTTAAGCCTTCTTACATTCAGTCTGATGCATTAACTCAACTCTTTGGCCTCACATTACTTGACTTTGGGTTTGTCAGAGCTCCAATTTTACAAATCTAATCTATTTAATCAGATATTGTAACCACTTTATTTTGTGTCTATGCCTTTTACAACGACTTCCACAAACAGTGATGGATTAAAGCAGATGTTAAAGTGTTTGTTTTCCCTGTGCAGCTTACAGCCTCCTCCACTCGTACACGACAAGCCAGGAAAGTAAAACAGAGGTGAAGCTGTGGTCTGCAGACCAGACCTGACATCAAGTTCTTTCATGAGCCACAGAGGAAGCAGCGGCCAAATACACCAGTGTTTATCTGTGGCTTTTTGTGTTTATGCACAAGAGTGGTGTGTGTGTGTTATGTAATTTCATCTGAGTGCACTCGTGCCTTTTGAAAATAGCTCTGCTTTACATGTATTTGTGTTTTTGTGTGTTTCATCTGTTTTTACTATCAAATGAAGTGCAAACATCCACTGCAATGAAATGCAAACATGGAAAAAGTGGAACTTCATGCACCCTGTTTCGCAAGTTCTCCAGAAACAGTATTTGTTTGTCATCATGGATTACACAACAGTTAGTTCCAACCAAGCAATATGATTGGACAAGAGGCATTCTTATACAGTATAACAGCACTGGGACTTTTAATTCTGCATGTATCACTTCACCTTAAGCGTGATTTATACTTGTGTTTTAGCTTTATGCAGAGCCTACGCCATGACTATGCTGTTGTGAGCATTTATACTTGTGCGGTGGTGTGTCTGTGTCACTCTGCAGTTACACCTCCAAAACACTAGTAGGCGGCGGAGGTTTCTCTGAGGTGGTGTAAACTTCGGTTGATTCAAAACACACATTAAACACACATTAAACATGGCTTAATAGAGACAATTTCAAACACAAGTACACAAATCAGCTTCACTATAATAGCTTCACTATAACACTTGTCTTTATCTGGACACATTTTCCCCACTAATACAACATGCTAATGTTTTTAGCACATGCCTATGGTATTTTACATTGTATAAATTAGCCTAGCAGCTAGCGGACTTTTCCTCTACTCATATGGAGCCAGGGACAACAGCAACATTTAACAAAGGTAACTTTACATAATTCAGCTCCATTACAACTCACAAGACAACTGTCTTCCAAACAAATACAACATGCTATGGTTATTAGCACAAGCCTATGGCATTTTACCTCATATAAATTAGCCTAGCAACAAGCGGAGATTTACTCTGCTTATAGAAAGCCAGCTTCCAATAATAGCCTCACCGGGAAGCACAGTTATATTTCTAAGGTGGCATACATCAAGCTATGGCGTAGGCTCTACGGCGTCAATACGATGCAGAAGTATCCTGCGTTACAGGTGTTCTGAACCCTTAATTACATTAGCCATTAATTAGCCCACAAGTTGAACATATTATTATATATATTACCACAAATAACGTTAAACGTTAAATGATAAATGGCTTTCAGAAACGGATGATGTAAAGAAGCCTGGACACTTCACTGCAAATCTCCAGGTATGCTCATATGACGGCAGAAGAAGACACAACTGGTGATTAAACTGCCAACTCATCAGCATCAAACATAAGACACAAAAGCGACTGTTAACTAACATCTTTTATTGGTCACAAAATAACTGAAAACACACAGATATAGCCTACATCCTATTAAGTGGCTGGTCAGTGGTGACAACCTACGCAGAGTACCAAGCTTGTGTGCAGTAATGTTTATGTGTTGCTTAGCAACAGTCCAGTCCCAGTCTAGTTACAGAACTATTTGTGTGGGTGGAGACAAATAAATAATTGAATAAACAAACACATTATAACCTGTTGTCGCTTTTCACTGTTAATAAAAGGCGCTTGTATAAGTGTTGTATAAAGTTATATGACAATCAAGGTTGTGCTGATGTACTGAATATTATGGTTTTCTTCATTGTGACAGTCCCTGACTTATTCTCTGTTTTGTCTCTTTAATGCAGCAGGTAGGCTACCTGGTGGGTGGAGTGATGATCAGCAGTTGGCAGCACCTGGCCTGGTGCTCTCACACTTTAAAACCACTGCCTCTTCAGCTGAAACTCTTTCCTTAGATACATTGTTTGTTGCATGCTACACACAGCACTCATGCAGACACACACTTTCACCACTAACCTTAAACACATCTCATTGTTGTCTTACTTCATTTTGGGTTTCTTTCGTTTACTGTTTTTATATTTATGTAAATAAATTACTCATTATTTTGCCTTTAGCCTGTGTCTCTCTTATTTTTGTCATGACTTCAGAGCCAGGTCGTGACATCAGGGTGAGTAATTGATATGCAAATTATCATTTGGGGGGGTTAAGTGTTTCCTTAACTCTGCTCTGAAATTAATCAGTATATATCAGTATTTTTTGCATTGTGTCAGCCATTGTCACCACAGGAAGTGATAAGTCGTTGTTTCAGTTTTACACGCCCAACTTTCCTGTTCTAGTTCTCTCTCAAGAGCTCCGATATAAACTGACTGTACCTGCCGAGTACCAAACAACGTTAGCATTTAGCTGGTGAGTAGAGCATTTAGTAAATAGAGAGACAGATATTTTCCCCTTGAGGAGTTAGTGGAGACTGAAACAAAACCACAAGGAGAGCAAATATTGAAATTATTTTCGTCAGATAGACAGAACCACAGATTTATTAACATGTTCACCATTTACTTTACATGAGAATGTTCTCACAGTTTGTTTCTGCTGCCCTCAGGTGGACAAAACTAATGACTTAATGCAGGTTTAATAACTAAAATACTCATGTTCTGCCTCTTCTGTTTCTTTGCTCAGGTGGTCATCCTGCTCTTCCTGCTCCTTCTGCTCCTCCTGCTGCCTCCCTTTAATGCCGGGCGTGATCATGGTGCAGATCACAGACAGGATCATCCGACCGTCCAGATCATAGTCAGACACCCTCCATTTGTTCAGACACTCTCGTCCATCAGGTGAGTGAACAGAGGAGGTGACTCTCACACACATCCTCCCCTCAGACTCCACAGTGTTAAAGTGGTTCTGGGTGTTAGCCAGGGTCTGTATGTCGATGTCCTCTGGGTGCAGTGGAGTCACCAGCAGAAACTCACTGTTGTGAGGCTGCTGAGGCGTCCTACTCCTCCTCTCATCCAGATGGGAAGTTGAGCTTAACTGCCACACATAAAATGTTTCTTGGTGCCACGTTTGGTCAAACAGCTCGTCTGTTAAGGGGCCACAATGTAGTGAAGGTAAGCAGGCAGCCAAGGCTTTTATCTGGCCGTCAGTCAGAGTAGACAACCTCAGGTTCGATACCTCCATCTTGATCACCATTCGCTTTGGCTGTACCTGGTGCTCACCTGTGAGTTTACCAAAACAAGGAGAAACAATCTGTCTTATAATAAACATTTTTACCATACTCAAGTTATTTTGTGATGCAACATCACCAGAGGAGTCTGGATGCTCTGTAAACTGTGCAGACTATAGCATGGCCTACCTGCAGTTTCATTCCAGCAGACTGCTGACTTGAAAACAAGTGTCACAACATATCTTGCTACGCCTTCTGTAAAAAATCCTTCAGAAGGAAACTCTGCCATTTTTGCTCAGCTGAAACAGACTTGAATGACTGCTTTTCTGCATCTGACTGAGCAGAATTTTTTGAATCAATACAACTCAAACATTCTGAATGCTCACTGTTGTTGTTCAGTCGTTGTTCAGTTGTTATTCTGAAGTTTGTCATTCTCCACAGTGAGACTTCTTACTTTTCATGGCAACATTTAGCACTTGTACTTAAGTAAAACTTTTAATGCAGGACTCTTACTTGTAACAGAGTACTACACTGTGATGCTGCTACTTTTAAAGATTCAGTGTGGAGGATTTAGTGGTGTTTAGTGGTGAGATTGCAGAACTGAAACTTCTCCTGTGTTTTAAGTGTGTAGGAGAACTGCAGTAGCAGACACAAATGTGTGAAAACACAAATGGCCCTATGTGGAGCCAGTGTTTGGTTTGTCTTCCTTGAATTACTGTAAAAACAAAATGGTTGACACTGTTTTATTATTATCATTCTTAGGTGACAAAAACACAAAGATTCTTATTTTCAGGTGATTGTACACTGATGCTAACATATTTATGAAAATGATACACCATTTCTGCCAATAGATACCCCAAAATCCCACACACTGGACCTTTAAAGTAACAGTGTGTAGAATTTAGTGCCATCTAGTGGTGAGGATTGCAGATTGCAACCAGCTGAAACTTGTAGTGTGTGCCAAGCAGGAACTCCTGGTTGTAATTCCTTCAGTGTTCATTGTTCAGTAGGTTTTTACAGAGAGCTGAATTATCTGTAGAGGTGTCTGCTTCTCTAAAACAAATGAACCAGGGGGTTAAAACTGGCAAAAACACAGCAAAGCAGTTTAACGTAAAAAAAAAAAAAAAAAGGGAAAAAAAAGGGGAAAAAAAGTATTTTTCCAACGCCGCTCATCGTGGGGGCGCTACTAACTACCGTGGTCAATGAAAATGCAAAAGCACAAATGGCCCAATCAAGAGCCAGTGTTTGGTTTATCAATTCTGGGCTACTGTAGAAACATGGTGGTGCAACATGGCGACCTCTGCTTGGTGATAAACAGCTCATTCCAAGTTAATGAAAACACGCTGATTTTTATTTTCAGGTGATTATACTCTAAAGAAAACATACTTATTAAATTATTTTCCATTTCTGCCCATATATCCCCCTAAATCTGACACACTGGACCTTTAAATAAGTAGTACTTCTTTCATCTCTGGATATTTTACAGAACACAGTGTTACTGCAGTGTAAATAGCAACTCTCTGAAAATCATCTCATCTAATCTTCAACTCTAATATTTGACTGTGACATTTAATTCTTGACAGCTGGTGGGGAAAGTTTTAAATTGACTTTTTGTCTTTTTTATGGGCTTTGTAGAGTTGTAAAACTGGATGATGTGTGTTTTATATCGGGGTGGGTATCACCAGAGGCTCCATGACACGATATTATTACTATACTTAAGCGAAGTTACAATAGTATTTCAGTTTTAAATGCTTTGCGATATGCTGAGTATTTTGATAACACGTGTATTTTATATATATTGGGATTCATTACCTTTTGTCAGTCACAAATGATGTCCTTTAAAGGATGACAGCATCTGTTTTATCTAATAAGATAAAGTTTTCAGTCTGTTCATCTCACTCCAATCATTTCTAACGCAGCAAAATATTGTATTTGCAATATTAATGACTGATATAATGGTGGCTGTATAGTTACTAGGACTGTCAAAATAATACTTTAATTTCAATAAATTAATCACAGAAAAAAAAAACACTTTAAAAACATGAATGCTGATTAATCTCGTTCTGTGGTGCCCTTTGACCCAGTGCATTATTAAAGGCCACAGTGGCTTTGTCACATGATGGAGGCATGGGAGACGACGCTGCTTGGCCCCGTGAATGGAATATTTACATTTAAAAAACAGCTAGATGAAACTGTTGATAGGAGCACTGTTCTCTGCAGTTTCTGCAGTAAGGAATTTTCATACCATCGGAGAACTTCAAGTCTCAAATATTACCTTAACACAGAGGATTTAGCAGCAAGGGGGCCAAAAATCCATTATTACCAAAATTACTACCACACGTCTGCCGAAATTAATTTGAATTGAATTTTTTAAATACTGTCACAGCAAAATAGATGTATGTGATTAATTTAGATTAATTAATCACCCTGATAGTTACAATATTGCCACATGAAATATCCTATACTGTGCTGTATTGATTTAATCCCTCACCCCTTTTTTATATAAAATGTTTTTTCAGATAGTGGCTGTTTTGTTTTGGGTAAATCTTGGGGTTAAAACAATCTCCACACTAGATATTTCTGTGATTGAAATGTTAGTGCAACGTTCTCTTCAGCCTCAGCCTGCTCTGCAGATGAAAAGAGAGGAGGAGTACATTTAGATTTCTCTGAAGGCTGCAGGTCTTTGGAATCAGAAGGTGAGTGAATGAATGTAGGGTAACAGAATGTATTTAGAAGGACAAAATAAAATAAAAACTACAAGAAAAAGAAGGAGTGTGTGGGTGCCTAGTCTCACTCTGCAGACAAAAGCCAGTCATTGCAACCTTATCACCCACTCAGTGTTTTGAGACATGCCACAAAATAACTCACATTACGCTTACATAAAGAGTGCTGGCTGGCATCACATCACAACTAATCATCACACGTTACAAAATTAATTGCTTCTTTGAAGGGAAGCGATTCATCTCCTCAGCTGTCGGTGTAGGAGGTGTGCATATGGCTTTGCTGAAATAGCAAAACAGTGCTATGAAGCTGCAGGGCTGCATCGTGTTAACTTTGGTTGATGAAACACAAAGATCCGAGCATCAGATTCTTCACAGTATCACCTGGACTATATGTACCGTCTGTGGGTTTATACTATGCTGCACTTAGCTACTTTTTGAAGGCATCGAGTTTGTCGTTATGCAATCCTGTCCTTTCTTCGGTGGTGCTATAGTGATTGTTACCAAGGACGCATCTGAAGCCTGCGGACTACTTGAGTAGAGTTGTTACATAACACTGCTTGTTTTTTTTTATCTGGATTTGTCGTGTTGCCTGCTGAAACCCGAGGGAGGGTGTGACGTCTGATGAGATATTACCTCAACAATACCGCAGGGCACAGGTCGTATACACGGTAGCTGCAACTAAAACCACTTATCATGCACAGGAACATACAGTAACCACGAGTCAGTGCCTGGTTTGCAACTTGTAGTGTTTACTGGGTAATTTTTCAACACATATTCCAGATATTACTCCTCACCCTCCCTCTAACTCATCCTTCCTCTGCTGTAGCAACATCCTTTCATTTGTACACACACACACACACACACACACATACACCTTGACACCACATGTTTGTACGCTACATAAGAAGCTACAGCCAGCAGCCGGTTATCTTTGCTCAGCACAGATACAAGTAAAAACACGTACGTGTAAAGAGGTTGTTTTACAGGAAGTTATGTGCCACAGTGTTATCGGTGCAGTGACTTCCTGGAGTGTCTGGTGGTTGCCTGGTAACCTCACCTTGACGTCAAGACACGTCACTAACCACAACATGTCATTTGTGTACTTTATGGTTTAAGCAAACAGAACGTGTCCTGTTAATCATTGAGCGTACGAGTTGCTGGTAAGTTGACTTTGTAATCCTGTCCTCTAGAAATTACGTTTGTATGTTCCTAAGCTACTTTCTTAATTAAGTTGTTTTGGCAACGTACTTGCTGCCTGAATTATGTTCAGACATTTTTTCTTTTCGGTGATGAAACATTCATGTACCGTGTTGGCTTCTGAAAGAGGTAGCTGGGGGGATGGCGGGTGCACAAAGGGCAGGACCTTGACACCAGAACTGTGGGTTTGCGTCCACACCTCTTGTTTTACCTTTAGGCAACAAAAGCATTTTAATTAGGCCTCGTGTCCACAGAAGCATATTTTCCCGGCTGAAAATGCCAGGCGCCAGGGCTTCGGAGGCGCAGTGTTTTTACAGCTGAGAGGCTTTGGTTGCGTCTGGTTGCTATGATATGAATATCCATGGAAGTTAAACCTTTGGCACAAAGCAGAGTAGCCTACTTGCTCTGGATGAAGGAAAGGCTGACATGCGTACAGAGAGAGGACAGACCTGCTGGTCTATGTGGATTCATGAAAGGAAACATTCTAACATATATATGTATATATATATATATATATATATATACAGTATATTAACATATTTCTCCTCCACTGTTATTGTTGTTCAGCACTTGTACATTTTAGATGTGGCAGTTGGTTTTCTTGGTATTTGTCCCGCCCCTCCTCCACTGTGGCTGAACGACTGAGTAAACAGTGACAGTGACAAGTGCAGTGTATTACCCAAAGTTAAACATTATTTAACTATGGGCGCCCAAAAACAGCCAACGAGCAGCATTCAGTGCAGAATTCATGCTCAGTGTCTTGTCACATTGCAGGCGTTCGTAAGGTGGCGCTAATACGTGGCGCTCCCATTGCAAAGAATCCAAAAAATGTATTGGCCTCAGGAAAAATGCTTTGGTGGCCATGGCCCCTAAAGGTTAAGGAAAGTTTGTGATTTCAGTTGACTGATAATAAAAAAGGTTTAAAAAATAATGCTGTGGTCACAATGACTGGATACTGTATTGCAAGATTGCCTATATTGGCATAAAACAACAGAAATATGACACGTTATTAGTGAACATTTTTACTGATCCGGTCAGTGTCGACATTTTGGTGATTTGCCAGGTACGTTAATTTGCAACATTTTCCCATTACGTTAATAGAAATAATAATTTGCTTGGTACTACATTTACCTAAAATGTATTTACTGTTTCAAATCATTTGTATATTAACTTATTTTTTCTCTGAAACAGAGCTTGACTTTGTTACCTTTGGACAGAGCCAGGCTAGCTGTTTCCCTTTGTTTCCAATCCTTGTGCTAAGCGAATCAACCTACTCATTTTATTTCACCTCACGTTCTCCCAACAAGTACAAAAAGTATCATCCATTTAGGCAGTCAGGCTATCTTAGCATTTAAGGTCAGGGGTCATGTGCCGCGGATTTCTTAGATATAGCCCGAATCACTGTGATGTCATACTAACACTTCCAGGTAAAAAACAAACAAACTGGCAGTTGATTTCAGTTGCCAAGAAATGTGAAATTGGCAAACTTAAAATATAGTATATATAGAAATACAGTTAAACTCAGTGGTCAGACCTTTCTGACGTTTCTGCTGTGCTTATTTCATGTGCTGTGTTGCGTTGCTTATTGCTTTATCTTTGATAAACCAAATCTACTGTCGTGGAAGCTAAGTAATTTACTGCTGTGGACGGGGCTGCAGCAAATCATATTTTAGCCATTAAAAAAATGGATCAGTTTAAATGTACGCCATGTTTGAATATTTGCTCTGCACACTGACAAACTAACTAATCAAGACAGCGATAGATCAGCAAGTCAGGTTCTGAAATAACTGTTGTCAGTTGAGTGTGGTGGCTTTGAGGTAACGGCTTCAGTCCCCTGTCAGAAATATTTGTCTGACGGTAAGCAGTAAAAATATTCTAAATATAAGGTATGCTTAGACTGCTATTCATTTTTTTGGTTGGGCCTTTTTTTAGGTGGCTAAAAACTAACTTATTGAGGCAGCATTTGCTCAGTGCTGTTTGATTTTATATTCATGACTCGAGGGTTTTCTACCCTTAAGTTATTGTAAATAAACATTGAGATACGGTCTATCCTCAGGCACCCAGGACCAGTCTTTGAAGCCAATTTTCCTAGAGGCCAAACAGTGCAATTACAACTCCTGGATGATGCCACTGGGCCAAATATGACTTTTTACCATAGACTTATGTTTGGAAAGAGGTGTCTGTAACTCAATGGATGCATTTTTTGAGCATCACAGGCCCCACGAAATGTCTCTTTTCACTATCGGGATTTGATTGATTTAGTTTGATAACATTTGGAAAGTCCAGAAGCACCACAAGATTAAATCATTTTATCTCCATTTAAGTTAGCAGAGTGCTAAACCTGAAGTAGCTGGCTTGGCTGGCAGAAATCTCTAGTGCTCTACGGGCCAAATGATGCAGTGAAACAGGGCCGATCATCTGGGTAATTTCATACCACAGAAATAGAGCTTTTTTGGCTCCATTTCATAGGCATGATTGAGGCCCCACCTTCAACGCTCTTCAGGTCTCTTTATACATCCGTGAGAAACCTCACCGTGACGTCAAACACAAACCATGACTTGTGATTTATGTACTTTAAGGTTTAAACAAACAAGACATGTCGTGTTAATCATTGAGATTCACAGGTGCTGTTAGGTGGACTTAGACTGAGCCAGGCTAGCTGTTTCCCTTTGATTCCAGTCTTTGTGCTAAGCTAAGCTAACTAGCTAAAGCTTCAAGTTTAACAGACAGATATGAAAGTGGTATCGATTGTCTTATCTAACTCTTTGCCAGAGAGCGAGTAAGCATATTTCCATAATGTCAAACTCTTCCTTAAATTCCACTCTTCTTCAACTTCTGCCTCATGTTCTTCCAACAAGTACAACCGTTGACACCCACCGAGGCAGTCAGGCTGTCTTGATGTAGCTGTAACTTCAGCGCAGACTGTGAAGTTAAACTGAGCTTTTGACAGTTCAGCAGTCTCGATTTAGTTCGTGTCTGTATGCTGGTTGTCAGAGTTACACAAACAGAGCCAGAGAGGAAGAAGAAGGTGCATCAGAGTGAAGAGTGGAGAGATATTTTCAGTGTCTCAGAGTCTTAGAGTTTTCCCTCTGGTGAAGATGAGGGATCGTGTGAGGATGGTCAGGATGTTGGGCAGCGGGCGGAGGCCAACTGCGGACTGTGGACATCTAGACAGGCATTCCTTGCGATGCTGTGGCTGTGGATTCCCACACAGCTGGAAGCAGGCATTAAAGTGAAAGAGAGGTCAGATAGACAGGGAGAATAGTAACAGGTGCACATGGTGCTGCAGGAAGATGCTGGATGACTGACAGCCGGATCAAACGTGTCGTTATTGAAGCGATAATGAGGAGGGGGTTTTGGAGGAGGTGAGAAGTTGATGTGACTCAGCCGTCAAAGCCACTTCCTTTGGCATCTCCAGGATAGACAGATGAAAGGGGCGACTCATGGTGTGGTCAGCTGACTCACCATATAGGAACGGATGCTGGGAAGGGAAGCACGTGCTGGGTGATGTGTGATGTGGGGGTGGGCTTATGTGTGTGAGTGCGCTCGGCCTTTGGTGTTTGACAGAGGCACAATTATTCCATTTCCCGTCACACCAGAGGAATGCATGTTGAGATTCCTGCTCTTTGAGTCGTGCCCTCTCACCTGCCATCACCATACGGATCCTATTTCACTCTTCCCTTTTCCCCCTCGGCCCGGGAATCCCCTCAAGTTTGTGTGCTTTTACTCATGGAGGAAGTTGCAGCGTTTACACAAGCTGCGTTGCTCTGGTAATGATTCCAACTCGTGGTTTAATTTAACAAAGCTGTGTTCCTGTTTTCTCTACGCACAATTTATTTTGCTCATTTAATGGAGGGTCATGAGGCTAATCAAGTCTTAAATGAGAGTCGAAACGAGGAAAAATGCTGCTAATTTCACAGCATTTCAGAGCTGGTCACTTACAGGCATGGAGGAAATAAATCAGGGTTATAATGTTGATGAAGTGTGTAAACGGAGTAAATTGCTTGTTTGCGTTGGCGAGAGCGAGGATGCTTTGTCATGCTGGGTGTGTAATGTTTGTGTGCGAGAGAGAATGAGCTTTTGTGGTGTGTTTTACTTCCTGTATGGTTAATTATCTTGTGAAAACTGGTTTCCGTATCATTAATAACTCATTGTTTACACCCTTCTTACTTATTGTAAATATAGATATTAACACAGTGCAGTCTGTCTACATGCGTGTGTGTTCCTGTGTGTGTTTCTGTGTGTGTGTGTGTGGGAGCTCGTGTTGACTCACAGTTACAATAATGACTCTGGCAGAGCAGTTGGATGAACAACTCACGCTGACTGTAAAGAGCAGAGAGGGAGTGAGAGAGAGGAGAGGGGGCTGTGCTCTCCCTGGCATCTCCATCTCATAACTCCTCTGCCGCTCAGTGTGTTCACACACACATACACACACAGAGACACACGCGTTCATACAGCCTGAAGACAACCCTGAGGACTACAGCATGTACAGTTCAGTATAATACACTCCAGTCGGAGCAGTGAGTGTGACAACGTCTTCAGGGAGGAAATAATGCATCATGTGGTAGGTGACGGCTCATTTGCAACAGGTTAGTGTTTGTGTCTGTCTCTGTCATCGTGTGTCTGTTCATTTATTTGGGTATTTAAAGACAAAATGCTGTTTTTAATTACACTCCTGTTTAAATTAAATGTTAAGTTGTATAATTTTATAGGGTGTTACTGAAGGTGACGTAGCAGTTTCACTTTCAGTCTATTTTTGAACCACAGTCAGTCACCTGTAGCCATGCCGAGGGACCGGTTTCTATCGTGTCCTGAAAAACTTGTTTGGCTTTAAATGTTTGCTCTTTTTCATGAGGAGCATTCACTGGAAAAAAGTAAACAACCTCTCTCATGAACAAGATGAACACATTTGTGTTGACAGTGGGAGGATATTAATCAGCAATCTTTCCCAGGATGGAGGCGTCTTCTCTGACTTACTATCTGGTGATCTTGAATGCTGTCAGAGAAACACTTTCTCTGTGTCACTGTGCACTCACAGAAAAATGTGATGCTACTTGGTGAGTCTGTGAGATTGATTTTCAAGGCTCAACATCCTGCCTTTATGCTTAATACTTGGCTTAATGTGTCTTCGCACAGCACTCTCTGTCTGTACTTTGCTCTCTTGCTCTCATATCTAAGTGTTGCATATGTGAGTGCCAGGTGACCACACCTGGATCCTGTCCTACATCAACGCAGGTATATATATAGCCACAGTACACATTCCTTGCAAACCTCATTCTGTCATTTAAATCCTGCCTGTGATGAAGTTTCCCTTTGTCTGCACAGTCACTGATCTCAGGCGAGGCGATAAAGGTCCACACTAATTAACAGAAGACTGGCAGGTCTCTAAAATCCCCCGGTTACTCATCCTCCGACATCAAATACCGTGACATTAATTTCCATATTTCTTGACGAAAGTAATTCAGTTGCTGCTTCTCTTGCGTGCTCGTCTTCATACATAACCATCACCGTGCCGAGGCAGATACATGGTTTCATTAACATGAGACGATGCACTGCTGCCTGTTCGAAATGAAAAGCCCAGGAAATATTTTCTATGACTCAGCTGTCACAAGGTTGATTGCTTTAAGTAAAGGAAGCAGAGCTGTTGTGTTTGCAGATGACGCAGTTTAGGAGTTGACATCATCAGCTGTAAGTGGACAAAGAGGTGGACTGACTAATCTTCAGTTCAGTGTCCTGTGATTAAAGACAGTTAGGGATGGGCTTCCTCCATCTGGTCAAATGTCCAGAGCCTTACTGGGTTTCTGATCCTAACAGCATCCTGTAGACCAGTGGTTCCCAACTGGTCCAGCCACCGGTTCCAGATTTCTCATTAGTCATCAGTTCAAGGTCCACACAGATTAATATATTCAGCATCATACTTGTGTTTGGATATGTCGTCGAGCTAGTTTGCTGTCTCTGTCAAGTAGCCGTCCATTAGTCACTGTCTCTACAGCAAGAACCAGCACTTCAAAATAAAAGCTCTGTGCCGTAAATTTACTGTACTTCAAAATAAAGCATGTTTTTTTTTTACAAACTTGACATGTTCACAAGTCACTTGTGGTCCATTCAGAATGGATCCGCGACCCGCTTTTGGACCATGATCCACCAGTTGGGAACCACTGCTGTAAAATTAAACTACACGTCTCTTAAAGCAAATTTTAGGAAATATACTTATTCACTTCCTTGTTAAAGTTTGATAAGAAGAGTGATCCCATCGTCCTTCCAATATGAAGCCACAGCCAGCAGCCAGTTAGCCTAGCTTAGCATTAAACAGCTAGCCTGGCTCTATCCAAAGGTAAGAAACCACAGTTTGATGATTAATATGAAGATATAAAATGGTAATTCAGAGGCAAGCTAGCCATTTCCAGTTGTTTCCTGTCTTTATGTTAAGCTACGCTACCTGGCTGCTGGCTATAGCTTCATATCGTAACAAACAGATACATGAGCAGTCTCAAACTTTCAGCAAGAAAGTGAATAAATGTATTTTTCCAAAATGTTGAACCTCTCCTTTAACCCAAATGAACCCAGCTAGCACCAGACATCGATATGACAACAGAAAGACACTGGACTCTTACATCGGACAGACATGTTATTTTGTTTGAAACAAAAATTGGGTTTACAATATTTTAATCGTCTAAGAGCATTGTGATTTCACGTTCTTCATATCTCACAACTAAATGTTGTCATGCTACATCAAGATGCAACCCGGTCTCACTCCAAAGTCCTCGAAATCTGGCGCTTGGGCAGTGACTTGCAGTGTCAGACACTGATGAAAAAAGCCGTCTTTTAATGTCGGCATGATACACAGCTGGTTGCCATTATAGTTTAATGGCGCTTGGCGGTGTCAGGGGGAAACACAGCAGGGCAAAAACAAAAGTTAATGCGGCGAAAGCATTTTATTAGGAGTAGATCATCATCAGAATGATCCTCCAGTAATTTTTCTGCTTTGTTCCTGAAAATGGAGGTGTTGTTGTGAAGGGTAAATGCTTCAAATAAATGGTGTGAGTCACCTGAAGGTGTGACTGTCACATGTCCCCCCTCACATGCTGAACTTCAAATTGACTAAATTCATCAGTCAGTACCTCAGGAACCTAAACGTCAATTCTGCTTTGCTTGGGTCAACAAGCCCCCATGCTCATGTCATGATAAATAGAAAACCTTTCCACTAGATTCACTTCTTCCTCCCTTCCCTCATCTCGCTGCCTCACGAGCACATGATTGCACATATTCATGGGGTTATACCTTCCGCCATTAAGGATAATTGCTCTGCTTGCCCCAGGCGTGAACTCACTTAAGCATGCTGAGGAGCATTCAGTCTGATACGAGCATGAAGCTGCAACAAGAGAGGCACCACCTTCGGGAAGAGCTCCAGGGAACAATACGTTACAAGCATCATATCCTCCTCCTCCGTGAGTCTCTACTAGCTCCTGCTCCTCATATCCGACTGACTGACTCACATGCTCTGGATTCTTGGATGCTTGATGACTCCAGACAAAAATATTGAGAGTGATGAGAGATAAATTGATGACTACAGTTTCTGTGGATGCCTCCTGGGGTCACTCTCATTGAGCTGCGTCTCAGTCATCAGTCGCTGTTGGGTGATGCAGAGCATTTACCATCAAACCCAGAGGAGGGTACAATTTAATTTCCTTTCACTTAACTCATCCAGGGTGATGTGGCAGAGACTGCACCGTGACAAATCATGTCCTTGAATGGAAACACGATTTATCCTTTTGTCTCTGCCTGTTGTTTTTATATTTATTTAGATGGGATTTGGCTCATGAACGCGGTAGGAAAGAAGGGGAAGAGGAGGTGTGATGAACAGTGTGTCATATGATAAACCTTCACCCCCTTCAGCTCCTGTTCAAATTAAGCCATCTGGGAACAAACATGAGTCACAGCATTATTATTAGACCCGCTAGACCTGATACCTTTATGTTGCACATTTAATGTCAACAGTATTTCTATAGCTCAGACCTGGTTATTCAACCATAATGCATGTTTTTATATCACCTCTCACTTCTCTTCCTGCTGCGGTTACCTCACAATATCTGTTGTCACGTATTTTTTTCATATTAAGGCAGCAGTTCACATATGCCAGCAATGTTATAACACTGTTTTGACTAGTGTTTAACTTCACAGGCTGAGCTGTATGGAGGATTTGTCCTTGTAAGATGTCGACTGACACATGAGAGGGGCAGGATGGAGGTGTCCACCCTGCTTCTGCTTCCATTCATCCTCAGTTTGCCCTTTCCTCCAGCGCCTTCTACTCTTAAAGGAATCACAAGACATTTTGGGAAACACGCTTGTTCACTTTTTCCCGAAAGTTAGAGGAGAAGATCCACACCGCCCTTGTTTCTGTCTGTTAACCCTTTGAAAGCAGCACAAGAAAAGTGATGTTGCTCCAGGGTTTAGATGCCTTTCGCAAATATTTAAACCTTTGAACCTTGGTGCGATTTCTTTTCATTTTAAAATCATGTTACAGAATTACAATAATTTAACTTTTTTTTTTTTTTTTTAACTTACTTTCTTTTTAATTTTCTCTTTTTACTAATTTCTTGCTATTTTTTTGGGTCATTTCTTCATTCATTGCTCATTGCTTTCTTTCCATGTTAAAAGAAATCAAGACATTTTGCTCAGGTTTCAAAGAGTTAAACATGAATTTACAGCCAGCGGGTGGAGGTGTTGGTAGGTGGATATTGTTACCTTCAGACAGAGCCAAGCTAGCTGTTGAACCCTGCCTTCTGTCTTTAAGCTAAACTAAGCTAAGCTAACTGGCTGCTGTCAGATATCAGCTCCTCTCAGCCTCATTTCCACTGCATGCTTCAGTTCAGCTCAACTCACGTTTGGTACCAGGTGCTTTTCTCAATTTCATTTTACACTGCAGATAGCACGTGATCAGTATACAGTGCACCAGGGATGAGGTTTGGCTGAAGGCCGATGTGGAATTTAGCATTGCACTGGTTCCCTCGTCAAAAAGCCTGTGGGATTTTTCCATTGGCTTTTTGATTATTGCCAAAAACAACCTCTGTAACAAACAAACATTTACGATACAACATGTTTTGTTCAGCAAAATAATCTTCACAAATGAACGCCACTTTCATGATTATTGAAGCCTATATGCAATCACCAGAGCTAAAAAGCTAACCTTAGGCTATACGGCTACAGTTGCGTGACTTAGCGTCAAAACCTAACAAGACTGTAAAGTCATTTTCGGCATGGCTCTGTGTGATGACATTCTGTAGTCTCATTTAGCCACTTGTTAGCAACTGCCTTTTTAAAGATTCATAGAAGCTTCAAAGTTGACGAGTGGGGTGTTAGTCATATTTTAAGTCATAGAATAAAAGGTGAAAGCCTCTGAAGCTTGTGTTAACCACCAACCTTATTTCAGACATCTAACCAAAAACCCATTCAAAAAAAAACATTGACTTTGAGACAAGGAAACCGTTGGCGGTAAAATGCTGACTCATTCCAGAGTTTCAGGACTCATTCCTAGAGCACTCTGTAGGCGGGATTCTTTACTGATCGTTACGGCCACACCATGTGAAACTGCCGTGATATTATCTTCAACGCAACGTGTGTTGCTCCATTCAGTTCCTGTTGGATCCTTTCATAGTAGTATTGCCAACGTGACTTTTCAGACCCTCTTTAACAACTTTATTTCTAAAAAGTGACTAGTAAAAATTTAGCGACTTATCAGGGCCATCAGGGAAAAAGTAAGAAATATATTGTTAGTCAGGAGGAGATGTTGCTAGCCGCAGAAGTGGAAGTTCAGTAGTAGTGAGTTTCCATGGTTACATTAATGCTGAAATAAAGTTAAATTGGAAGCGCAAGACAGTGGGGCACTATAGTATTACCACCAGAGCTTTCCTTGCATTTAAATGTTTTGCTGATGATTTTTCTGTTGAATCTAATTCAGTGAAGTTTTTGACAATGTTTCCATTGTCTTACGTACAAATTAACGTATGATGATGTCATCAAATATATAAATGGGCATATGAAGTCGTGAAGGCTTTAAGCGACTTTTGGAGCTACTTTTATTGGCAATGTGCTGGCAGCACTTTTTATCAGCAAATGGCAGGTTTGTACTGGGTTATGCAATTGACAATTCTAGTATTGATTCTCTCTGACCAGTCACTGTTCTGTAGTGTTTTACTGTAACTCCACCTTTAGTATTGTTTCTATCTAAACCTCAACCAAGGAGGTACCCCTACCCCCTCTCAAACATGAGAGTGATTTTAATCTTCTCTTCTTATTCTAAGAAAGAAAGCCGGTAAGCAAAGTACCAAATGTCAAACTGTTCATTTCAAAACACCTCACCAATGCTAAAATGTCATGTCATGTTCCTGAAGTATCATAAAAAATGACACCATGTCAGTCTGAAACTTGATATGATTGTTTTTTACTGTAATGTTGTTGTTGTGATGAGTTTTATCTCTTTAGGTGGAGTACCAGGAGACATGCGGGGGTTTCCTCCGCAGCTTGTCTCTACAAAAAATATCCCTTTGAACTTCATGACGTTCGTTTTAAACTCTCCCCCACTGCCGGGTCGCTGTTTTGGCACTGGCTTCTAATGTAACCACACCCTCTGCTGTTCGTTTGTAGAACGGGCCACTGTGCAGCGAGAAGAGCAAACACAGGACGGCTTCCCTCTGCAAACAACAGCTACTTTTGACCTACATCTGCATCCACTTAGCAGCACGAGGCCAAGACCAGTCTGTGTTACACAATACCAAGGATGTCTTTTCATGTACCCAACATGTCTTGTTTTGCTTGTCTCACTAACTCACTGTCGATATAAAATCAGAAGACTGCACTCAGAAACTGATTTCATCTGGTGACGTAGATGTTTGTACCCAGTCTCTAGCACCATATGAAATCAGTGCTCTGGGAGGTGGACTGTCAGCATGTACAGACTCTGTACATGAATATCTGAAATATGAGATGTTATTTTTGTAACGTCACGAAGTAGGTCACATTTGTATAAATTACTGTTCATTCACTAACTGCTCACAGCTGCTGTCCTGCTTCTTGTTAAACCTTTTCCTCCCTCTCTCTGTCTCCCATCGACTCAAGCATGCTTTTATCAGTAATACACTTTCATTGATAAATTCTGAACCCATCTGCGTTGTTGTTTAGCACATTTTTGAATTTTCAAGCCACACTATGTAACTTTTCCTGAACAGTGGCCATAACTGGGATGTAAGAGATGATGGTAAATGTAATATAACATTCACAACAATACACAGCTTAAGCTTAATAACATTTGCTACAACAGGCCTAGGGCGTATATCTGGTTTGAAAAGGAAGGGGACCCATTTAAGTGTCAAGGGAAAAAAAAAATTGCAATTTAAATCCCATTTTCTGCATTTCTACATAGATTTAGGGACTGCTGTAACCAAAACAATCTGGGAAATATTTAAGTTGGTCATAATAATAAATTCTGCCAGAACAGTATTAAATATCCTGCTCCTTTGTGGCATTTCATCAGATCAAAGTTAGAAGCTCAGTTTACATTCTGAGCCAGAATCTGACAGCTAGCCAACCAGTAGCATATTTAGCATAATTTCTTTGGTAAAAAAAAAAATACGTTTTTGATATAGACTGTAAAAATAATAGATGTAGCTACTGTGATGTCACCTGCCTGTTTTGAAGCCTTGAGTTTGACATTTCAGCCGTCGCCATCTTGGTTTTTGGGAGCCAGAAGTGACCATATTTGGGTGACAGGCTGACACTGTGGAGGAGGGTTAGGGTTAGGCCGAGAACACTATCAGCAGACATCCTGTCACTCAAATCAGCCTGCCCTTCATTATTCGTAACTTTAAGCCTTAATAAAATGTAAACGGGTGAGTTGCTTAAAAAAAAATTCACTCCTTACAGTTGTTGTAAATGTTGAAATTAGCTACAGAGACCAATACTGTTTTTGTACCAGGCTGTAAACACGTTTATTACTGCTGTGAAGTTGGGCATTTCAACGTGAGGGTCTACAGGGATTGACTCACTTCCAAAGCCAACCTCTAGTGGTCATCAGAGGAACTGCAGTTTTTGGCACTTCAAGTTGGCACAAGTTTTCAGCCTCAGAAGTCAACTTTTTATTTGTAGGAGGAAGAATGATGTGTTTTTAAAAACTACATAGTCTCATTTAAAAGCTTCATTTCCTGACTGAAGTCTGGTACCACCTATCTTCGTGCTTTTCATCCCATTACAAAGTTTTCTCTGTTGTTTTTTTTTCAGCTGATTAAGAGATGTGCTATTTAGCATTTATCAGAACAGATGAATGCAAGTGATGGCTACCTTATACAGTTTTAAGACAATTAAATGTTGTTAAAATACTGAAATAAACTTGTATTTTGTGGTAATAAAATTGTAAACTTACATTTAGGTGCCTGTTGTGTCCTTAATAATTCTCACTCTTTGACGCAGCTACAGTACTTGTCCCTGTTTACACTCATCTGTACTCAACAGGAGATGTAACTGCTTTGTTTCTTTATGAGCTCTCAAGGTTTTCTAGCTTCATCTGAAATTAGTTGAAAAGGCTGTACTTAATCCCATCTCCGTTGTTGAAAACATATTACATAACAAACATTAAAAGCCTTGTCACCTCTTTGATGGATTTAATACAACAAAAATGTGTCCAAGTTGAGAGTGAAAGTTCTCTTTGATCTTGGAAAGCTTTTCTTTTGAGCTGTTGATCCCTCAGTCTGAGTTCTCATGGAGTTGTAGGTGTTCAAGTTGTTGCACTGTTCTTCTCGCCTGTGTTGGCTTATAAGGTAAGAGATTAATTGTATGTGACTGAAAGCTCTGGAACAGCCGCTGAATGGCCCCTGTGGTGAAATTATTTTGTCAAATGCTGCTTCCAAGTTCAAGAATAAACGTTCACATTGAAGACTTTCACCATAGAAAGCTGTTCAGTAGTCTTACATTTGCAGCCCAGAAAAACATATTGCTCAGGCGGATTGATAACTCATCACCTACAATTGCCAGATGGCATAAAATAATATTTGAGTTAATACCAATGGAATATCTAACATACAGATTTGAATGTAAAATGAGTCACTCTTTAAAGACTAGGCCATACTTTTTCAAATATACACAGAAAAGATTCAAATACTATACTAAAGGGATTGATGGCATGGCCAAGCCATTTTGCCATGCTCTTCTAAGTGCAGCCCCCATGGCACGTTGAACTGACATGCACGGAAACTGGTACGCACGTGTATCATGCCCTGACACACAATGAACCCTCTTGGACCCATAGGCCAAACCCAACAAGAAGTCAGCCATTTTGAATTCCATTGTCATTTTTGGCATTTCCCACGTGTTGTATTATAACAAACTTCTCTGACAAATTTCATCGGATTGCCTTCAAAATTGGTTTGTGCAAGCTTGACTATTTTGTGATCAAAAGTTATCGCAAGATCTACCTCACGTTGAAAGGCCCGCCCGCTGCAGAGCAGAATTTTGATTTTGAAACACGAAATTGCTACAACTTTGGAGTAAATGGTCCGATCTGCACCAAACTTCACATGATTCATAATAGTCCCGCCTTGACCACATCTATATGACAATATTCAGTCATAGATATAGTGCCACCTAGTGGTGACAGGAAGTACGTCTTTTCAGACACTTAATTTTTGATTTACCTAAAATTTACATGCTGTGGTCCATATGCTGTACAAAAACATGATGTATCATTAGTGTGTTCTCAGGCGCCCCCTAGTGGATAGAGGAAGTGGTACAAAATGTGAAATAGGTCATTCCAGTGCCCACACTCTGTGAAGGATATGCCATCTCACTCCTGGGTGCAGTGTCCGACTTTGACAGAAATGAACTCCCACGTCACCTGGTGTCCTGCCAGCCCCACAAGTTGCGCAGAGGTGCAAAGGCCCGTTCATTGCTGCTTGCAGCTTTAATTCATATTTATTTTCCTATCTCTTAATCAGATGTATTCAGTATATTGTGTGCCTTGGACATTTTGTCTGGGAGAGCTGGGTCAAATGTTTGGTTCTAGTGGCCACTGCATTGTTGTGTTTGTGTTTAAAAACTATAATAAAAATACTGCAAAAAAAAAGAAGGAACTTTCATTTTAAACTTTTGCAAACATGAACAAGAAGTGTGCAAAATTAATAAATAAATAAATAAGAATGATTGATTCAGGACATCTGCTGAGGAAGAGTGTCAGATACAACTGAAAGCTACTAAATGACCTTCAGGTGAGATTTTGTCAAATACATCCATGTGTTTGTGGGATTGTTTTTATCTCATTCAGCTATAAACACACACTGTGCGATGGTTTCTATGTCTTCTTGCCCATAAATACCCATTACAAAATGCCTTGACTTTATGAAGACACTACAGCAGTGATGTCAGGCACCATATGTCATGTGACTGACATTTATGTTGATTAAAGTGGAGCGGAGGGTCACACTGAGGTGATGATGGGCTCCTGAAGGACAGAGCTGTAGGGTCAGAGGAGCTCACCGTGTCCTGTTTGACTGATGGTCAGGTTGTCCTATGGGAGCTGATCAGACAGGCTTCTGTAAGAGCATTTGTAAGATCTGATCCTGATCCTTATGTGAGGGTAACAAAAAGGTTTATTGCATTCACCAGTCTTACATAAGATTATATTTTCCTTTGATTAAAACCATTTATCCAGTATCACCAAAAGCAATATGCATGAGATAAAAAGGAGCTACAGGGAGGCATCCTGATGAAATATTTATATGACAACATAATTTTCATAATATTTGCATCCTTGCCTCTGAACACAAACACATCTATGTATTCAAATAAAATTCAAAGTATTTTCTTTTCCTTGTAATGTCTTACAAGCTTACAACCTTCTCCAGCCCTCCAGTTCAGCTCACACACTGACAGTCATGGCAAAATTAATCCACAAGGGATAAAAATAAGATGTGGGCACAGTTTGACCTCCTATATACTCCTGTATCACTAAATTAGCTTTAGATCTTGAGCTGGTTTGCTCAGGATTTCTGGAACTTTGGTGCTATCTAATGAACCAGCCTGCGTTTCCACCAGTGTTGATCAGAACCTTTGTAATCAAGGATGAGTCATCAACGGAGGGCGTTGCACGATTCACATCAGAAGCAAACAGTCGTAGCAAGATGGCAAATCACAATGATTACCTGTAAGCTTGTTCTTATCCAAACAGCAAGCATGGACCAACTGCTAATGAGACCACTTCACACCCTTTTTTTCTAAAGTTCTGGCACCTAATGTCTCTATTGTTGCCTTCAACATCCTCTATTGTTAACCCATAGAATATGACACACCCTCTGATGTCATCACAGTTAACAGAAAATCTGCTATTTTGTGGTTACGGCTGGAAACTAACTTTGTGAGTTCTGAACCAATTTATTTTTTGTGGACATGCTCTGAATGGTTCAGAATTAGGAACAGAACCCCATTTTGGTGGAATAGGGGTGTAAGTGTATGTGCCCTGTCTCCTTTATGGGCCCTTGTACAACACAGACAACACATGGCAGCTGAATTATCAGAATCACAGTCTGAATCAGAATCTAATTTATTGACTGAGTGTGTTTGCACATGCAAGGATTGAGTAGCTCTAAATATACAAAGCAGAGAACAAACATGATGCACAATATGAGATATACCGTGAAACAAACACAGTAAAGTTAAATATATGGCTGCAATGAGGAAAGTTGAAAATAGACAACTTTTTGACAACAAGCATTTAAGCAGCTAAACACAGGTCAAATTATCAAAGTATTTTGTTAATACAGAGTCATGGTCCAGTTGTGCTGCAGGCCTCCAAGCAGTGCAGAGACTAAGACTGGAATAAGTATTGTATTTATTTGGTTTTCACCTTATTGTTATTTTAGTATATTTGCACTCTTTGTATTTGCACTCTTCCCACTTTGTAACTTCTGCACAGCAATTTCCTTCAGGATAGATACAGTTTTATCTTTTAATATCATATTGCAATTAACAGATGCACAGCACTATGTGCATTTATTGATGGATAGAGTATATGTGCAGTGTATAATCATTTCACTTTGTACTCCAGAAACCCTCCAGTGCTCCACCTCAAGCATTTACAAGTAATAATAAATGATTGTCAACTACTTTAGTACCATCTTCATTTTTGAAACTATAACTAAATATGACAAGATTATTTTTTTAAATTAACAATCTATCTATCTATCTATCTATCTATCTATCTATCTATCTATCTATCTATCTATCTATCTATTTTTTTAAGAATTGATTAACAATTTGATCTTTAAAATGACACACAGTAGCGGACAATGACCATCACCAGTTCAAGGTGATGTCTTTTGATTGTTTTGTTCAAAACCTAAAGATATATTCAATTTTGCAAAACAGAAGAGCAGCATTACATTTGAGGAGCTGAAATCAAAGGAATTCTAATTCTTTTGCTTCATAAATGACTTTATTAATTATAGATTAACAAAAATGTTGAGATCTTAATTTCTATAGATCAGTAAGTTAATTATTTCTACTGCTACTCTCTTGATGTAACATACTGTTTTTGGAAAAGAGTTTCTATGTTTGTGTTTATTCATTCCAAGTGGGATAACTTACTATATTTGCACACTTATATTTTACACACTGAACTGATAGTGTAGGTTTTATACTGTCCACCATTGTTTAATTCCTTTAATAAGATTCATTGTATTTGTAAATTATAATATTTTTCATGGTCGGTTTAGTTTCAACCATCCCCCGCTGGTTAGAAACACTGCTGTGCTACATTCAAGGTCGCTTTATATCAGTCTGCCGGGCCCCTCCCACCTCCTGGTATCCTAGCAGCGGAGCTCTGAGCCCTCTCCTGATTGGTCCATTTCCAAAGATCCGCCGCATTCAAACTTCCGCCGTGGTGTGTGTTCTGTTGTCATCGGTCTTGTGCTTTCTTTGTACACATCGGGCCAGTTTTCATACGTCTTTACTTTAAATTTAGTCCGCTTAGCTATCAATACGCCTCCGTAAAAGTGATTTTTAAACGAAGCCTCCTGCAAAATGGAAGAAAATGAAGAAGTGTGTTTAAGGACGGAGGGAAACAAAAAGCCGAAACTTCGCAGGATGTCATCGAGGACGTCCAACACCAGTATCATCAGCGCCGCGGAACCTTCTCCACAGACACTGCGGAGAAACAACTCCAAGAAGTGAGTAGAACACGGCAAATACATTCACTATATATGCATTTATTTATATAGAAGGTATATTTGTAGTGTAATATGACTTTAGCACATTGGAGCTAACGTTATGTGTAAAGCTAGCTGTGACGGGCAGGGCTGTTATTGTAACTGGCACATGATGCCTTCAAGTGCACCTCGGAAGCCATTGTTGGATGTTGTCACCACGATTTGCCATGCTCTCAGCTGCGTGTGGTGTAAGTAAAAGTAAGTTATAGTCTATCAACACGATACACGTATGTTTTTAGTTGTGTGGTTCGTTTAAGAAGGAAGCAGAGACTTTTATATTTATGTCTATGATTTTATAATAATACACTGTTGTTAATTGTTTCTGAATTGTCACTGTCTTGAATTGTAATTGTGGTTTGGCACCACATTAAAATATCATGTCAGTAAAGCTTATTAAATTAAATTTGGAGAAAAGACTATCTACATCATGTGACTTAACCTATTATAAAAACTACAAGTAAAACTAAGAATGAAGATATGATCACTTATATCTGCAATTACTACATTTATTTTATCATTAATTGATGGATGAATAAAGTTAGATTTTGAGTAATTGTTAAGTCAACAAATAAAAAAGAAAAATCCAAAAATATAACTTCAAATTGCTTGTATTGTTTGAACAACAGTCTAAATCTCAAATATATTCTGTTTATAATGATGTGAAATAAAAACAGCAGAAAAGTGTCACATTTTATGAACTAAAACCAGCAAATGTTTGTCATATTTGTTTGATTGCTTGAGGGTTTTTTTCTAATAAAATAACTTTTGTGTTGATTTTCAAACGCACTGACTTATCTTTTTAACAACACAAGAATCAGATTGAAAGTAAGATGCCCCAATAAACTATAAGCATACTTTTAATATCTGCAGATCTCATCTCTATCAGTATGGTGTTGTTTAACCTTTTGAAACCTGAGCAAATTGGCTTGGTTTCTTTTGAAAACATGAGAAGAAGGTAATGAGCAACAAAAGAAGAAATTACCCCAAAAATTAGCAAGAAAATAGTAAAAAGAGAGATTTAAAAAATGAAAATTTGTGAAAAAATGAAGAAAGAAAAGACAGTTAAAAACAAACAAACAAGGAAATTACTTGGAAAAAGTGCTTGAAAAAATATTTTATTATTTTATATATATGCATTATTAATTGTGGAACATAACTTTAAATATATGATAATAATTATTATTGTACATATAGTTCTTTCCTAGCTTTTTTCTTTTTTCCCTAGCTTTGTTAAAATAATTTCATTTTATGCAATTACTGAAACATTTCTTACTAAGTTGCTCATTGCCTTTTTTCCCACTGTTTTTGAAAGAAGTTGCACCAATTTGCTCAAAGGTTCAAAGGTATAAGTCCTGTGAAAGGCGTCTGAAAGCAACACATGAAAAGTGATGTCACTCCAAGTTTCAAAGGGTTAAACTGCTGATACTGAGCAACTGTAGCATCGGCACTTTTTGCAGTTTATCTCTGCCTGTATTTAACTTAAAAAGTATCAGAGGCTCTTGAATGTTAACACACCATGTTCCTTGAGCTCACTCAGTTCCCGTAGAAGGTCATGTCTGCATTGTTAAATCTGTGCTGCACCTGTGTTTGTTCTTGCAGGCTGCAGATAGAGTTAAGATAATACACAGTATTTACGTTGGCTCGCTGCATTCGCAGAACGCAGTGATTACAAAGTGCCAAAATTAATACAGAAATATTTTAACCTACATGATTGTTAGCTTCTAATTATTACATCTCAATAGCCTGGCTTGCAGATAATTGCAACTTCATTAGTTATTTTTCATCACCTTCTTTAATCTTTCACTCTCCACTCATAATTCATTTCCAACACGATTTGAAGGCACGATTACAAGGAGTAAGTTGTGCAGCAGTGTGTTCAGCTGACCTTGGCCTTGACAGTCCCCTCAGGGTGATGTTCCCTAAGAAGAAGACAATGTAGCTCTCTGTAGCGGCCTTGTTTTGCCACCATATCTAACTTTTTCCTGCAGCAGCAGAGAGCAGTCCAGCTCCTTTTATGGTTTTAAATATTAACGTCCTTCAATCGTCATCCACGGGGTTTGACATTTTTGAAACATAACAGGGACTGGAGCAGAAATGCGCTCAAAAGACATCCATCATATTAACAGGGCTAAGTGCATTTCCTATTAAAACAATGAATCTCTGCAGTCATGTCTCTGTTCCTTGACTTGATGTTTGCGATATGTTTGAGCCTCTGTGTCTGCATGTATGATCAGATTCATCTACACAATAGAAGACAAAGAAACATCGTCAGCAGAGTGAAAGACAATGACTCGATATAAACTTGTTGTCATTGTGCTAGACCGTTGCTTATCTGTCCCATTTCCTGTAGACCGCCACTGCAGAGAGGCAGCTCCTTCACCTTTCTCACTCCTGGGACTCCGTGGGACTTCAGTCTAGTGAGTTACTGTTCAAAACATAACTCCACCATGTTAGATTGCAGTGGTCACATCCTTGCACCTATGATCTGGTAAAATAAATCCACACGTGACTGTTTATTCAGACCTTCTACATGTATTGCTAATATGTGAAAGTGCTTTGAGCTGTGACCCTTGCATTTATATTACAGATGTTGCTGCCAGTATCTTGTTTGAATTTTCATCTGACTTGTAAAAGTAACCACTTTGTGTTCTTATGTTGCCGCAGAAGAGAAAGCGCAAAGAGAAGGAGGATGACACGGTCAGTCTGTCCAGCTTCGACCTCAAGGTGAGAGTCAGGGCAGTTGGGCGCAAGTCTAGCGTAGCACCCTTGACTGTGTCCTCACAACAAACTATAATCCCTCTGCATGACTCAGGGACTCACCTCAGACAGCCATGAGTGCTCTCATGTGTTATGAGCTCAGGATAATCCCGCTGTCTGTTAGACTGGCACAAGTGTCTGTCTGAGGAAATGATAATGGTGACAGAACATCTGAGCCACATTGTCCCTCAGCATGATCATAGTCTCTTTGCTCTGTGAAAGGGTTTTAATACACTTTCTATACAACATTTACAACTAACATTTCCATTTTGATACCATAACATTAAACTTTTATAATAAAAGCCAGCTGTAATATTTAAAGGCAGAGTTTTTTTTCTGGTGCATTTAGAGTGGTTTCTCAGCAGTACAAGTGACATCAAACAAAAGCATTGCTTCATAATATGTCAAATATTATATTGTAAGTGATAAAGTGAAAAAGCAGATCTGCCAGAAACAGAAAATATATATTTCTGCAGCTACAGAACAGCACTTTTATCAGGCCTTGAACAAAATGAGTTGTTAACAGTTTTATTCACAGTATGTAACTGAGAGCATTGTTTAAAACAATACTGTTTTATTCAAGGTATTGTAAAACACTTACAGTCTACCCGCCTCAGTATAACTAAGTGGAACTGACGGCATTTTATTTCCTTGATTCCCAGGAACCCAGTAACAAGCGTGTCCGGCCGCTGGCCAAAGTTTCATCCCTCGTCAACTTGATTTCTCCTTCAAAGAATGTGCGCCGTTTTGGCCAGACCATCCAGGTAAATGCCACACCAGGGTTTGTTTCCATGTGTCCTGGGAAACCTTAAACAGCTGACTAATTTTCCAGTCATGGAAAACACATGGGAAATGAGAGACAAAGGAAAATTATTTCAACGTTCTCTTATTTTCCTTTAGCTGAGAATGAACTACTAGGCTGTCAGAGCTCCCAAAAACGGATAACATTACCATCTGAAAGAGTGAAATTATATTCAGGATCATGTAAATGTTTTAATGGTTTAAATGGTAGTTTATGGACGAGAGTACTTTGAGTAGGCTGCTGAGTTATGTTGTGGAAACAACACACAGTTCCAAGTAATGCCACATGATCAGGATTCAGTGTTAATGGTTTTTACACTTGTCTGTTTGAGCGAGTGGGTCAGAATTCTACATGCCAAAAATCAATTTTTGCTTGCCTCTGTGCAAATTGTTTTAGTTATTAGTGGTTACCTAATAACAACAAAGATGTAAGATTAAACGGCTGCTAATATGGCACTCCACCACCATGCTTCACAAACTTGACGTGCCTTTGTAAAACGACCCTGTTTTGTCCACCTTGCTCTCAGATTTGCAGCAAACTGTGTAATACATAGTCACTTGTGCTTTTGCCCATACACTTAAACGTATTTATCTGCCCGTGAGAAGGAAGTGAGATTGCTCACACCTGAGCTACAACCATTATCAGCTCTGGAAAAAACAATGTGTCTCATTCATGAAACGTGAGCAGAGCAAATTTGTGTTAAAACTGTTAGCAGAAGGAAATTTACATGTATGTCAGCATTCATCAATAGTAGGCCATTGATTTACCTGTCCCTGTCACACCACTACTAACAGAAGACAATAAAGGACAGGATGCAACTATCCATAGTAAATATCACCTCCATATATGGTGGTCACTGGCTATTCATGAGTGGGGATGTATGCTAATTGCTGACTAGCAGGAGCTCTCAAGTTACGATTGATTGACATACACACATGCCTACGATCAAACCTGAGTTTTCTGCAGCATTCGTGAATCCGGCGTAGGTTTTTAGTACCGAGGTTTTTTATGCACAAATCTACTCACAGGTTTACTTACATGTCATGAATGAGACACAATATGTTTAATTCTTTTTTACCACTTGTCTGATCAGTTAAGCTGTAAAAACTCACTTTCTCCTTCAAGTTTCGTCACACTAGATTTATTAGCTAGATTTACTCGCACAAAGTGGCATTTTACTCGCCCCAGGCAATCCGGCAATCCTTATTGTCAAGCCCTGTTGGTAGCAGCATGTGCAGGTTGGATGACATTACAACTTTAGCAGCTGAAACTTTGAATAATGTCAGTTAAATAATCCTTCAAATGGAAATTCTGTCACCGCAGGGTGGTACCTGTGGTAGTTATCAGGTTCATAGATTAATGTTGCTTTCTTCCTAACTTGTTTTTAATGGTTAAATAATATTAAATTGGTTGTGTTTGGTTCAGTTAGTAAAACTGATATGCTTGTTATGCCTGCAAAGGTTTGATATTTGTGATTCAGCCTTTACTGGGAGCAATTCAAACGTGTGTCAAATGTTCAGATGTTTGAAATGTGTGTTGGGATGTTGGGAATTGTCGATAGAGTTGGATAATAAAAGAATGGAAAGCCAGGGTCTAGGATCAGTTTGTCATAATATCTACGCCTGTAAGACATGATTTCATAAATTCGTTATAGCCACACACCGCACATCTTTTGAATCAGACTTCACAGAGAGGAACATATTAGTCTGTGTCAGGATCCCTGTCTGTCATAAAAGTTACATCATCACTGAAAATGCCTATGAAAATCATCTCTAGAAAAGAGTGGGAACCCTGCGTACTATATTGACACTGAGATCATCAGAACTTGTGTTTGACTCTAAAACAATTTTTTTTCCTCCTAGTCAATGTCATTACGTTGTGACAGCAAGTCACCAGGGATGTCCCGCAGAGCCAGCAGCAAGGCAGTATGTCCCACACCCACTAAACGCAGAAACAGCACGCTGTGGTCGGAGACCCTGGACGTCCATCAGAAGAGTGCGTTCTCCACCAAAGAGATCAAGAGACAAGAGGTGCTGCAGTTGTCTTTGTAAAGTTTATAGTAAAGCTGCAACAATTGGTCGATTAATCAATTAGTAGATCAACAGAAAATTTACTAGCAACTACTTTAATCAATGAATAATCATTTTAGTAATTTATTAAGTAAAAGAAGAGCAAGATTTTCTGGTTTCCTGCTTCTTTATTATGAAAATGTGATGCTTTTTTCTTTGTCATACATGATGATACACTGTATAGCTTTGGATATATACCATTTGAAGATGTCACCTTAGGGCATGTTTCAATATTTTCTGACATTTTATTGACAAAACCATTAGGCAAATCATCTTAAAAGTAGAGCAAGCAGAAAAAATTAACCTCTGCCGTTTTTTCCTTTGTTTTTCTTTTTCAGGCAATTTATGAGCTTTTCAGGGGAGAGCAGGATCTCATAGAAGATCTACAACTTGCACGAAAGGTTAGAACATTTTTATTTAAATTACACAAAGAATCCAAAACAATTATGCTCCTTTTTGTGCTCACACACTGCTGCTTTTCTCACATTCAGGCATACCATGATCCGATGCTAAAACTCTCCATCATGACAGAGGAGGAACTAGCTCACATATTTGGGGACCTTGACGCGTACATCCCTTTACATGAGGGTGAGTCACCACTGTCATGCTTGGACTTAAACTGCTTTAATCGATGCCTGAAGTGTGTTTGATCATGTGTGCTTTTTTTTATTTGCAGACTTAATGATAAAACTGACAGAGGAAACTGGCCCTGATGGAACAGTGGCTCAGATTGGACAGATCGTTATAGACTGGGTATGTGCTGATTTTTACCTCACACGCATTATCTTCAAATATGATCTCTTTCAGCATGTAAAATGATTATAACTGTTACTATATCTTCTCAGCTGCCCGGTCTGAACGCTTACAAAGCCTACTGCAGCAACCAGCTCGCAGCCAAAGCCCTGCTGGACCAGAAAAAGCAGGATAAGCGTGTCCAGGACTTCCTGCAGCGCTGCCTGGAGTCGCCCTTCAGCAGGAAGCTTGACCTCTGGAGCTTCCTGGACATCCCACGTTCACGCCTGGTGAAATACCCGCTGCTGCTGCGAGAGATCCTCAGACACACTCCTCCTGATCACCCTGATGTAGCCAGTCTGGAGAGAGCTGTAAGATATCCACACTGTGTTGTTGCTTACATCTAGCGGTCGAATCTAATAATAAAACAGCTGTTATTTCACTCTTGGGCGTTTTGCCAAACTCACAGATCTTTCTTTAATTATCCAGATCACTATAATCCAAGAGATTCTCTCTGATATCAACGTGAGAAAAGGGGAGTCTGAGTGCCAGTATTATATAGACAAGCTGGAGTATCTGGATGAAAAGCAGCGCGACCCTCTCATAGATAACTGTAAAACCCTACTTTGTCACGGCGAGTTGCGGAACAAGAGCGGCTCGGTGAGAATCAGGATCACTCTCCTTATTATGAACATCCACATACATGTTGTTTGTCTTGTAATAAAACAGGTTTCATTCTCTATAAATGTGTTTCTTCTTCACAGAGGCTGCATGTGTTCCTCTTCTCTGAGCTCCTGGTTCTGACACGGCCGGTGACCCGGAACGACAGGAGCTGCTTCCAGGTGTATCGACAGCCCATCCCAGTGCGGGACTTGGCTTTAGAGGACCTGCAGGATGGGGAGATCCGCATGGGGGGGTCCTTCAGAGGGGCTTTCACCAATGGAGAGAAAGGTGGGTTGGGTTGCTCTCCACCTGGTGGCGGAGTGTGGCTAAGGCATGATGTGTCGCAACATTTGCAGAATGACTGTTATTCAGAGAAAGCCATTTGAATCAAAATCAGAACAGCAATTGTTGCCAAAAAGATTTTCACGTAAAAGGAATTTGCCTCAGTTTGGTACATATAATAAACATACAATAACGTATAGAGTAGAACATTTACAATGAAATATGCAAAGATACTATATACTTTATTCGCAAAATGATCATTTGTATTTTAGTTACTCAGCACGTTACATTCAAACTTTTTTTTTTTCCTGCACGCCTCCACAGTGAACAGAGAATCCAAATGAGGCGAATATTCCCGCTGAATTGAAGAAAATGGGATATGTGTTTGACAACAAGCAAAACTATATGAAAACATCAGTTTACAAACTCACAGCACAACTCATACAGTACCGTTTAAGTTTCATTTATCCAGTCATATGCTCAGTACTTCCCAAACACATGCATTCTGCTAAAACATTACAATTTAAAACACATTAGTACAAACAAGCTGTGTCTCAGTTCAGGGGCTGCAGCCCTCGAAGGCTGCATTTGCATGCTGAAGACCAAGGCTGTCCCATTTTGAAGGCTCCTTCAAATGTGGCCAAGAAATGCAGCCTTCTTTCCCAGAATTTGGAGGATGCAACAGATGAATCCTTTGTGGCCCAGATCATCCCAAAATGCATTGCACGCTGGTGATGATTATATATTAAGTTAACTAAGGGTTGTTAATTAGCAAACAGATAACTGTTGTTAACATTATAATTAGCAAAAAGCACACAGCTTAAACAATCTTAATTTAACTGAAAACAGTCCATCAGCCTGAAATATATCAAACAGCGGTGTCTCTGGCGGTGAATTATCAATCTCTGGGTCCATGATTTAGGGCTACTAACTTTATAGCTTACTCCTTCTTTCGTTAAGCACAGCTGGTTGCTAGGTAACAGGAACACCAACAGGTCGGTGCAAGAACAACCGGTGATGCAACCAGAAAATCCTCCTCCCAACTGTCCCATTTTGGAGACCGTTTGGTTTGGCCGATGCGGCCTTCAAAGGACCTCAAAGGATCTGATGCACTGCCAAGTGGCATGCCTGGGCACGCAGTCTGCTCAGGTGGAGCTCATATGCATGCTCAGGGTGCACTAATCATAGGTGGAATGCATGTGTTTGGGAAGTACTGAGCATACGACTGGATAAATAAGACTTTGATTTTACTGCAGGAGTTGTGTGAGAGTTTTTACAAAGATATTATAATATAGTTTTGCTGTTGAACGCAGTCCTCGTCTACTTCAATTCATGATGAATGTTTACTTTTTGGATTCTCCGTTCACTGTGGCGGCATGTGAGAAAAAGGTTTTCTTTGTGAATTAAATGTTACACACACTGAGTAACTGATATTAGGGATGCACAATAATATCGGCACATCATTGTTATCGGCTGAAATCAGCTTTAAAATGAACTATTAGAATCGGTCAACATACTTTTTCTTATTTAACGCAATGAATTAATATTACATACATTAAAAAGCATTCTATTTCATGTCTCCTGCTGGTGGGCCATCATGATAAGAGCATGCATGTCTGATATGACGTTAATTCCACTACATAAGAGACTTAATGATCACTCAAATTAGGTGGGAAAAAGAGTAGATAAATCAAAATTGGGATCGTCAAATGAGTTGTTATATATCAGCATTTCGGATATCGGCAAAAAATCCAGTGTCGTGCATCCCTAACTGATATATAAATGTTCATTTTGCAAGTGATGTATTCTTTTTATGTAATATGAAAATATCAACTAAAGTAGCTTAAAATTAAATTTGCTGTTCTGAATTGTGGTCCTTAACATTGTGCTGGAATTAAAATACATACTATATAGAAAGAATATAATTTCTGTGTCCCTGCAGCTAAGAATGTTTTCCGTGTGAGTTCCCTGGATCCGTCCCACGGCCAGTCCCACACCCTGCATGTCAACGATGTCTACCACAAGCAGCAGTGGCTCAATTGTCTACGCACTGCAATGGCCCAACAACAGGGGGCTCCACCCAGAGTTCAGCAGGGAGAAGCTGTCAGAGCCAAGCGTCGCTCCTCCACTATCTCAGCCACCAACTCTGACGAGGAGACAGACGAGAACTGTCCGCCTGTCTCTGGCCCAAAACTCAGGCCCCAGACACTGTCCAAAACCAGACTGGACCAGAAGTTTCAAGGCTCTCTAAAGAGGAAGGAGACTGGAGTGTAGACATTTAACCCAGCGCAAGGGTTCCTCTCAGACAGACACGTGCGCAACATGAGTCCTGTTTCCTCGTGTGTCTGTTGGTGAATTTTCATGCAAGTGCTGTTTTTGTGCTTTTGCTTCGTCCGTGTAGCTGCACTGAAAAAGTCTTTCCTCATTTCCGTCCACGTGAATTGTCAAATTTTAGTCTTTTAAAAAGTGTAATTAGTTTACAAAAAAAGTGATGTGTCTGAAATGTATGTTTACACTTAAATGTGTGTGAAGTTAGGGTTTTATTTGTCTACCTACATTTAAACAACTTTATACCACTTGTAGCAGAAAAGTAGTTTCATCGTCATTCCAGTGTCGACACTTTCAAACTTTGTGTGTCTTTGCTGCAGTCAAATGCATCTGTGTTATAGGAAGCATGTGTGCAGTTTTAAGTGTTAACTGTGGCTAGATAAGGGATCAAGAACCCGAGAAGCTGTGATGGCCTCAGCTGTCTGTGCAGGAAGCCATTGGGTGAGCTGAGTATAAAAATGTTAAAGATTAGACGCGAAATAACGAGCCGAACATGAGAACACTGACCACGACCACGATAAGATAAAAACATTTCTCAGAAGAAAAAAAAGATGTATTCAGTGAAACGCTGTTAAATGGAAAAAGATAAAACGTATAGTTTGTACTTTAAAAAACAGTCATAAGTATGAGTGACCGTGAGATTGTATGTTTCAACACACCAACGTCCTCCTGGTTGTACTTTGACCCCTCAGCCACTTCCTTCTGCTGTTGACAAAGCTGTTCAGCAGTGTGTTGCAAGATTTGTCACACAAACAGAAGCAGAGGAAAACTGATGTCTGCTCACTTCCACTTTAGTGTGTTGAAATCCTTCATGTCCTTTATGTTTAATAATGTTTCAGTCCATAGTGATACAGTTGTAAAGACCATTTGATGTACTGTCTGGAAACATTAAAAACCCACTGGAAAAGACTATCGTTTTGACTTATTTTCAGGTCAGAAGAACATTCAACTCCCATTTTTCAAAGCTGATGACTGTTTGGTGAGACTTGTTGACATAAGATCTGCCCAGTCGAGCTTGATTTTGACCTGAAAGGCTCAGAATACTGAAGACAAGTCTATGAAATGATTTGTATTTCAGATAGATTTACATGTAAGTACATTTAAGCTAAATACCCAGTGTTATGCATGTGTTTGTACTCGCTGTAAAGCTGATTATTATCAATGTTTGGTGATGCAACAGCGCTCCAAATATGATGTGATTTTATCAGACTTGTTTACGCAGAGAAAACAGCATTATAAAGTGTTTATAATCCACACAGACAACAAACTGACTGCAGAGTTTCATTAGAAAAAAGCAGTTAAGGAACGGAAACTGAAAGTGCAAAGAGGAACTACCTTTTGAATCAATTCCTTTCTGGAATGACAGACTCTAATCATCCTCCTGTGTACAGCTCATAGAGGAAAAGAGTTGGATAGTTTGACTCATTTGGGTTATGAGACAAATTGGGTGTGACAAGATCAGGGTCCTACAGTTAAACCAAAGTGTCCGCAACAACCTGTGGCTTTTACAGTTTCTTTTCACATGAGTTACCTGGCTGCATTCCTCTCCTCCCTGATGCCTGATGGTCCTGCCACAACCCCAGCTGCACAATAAACCACCTAACCATTTGAGTGTAGGGCCTCTCGCACAGTATTTATAGCTCATGGTGAGCAGCCAACTGCTTCTCAACAACCTTGCTGAAACCCTCTTCCTCAAAATGTATTTTTCTGCAGAAGTGAGACACGATATGCAGAATATTGCTGCCAATAGCCTACAGTCTTTCTCATTGTCCCTGATTATTATTTTTGGTAAAGAGTAGCTCAGTGGTTCCCCAAGTAAAAAATAGTCTGCTGCCCTTGACACCCAACTCAAATACCTGCTTTCATTGGAGGTGATCAGTGGAAACAGCTGATATGGGTGCGACGGTTTAGGTAGGATCAAATGACACCAACTTCAGGATGTTTTAGGATTAACACCTTCAAATAATATGGCTGAATTCCCTGTTCACTAATCACTCCCTCTACTGTAACCAAGGCTTGTTTGATCTGCTTACATCTATCTGATCTTATCTTAGCTCTGGACTTGCACAAGTCCTGCCCTACTTCCTGTTTTTGAAAATACCATTTATGTCATGTTTTTCGGTCAGTTAGGACGATACCTTGAGAATTTTATTAAAATTATCATTCAGTATTGATTGGAGTTCATCATTTCAGCGCTATAAATGGGCTACAAACCCATACACTCAAGCGTGAAGCTATTGTGTTAGTAGGAACTAGTGTTACAGGTTGTTGTAGTCAGTCCGGTTAAACAGGAAGTAGCACCGAGCTGTTAGCTAACATATAAACGATCAAAATACTGACTTAACGCCGATATTGTCAAAACACAAGTGTTATCACATACTTCCACTTAGTCTCTGTTGCAACTGCAGTTTTTCCCGAATGGTTGTGATGTTGCAGTTGACGTTATTTCTGTATTTATTTCCACTTCCGTAGCCGTCTGCTAGCTGCTAGCTAACGTTTGGCTAGTACTATTAACAGCCATCAGTCCAAGTCTACCCAGTCACTTTGATTTATTAGTATTTATTTTGTTTAACTGTTGAGATATGTCAGTCTTTAATTCCGACAATTTTTACTTTCCAACATGAAGGTTTAAATGTCTTTGTTTTATTCTTGGCAGTAAAATAAAGGGCACGTGGAAACCAGCCTGGGCTGACATACTTGGCCAAACTGATTGAATCCAAATACAGTTTGTATTCCCAGAGAAGAAATACCACATCCTATTTATTACAGCAGGTTGACGTCTTTATTTTTTAATTAAAACTGTTTCTGAAACCCAAAGTAGGGTGTTGTGAAGGCACACATTAATACCCAACTCGTGTCCTTCATCATTTTTCACAGTTTAAACATAACTGGAATCAGATAGACAAGTTTTTAATTGTAGACTAAATTCCCCCTCCCCCCTTTTAATATTTATTTTTTATCCTTGAGATCAAGTAGTCTGTAAAAACATCTTTTCTGTTCATGTAATAAGCCATCAATATCAAAGAATATACACCTGTCAGGCTCTGTAGCCGTGGTTCAAGTTCAAACATGTTTTTGGTGCATGTCAGACTGAATGAATGCTGTCATTGTGCTTGTGGGCACGCCTCACTGAAGTTGTGGCTGCAGGTTGCTCTCATCTAATCTTCTGCAGGTTCCCCTATAACCGACAATCCTGATATCCACACAGGGTATCTGTCTTGTGATGATCTTGCCAAGGACTATGTTTTTTGAGTATCATTTATTAAAATGAATAAGCAGACTCTTGAAACTTGCTTGAAACAGTGAACGTGTGTCGTAAGTTCTGACAGTGTTACATTACTATAATGGGCAGTAATGCATTTTTTCCGCACAGATTAGTTTGGAAAGTCTGGACTGAACTAACTAATAACAATGTAGTTTTGACAGGTGCAGTCCTTGAGGCAATATTCCTCTCAAAGCAACACTGTCATAAACAAACAAAAACAAGAACCAGTTTTGACTTTTGTTCCAACAGAGGACACAACAACAAACACTTCTTTTTAAAATTGTCCTGTAGTGGTCTATTTGTTTATACAAATGTAAGAGGAGGTAGAACCATCTGTATTATTTACAAATTTACATGAAAAATAAATAATATATATACAAATACATACAGTGATATAATCTTCATAATCAAACTACTTCATGTTCCATCTGGGTTCAATTCAGTGTTACAGGATCTATAATGAAATGACACTTACATTCACACTCAACTGGTCAGGATGAGTGAGCCAAGTTAATGTTTATATAGTTCACGCACCATTAAGCAATACTTTTTGACTCAAATGACGTCAAAATTGTTGTGTTGCCAAAGCTTCTTGGAATTCAAAGGCCCTACACACCCACATGGGTGTGGCTGCTCAGTATGAAGGTGGGCTGAGCTATGCTGGAAGTTATTCGAGGTCAGCAGACTGGATGAAGCAATAATGAAGAGAATGAACCTTGTAACTCGCTGCTGTTACGTGCAAAAAGATAACAGAACAGTCTGTGTCGATCAACAGTCTGTACATGCCCACACAGTCCTGAGAGGACGTCTGATCATTAAAATGATTAGTATCACCTGTGAACACACAGTTGATGTTAATTATGGGTGTGCATGGCCTTTAATTGCTAGTTGTTAAAGTCTTGTGCACTTTACACAGACTGTATAGTTGAATTTCATCTCTCTTAACAGTCAGGAACAGCCTTTTCTTTTAAAAGAAGCTAAAGAGAAACAGTCGAAGTGGCTGGTGAGTGTATTTTCCTCAGGAGTCAGTGGACCACACTAGAGATAACTGCACGTAAATACTGGACTCATCATTCATTCAGTGGCCTTTAACATGACTCCAGTGGGATGCTCCTGTTGCTTCGTGTTTGCTGGATGTCAAAACAGTCTTGATAAACTGATGGTACATATAAATCAACACTGTCTAATTTACTTGGGTAAACAATCTGATAATTAAAGTTATAAAATCTCTCTGCACCTTACTAGTGCGGCAGTGTTAAGACATTTCATCTGTGCTGCACTTCTGCCAACGTCATCATCCCGTCGTATGACTTTCTGTAGAGAGATCCACAGAGTCAGCAGGCGTAACTGGTCCAGATTTATCCTCCGAGGGGCTGCGGCTTAAGTTCCCTGTGGGTGATTCAATTTCTATAACCGGGGGCGGCATGTGAGAAAGAAAACTTATAATACGATTGGGCAAGTCCAGCTTGGAAACAACTTCACGTGCTCTTGCGCCGAGGGCCCCTCTCACAGCCACTCTGCTGATCTGCTGTAGACTGAGAGGGGTATCTGAGGAGGAGAAAACAACAGAGATGACGTCTTTATCTATGCTCTTAGATTATCTACATACTGGCAGTGACAGGATATAAATGAACAGACTCACTCTCATAGTACTCAAGGCAGAGATAAGAGGGAGATCCCTGACTGGTGTAGTGGATGGGTTTCTTGTTCAGGTTATCTCTGGCGTACACGTTCCCCCCAAACTCCACCAGTAGATCGATCAAGCTAACGCTCTTTGTTTTGGCAGCATGATGAAGGGCCGTCTCATGTAGCTTAGCAGCGTTCACATTTGCCCCTATGGGAGAGAAAGACAAGACAGTTTAAGAGAGAAGTACTTCTCCCGTCCATAGCATGTGCATGTACACCAATTAATATGGTGATGGTGTCATTATTCTGTGGCCATTAAAGCAAAGTTGTTGCAAAAGTCTTGTATATTTCCACTTAAACTTTTAATCTGGGGCTGCCCATAACTAAGAATATTCCTAGTCGACCAATAGTCATCATTTAGGGCCATTAGTCGACTAGTCGCCCGCATGTTTACGATACCAATTTGGGCGGGGCAACACAATGGTTTGAGTTGAAGGTGTGAGAAAAAATAGTGTCAGTAACATTGTTAACACTGTGCTACATTACAGAGAAATACAAAACCGTACTAATGAACCTTCATTAATATAGGTCTATATTTTATCTACAAGTGCACGTCACACACTGAGTGAGCCGCCTGTTAATGACACTGTCGGCAAAACAGTAATGATTGTGCTAAGTGGCTAATGGGCATGTAGCTACTTCCATGTTTCAGATGATACGTCATGTTTGTAGTCGACCAATGAAGATGACTTTACATATCACCTTGGGTTCGTCCTTCACCTTCTCAAAATGATCCCACACTTTGGATTTCCTGCCCGGCATGTTATTAACTAGCCTGTGGAATAACCGCAGGTACCAGCCCTGTAAATTAGAGGCCATACACATGCCACATCTTTAACCACCTGAAAAGTGCGAGATCAGGTGCTGGGTGCTACTCTTGTGCCTTTTTTGTGCCAGCTGAGCACGGTGGCAGGTAACAAGCACCATGTAGCCTGTTTACCCGAAATCCTGAGTGCAGAGCTGATCTTCTTCCAGGTGCTGTTTATAAGTGTGTAGGCCTATTGTACGTGGGACAGATGTAAAGCTCTGGCTAGCCCTGCACTAACACGATCAACTTTTCCATGTTTATCAGACTGAATATTTACAGAAGAAGGGAAAGATATCTGTCAGCTGTGATTGGTTTGTAACGTGGCTCCTGTCTGACTGCTGAGTGTTGCTACTTCCTGTGTCTGTCGTTTCAAATTTAATTCTCACATGGTCCAGTCATATAGTTTTGATTTATTTGGACAAGGAGCAGCTCCTAACAGAGTTTCACATTTGTTTTTTTTCTGTGACTAAGCAACCAATGAAATCTTGCTGACTGATGATTGTAATTAAAGTAATTTAAAAATGAATCCTTACAAAACAAACGTCATCAATACTGAGGGCGGGGGGCAGAAACTGTAGGTAATGTCTGATGACATCATGTCATGAGAAGACTGTATGCTCTAACCAGTTAGGGCTGTTTTTTGTAGTTACTGCTGTCATAGCTTGCAGGTGTTGGGAAGGGTTCATTTGACATGTAAATATAAACACACATGTTGTCTGGTATGCCTTAGTATAATACTGAAGGCCTTTACTCTGGTGACTCTCCTTACAGCTGTCTGAATGCAGCAGATATCTGTTTCATCTGCTATCTCTAACTGAAATGATATTGCGCGCTGGCAAACCTCAGATCTGCTGCTTTCATTTAGTGCAACCAGCATCTGACTGTTGTGAAATAAACACAGACCGCCCACCCTGCTATATCTTAAATGTCTTTTCTAAGATAACAAACCTTCAAAACATTTTATGACTGTTCTACAGTTTTTGAAAAAGTGGTTATTTGATCAATCAGTACATAAAATATTCTTCAACTGCAGTCCTAACGACTAAAAAAAGACATCTACACAAAAATTGTTGCTGCCTTGAAATAAATAATATTAAGGAAGCACATTTAAGACATTTAATTATACCCAGCTCTGGTGCGCAGAGGACAAACATGAACTCACCTGCAATGAGGAGAACTTTGGCGCAGTCGTAATGTTGCCTCGCACAGGCCACATGGAGCGGTGTCCCATAGTGGCAGTCATGCGCCTCCATGTAAGCTCCTTGATCAATCATGAGCTGAACACAATCGGAATTCCCTATTGTAAGAGAAGTCACATAAAATCATATTTGATGAATTAATATAGATACATTCATTTTCTGTGAGCTATACATGTGCTGTCATTTTTTGCGGGTTCATCCTTCACAGATTAGGGAAGCTGTTTTTCAGCATGAATAGATTTTGGCTGGAGTTTCACTAAAGCTTTCTCCTTACTGGTCACTTCAGTTTTCAAATCAATACTGCAACCATCAGTGTGTTCCAGTACCTTCGCCAGTACACTCTTGTCCCATAGTCTTACTGGTGTTTGTGTGATTGGGTTTCTGCTTTATCGCTACATCATGAAAGGCTTTAAATGAACAATCAAGAGCTGGAGAGCTCTGGTATTGCATTCTGCTTCCCCTGTACTGCTCTCCCTTCTTGTTTTGTCTGCCACGTCCCTGCCTCTGGGAGAAGTTTCCTATCACAGGAGATTTTTTCAAATGTTTTCCAACTGGTTACAACACGAATTAAATGAGCCATGAGCAAACTGTGGTCCCTGCACTATTTAGGAAGAATTCTGAGGAACTCTGTGTAGTTACGGTCTGCCTTGATGATTCATTGATTCACTTTTTCCAGAAAGATAATTAGTAGTCCCACTTTTCATCTGCATTAACACACTACAAAAACACTGTGTGAAATCAATGCGAGACTGATAAGCGAATACATGTAAATGGATATGGCTCAACATTTACACATTCCTGTGTGATGTTGTACATAACAAGACACACCTCCCATGCAGGCTTCATGAAGTGGAGAGAAGGTAAACAGTGGAGGATTAACTGTTGCTCCGTACTCCAGCAGCAGCTTGACACATTCAAGGCTACCAGCTGCACAGGCATCACACAGCGGAGTGCTGCCATCGATGTTCCGAGCATCCACCTGGAGGGCAAAGAGCCATAATGAAGTTAAAAAAATATGCCAGTCATGCACTGATGAAGGCAGTCACCATCCTCACTGACGCCATCTCACCTGCGCACCAGCGTCCAACAGCAGCCTGACACACTGGGTCTGTCCCTGTATACAGGCCTCATGCAGAGGGGTGATTGAGTCAACTGCCACGATGTTCACTGCTGCACCTCCCTCGATCAACTGCTGCAGCTGGAGGGCCCTCCCCTGTGCAGCAGCCTCATGCACTGCTGACCGGTCCGTCCAGAATCCAAGACCGTGAGCTGCAAATATGAGAGGTCAAACAAGACTGAGCCTTTGTATTCATGATGCTTACATTGTCTGGGTTACAGCATGTTGACTTGTGATTAACATGGATCCCTCTTCAAATTCATGTTTATCTTTCTAGTCAAACTATTCAAACACAGGGGAAAATGTAGTATTACTTATTTTTAGCCAGAGCTTTTCTTAGTATTCGTTCGTGCATGAGAAGTGTGTCACTTCAAAAGCCCTGATTGGCAGCCAGTGTGAGGGATGATAACATTTAAAAGGAGAAAGCCATGAGTGGGCCGAGGGATCGCTTTATTGTACGGAACAATTTGCAGCTACTCACTAGCGAAGATGACCTACCACTGACAGAAAAGTCAGTAGACAATATCACAAAATCTGTCTTATTTTTTTATTATTTTTATTGTCTTATGTTGTGGTAAGAGTGATAACACACAATATAGAAGCTATTGTGCACAGATATAAATACAGGTGTGCCTTGAGATTTTGCCTTAGGCTCAAAAGGTTTGAAAACCACTGCTTTACATAATGTATTATAGTGCATACACTGTACTCATATCATACCTTCAGCTGTTTGTTCTGTATTTGTCTGTTGTTAGCATCAACTGTAATTACACCTGCACTATATATTTTGCATTGCTTACCATGTACATACTGTCTATATCTGTATTCATACACACTATTAATAATGTTCATGCTGCTAATAATGTGTGTATCTAGTGTTCATGTCCCTTACATTTTATTTACACTATATTTGATTGTGAAAATTACTGCTTTTTGCACCTACAGTTAGATGCTTAACTGCATCACTCAGTCGTGTCCTGTATTTTATTATGCTATGACAACTTAGTTGTATCTTATCTAATATGATGATGCAAACCCTAATAATAGTATTAGTGTATTGGATTGAATTACACTGTAATGTATGTGTTATAGAGTCCATTCACATGCACATTCATACAGTCTATGTTGTGTAATATACATCTTTAAGTGTGTCACATTTGCTGTTACAGAGCAAATCTAAGTGTACCGTTACACTGGTGCCTGCTGGCCTAACCTCGATAACGAGCTTACAGCTTGCTGCCATGCTTTCACACTAACGTCAGCCACTTTAATACAGCATGCTACTAACGTTAACCTAGCTATACGTCTGGCTAGCACTATAAGTTAGTAACCATGAAATTAAAGCTAATGACAGCTAGTGATAGCAGCTACCTGCTTCACCCGGTCACTCGGTTAGCTAGCTGAGATTTCTTGGGCTACCGCTGGTCACCAACTGTAAGCTACTTACCGATTTCTCCATACAAGGACGGTCTGGTCCGAGTGATCTCCATTTCATGTTACCGTTTTTTTTCGTCTCCGTTAATCTCGTAGCTTCAGCCACACATGTCATTCATTTTAAAGCAGAAGAATAAAGACTCAAAGAGCCGCATTACTGTCAACGCTGGGCAGCAGTGACGGCAGCAGAGGCTCAGTCCAAATAAACAATGGCATGGAATTCTGGGATATGTAGGCGACTGGCCTACAGAAGGCAGAGTCCAGTCAAGGTTTTTTTTAAAAAAGACACCAACTAATAACATTTTAAAAAGAAACAAGAAAAAAGTGTGAGGTTATTGATAATATTTTTACAATAAAAAAAAATCCTTGTTTAGCTACTTGGGTTTAGCTAGCTTGCTTAACATTATGGTTTTGGGTTTTGCGCTAGCTGGCATATAAACCCATTCAAATTATATTTTTAACTAAATCGATACAATACTGGACAGACGATAACATTTCCAAGAGCAAAGGTAGGAATTGTTGATTGTATGTGTTTTGTTTACACTAGCTAACAGGGCTAACTTTAGCTAGCATTACCCTTGCTAACCTTGCTAACTTATGATTTGTGTCTTTTGAGGCTTTGGATTTGTTGTTTTTTCCATTAACTGCATTTCAACAGCAGCATCATTCATTTTTATGTTTGTCTGGGGTTTTTTAAGTGGCATTTTTAGGCTGAGAATAAGTTCCCACGAAAAGCTATAGGCTAACTAAGATTAACTTTGTGCTTTATTGCAAGAGAATTCAAAAGTTATTGTTGGGTAATGCAAAATGTATTGTAAGGGAACACATCGTTTTTGCAAGGTACCTCAAATTATAGAGTAACGTTACTGCAGGAATGGGTCATTAAACCTGGAGACAAGATAGAGTTTTTGCTCTTCCAGTTCCCTCTTCTTGAAGTCAAAGGTTTTTTTAATGGGTTTTTGGTAAGAGGTCTGAAATAAGGTCTGTGGTAAAGCTAATGAGATTTTCACTTCACAGACGGTTTACTTCTATCCTACTTTCACGTTCTACGAAATTAAATATGCCAGACTAATAAATTTTTAAGCTTTTCAGGGTCTTTAAAAATGTGGTTGCTTCCAAGTGGCTAAATAAGACTTGAACACAGCTTTACGGCCTCATTGTGGTGGCGACGTTGAAGTCATGCAACCTGGTGTAGTTTGTTTATAGCCTAACGTTTGTTTTTTATTTTTGGCAATTGCAGTTACACTTCAAAAATCATGGAAATTATGTTCATGAGGATTATCTTATTGAACAAAATCCAACGCGAAAATTCAATTGGCTTTTTGTCAAGCAAACAAGGGTGATGTTAATTTCCAGGCTGGCCTACAAATAAATACCCTGCACCACTTCATTGCAAGGGAACACAAAACTTTTTCTTGTTGACTTTCAGCAACAGATCTACATCTAGTGTCATGATTTTAACCTCCTATGGAGACAGAAATGTTGTTTTTCCCAGTGTTATCACAAATTGAAAATATCCAACATAGTAGATCACAGAGGTTTTTTGGAACTATGTACTTATTACAGTCTTGGTTTGTGGGTCATGTGGTTAACTGTTCCAAAAATGTAGGCTAACTGATCACACTTTTAAGATCGATTTACCCATGTTGTTAGGACGGTACCTGGTCACATGTTGCGTCTTAGTAGCAACAGTTAAAAATAATCAAGCTTGAGTTCTAAAGAAAAGCTACAAAAATCCCCATGTCATTCGAGGGGCCAACCTTTAATGGCTACTGGAACGCTGTAACTAAATATGTTTTGGTGGAGCCACAGATGGCCCAGAAACTTTTGTTGTTGTTGAGTTCCCCCTTTTAAACCATAATATTTGGGCAGGTATATGCAGTCCTGTGGTCTTACAACTCTGAGGTGTGTGTGCTGGATATAAGAGCTGTAATCCTATGCAAGTAGTAGATTAATTTGCCAGAACTGAATATATTGCGTATTCATTATGTAAGTTTTATGTATTTTGGTTTGGTAGGCATATGGAAGTTTACATGGTCCTTCTTTAGTGTAGTCTCCATTGCAAGCATCAGGCAGGTGTGGTCATTATAGTATTGTATTTCTGCGGCATTGAAAATGTCCTAACGTTGGTAATTCCAGCCATCCATCAACACTACAGTGTTGCCAACATTTGTTTGTATTACATATCGGGCAACCAATAAAGCATAAAGTTGAAGGTTGAAGGCATTCCAGTCAGACTTTGTTGTAGCTATCTCATGTCTATACCATAACCCACGTGTAAATGTGAATTGTTGGTTCTGGTCCAACAGCGGCATCAGTCTATAGGTCAAAGAAGGACCAATGTTTGTTTTGGCCTGTCATCGTAGCTCTGCTCTTTTGGCCAAGTTGTGTTTGAAACTGCTGAAACAGTAGTGGCTTGGTTTTATCAGAATATTAACACTGATATCAGAGTAAACAAATATTGTAAGTTGTAACTTTACATCAATCAGTGAAATTTTATGTCAGAATTTAGCATTACATTGTGGTCTGTGTGAAATTGACAGGCAGTCTTGAAAATTATATAATGCATGCATGAACAACTGAGAGAACTTAAACTTGTATTTACCCATATTTCATTGTGGTTGATGAAAAATACGTATCAATAGACCATCAACGTTTTCACAGCAGGTGAAGATGAGGCTCTGCTTAATGGGTATCCCTGCTACTCCCCATGTGACTGCAGTAAAACTGCCATATCAGGTAGTGAGAGTCTACTCCATTGGCCATACTTGAGATAAAATTGCCAACTTTATCCAACTTGCAGTAGCTTAATACTCTTTCTTCTTTTATGTCATCAAAATGTCACACCTGTCTCGTCCACAGTCCTGTCCTGCTGGGTGTCCCATTTACACAGATGTCGTTTCAGCACAGTTCTGCTGACAGCGTAAAGGCGAGCCCCAAAGGTTAACACTTGGTCAGGCACTACTTCTGACCATTTAATATAGAGCGCTTCAGGAATGAGTCCTAAAAATGAGTTAGCATTTTAGCACTCCTGGTTTCCTTGTTTTGAAGTCAATGGTTTGTAAAATATGAAGCTTCTGTGTGTCTCATAAAAGCTGGTTGCTTACAAGTGGTTAAATGAGACTACAGAATTTCACCACGCCAAGCTGCGTCGGACATGGCTTTTCAGTCTATTTATGGTGGTTAGGTTACTACATTAGGTCATGTAACCGTAGTGTAGTTTGTTGACAGCCTAACGTTAGCTTTTTACTTCTGGCGTTGCTTTTAGGCTTCAGTTATCATGAAAGTGGTGTTCATTTGTGCCGATTATCTTGTGCTGATTATCTTGATGAAAAAATATGTAAGTATCATACATGTTTGTTTGCCACAGAGTTTTTTTTATTTTCAGCAAAAATCCAAAATGGAAAAATCCTATAGGCTTTTTGACGAGGGAATGACAGGCCCCCAGGCTCAGCCTTGCAGCAAATGTTTCCCAGTGGCCACTTGCAGTATTGCAGCTGAAAAAATCTCTTGCGGCGCACATAGCATTTTCCCTACAGGCCACTATGAGCCTTGAGCCACGGTTGTTTTATATTTGTAAAACTTTCTTGGACTTTCTATGAAGTCATCACAATGTAAAGTCTATGAGCCAAATGGGAACTTGTGGGCGGGACCAGTGGGAGAAACATGACTTTTTGATGAGGGAGCCAGGGCAATACTAACTTCCACGTCAGCCTACAGAAAAACATCATCTTTGGACCACTCTGGGTGCGTTCTGAATCGCAACCTTTGTCTTTTTACTTCTAGTAGGTTCTGCAGTTGCCCTTAAAAAGTACGTACTGTTGCATGCAGTATGGACACAATCGGGACATACTACTTTCTCATAACATTACGCCCTGAACTTTGATCCCTTTGCTTTTATATCCCTTACCTTAGATATAAAACAAACGCCACTTACAGAGTTCGCTAAAGACGGAGATCAACCTGGAGAGCTCTGCTGTTGTTATTTTGCAATGTATGAAGTTTAACTTTAAAGTTAGAACTGCGAAGATTGTAGATTCTAATATATTATATTTGCGACAGTGAAATTACACCTGGAGTTCTTTTTCATTGTCATTTTATAGTTATGTTTTTTTGTTATGTTAATGATTAGTTTGTTCACTTAATTAATATTCCTATTATTACTGTTTGACTGGTCATCAGTTACTTGAATGCGCTGTCATCCATCACCGCGATCTTTGTCCATCAGCTGTCAATGACTTGTCAAGCTGTCATCTCTGCTGAGTCAATGTGACATATGGTCCGCTGTGCAGAGGATTGTGGCTCAGAATAGCCAAAAAAGCATGCTGGCTTGCATACTGCAAAAACAGGCAGGATGTAGTAGAACATCCTGCTATTTTTTGGCATTCTGCATTTGACACACTATGTACTAAATCTTTTTTCTGGCATACTATTTAGTATGATAGTATGGATATTGGAACGCACAGCGTGTTACACACAGATTCAAGGTCAACCTGTCGAATACTGCTTGATGGAGCTTTGTAAGGTAACAAACCTCGGACCAGGTTATTGAAGACTTTGAATGATTCTCGCAAAATGGTCTACAATCCAAATTCAGTCAGAAATCACCTACTAGTTTGTTTACATAAATACTTCACCCGAAATTATACAACTTGGAACTAAGATTTGGTGGTGCTTCAATGAATGTTTAAAATGTGTAAAATTAAATGTGTTAGCACTCATCTCAACTTTCCCTTCAGTCTTTATAGTTCAAAAGGTGGTTATTAACAAGTGGCTAAATGGGACTACAGAATTCAGACTCATCATTACACTGAACATGGCTTTACAGCCTTGTGGTGGTGATGTTGAAGTCATGTTCCCATGGTGTAGTTCGTTTATAGGGTTAGCTTTTGACTTCTGGAGATCGTATTTAGGCTTCAAAAATCGTAAAAATTGTGCTCATTTGTGAGGATGATCTTGCTTACCAAAACATGTAAGTGTCATATACAGTGCCCTCCAAAAGTATTGGAACAGTGAGGGCAATTCCTTTATTGTTGTTGTAGACTGAAAATATTTGGGTTTGACATTAAAAGATGAATATGGGACAAGAGATCAACATTTCAGCTTTCATTTCCAGGTATTTACATCTGGATCTGATACACAACTTAGAAGATAGCACCTTTTGTTTGAACCCACCCATTTTTCATGAGAGCAAAAGTATTGGAACATGTGACTGACAGGTGTGTTTTGTTGCCCAGGTGTCTCCCAATTACATTGATTATTCAAACAATAAATAGCACTGAATGTCTGAGCTCAGTTTCAGATTGCGTACGATAGGTTTTGCCTGTGCAGACTGCATTTAGAGGTGGAACCAACATGAAAACCAGAGAGCTGTCTATGGGTGAAAAAGAAGCAATTGTGAATCTGAGAGAAGATGGACAATCAATCAGACCCATTGCACAAACATTGGCCATAGCCAGTACAACCATTTGGAATGTCCTGAAGAAGAAAGAAACCACTGGTGTACTAAGCAACAGACGTCGAACAGGTAGACCAAGGAAAACATCAGCAGTTGATGACAGAAACATTGTGAGAGCTGTAAAGAAGGACCCTAAAACAACTGTTAGTGACATCAGCAACAACCTCCAGAGGGCAGGAGTGAAGGTATCACAATCTACTGTTCGCAGAAGACTTCATGAACAAAAGTACAGAGGCTACACCAGAAGATGCAAACCACTCATTAGCAAGAAGAATAGGAAGGCCAGGCTGGAATTTGCCAAAAGGTACAGAGATGAGCCTCAAAACTTCTGGGAAAAAGTTTTATGGACTGATGAGACAAAGATTAACTTTTTCCAAAGTGATGGAAAGGCGAAAGTTTGGAGAAAGAAAGGATCTGCTCATGATCCCAAACATACAAGCTCATCTGTGAAACACGGTGGAGGTAATGTCATGGCTTGGGCTTGCATGGCTTCTTCTGGGACGGGCTCTTTCATCTTCATTGATGATGTAACACATGATGGCAGCAGCAAAATGAACTCAGAAGTCTACAGAAACATTTTGTCTGCTAATTTAAAGAAAGATGCAACCAAACTGATTGGGAGATCCTTCATCATGCAGCAAGATAAGGACCCAAAACACACTGCCAAAACAACAAAGGAGTTCATCAGGGGCAAGAAGTGGAAGGTTTTAGACTGGCCAAGTCAGTCTCCGGACTTAAACCCAATAGAGCATGCATTTTACCTGCTGAAGAGGAGACTGAAGGGAGTAACCCCCCAAAACAAACAACAACTGAAAGAGGCTGCGGTGAAAGCCTGGAAAAGCATCACAAAAGAAGAATGCAAAAGTTTGGTGATGTCAATGGGTCACAGGCTTGATGCAGTTATTGAAAGCAAAGGATTTGCAACTAAATATTAAGTCTCATTCACTTTAATCTATTTTAAGTTTATATGTTCCAATACTTTTGCTCACCTAAAAATTTTGTGTTCCATTACAAATAATGCTATCTTCTAAGTTGTGTATCAGATCCAGATGTAAATACCTGGAAATAAAAGCTGAAATGTTGATCTCTTGTCTCATATTCATCTTTTGATGTCAAACCCAAATGTTTTCAGTCTACAACAAAAGTAAACGAATTGGACTCACTGTTCCAATACTTTTGGAGGGCACTGTACATTAGTTTGCCACAGAGTTTATTTTCAGTAATAATCTAAAATCCAAAATGGAAAAATCCCATAGGCTTTTTGATGAGGGAGCCAGGGATTCAAGGTCAACCTATCAAATATTGTTTGATGGGGCTTTTAAAGGTACTAAACCTCATACTGGGTTATTGAAGACTGGATTGAATGGTCTTCAATCCAAATTCAGTTGAAAATCACTTACTAGTTTATTTATATACTGTAAATACCTCACCCTTAATAATGATACAACTGGGAACTAAAGTTAGTTGCTGCCTCACTGGGGGTATTAAAATGTGTAAAATTAAATGTGTTAGCACTTAGACTTTGACTTTTGGAGATTGCATTGAGGCTTCAAAAATCAAAAAATTGGTATTAATTTGTGACGGTGATCTTGGTAAACAAGGCATGTAAGTACCATCAACGTTTGTTCGCCACAGATTTTATTTTTGGCATTAATCCAAAATACAAAATGGAAAAATCCCATAGTCTTTTTAACAAGGGAACCGAGGATTCAAGGTCAACCTATCAAATATTGTTTGATGGAGCTTTTGAAGGTACTAAACCTCATATTAAAGACTTTGAATGATTCTGGCAGAATGGTCTTCAATCCAAATTCAGCTAGAAACCATAGGCTTTTTGACGAGGGAGCCAAGGCAACGCTAACTACAGAATAACATAATCCTTGGAGCACTCTGCGACACAGGGATTCAAGGTCAAGCTATCAAATATTGTTCGATGGAGATTTAAAAGGTACTAAACCTCATATTGGGTTATTGATAATGTTGAATGATTCTGGCAGAATGGTCTAAAATCCAAATTTGGTCAGAAACTTGAATCTTAAGTTTGGTGCTTCCTCAATGAGGGTGGTAAAAATGTGTAAAATAAATGTGTGTAACCGCTGATCCCAACTTCCCCTTTAATCTTTCCAGTTCCATTAAACTAGACTATACATAAATAGATATTACAGAATCCATATCATAACCTTCAAAAGACTGTCAGGCTTTACCAAGTTAAGGGTGGAAACATAGGTTTTTATCAATGCCAGATCGTTTAGAGTCAGTAAAAATTCATTTTTCACTGGAAAGAGGAAAACACACTCATTACCCCCCCCCCAAACACACACACACACAGACAGTAGAAGTGAACCGCAGGCGCAGACTAGCTTCAACAACTGCCTCACCACCACCAGTTTGGTGTAGACTTTCAAGATGGATGCTTTTGCGTCGATAGGTTTCTGTTTCTTTTTCGAAACGGGCTCTACATGCGGCGATCCCCCCCACGCGAACACTGAGGATATTTATTCACATTAACGGATTTACCACCCGTGAAACGATAAAAGTGGATTTAAGTGGATATTTTTGTGCCTACGTGTTCGGACTGTCGCTTATTTTGTAACTTCCTGGTTGTCGCATTAATATATCTGTTGAAACTGCGGCGAGAGCTCAAGTTACTAAAGGTTGTCTGGACCCAGGATACATGGAATTTTATTATTCTGTTATGTTTAAAACCAGACACAGCTGTTTCCACGGATGGGCAAAGGGAAAACGACAGATTTCATAAGTGCTCAGCAATGGAAAGTGGAAATGGTGGTGCCTCGAGTAAAGGTGACTGGCTTTTTTTGTAATGCCCTCGTGTAACTTTCACTTTAGGGTTAACAAGAAAACATAGGTTGGATGTTTATTTCCTTCTACGCATAGCTAGAAGAGGTATAGAGCTGCCGTTGATGCGTGATTAGACAGAAAAGGGACGCGTAGATAAGGTGTCGTGTCTCTCAGTACAAACAGTCCCAGCCTTGTGAAATAACTCGGAAACTTTTCCCCCAGTTGAAAAACGAAAACGCAGTTTGTTATAATTTCGCCATTATGGCGTGTATATTGTGCTAAAGTTTGCATTTGTGTCTACTTTTAGGTGTTTTAGTACCTGTCTCAGAAACTTCTGTCGTCTTTCAAAACAACATTTTGGCTCCACTCAAAAGTGCGTACTTGTATGAGGAGTCAAAGCAGTCTTTCAGATACAAGTCTGCTGTCCTGGTACAGAATCCAGCACTGGAAGAAAAGGTCAGTCCACATCCTGTTCCTCATGTCCCAACATTAGATGGCATTAAACATTAAGCCATGTGTAATGGTTAACCTTAAATGTGTGCACATGTAATCAACAGCTGCACAGGTTTTTTAATGCCTTTTAAATATCCAGAACACACCCTTATTTCGATTACTGTATCCTTTCACCACTAGCAGTGATTTTATGTAATATCCTGTATTTGAAAAGTCTTGGCCAAGAATAAAATGACTGTGTGAACATAGGAACTGCCCTTTAATGCTATGAGAGGAGCTTCAAACATGACATTGACAGCTCCCAATCTGATTTCTTCTTTCGTGGTAGTATTATGCTTTCCGAGAAAATAGAAGACAAGCAGGATACTCAGAGGAGGACCTGAAGGAGTCCTATGGGTTTTTGCTGTTTGATGATGTCAACAAGGTAAAACACTTGAGACGCTGGCACACTTGAGACAAAAACATGCTCCAACAAATCTCGCTGATGTTGCTGATATTGATATTTTTATTTGTTTAAAGGCTAATGCGCTTGGAGAAACCGGTGTGCTTACTGGAAACAGCACATGTACGACGCTGGGAGATCCTTCAAATGGTAAATTATGATGAGTTGAGCCCCCCCCCCCCCCCCCGACCTCTCGTACTGTCACTGTGTCAACAACCAGTAGTGTGATCACAATGACATTGACATTTCAGTATGGGCAGCTCAGGCGTGACCAAAATTCAGTAGTGAAAACACCAAGTTAAGATTTGTACACAAGAGTTTGTGTAGCATGTAACTCAGATATACTCAGTGGAGACTTGTTTAAAAAATTAAAAGAACTACATCAAGTCTTTGTCATTTATTTGAAGTATTTTATTCAAAGTTATTACCTTGATGGTCTTATCCAGGACACTGCCCATGCATGCACCCTGTCCTGTCTGTAGTGCAGATCAAGCAAAGGAATAGTCCATGTTGAGTGTCTGGTGCTCCCCTGCCTCTGAAAGTGAAAGCAACTTAAATAGCTGTATGAATGTCTATAAATGAAAGTGGAAGAATTTCTGTTGTGAAACAGAAACTGTTGAGTTCAGGATATGCATTGTGTCGAAGGCAGAAAGAAGTTAACTGTGTATGTGACTGCACTGTAACATGGATCTCATTTAACTGTGACAAGTACTCCTATGATTTCTTTGTGACTGCACATTTCAAATGTTTCCTCTCAGAGATCCTGTCTAATATCTCTTGGCCTGCTTTAGGCTGTGATAAGTGTATAAACATTGGTCAAAGTCCTTGTTTTCTTTGTGTACCGTGGTGTAAAATCACACTGGAGTGGCACATGAAACAAGAGCTCCACTGTGTCACGTGTAATTGAGTGTTGCACAGGGTTAATCTGTGTTGTGCTTCTCACTCTGCCTGTTTTGATATGTTTTAGTTCCTGTGCAGATTGCAATGGTGTTATACCCTCTCATAACAGACGCACTCATTCTTAACAGTATGACTGCATTTTAAATGGCTGAAAGAGATAGAGACATCTGGGAAGGTCATACAGCTAGTTTTTTTTTTTCTTCAAATATGTTGTAACTTTCTTCACTTTGTCAGCACAAAGCTTGCAGAGGAGTATAAAGGCCACACCAAACCTACCAAACCAGTTATTGGCTCTTAGTTTAGCCTCCTACGTTCAGAATTGCAACCTGAGAGACCTTATCTGTACCAGAGAGATCTTACCTGAATGTTGCTCATTGTTAAAAACATATTTCACTGCTTGAAAGATGGTCTTTTCATAAAACTAGGCTGTCTGTGCTGTAGAAAGACACAAATACTTTTGACATTGGTGCTACATGACCATGACCAGAGAAAAAACAACAGGAAAAGGGCTGTGGCCTTTGCTTTTGCTCAGGAGGTAGAAAACTTACAACTCCCAGAATGCACTGTGCTGCACTGGACCAGAAGTAACAGAATCTTGGTTCATATTTTATCAGCCCTGCTGAGTTTCAACATTTGATCTCAGCTTTTTCAGCCTCCATTTTTACAATACAGGAAATATTATGGTGCCTCCTTCCTGTTCAGATTTTTTTGTATTACAGCCAAACAGAGCACAAAAATATGTCTCAGAAGATATTTTAGGCGAGAAATAGGCAATACAGTAACAGAATCTTGGTTTATATTTGATCAGCAGTGCCTAGTTTTACTGCTTGATCTGAGTTTGGTCTGAGTTTGAGAGGGTTTTTTTGTAGGCCGACACGGAAGTTGGCGTCACCCTAGTTCCCTCTTCAAAAAGCCAGTGGGATTTTTCCATTGGATTTTAGAGTATTGCAGAAAATAATCTTTGTGGCAAACAAGAGTTTATGATTCTTACACATTTTGTTCAGTAAGATGATCTATGCAAATCAACCACTTTTATGATTTTTAAAGCGTAAATGCAATCGCTAGAAGTAAAACGCTAACATTTGACTATAAACTAACTACACTACAGTCTCATGACCTAACATACTGACCTGGCAAATAAACTTTTATGATACTTACACATTTTGTTCAGCAAGATAATCTTCGCAAATTGACCACTTATGTAATTTTTAAAGCGTAAATGCAATTGCTAACATTTGGCTAAAAACAAACTACACCACAGTCGCATAACTTAATGTCACCATTGCAATGCATTTGTAAATCTATGTTCAAAGTGAAAACATTCTGTAGTCTCAGTTAGCCACCTTTTAGCAGCCGCCATTTTTAAGACACCTTACAGCTTCAAAATTGACAAGGGGGTATTTATGTCATTTTATGTCATAGAACAAAACGTGAAAGTCTCTTAAGCTTGTGTAAAGCACAGATCTTATTTCAGACATCCAAACAAAAACCCACTGACTACAAGAGGAGTGAACACGGAGTGCTAAAATGCTAACTCACCTCCTGGTTTTAGGACTCATTCATGCACCACTCTATATTCTCTGCCTCTGTGGTGGGAAGCATTCAAAAAAGTGCAATTTGTAGTTCAAGCCAGCAAAAATCTACAGGATGACAAAAAACGCAAGTTTGACCTGAGAGATGGGCAGGCCAATCTGGCTGCTTGTAAGATGGAGGGAGGTTTACAACAGTTCATTTACACATACTGCCCACATTGTTATGAAGCTAGTTAAAAAATCTGCAAAGTATTCCTTAAAGTGTCTTAAAGTATCTATCCCCATTCAGATGCCATTATATTGTGATTATTTAATTATACTGTGTGTAGTGCTTTTGTGTCTTTCTAAAGCATGATTGACAATAACCTGACTTTTTTTTCCTTCTTGCCATAATTGTCTCATGCTTCACCTCAGAAAGTACACTATGTTGTAAGACATGAACAGGCCTGTAAATGTGGCCTTAAATGAGGAAGCAGCAACACCCGCCCTTTGTCCTTCAGCCAGCTCATGTTGGACTCCTGTCAGTAATTTTAATTTTCACCAAGAGACAGTAGAAGAAGTGAAAGTAACTATTAAAGTCCTACTATCTGGTGGCCATTAGAGGTACTTTCTGCTGATGGGAGACTACACTTTCTCCTTGTGGAATCAAAGTTTATTGATTTGCTTTGTGGGAACTGAGAATCATCTTTCAAGGTGTGGCCTTGCTGCTGTAGGAGTGTCAGTTGTCTGTAAAGACACTTTGAAGTCATGAGTTAATAATTGTAGCTTTTTTATGGTTTCCTCAAATCTTGATAAGTGACCCTCCCTGTATTTATTTTTAATTGAACACACACTAAATGAAAGTTTTCTGTGTTCACTCAGGTGTTTACATATCAATGTACTCTGACTGTTTGGATCAAAATCGCTGGTATCATGGAAAATCTGGATACATTGCCATCATCAGGCTGACAAAGGTACTGAAGAAGAGCAGTTGTGAAATATTTGTCTGAGGCGTTGTGTTTTTGCTCAAAGAAAATAATTAACAACAACACTGTCTTTTTGCGTCACCAACAGGGTAGAGTTAAAAAGGTTATAGAGAACTACACCCAGAATTTCACTGTGCCCACTGTGGGGTTTGACTGTCACGTGTCAGAACAGTTGCCTTCAGTGTCTGCCAATACCAGCTCCTTTCTTGCCTTCGAGAGAACCCAGGTGAGAAGAGACATGTGACTAGCGATGAAACTGTGTTTCTGTCTTATCTGTCTGTGTGTAGATGCATCCTTGTGGGTGCATTATTGTTGAGTACATTAATGGATGAGTGCATGTTAAGAGGGTAAAATTGCAGAGATACCAGGCAGCTCAAGTGCCTCTTGTTTTGTCCTTGCAGTATTACATGTATGAGCGGCTAGATAATGAAAGCAAGGCAACGACTCAGTCTCCCAGCGCTGCCTGTCCTTTTGCCATTGTATCATTTTCATATACGGATACCAAAGCAACTTTTGCTGCACCACAGGAGAAAAGGTACTGTATCGCCACAGCACTACATTTACATGACCAAATACCAATTCATACAAACTGAGGGTAGTTAAATCATATTGATTTGTTGTTTCCTTATTTCTCTTTTCAGTGAGAAGAAAAAACTTGGTAAGTAACATGTAATTAATAGCATAGTTGTGTTTCTTTAAACATATTGCTTTCAAAAAGAAACAAAATAGCACTGCCATAAGGTAGATCAACCCAATAAACAGCTCATATGTACCACTGTTAAAAAAATATGTCCTTGTAATAAATATTTGGCAATATATTAATAAAATATTCTTACACCTACAGTATATCAATGTACTTATTTGATTTTTTTCGCCCCCAGTTCTTCATTACTTCCCGTGGAAGGGTCAGCTTCAAATAGGCACCCTGTTCTATGATGTTGGGCTGAGGTCTACAGCAGGGGCCTTGATCCCTGCAGAACTGTAAGTTACAATGTGCACATAGACATTACAGATGCTTTTTTATTCTTAACTGTCTAACAATTAAGATTATATAACCTATTTTCTGTGCTTTGTCTTATTTTTCCATTTCAGGCCACCAGTGGTGAAAATTGACAGAGCCATTTCCATGGTAGATCTGAGAAAGCTGTTGCCAAGGGCTGTCTTTGAAACCTGCTACTCTGGTGAAGGTGTGCTGTTAGAAAAAAACAGAAAAAACAGCCTTGTTGCACAGGATTTACATTTTCAAGGAGTGTCTCGACACAATTCTTAGATATACAGTACAGGCCAAAAGTTTGGACACACCTTCTCATTCAATGCGTTTTCTTTATTTTCATGACTATTTACATTGTAGATTCTCACTGAAGGCATCAAAACTATGAATGAACACATGTGGAGTTATGTACTTAACAAAAAAAGGTGAAATAACTGAAAACATGTTTTATATTCTAGTTTCTTCAAAATAGCCACCCTTTGCTCTGATTACTGCTTTGCACACTCTTGGCATTCTCTCCATGAGCTTCAAGAGGTAGTCACCTGAAATGGTTTCCACTTCACAGGTGTGCCTTATCAGGGTTAATTAGTGGAATTTCTTGCTTTATCAATGGGGTTGGGACCATCAGTTGTGTTGTGCAGAAGTCAGGTTAATACACAGCCGACAGCCCTATTGGACAACTGTTAAAATTCATATTATGGCAAGAACCAATCAGCTAACTAAAGAAAAACGAGTGGCCATCATTACTTTAAGAAATGAAGGTCAGTCAGTCCGGAAAATTGCAAAAACTTTAAATGTGTCCCCAAGTGGAGTCGCAAAAACCATCAAGCGCTACAACGAAACTGGCACACATGAGGACCGACCCAGGAAAGGAAGACCAAGAGTCACCTCTGCTTCTGAGGATAAGTTCATCCAAGTCACCAGCCTCAGAAATGGCAAGTTAACAGCAGCTCAGATCAGAGACCAGATGAATGCCACACAGAGTTCTAGCAGCAGACCCATCTCTAGAACAACTGTTAAGAGGAGACTGCGCGAATCAGGCCTTCATGGTCAAATAGCTGCTAGGAAACCACTGCAAAGGAGAGGCAACAAGCAGAAGAGATTTGTTTGGGCCAAAAAACACAAGGAATGGACATTAGACCAGTGGAAATCTGTGCTTTGGTCTGATGAGTCCAAATTTGAGATCTTTGGTTCCAACCGCTGTGTCTTTGTGAGACGCAGAAAAGGTGAACGGATGGATTCCACATGCCTGGTTCCCACTGTGAAGCATGGAGGAGGAGGTGTGATGGTGTGGGGGTGTTTTGCTGGTGACACTGTTGGGGATTTATTCAAAATTGAAGGCACACTGAACCAGCATGGCTACCACAGCATCCTGCAGCGACATGCCATCCCATCCGGTTTGCGTTTAGTTGGACGATCATTTATTTTTCAACAGGACAATGACCCCAAACACACCTCCAGGCTGTGTAAGGGCTATTTGACCAAGAAGGAGAGTGATGGAGTGCTGCGGCAGATGACCTGGCCTCCACAGTCACCGGACCTGAACCCAATCGAGATGGTTTGGGGTGAGCTGGACCGCAGAGTGAAGGCAAAGGGGCCAACAAGTGCTAAACACCTCTGGGAACTCCTTCAAGACTGTTGGAAAACCATTTCAGGTGACTACCTCTTGAAGCTCATCGAGAGAATGCCAAGAGTGTGCAAAGCAGTAATCAGAGCAAAGGGTGGCTATTTTGAAGAAACTAGAATATAAAACATGTTTTTAGTTATTTCACCTTTTTTTGTTAAGTACATAACTCCACATGTGTTCATTCATAGTTTTGATGCCTTCAGTGAGAATCTACAATGTAAATAGTCATGAAAATAAAGAAAACGCATTGAATGAGAAGGTGTGTCCAAACTTTTGGCCTGTACTGTACTTTTTGCTGTCTTTCAGTCTTTCTGGACGGCTTGTACTGCACCCTGTGTGAGCTGGTTTCTTTCGAGGCAGAAGAAACCAAATCACTCTCTCTGCTTCTGCGGGAGATCAAGGAGAAAGATCTTGTGAGTTCCTGTTTGTTATCAACCTTTCAGAGTTTGTAGGCCATAGTCAGTCATGCTATAAAATGTAAAAAAAAAAAAAAATCACAAATACCAATCACAATTCATCAGAGCCCAAAGTTGTGTTTTTTTCAGTGTGGCTAAGAGTCAGAAAACCTAAAGCACTTGATTTGAACTGATATGAAATGCAGAAAACTAAGCAAACATTTACATTTTTACAAATGTATCAAGGAAATGATTGTTTTTTGTTTTGTTTTTATCAAAGAATGACTTAAACAATTAATTGATTGTTAAAATTGCAAGTCATTGTCTGTAAATTGTCTAGTCAATAGTTATGGCATTGGCAATTTCCTTTGCCTTACAACAGTTGGTCTACTTTTTATATCAGTATGCACTGCATGATAATTTTTTTTTTTTTAAGTTTAATTTTACTTCCTGTCCAACATCCAAAAACTCTAACAAACTTTCTCATATATGCACAGGCTCTCACCATTCAGCTGAATGATGGTGGTTTTCTTATTCTGTTGCACTCATCCCATTTCCTCAAATATGATGGTAAGTTATGAAAATGATGACATTATTTTGTTGTCAGTGTATGACAAAACTTGAAAAATTCTAACTTTCTTTACAACCATGATTCATCTTTATGTCAGCCACATGCAGTACATTTGTGTTTTTTTCCAGATACTGGGTCCAGTACTGATGTCCTGCAAGGCATGTTTGTGTTTCCAGTCTCACAAGTTATACAAAGAGGTGAATACAGCATGTGTGTATTAGTGGATATTTTCATTTGATATGTTGAAAAAAAGCAGAGATCAAAAACAAGTACTCTTTCTTGATTTGTCAGGCACAAAATCTGAACAGAAAAGGCCTGCCATGTCATCTGAAATCCTGCGGGTTCTACCAGTACTAAGTTATGCAGAGGGTGAGGTTGAGAAAAACCCCATTTATCCAGATGAAGAGCTGTGTGAAGTCTTGGCGCAGCATATGCAGAGTTACGCAGCTCTGATAAATCCTGGGTTGGCAAGTCCCTCAAGGGAAATCAGCATCTTTCCAGATCAGTATGATGTGCTGGATGCTCACAAGCACCTCTATTCTTCCCCAGAGTGGACTAACAGGGCATGGCAGAGCTTCAGGTCATACCTGAGCAAGCCAGTCTCTTTTCAACTGCCAGTGTCAAAGGCTTCTGAAATCCTGGCAGCTGGGCAAGAGGAGCGAATCGAAGACCTTGATGATGATGTCTACATCTGTCTGTCGTCTCCTGAGGAGGCACCAGCCAATCCTGTTAGTATGGAGTTAGAAGACAAGCTGACAGGTCAGAGATCTCCGGTAAACATTGAAACATCAGTGGACAGTGTTATAACAAGTGCTGAGGCACAAGAAGACATCACACCTGTGTCCAAGAATGTTATACCAGATGATTTGCAAGATGGTGCAATATCTGTGGACAATGGTATAACAAGTGCTGAAGCACAAGTAGACGTAACACCTTTGCCCCAGAATGTTATACCAGATGATTTGCAAGATGGTACAACATCTGTGGACAGGGATATAACAAGTGCTGAAGCACAAAAAGACTTAACACCTGCACCTCAGAATGTTGTACCAGATGATTTGCAAGCTGGAGATGTTACAAAAGACACTGGCAAATCTGATCTGACTGTGCTGATCACAACGGATAAGGGGGCAAGAAATCTTCTGACTCCCCCTACATCAGATGACCTTCCTGCAGAGCTGATTGTCAGCATCACTTCGGCAGAACGAACTGTCACTGATGAGAGTATAAGTATGATCAGTACGGTGTCTGCAACAAAGCATAATGACTTTCAGCTTTCTGGTTTTCCAGCGGCCAAATTGCAAACGGCAGAAGTGAACTCTCTGAATGATGACACTGTTACAACCAAAAAGGTTTTGGACTGCCCTGAGGTCACCAATCTCACAAAAACAAAACGGAGGAAATTACGCAGGGGTTATTACAGAGGTCGGAAGAAAGTATCAAAAGTTTGCCTTGAGACTCCCAGTTTGAAAAAATTCAAAACACCAGTGGAGTATGACAACTTGAACAGTCAGTTGGAAGGCCAGGCCAAGGAATCATCAGCCCAACAAGAGTTGAGTAATCCCTCAGATATTGGTAGAAGGAAAATACAAAGGGGAAGGCGCATATTTGGAAAATCATTGTCAAAAAATGTTGGTTTAGCAGTACCAGAGGAGAAAGAATCTGGCGTGGGAAAGCAGACTTTGGAAAACACCATTTTAATGGAACTTGCAGCTTGTCCTCTGAGAAAAAAAATGGAACGCTGGGACTTGAAACCGATCATCAGTGAATGTGGAAGAATCTTGGTTCCCCATGGTTCTGCAGATATTGCTGATCAAATTAAGTCTTTAAAGGATAAGCTTCAGCCTAAAAAAGATGAAGAGTGCCAAAGTAAAATGTCGATCAGTGCTTCAGAGAATGCTCATTGCGCAGTCGAAATGGAGTACAAGTCTAGCACAGCTCCAGAGACAGCAGTGGATGAAACAGAGGCCACAACTTCTAAGGATAGAGGGAACTGTCTTCAAAATGTCAGTGATGTCAATTCTGAACACAGCATTGTGAGACCGTCAGATGATGGCAATGGTTCATTGACTTTGAATCAAGAGAGTAGTGTGCATTCTTCAAAGACTGATGGCACATCAACTCCTTCCTCAGAAGCAGTTCAGGAAAAACGCACTGATACCCTCTCCCCAGCAAAGTGTGCTACAAAAGGTGAATTTCTGTTAAGTAAATTAAAATCAGTTCTTCTAAGAGGAAAGAGAAAAACTGATAACCTTGCATCAGAGGAAAGACCTGCAGATACTGCCAAAGACACCGAGCCTTGTCTGAAGAAGGGCAAAATTGACTCAGATACTGGGATGCTGAAGACTAATTATGCAATTACAAGTGTCCAGGATACCAATGTGTATGTCAAGGAAGTTTCAAAGATGCTGTCTGTTGACCCTCTTTTTGCATATGCCCTTGGCCTTACCCCTAAAGCGACACCAGATAGAATACAGAAAACTGAAGGTCAGGACACTCAACAAAGGAAAGACTCGTCAGATACACAAGAACAAACCATTCTAGACAAACAACCTCAAATCATACAAAGGCCTCCTTCAATCTTTCCAAGAAGGGGAAGGATTAAAATGCTAAAAAAGCATCAAGGCATCTCTACAGAATATGTTAGAAAGAAATGTAAGTCATATTTCAAAATTCTGAAATTTGGAATGCTTGTTTTTTGTGCATGATGTGTAAAATCTCTTCAGTATTGTGTATGACATTGAAACTGACTGACCCTGTCTCGGATCTGTCACCTTTGCAACTGTCCTCAGCATGCTATACTTGCGCTTGTTAAGTCTTTGCTAGTTCTTAGTTTGCTTTTGCTTTTCTCTTGCTTGAGCTGCATTATGCCTGTCCTGTGCATCTGCATCCAAACCTAACATTATTGGCTTAATAAACCAATCCAGTTGTTTGAAACGATGGAATATATTACATGTTGGTGACAGTTTCCTAATAGATATACATTGGTATATTTCAAATGCTTTCAATGTGCTACTTTCTATTTTCATGCAGTTTCTCTTTTTTCTCCTCTGTTTTGTCTTCACAGGGTGGTTGCATTTTCAAACCCCAGCTTGTTTTGCCAGTGAAAAACTCAAATACAAAGAGTGTACTAGGGATAATTCTATCAGGAAGACTGATAAGGAAAAAATGAACAGTGCTTGCTCATCTACAGATGCTTTGAACTTACTTGCTGACTTGGCACTCAGTGCCAGTAATGACCAGGTTCCACCACAACCAGACCCAGCACTTGAGAGAAAACCTGAGACAAGTTTGAAGAAAAGTGACCTTACAAACGATGTTACCAGTGCTGAACAAGAGTCAGTCCTTCATGCTCTGCTTAGACAGCCTGCTGCTAGACCCATGCAGCCTCTTGAGTCTCCTTCACCAAGCCATCTTATGGGAGGCAGTGAATTGGTTGGTTTGATATCTAAAGAACATGCTTACTCATTGCCCCCATCTTCCTCTCTACTGTTGGGTTTGCCAGGTACACCATTCCAGGTATCCCCTTTAAGTGGTTCTACGAGACTGCTGCACCATCACCAGACAATGTATGGCGATGGAATTAATACACTACACCCCTCTATCAGCCAGGATGATAGAAGTGAACAAAACCACAGGACTCCAGAATACCTGAAAAGACACATGGGGCACAGAAGAAAGTTCAGACAATCCCGTACCTTTGTTAGCAAGGATGGATCTATCCAAGTCACAAAGCAGTGGAAAGAAAACTATGACTTTAATCTAGACAGCAAGTTTACAAGTGACTCAAAGGATAAAACCATTGTCCGAGCCTTGCATGGGTATGTATGTTTTGTTACCTTTTTAAACAAGAAATTGCAACATAAAAGTAAAAGATGCATTTTACATTGACATAACTTCAGTACTATTCTTGTTTGTATCTAGTTGTCAAATGTGGGTGATAGTCAGTAAAGTTGACTTTTAGCTCAGATGGCATGATCTGATTCACAATTATTCAACTGAAAGAGCTAATTTTTGTGCATCTCACATCTTCGATAGCCCATGGGATTTCTCAATGCAGGACACCAGTGAAGAGGTCCGGCTTATCGTCCACATGTGGATAGGTCTGTTCTACAGCAGGTCAACAGCCAGACTCTTTCATGTTGACTCGAACTCATGTTCAGAAGAGAGAGATTCTTTGGAATTGTCCAATGGAATGGTATCAGCCCCGGCTCAGTCTGAGCTCAAGGCCAGTTCGTTTGCTCCTTTCCCGAGTGTAACAGACACTTCAGACCCTTCATTTTCAAAAGCTTTGGACCTCAGCAAAAAGGATGACTCTGTCTTGGACCAAGGACCTCTAATTTTAGACTTGTCAATGAAAAACTCCAAGGCAGAGATTGTCACTTCAGATCCACAAGTCAACAGAAAAGACAATTCTGTGTCCGGTGATGGGAAAGAAGCTAGTGAAACGTTGAACACACCCAAGTCATCTGTGGGACTACAGGAGGCAAGCACAATGCAGGTTTGGTTCTAATGTTATTGTTACTTTAAAGACAAACTAATAAGGACCAGGTATGTGAACTTGCGACATAGTAGAAGACTTAGAATCATCAGCATAATTTATGGACAACTAATGAAGAACTACTGAAGGTAATAGGGTGAGTTGGTAGGGCGAATCCACTGTTTTCCGATGGCATCTGAATATTCACAAGCTCCTCTGCAAATCCCCTCAGACCTTTTGGCCACAGTTCCAAACAATTGTCTCTGCATTGGAGACTTTGAGAGACTTTGGAGACCTCATGTCTCCAGCTTCCTTTGGAATGCTGAAAAATCTTAGGCTGTGATGGACATCCAGAATTTAATTCACTACACCATTTAGGTTTATTCTGTCAATCTACAAGGCTCCACCACTATCTGATATAAAGATTCTGAATTGCTATTTGGCACGTAGGTGCAAACCAATGGTCTACCCTTTCAATTCCCCAGGGGAAACTCAAATGCATGAGCACACAACCAGAACTTGAATATCCTCACACCCACAAGGCCAGCAGCCTACGAACAAGGAGAGTCCAGTTTCGATCCACGAGCACAGAAATGAGCCCAACTAGTTGGTGTCATTTTGCCTCGTGGACAAATACCAGGTCTTTCAACACCAAAGGTGACAATTCACATATTGATTGCAAGTTTCAGTGGCTAGTGTTGAACTAGACAAGGCCTGCACCTTTGCTTGCTACTTAACATACCATGTACCAGACCCTTTATTCAATTTTTTTGGGCAGTGACTCCAGAACAGAAAAGGCTCTGCCTTTGTTCAGGCTCAGACTGGCAAAGCTGCATGGGGTGAGGCCAAATTACTAGGCAATCCTGTGTAGACTTCTCTCCAAGGCTTGGCTTTACCAGGGATGCAAATATTCCACATTCCAGATAAGATGGCTATGCCCTGTTGTAGCCTTCTCAGAATAACTTTCATATAACTCCTTTTCTGGCCTTTATACATGGACCAGTTTACAATGGGAGACTCCGACAAAAACTGTTGTCCCTGATAACACAGCTCCCACGTAAAACCTTCAAACAGGGATGCATGCTTCTGGTCCAGCAGAAATGAATCATTTACAGTTGACTAAGGTGTGAGCTTCAGAGATGGTCAACATCATCAGCTCCCTTTATCCCTTTTAATCTCCCCTATTGGGTAGTCTATTGCAAGTTCATCCTACCACGCAAAGATGCCTCCTGTGTGCCTTATGGTTTGCGCTATATTAAACCATATACCAGAATAAGTATTGATGATTGTGTACATTTTCCTAGAGCCCTGTGCAGTGTCTCTCATGTCACATTTGTGCCGTTTTCTGGTAATGCACAAATTCCCCAGATGGACTGCACAATCCATGCTGCTGACAGACTGTATGATAGCTACAGGGATTAAGCAAACTCAAAGTGAATACCTTCATACCCCAATTTGTTTTTTCTGAGCATAAAGTGACTGAATTTGGATGAAAGGTTGGAACTGACTCATGGACTGTGGTGACACCTTGTAGACAGCCTGTCACTTAAAGCAGCCATGCCCTTAATTATACGTAACTTTAAGCACTGATACAATTTAAATGGGTGAGTTAAATAAAAATTCACTCCCTGTTCACTAGTCATGTACAGGGAAATTAGCCAAAGAGACCGAAACTGCTTTTCTTTATGAAGCTCTAAACATGCTAATTTTTGCTGTAAAGTTGGGCATTTTAACATGGGTGTCTATGGGGCTTGACTGGCTTTTGAGCCAGCCTCAGGTGGCCATTAAAGGAACTGCAGTTTTTAGCACTTCCTCATTGGCTTCATTTTTTTCAGCCCCGGTGGTAGCCACTTGTTTATGACTGATGCACCTGCATGTCAGGTAGTCTCTTACACAGATGCTGGAGACGTCAGCACGCTGGCTGACTCTGTCGTCTGTGGACATTCCCATAGGAGAGTTGTAATAGAACTAGCACTGGCTCCCAGCGGCAGTGATGAGATTGGATCCAAATCCGTGTACTTCCATACTTCCTCGACCAAGGGCTGATTAGCTTTGCCTTACACCCGCCTACACCGGAATTGCTGTTCCTCGAAATGAAGTATTCAATGCATCACAAGAAGAGATTAAAATGTATATGATTTCATTTGATTCAGCTATATTGCAGAGCTGCAACATCCACAAGATTGGAGAAATTAAGGATTTACAGCGTGCTGTACCTATGGCAACGCCGTCACGTGGTCTGGATATCCCTGCCCATTTCTATTACAAAACGAAAGACGAATGTCCCCAGACTCCATTCCGAAGTAAGGGAGGCTGGTCATGCGAGACTACATGTCAGGCAGCAATTATCTGGCCTCATTACGTCCACCAAGGGAGTTGTGTTTTCAGTTTGTTTTTCTGTTGCTGTTTGTTAGCAGGATTAGGGAAAAACTACTGGTCCAATTTTCATGAAACTTTAGGGTTTACCATGGGCCATGGACGAATTTTGTGTGACAGGGCTAATACACTAATTATTTTTCACTTTGATTAACATTGTAAGATGAGGCATTTGACCTTGGCGGGGGTCTGCCCTCTGCAAGTGCCCCTGTAGTTGAATGAAAGACATTTGTAATAGATAATATGTCATTTTTATTCTGTTTTCTTCTTCATTTTCTAGTGTTACAAAAAGATGGTGCACTCTACAGAGATTATCAGTGAGGGGAATGATGTCAGAAGCACCTTTGAGGATAAGAGGACTTGTACCCCTTCTCAAAAAGCTGGGAGTTTGGACGATACAGATGTACCATCTTGTAAAGGAACATTCATTCTTGAACAAGAGGAAATTAAAAGTGCATCCAGTCAGCAAGAAAATAATCAGACAGGCCCAGGAAGTGGCCACATGTCATGTGAATGCAACGATAAGCCTGTTGGAATTGAAAATTCAGAACATACAGCTAAAAGCATAGTGCAGAAACAAGAAAGGAATTCATCTAAATCTGTGACAGATGAAGAAGTAGACTCCAAAAAGGAAGCAGATGATGTGGTCCATGCTGTTGAGCATGATAAAATTGATTCCAAAGAGGGTGAAAACTTGGAAGTGAAAGAAAAGCCATGGCAAGAAGACAATGTAGAATCTTCTGCAACAGTTGTTGATACAGGTGATGATTCAACAAACACAGAATCCGGTGTACTCTGCAATGGTCCTCTGGAAAATGAGAAGCAGTTATCTCAGGAGAAACCTACAGCAGTTTCCCCAGGCAAGGTTGAAAATGTAAATGAAGATGAGGATTGTTCTGAAGTAAACACAGGTAAAGTGATGGAAGATGAAGATCATCTTGGAAAAGAAGACAGACTTGATGAGCAAGACAGATGTGATTCACCTGCGAAAGCTGACAGTGATCTGAGTGATCAACCAGTACCTATGATGTGTGATGGCCCAGACTCAGTAAAGGATGGCATCATAGAGTGTTATCACAAACCACCATTGGATGAGGAACCACCTCAAGTCAACAGCGAAGAAGATGCTTGCCATGATTTACAGTTGAGACAGCTTCGTGCAACCAGCAGTGCGATGACAGACGAACAAGCCATTTCAGAAAAATCTCCCGAAGAATCCTTAAAAATGGAGCCTATTGCTAAAGAAACTGCAGTTGAGGAACATTTGGAAAAAGATGTTTGTTTGGCAGATAAGACAATTCAAACGGCAGCATTAGCCATGTCTGATGAGAACAACTGTTCATTAGATGGCTCTAACTCAGCTGGGCTTATTCCCCAGACAAATGACAGTGTTGAAACAGGAAGCCAAATTAAAGTAATGGAAAACTTCAGTCTAAGTTGTGATGACCATGAAGATGGGGATACCCAATCATTTGAGGGAGAGGTTGATAATGTAACTGAGAAAGAGCTGTTTCATCATCAGTCTCATTCACTTCACAGTGAAGCCAAAGTGACACTATTTCAAGAAACAGATCTCAAACAGATTGACAAAATAAATGATGGATTGGAAAAGATCAATGGTCGGGTTGTAATTCCATTTATTGGAATAGACACCTCTGAAGACAATACAGTACAACCACATGGCTCACCCTCACCAGGCAAGGTTGAAGAAGTTGTTCAGGGCCAGGAAGAAATACCATTTATCAGTGGAACTAACTACCCTGAAACTGTCCTACCCACAGAGGTGTGTGGTACATCTCAAATGTACAGTAAAAAGGCAGAATTACCTGCTGGCAGAATATCACTATCACTTCTTCATGGAAGTGAAAACAACCAGCTGGTGGTTTCGGAAAATGAGTATGACGACCGGTGCTCTACCCCAACTATGGATGAGAAACCATACGAGTACTTACCTTGCTCTGGCCCTAGTGCTAGTGCTTCTGATTTTAGTGGTGGTGAAACCACTAGAAACAAGGCTCATAAATGTCTTGATATAGGGCTGACATCTCAAAAGGATGAGATGTTACTTGAGAACAAACTTTGTCACAAGTCTACAGTAAACAGGGATGCCACGCCTCATCGCGATCTTCACCCTGATCTTGAGCTAAGGACTCTAAGAGTTCTGCAAAGTATAGACAAGTACCTCCCCAAATCAAGCCACACTGACAAAACCAGCCAAATTGAGACAGCTGATATGAAACACTCTATTGATCAAACCCCTAATCCTACGAGCAAGTGCATGCCCCCTTGCTTAGCCCTAAGACACACCTCAGCTGATGTCAACAACCAGAAAATAAGCAATACAAAGCCAGCAATGGGGGCAGCCCCTACCTCACAAGAACTGCAGACAGAATCAACAGGTCACTTTCTCATATCACCTTTCAAAAGAAACTTAGAGGAAGTACTTGGTGTTAAGTTGCAGTTTAAGAAAACAGACTCATCAGTTCCTCAACACTATTTTGAAAGAACAGATAAATTACAGGAAGCCTCGGTAGGGCAAGATTATTGTCATCCCTACAGATCTGTTCCCTCTACTGAGAGTTTGCAAGCTATTAAACCAAACATTATTGACCAAGATAAGCATAAGACAACATCAAAGACCAATATAAGTCATGAACCACATGCGTACAGTCAGCGTCCTGTCATGGCAGTAAAACCATCTAAGAGTGATGAAAGTCAAGCAGACAGCATCTCTATAGACAGACTGATTGAAAAAGCTGCAATGTCACATTTCTCCAGAAATAAACAGATTAAAACCCCTGTAGTCACACACACCACACCCACTACAATGCTCTTGGAGAAAAAGACAGAGAAACACAAGAGAAACTCTGAAAGACTAAATGATGACAAGCAAGAGACAAGTGAGCATTCTTCAATGAGCAGCTGGTTATCAAATGTCAGTGACAGTAAGTCTTACTCAGATAAAGCTCAATCTGTATGTCTAGATCCTTTCTACCAGCACCAAGGAAGGGGCAATTCAAAATTCAACAAAATGCCTTCATCATCTCTCCCAGTGCAGTCTTTTGAATCTGCAGGAAGTTCCTCTAAACATGATGATGGAAACCAAGGTTTCATGACCTACAGTTTAGTTGAGAAATTTGGGCAAACAACTAAAGAGGGCATTGCAGTGGATCAAACAGGATGCTCAGACACATCGACTTCACGTGCGGATTACAAAGATGGTGGCATGATGGATGACAGTCTCCTTCTCGACCCTCAAAGCTCACTCATGTGTACGGTCTATAACACCAGCCAGAAGAGACCTTATTCTTTTCTTGAGCAAGTCTCTCGGAGGTGCCTACAAGATGACATCACTGAGGCATCAATGGAACAGGAGTGCCTTATCTTCTCAGAACAAATGAGACAGCTTTTGAAAAGAAGTAAGAGGGGACTCACCATGGACACACATGACAAATTGCACTTGTCTTGTGCCAGTCCTGTGACTGTGCAGTTTTCTAGTCTAGAAGAGCAGGAGGATGCAGTGGAACACTTGAACGCACACTTGGATCCACTGTCAGTTGTTGGACAAAAAATCAAGGTAGACATGTCAGACAGGAAAGACCTGACAGACACCACAAAGGAAGAAAAGACTTTTTACTCTAAAAAAACATCTCAAGGAACAGGGAACCCAATGAAACATGCTGGGATATCTTGCGTGACCTCAGAGTGTGCCAGGCTGTATGAGGCAAAGATGAATGATGTTTGTGCTGTCAAAAAGGTTCCATCCACACCCAAGCACTTCAAGATGGATCGAGGTTACCTGAAGACTGAATCAAGTAACCATTTTGACTTCTGTCATCAAATGAAGAGGGAGATGGATGAGAGTTTCCGCAGTAAACTGAATTCAGTTGTGAAGAAATCCTGTAAAACAAAGTATAGATTCTACATATTAGTGACATCAGATGATCCCTTCTTTGAGGAAACGAAGGTAAGACAAGTTTTCAACTAACTTCCAATGCAGTATTTCCTTTAAATATGTTTACTGTAATTTTCCAAAGATATACTTTTTATAACCTACATTCTTGAACTAAACCACCCCAAATGCATTTTTTGACAACAAAACACTTATCCCTTCTACAAAAGGAGCCAGGACAAGTTTGTCTGCTACTTATTGGAGTTTAGAAGTCAACTTGGATTCATGCCACATTTTCACGGCCAGTTCCACAGCGCGTTTTCACACAGGAAAAAAAAATCTAAATATCCATGCAAACTTCCAAGACTTACCATGTAGAACAAGCTATTTCTCTGCTGTCCATCTATATGATAAATTCTTTATAATATGGCTAAATATACTGCTTTTATCACAGTGCCTGCAGAAAACACATTCTCACAGACCTCGTCACATATTGACGTGCTTGGTTATGGACTTTCCACGTCCACACACGATGTGCAAGGTATCCTTGGTGTGTTGGTTGTTGACGTTCTGGGACACCGTGTCAAGTTCTGTCTGTTAAGTGCATTGTCTTCTTTAAGATACAATTCTGTTTTCACGGGAAATTTAACGTTATATACAATCTCTTTCAAAATAAACGCACTACGTTGTTACAACACCGCAAATTGACAACCACTTGCAGTTGCAACAACTGCAAGTGGTTAGGTTTAGGAAAAAAGAACAGGGTTTAGTGGGATGTGAACACAGCTCTCTCCGGTGAAAGTCAGTGTTTGTTGGACTTACCTGCTCCACTCTGACTTTTGCCGCCTTTACTTTCATCCTTGTCCTGCCGCATTTCCCCCTTACACTGCTGGGTGCTGTTAAACTATAAAGGCAACTGGCCGTGTATCATGCTGTCTTTAAAGAATGCCTTTTTTTGTTGGTTTCTGATGCTGCAAGTCACTGCAAGATAGATTTTGTTCATTTTAGTTTTAGTTCACCTGTTAAAAGCACCTTAGTACAACCATGTGCTAAGGCTGTGTCCTTACTGCGGCGGATTGAGTTCAATACCAACCCAGGGCCTTTTGTTGCATATCGCCCCCTCTCTTTCTGCCCCCTTTCCTGTCACTCTTTGTCTGTACTGTCCAATAAAGGCAAAAGACCAGAAAATAATCTTTAAAAAAGTCAGAGACAAACAGATAAACATTGAATAGGGTGGTAATTTATGCTCGAATGACTAGTCATACCGGCCAGGCATCAAAATGTAGTGTTTCTACCACATTCTTTAACTTTCGGTGGCCTGCCACACCCAAACTTTTGGGACTGAAATATCTCTTTGACCATTTCTTAACAATGAATCTGTCACTCAAATGGCAATGTTGCAGTGAGTTGTTTTCTTTCTTTTCTGTTGACTTGCTGCAGTAAACTAGTCTACTTGTTTACTTGTATAGCTACTGTTAATGTTACCTAATGTGAAAGCAATTCTATGCATTTACTCAGAGTCTACGTAAATGTAACAAAACTACCAAGGTTGGCTTATATAATTAAGATTTGAATCGCTAGAGATTACATAAACATTGACTAAAATATTTTTCTGCAATTTTTGGTCAGGAATTATGATCGAAATATCAAAGTCACACTTGAAGTGTTAAGATGAAATGTTGCACTGCTAACACCAGTTTGCAAGTTTTGACGAAGATTTAGATCATGCAATAAGGCATGCCTGCTTTGTTCTTTCATTGAATTGTCATAAAGATCTACAACGAATAAAACAACTTGTGAATGCACGTCAAAAAAGCCCAGACTCCATCTTGTGGGACTCTTAATGCCCAATGTTGATAGGTTCTGTGACACAGCCAGTCAAAGTTGATTGGCCACATCTTTTAACTATGGCAGCAGCATGCGCCAAAGACAGTGACTTAACCAATGTACCGATCTGTTCCACATCACACAAGTTTCTATGATATCGCCATAATAATGTTCTACAAGAGTCACATAGCCAGCAAATCATCTGTGGTGTTAAGGAGTCTAGTGAGTTCTTCCAGAGCTAAAATATAGTCATGCTTCACCTCTTGAGCACTGATTATCAAATTATGTTGGTCTTTTTTACCACTAAGAGTTGTATTAAAGTGATAGACAACTATTAATGTTTTTTGTGCCATTTTAATGACAATGCTCGCCTTACCATGTGCAAATGATTCATCAAAATAAATTCACCCACAACACTATTTTGCAAAGGCACCGTCCATGCATCCTGGTCTTAGTGCTGCCCAAGACGACTGCGATTGGTTTAAAGAAATAAAAACAAACACTCGCAACTCGCTAACACAGCACTATGTAGATAGGTCTAGCTACATGAAACTAATCAAACACAAATACGCTTCACTAAGAAAAGGAGCATTTCTGATATTTTCCTGTAAGCCCTTATTTCTTCCTTTTTTAATAATAAAGAACTTCTGATCATAACATTTAAAAAGGGATGAGTAAATATGAGTTCAGTCTGTCATAACTGGTTTGAATCCAAACTGATCACAGCCTCTGATCTTCTTATGAGTGTTTCATAACCAAAACATACAATTTGGCAGGAGTATCATTAAAAAAACACAGATGGTTTTAAATGGGGTTATGATTCAGACATTAAACCAAGGCTAACGCATTTCCAGGTTTACATGTCTTTATTAATGTAATGTCTAATGGAAAATGGCTTTTAACGTTTTGGTAATTTCTCCTTGATTTCCAAAAGGCACAGTTAGAAGCAGAGGGCCACACAGCTGTACAGCCATCCGAGTTCTTCCTTAGTGAGGATAGTGCTTCATCTCTACTCATCATTCTCAGGAATGAAGACATTGCAGAGCACATTTGTGAGGTAACTGATCAGCTGGTGAAGAAGATCATGATGGGACTTTTGCAGTAGATAATCATGAATTAATGACTCTGCTCACCACCACCTCAGGTCCCGCGCTTGCTCGAGCTGAAAAATACACCAGGTGTGCAGTTTGCTGGAATTGACGAACCAGATGATGTCGTGAATCTCACCCATCAGGAGCTGTTCACCAGGGGTGGCTTTATAATGTTCGACAGAGCAGCACTGGAGCCCCTCAGCCTATGTATGTGCAATTTTAACTGAATACCAGCTTACTGTTGTTTAAGATGTTGTCATGAAAGCACCTTATAATTTATCCCAGTTTAACTCACAATATCATCTTTGTATGAATTTTAAGGCAACATGCAAAAAATGGCAGAAATCTTGAAAGAGCTAAGCAGAACGGGGAAGTGGAAATGGATGTTGCACTACAGAGACAGCCGTAGACTGAAGGAAAATGCAAGGTAGGGGTCAACTTTAGAAACATAACTACAAAAAAAACCCCAGTTATTTCTTACTTCCCTATATAGCAGGTGACAAGTGTTTTAAAAGTCTGTCTTTTTTCATGTTTTTCCATTCCATATATCACGCTCTTTCACATATTTTCCTTATATTTTCACAGTCATTATACAGAATGGTTACGCTGATTGTTTATTTTATAAAAGCCTTTTCATCACATTGTTGCCTGTCCAAACATTTTGTCTCTTCCCATATCCAGGTTGAGTGCAGAGGCAAAAGAGAAGAAGCAGTTCCTTAACTGGTGCCAAGAAGCTGGAATTATGGAGGTTATGCCGTACCATGAGTGTGACCTCATGTCAAGAGATCGGCCTGACTATCTGACATGTTTGGTCCGTTTGCAGGTCCAGAACATATCAGCCCGTTACCCTGTTTTTATAACTGGTGAGACACTAATGCACTAATACATTAACTGTTCCTTTACATTCAATGAGTCATATAATATTGGGGTTCAATTCGAAGATGTTGTTAGCAAGATTTTATAAACATTGCAAATATATAAGTGATATATAGAGTGATAGCTTTGAGTGCTCCGGTGCCTTAAAACCAGCAAGGTGAATTTGATCCCCAAAAGTCACATAGTGCTGGTTGAGTTTCGACACTGTCTCTGAGTTAACCTGTAAAGCTTTTATTTATTGTGCAGTGCATAAAGGAATGACATGTTTGTTTTTTTATTGTTACAGATTCAACAACTGACAGCACGTTCGGAAGGAATGGAATTTTAACAATGACTTTCAGCTCTTTCCTGATGTGTTCTCCAAGCGAAACATTTACAGCCTGAGCTGGAAAAGGTCTGATGGGCACATTTAAGTTGTGCAAATTCAAGAACACAACAATGAAAACACTCACTGAATGTGAGGAGAAACTAGAGATTTACCCACAATTTCAAAAATACTACATTTAAAGGAATACTTCACTCGCAAATGACCACTTGTGTAACAGTCACTCATCGTGTTACCTTGACTTTGTGGAGAAAACTGGTCTTCTTGCATGTCTCCATCGTGAACGGAGAATCCAAAAAAGGTAAACATGCTTCATGAGTTGAAGTAAACAGGGACCACTTTTAACAACAGCAAGACTATATCAAAACATTTGCTGACAAACTCTCACACAACTTCTGCATTATAATTCAAGTCTCATTCATCCTGTCATTTGCTCAGTGCTCCCCACACATGCATATTCACTAAATTATGATTTAAAACAAGTTAGTACAAACAGTCTCATTCACGGCCGAGTAGCATGCCTGGATATGCCCATGCATTTGAACTCTGATATGCACACGTGTGCTCAGGCCAAGAGAAAACCTGCTGTGCTGAAAAAATGAAGTTTAACGTGCATGCAAAAAAACTGCAGTTCCTCTAATGGCCACTTGAGGCTGGCTCCAGAAGCAAGTTAATCTCCATCGACCTCCATGTTAAAAGGCCCAACTTTACAGCAGAAATAAACATGTTTACAGCCTGGTATGGAAACCGTTTTGGTCTACATAAGTAATTTCCTCCTTTATGATAACTGTACAGGGGTGATTTTTTTATATAACCCCCCAGTTTTCCATTTTATTAAGGCTTAAAATTATGCATAATTAAGGGCTGGCTGCTTTGAGAAAGAGGCTCTCTGCAGATACGGTCTTTGGCATCTCCACTCCTCCACAGCTACAGCCTCTCGTCCAAATACGGTCACTTCTGGCTGCACAAAGCTAAGATGGCATCATCCCAAATGCCAAACTCAAGGCTTCAAAACATGAGTCCACAAACCAATGGGTGATGTCCATCCATTATTTTATACAATCTATTGCTCAGGCACACTCAGGGGTACTACTTGTGGGTGGAGGTGTTTTATATTGTCATGTTTAAGTGAAAATACATGTGTTTGTAATGTACTGAGCATATGGCTGGATAATTGAGACTTGGACTATACTGCACAAGTTATGTGATTGTCTGTTAACAGATGTTTTGATATAGTTTTGCTGTTGTTAAATGCGGTCCCCATTAACTTCAATTCATGAAGAATGTTCACCATTATTGGATCGTTCGCTCACCGTAGAGGCATTAGAGAAAAACAGTTTTCTTCACGACTACAAGGTAACGGTGAGTAATTGATATACAAATGGTCATTTTGCAGGTTAACAGTTCTTTTATTTTTCTTGAGTACATCAGTTCAGCTTTTTTGTATGAAGCAATAATTATTGATTTATTATTTGACATGTTTTGTGTTTGTTTCATTTCTCAACTAAGTTATCATTCAGTTAATGGATCGTGACAAAAATGCCAATATACAGGCAGGTGTACTGTATATACTGTATGCATCTTGTATTATATTTTTTATTGTTTTTTACAGTGTATATTTAGTTTTTCTTTTCAGTCCTGATCTCAAACATTTGCCGCACAATCATTATTAGTGTTTGTTTTTAGGTATAAATTGACACAATTGCGACAAAGCTAAATTAGCCTGTTTGTATATTTTATATATTTAAGTATACTACTCTTCGCTGTTTAGGTTGTTGACAGTGATTCTTAACTCATGAGTGTTGAATAGTTGGTGCACAGCAATGTAACAAACTCAGCACTTGTTTATGTTTATATTTCATGACTCTGTCAAGAGCAGTTTGACTGAGAATAAAGTGGTTTCTGTAATTGTTTTGCTTTAAAAAGAAAGAAAGAAAACATTCATACAAGCTGAAGAATGAACTACTCACACTACACTATGTGTTGCCACTCACAGATCATCCTTCCAGAAATAAGATCTATGACTGTTTACAAAAGGATGAGGTTGCTGCCATCTGGCTGTAAATAGACTCAAATGAACTGTCTTTGTGTGTAGGTAGAGTGACACACATAATGGATACATGCAATGGAAAATGAGAAGTGAGGACTTTAACCAGGAGAGGGCCTCACTGAGAATAAAACTCTCTGGATGAGACAACACTGAACATAAGTTGGATTTATCCCAGAAAATCTTACAGCACAACTCACCGAAGATCTGTTAAACTTGAGATGTGATTTTAAACCAAATTAGAATTATTTTGCCCTCCAAATTTAAATGTTAGATTGAGGTGGTGAATGGTCTGTATATGAATCAGACCAGGTTTGTAAATTTGTTGAGGAAAAAAAAAAGAGGGGGGCGGACATGAGTTTGTCTTGTAAATAAAACAACATGTTTGTAAAACTAATAGAAAATAGGACCTGAAATTAATGGAAATAAGGCAGCATGTCCAATGTCTGGCCCGAGAGCCCGTTGTGGCCTGCAGACTGCTTATAAACAGCCAGCAGCTTGTCTTTGAAAATATACTACATGTGTCATCATACAATAGTGGTCAATCAGGCAAGATCATTTTACATTTTTTACATTCAACTCACCATGCCAGGACTATCATACAATTTGGAGACATGCACCAAGAAGGAAATACATAGGCAGAAATGTGTTTTCATAAATAGATGGTAAACAAGCAAACAAATGGTTACCTAACAACAGACATTTCCTGCTATGCAGAAGACACAGCAGAGAAGCATAAAGTCGACTGCAAGGGTCATCGCTTTCAGGAGAGGTGGAGTGTTGAATACACTGGAAGATGAAACAGTACCATTTGTCTCATTTGTATGGCTTTTATTTATTTTTTTTTTTTTTGATGACCCACGTGATGCAAGAAGCAGCTAGTCCCCAGGTGCTTCCACATTTTCTAAACTGGCCTACATTTATAAAATTTTGAACACCCCTGAAATAATTTTTTTTAAAGTTAGGACAAAATTGTCTGGATTTAAATCCAGGACCACCCACTGTAGTTTAATTACCATATTATCATCATTATTCTTATTCTTATTACTGTTGTTGTTGTTTTTATTTACAGTCAAAAAAAGCACATCATATCATATTTACATTCAAGTTTATTTTATTTACAAAGCCCAATATTAATATTAATTAATCACAATTTGTCTCAGAGGCCATTACAGCATACGACCTCTCTCTGTCCTCGGACCCTCACAGCCAAAAACATCTGAATACAAATGACAGTATTAACATAACCAAGCAAAGTGCAAGACAGAAATAAATTATGTATGACAAACAAAAAAGTGCAAGTGGTCATTCAGGAATTAAGGTACAAAGACATAGGGCCTTTCAAATTTTACAGCATTTTACATATTTTTTTGTATAGAATTTTCTCATTTATAAATGCAGGTTTTATAAGAAAAAAAAGTGAAAAAAATATTTTGCCAAAATAATTAAATTATTAATCCCAAACTCTGCTTTCTTGTCCTCCAGTTGGACATCCTTTAAATCCTTGATTTTCCTTTTTTATATTTCCTTTATAAACCTTTATAATTTAAAATCATAATATTTTTGATTATTATAAGTCAACCAATATTGAAAAAAGTGTCCTAGTTAAATGTCCTAGTTAAATTACAAGTTACAGTTACAGAAAGTACAAACATTCAAATTTAAATTACACCTTTGATGTAAGAAGTCATTACATGTAAATCTCATTTATTATTTCAAAGTGAACTGCTTAGTTTAGTTACTATTATGAGACTAAATTAGATAAATAGAAATTTTGGCAGCCCAAATTTAAGAGTGTGTCCAAGTCACTGCCTGCTTGTTATTCGAAAACAACACAACAGGAAATGAAACTGGACCCACTCTCTTGCCGCTTTTTAAAAAATTAAAATAAGTATAAAGATTAGTCTTCACGCCCCGCAGAACAATAACTACTGAATATAACGTTAAACTGAATTAAACGGTTTCTGTAGTTTTGCAGAGGCTTCAGATTCAGAAACTGCAGCCGGTGTTTCCTCCAACTTGAGTGACACAGCGGATGTGAAGCGGAAACCGAAACTGATCGTCGGTGTTTTTTACACGTTTAAAACTGGTTTTGAGCAAATTCCTTCCGCCGTTCACGAAGTCTTCTTTATCCACCACTGCAGTGAACATTTAACACCAGTCCAACACGTTAACTGCGGCAGTTTGTGCCAAATATTAGCTACAAATGTGAACTAACGTGTGTACTATGACAAATGTGCTGCGCATCTTCAGACGTTGATGACCCGCTCGATCACAGCACAGCCGTGTAGGCAGACACTGATTTCTGCGCATGCGCGGTCTAGATTTCGGGGATGGGTCTATCGATGGAATCAAGATGGCGACTCTGGCAAAAGCGCCAATATATTTACTGAAGTAGATGTCCAAAATTAACCGCGGTAGCGGGTTTTCTCAAGCCCCCGAGGGCTTCCGTGAAACATGAAGACCGGGAACATGTTTTGGAAGAGGAACTGACCGGGATTAATACCGTAACAAAGTCAGCGAGATGTGCGAGAGCTATGCCCGCTCGCTACTGCGTGTTTCGGTGGCGCAGATCTGCCAGGCTCTGGGCTGGGATGCGGTTCAGCTCACTGCGTGCGATCTGCTGTCCGATGTGCTGCATCGATATATCCAGCAGTTGGCCAGGGTCTGCCATCGGTACTCTGAGCTGTGTAAGTGCTCCCTTTAGTATCTTGATTACTTTTTAAACCCGTAAACCCGAAGTAGTCGATCACGTTGTTGTTGACTGGCTCTGGTGCTGGCGCCCCCTAGCAAAGGTTGATGTGTCAAAAAGTACAGTAGCTACATGGCTAAGTAGCTTCCATGTATTGTTGTTGTTGTGGCTATGATGCCTTGCAGCTGTGGTCACTGCATTGTGCCAGTCTATGTCACGTGCATTAGTTACATAAGTACTCCTGTCTGTGAAATGATTCACTCAGTCAGTCCTGGACCTGTTGAGCGTTACTTCTTGCTCCAGGTTGAATGTCAACATTAGTCAGGGCACCTTCTTGTATGTGCAGCACAGCCACCAACATGCTGTCAAACCTTTGTCCCAGGCTTTTATCAGCCCTCAGCTCAGTGAACAAGAGGCATGCGGAGTGTGTGCTGAGGTATAATGGCTTGTTATGATGCTGCATTTCAGATGGAAGAACAGATCCAGTCCTGGACGACGTCAGCCAGGCCTTCAGACTGCTGGGGGTGAGTCTGAGTGAACTGGAGGACTACGTCCACAACCTGGAGCCTGTGGCCTTTGCCCATCAAACGCCACTCTTTCCTGTCAGCAAAAACAACCTCCTGCAGTTTCCCCAGCCTGGAGCCAGAGATGCAGAGGAAAGGAAGGATTACATTCCAGATCACATGCCACCTCTGGTCTCCTTACAAGAAGGTCAGTGCAGATAACGGCTATATGCACATCTCTGAGTGTGGCTGTGTTCAATATTTTTTACATGTTGAGATTTTATCTGCACTTTATATAGAATATACATATTACGGTACACTCACTGGCCAATATTTGTACATCTATCTGAAACTGGACTTTATACTGTGTTCAGGATGGTTATAATGATCACTTCTTTTTATAACCACTTCATTTCTATCAATGAAGGTAGAGACACCTCTCAGCCTAACACAATACAATTCAGTAACACCATAAATTACATCAGAAGAAGAAAAATATTAACTACCATGTAGGTTTCCCTTATGAGGAATTGGCTTTGGTGTTTGGTGCATGCAGTACAATAAACCTTCAATAATATGAACAACAATAATTCTTCAAAATGATCAGTGAGTTGAGTCAAACATCTTTCTAACTGCTTTAACAAAAGCTGAACTCTATAACCATCGTGAAGGTGGAATTGTATTATACTTGGGTTTTAGTTTTGGCTAGGGTTACCTAGTAAACTGGAAACTGAGCATATGAAACCATATCTTAAGATCAGGGCAAATTAGTTTGGGTAGGCCACCATAGTAATCTGTATATGTGTCAGAACTACAGATGAAACTGTATGAAAATGTCATGACATGAATTGACCAAATTTATCACAGTTATCATAACAGAAGAAATGTGCTAAAAATAGAGCTGCAGCTAATGACTATTTTCATTGTCGATTAATGTCTTGATTCTGTTGATTATTTTTTCTGTTGATTGATTAGTTGTTTGGTCTATAAAATGTTAGAAAATGGTGAAAAATGGCGATGAGTGTTTTTGGAAGCCTGAGATGATGTCCTCAAATTTCTTGTTTGGTCCACACAACCCTAAAGATATTCAGTATATTGTCATAGAGAAGTAAAGAAACCAGAATATAATCACATTTATGACGCTGGAATTAGAGAATTTTGACTTTATTCCCTTAAAAAATGACTTAAATCAGTTACTTGATTCTCATATTAGTTGGCGATTAATTTAATAATTGACAATTAAGCAATAAATTGTTGCAGCTCTAGCTGAAAATATTCAAATATACTGATGCACACACCGAAATCACCACCACAAGTAAAATCAGTAGCAATTTGCATTTTTGTTTGCATGAACACTAAAATAATAACAATAGCCAATACCTCATGTAAACATATAAGTTGGCACCATTTTGCCATGCATCTGGGACACTGTTGCTACTTTTGGTTTATGCTGGACGGTGAGTTTTTCAAAGCTTGGTGATCAAACACAGTTTTAATGATAATTGAAATTTTAAACGGTAGTACTTACTGTAAAGAATTATAGCGCAGTTTGTTATGAAACCAGTAACTGTTAAATCCCTTAATAAATCACGTGCTGTGGTTGTGAAAATCCTTGGATGTTAAAATTGAAAACAGAGCTCAACTAATATTTTATCCCTTTCCTCTCCAGAAGAGGAGGAGGAGGAGGTCCTTGCTGACATGGGCACCTCAGCCGAAGCTATGCAGGTGGCGCTGGAAGAGGACGAGGAGGAAATGGACGAAGACGAGACGGTTAATGATGAGAACCACCCACTGAAGAGGCACCTAGACAGTCCTGACGCAGCTATGGGCATGATGCCTACCTCCAAGAGACCACGCATGTACCCTGGCCTCAGCCCAGAATGGGGGGTTGAGCCCAGGGAGCCCCTTACCTCTCTCAACCCTCAACGTGTTCCCCCAGGCATGCTGCCTTCTCATGATAGCCTTGACCCCCTGTCACCTGAAACACCTTCTGGAGCTCTGCCTTCCTTCAGACCTCAGCCAGCAGTACCAAAACACTCTGATCAAAAGGGCCTCACCACTCCAGGAAGAAAGCCTAAAGTCTCATCCCCTGGCAGACAACGGACTAAGTCCCCAAAAGGGGTCATACCGGTTCCGGTGGGTAGTAGTCCCATCCATTCTCCAAAACCGTCTAAGGAAAGGAAGAAATCCCCAGGGAGGACAAAGAGTCCTAAAAGCCCCAAGAGCCCGAAGGTGGCTTCAGCCAAAGCATCTCAAGCCCAGAGCAAGACAGATGGTGTGCACAAGCTACCGCTGTCTGCGCTGAGTGAGAGGATGGGCAAAGAGAACATCCATATGCGTCAGAACATAGAGGACAGGGAGTTGGCTGAGGGCCCCTTCAAGAAACTAGAGCCTGATCACGCAGCTATCGATGACTCCATTGATGCTGTGATTGCCAGAGCATGTGCTGAACGGGAGCCTGATCCTTTTGCTTTCTCTTCGGGCTCTGATTCAGACAGTAATGGATTCTCCAGCCCGAGGAGGCTGACCATCATGGAACCGTCTATACCTAAGCTCCCGACAGGGGCCAGCATCTCTATAAAAGACACGTCAACGCCACTTCACCTACAGACACACACAAGCCTTGGAAATTGGACTATGGATGATTCAATCAATGAGGTGATCCGAAAGGTCAACCAAGGGGGTCCATCCGCACCCCTGCCAAACCTAGGAGATTATGTCTCATCAGGATCAGCCTCACCACCTACTCCTGAACCTCTACTCAAGGTGTTTGAGGAGAAGAACAAGATTGTGTCATCAGTAGAGGTCAAGAAAAAACTGAAGAAGGAGCTTAAAACTAAAATGAAAAAGAAGGAGAAAGACAAGCCGAAAGACAAAGACCGTGAAAAGGATAAGGGCAAGCTGAAAGAGAAGAACAAGGATAAGAACAAGGATAAAAACAAGGACTTTACCAAGGATGGCAAGATGCCCTGGAAGGAGTTTGGACTGAAAGATGATGAGCACTTCCCTCAGCGAGACTTTACTCTGCCTGAGGGCTCCATCAAGATAAAAAACAGAGACGGAGATGGCCCTAAGAAGGAGAAGGAGAAACACAAAGACAAGAAGAAGGATAAAGAAAAAAGCAAAAAGGACAAAGATAAGAGGGACAAAGGTAAAGACCGGAACAAAGAGGACAGGCAGAAACAATCTGCGTTAGCCCCCTTCGCTCTGGGTGAAATCCCGCCACTGTTCAGCCCCTCCGCCTGCCTGCGCATCCCCTCCATGCTCCCTCCTTTGGCCCCCATCCTCCAGGATAAGGACGTAAAGACCAAGGAGAAGGACAAGAAGAAAGACAAGAAGGAGAAGAAGAAAAAGAAAGACAAGGAGAAGGACAAGGAGCGTGAGAAGGCCAAAGAAAAGGAGAGGGAGAAAGAGGAGAAGAGGAAAGAGAAGGAGAGGGAAAAGGAAAAACGAGAAAAGGAGAAGGAGAAAGAAAAAGAGAGGATTCGACTGGAGAAGGTAACTTTTATTTTGTTTGGTGTGTCATTATGTGTCCGTTTTAGAGTGTAACTGATATTTAACTTAAAGTCCTTCCTGTCCTCTAGGTGAAAGTGGACACTCCAGCAGCTCTGCCATCTCCAGTCATCCCCAGATTGACGCTCAGGGTGGGAGCAGGCCAGGACAAAATGTAAGCACTGAATGAAAGTTTATTATTTCTGGTAATATTTCTCTTTGCATGTTACAAGAAATCCTCTTTTTAATCCTCTATTTAAAGGGCCAGTGTGTAATATTTGGCATGGTTTATTGTCAGTCTGAATCTGAATCTGAATATTCTACCCATTAATATGTTTATACAAGTGTATGATTGCTATAAAATAAAATTCGTTTGGTTTTCGTAGCCTTATAATTATGCTTTTACATATATATACAGTACAGGCCAAAAGTTTGGACACACCTTCTCATTCAATGCGTTTTCTTTATTTTCATGACTATTTACATTGTAGATTCTCACTGAAGGCATCAAAACTATGAATGAACACGTGTGGAGTTATGTACTTAACAAAAAAAGGTGAAATAACTGAAAACATGTTTTATATTCTAGTTTCTTCAAAATAGCCACCCTTTGCTCTGATTACTGCTTTGCACACTCTTGGCATTCTCTCCATGAGCTTCAAGAGGTAGTCACCTGAAATGGTTTTCCAACAGTCTTGAAGGAGTTCCCAGAGGTGTTTAGCACTTGTTGGCCCCTTTGCCTTCACTCTGCGGTCCAGCTCACCCCAAACCATCTCGATTGGGTTCAGGTCCAGTGACTGTGGAGGCCAGGTCATCTGCCGCAGCACTCCATCACTCTCCTTCTTGGTCAAATAGCCCTTACACAGCCTGGAGGTGTGTTTGGGGTCATTGTCCTGTTGAAAAATAAATGATCGTCCAACTAAACGCAAACCGGATGGGATGGCATGTCGCTGCAGGATGCTGTGGTAGCCATGCTGGTTCAGTGTGCCTTCAATTTTGAATAAATCCCCAACAGTGTCACCAGCAAAACACCCCCACACCATCACACCTCCTCCTCCATGCTTCACAGTGGGAACCAGGCATGTGGAATCCATCCGTTCACCTTTTCTGCGTCTCACAAAGACACGGCGGTTGGAACCAAAGATCTCAAGTTTGGACTCATCAGACCAAAGCACAGATTTCCACTGGTCTAATGTCCATTCCTTGTGTTTCTTGGCCCAAACAAATCTCCTCTGCTTGTTGCCTCTCCTTAGCAGTGGTTTCCTAGCAGCTATTTGACCATGAAGGCCTGATTCGCGCAGTCTCCTCTTAACAGTTGTTCTAGAGATGGGTCTGCTGCTAGAACTCTGTGTGGCATTCATCTGGTCTCTGATCTGAGCTGCTGTTAACTTGCGATTTCTGAGGCTGGTGACTCGGATGAACTTATCCTCAGAAGCAGAGGTGACTCTTGGTCTTCCTTTCCTGGGTCGGTCCTCATGTGTGCCAGTTTCGTTGTAGCGCTTGATGGTTTTTGCGACTCCACTTGGGGACACATTTAAAGTTTTTGCAATTTTCCGGACTGACTGACCTTCATTTCTTAAAGTAATGATGGCCACTCGTTTTTCTTTAGTTAGCTGATTGGTTCTTGCCATAATATGAATTTTAACAGTTGTCCAATAGGGCTGTCAGCTGTGTATTAACCTGACTTCTGCACAACACAACTGATGGTCCCAACCTCATTGATAAAGCAAGAAATTCCACTAATCAACCCTGATAAGGCACACCTGTGAAGTGGAAACCATTTCAGGTGACTACCTTTTGAAGCTCATGGAGAGAATGCCAAGAGTGTGCAAAGCAGTAATCAGAGCAAAGGGTGGCTATTTTGAAGAAACTAGAATATAAAACATGTTTTCAGTTATTTCACCTTTTTTTGTTAAGTACATAACTCCACATGTGTTCATTCATAGTTTTGATGCCTTCAGTGAGAATCTACAATGTAAATAGTCATGAAAATAAAGAAAACGCATTGAATGAGAAGGTGTGTCCAAACTTTTGGCCTGTACTGTGTATATATATATATATATATATATATAGCAAGGGCCTTGCTTTAGAGAGGTCGCCATTTTGCGCCGTATGTATGTACGGCAGACCGAGTGGACAATCCAGCCAGCCAGAGAACGCGTTTCACGTGCATAAATGAACCAACGAAGACACCGGAAGGAAGGAAGAAGGAGGAGGAAACAGCACAGAGTGTTAGTAGTTCGTCAATAGAGAGTAGTGAAAAGTTTTTTTAGTTATAAAGTTTGCGAATGGACCACACTTACCACGCAACAGGAGAGAATGAACCCGAACCGTCATCTGCGAGGAAAAGAAGACGCAACTTCACTCCTTGTGATGCACTCTCTGCGGCACTTTTCCTCCTGGTGATATATCTCCCCAACAATGGCAGCAGTAGCACCGAATCCCATTCTGTGCATTCAGCCTCTCTTCTCGCCCGCTCAGCATGAAACACATGGAGTTCCTCATCTGTATGCTCCGGCTCAAACAGGTATGGCTCTGGGTCTGTGTCCGCTACAAGAAACTCTTCAAAATCGCGTTCAAAGTCGTCCATTGCAGCTACTATAGTCCGGAGATATTGCTAGGCTAAATAAACAGCTGAGCTCTGTTTACCGGCTACGCTGTCAGTCAGTGTGCGGGCTGGAGATTGGCAGAGCAGAGAGGGGAGGGGGGTCCCCACTCGGTATGGTAAACGAGTATGTGTGTAAAGTTATGAAGTGTGTCTGTTATGCTAGAAGAGTCAGAGTTTGGGACGGAGTCTTTTACCCCCTGGAGTGTTACCAGAGTATCTGGAGTGCTCAAATAAACGGGCCTTTTTCCCGAACGCTCCTCTGGTCTCCTGCTCGTGAGGGATTCATTACAATATCATAACATGGTTTAGATTTCTAAATAAACATTCACCTCCTCGCTAGATAGACCTACTCCTGAAAAAGTCGTGCGCAAGGCTTTTTGTTCCTACGAGGCCACCGTCATTTACCCGACGGGAGGGGTGAGCGAGTGAGCCCTGCAATCTAGAATTTGACCACTGATGTCACTGTTTTCAACCCATTTTACACACTGGCCCTTTAAAGAAAAAAAAAAACATGAAGAAATGTGAAGAACATGTGAAGTAGCATTATATTTTTATATTTTTTATTATTATCGCTAGTATCACAGCAGTTTAGTAAACAATACATAAAGCTTTTATCAAATGCCTGTTCAGATTCAGTGTTGTTTACTTATTTTTGATTTTAAAAAAGTCCCTGATTTAAGTTTAAAGTGTTACTAATTGTAGATTATTTAATTAGGCAAAGTTCTTAACATCTGAAAAAGTTTGGCGTCTTCTGTTACATGGAAAAGGGGATTCTGTAGGACAGGGTATGTTTGTGTTACTTATTGAGTATTTTAAAAAGTATGTTGAGGTATCTATGTCATAACTAAAACACACATATAAATAAGTTAAAATAGACATCACGTAGTTTAAAAAATGTTCAAAATCTAGCTAGAGTTCTTTATTATCATATACAAAACAGTTATAGAGAAGCAGACATTGGTGATCTTGGATCTCAGGCTCCCTCTAACAATTAAAATTGAATAAATGTTAATTAAATGTATAAAAAGAGAGAATCCAAAATAGAAAATAGCGCAAGTTAAAAATATAAGGATAAAATAAATTTAAAAAAAATAATTAATTTTGGTCTGCAGATAGAAATAAGAACAGCATGTATTAATCTACAAATTCATGTAAATAAAGTCACAGCCTCTCACAGAAAATGGCAGATACTTAAATAGTACAGTGCAAAACATTACAATAAAGTAATTTAACATAACTTAGACACTTCTGGGCCCGAAAAAGGTGTAGGCTGAAACTACAGCTTCTATCACCTACCTTTTAAACAACACATCAAATTCAGCAATGAATGACAAAATATAAACATAAATAAAACATACTATAAATGAAATTAATAATATTATTAAATAATACTCTCATATTAAATAAAAACATACATTTGTGGTAGGTGGTAATTGCAATGAATATACTGAATGTAAACAGGAACGTAGTAGATGTATATGCATAATGAGAAGCATAAATATATATATCTATGTATAATTACAGAGGTAGGGCTGGGCAACATTTAAAAAATTACGGTACCAGTACCCTTAAAAGTGATACTAGTTTACTGATACCAGTAGAGTATGTCATTTTATACCTTTTTTTTTTTGTACTCCATTTGATACCCCTCATGTGAATGGAAGCATTCACTTGCATAAAATGCCACCACTGCCCAAATGCAGGTATTGTTTGACTGGAGAAGTTTAAATACTACTTAGTACTGGATTATTTTGGTCAATACCTTAAAGGTATGGAGTACAGATACCCAGCCCTATACAGAGGTGTAAACAACTTGTGAAACAGTAAGTGAAAGTATATAAATAGTAAAGATTCAAAACGTGTTGAGCATGTTCGGAGAATATTATCGCTACATATTTCATTCACTTGGTTTTTGAAATTTTGATGATGGCTCATATTCTTTAAATTATATAGCTTACATCGAGATATTCAAGTCTCCTATTTGTATTAACTTGTTTCTGTCTCTGTCCGCCACCAGTGTCATCAGCAAGGTGGTTCCAAATTCAGAGCCCAAGACGCCGGCACCCAAGACCCCCGCTGCCAAGTCTGGACCTGGGAATCGCCCTCGGACGCCCCCTCCGCCCCCGATGCTCACCCCAGTCGTCCCCACTCTGCCCCCACCTCCGTCTCCGCTTCCACCGGCTCCTGCCCCATCATCGCTGCTCCCCACCGTCCCGATGCTCTCTCCCGCCGCATCCTTCAAAACACCGGTCCGCAGCGTAGTAACTGAGACTGTCAGTACATACGTGGTGAGAGCTCGTACTCTAGACTGCTCTTTATTTACTGGTGCACATGATAACAGTATTTTCATATAGAGTGGTTCATATTTAAGAGTTGGATGTTTTTATTTTAGATCCGAGATGAATGGGGAAACCAGATCTGGATTTGTCCTGGATGCAACAAACCTGATGATGGCAGCCCCATGATAGGATGTGATGACTGTGATGATTGGTATCATTGGTAAGAGACTTAATTCTTTTTTCTTTTCTGGCCCAATAACTCACTTTGTACTGTGTTAGTTTTTATATAAGATAATAGTTTTGCATAGTTAACAGTTAAGTTTTAATTGTTACCATGAACTACAGCTTTAATTCACAGATTTTTGTGCTTGTTTTGGGATTTTAATGCTACACAAAGTTCATGGTTTGATACATATTCGGTACAGCAGTTAAAACAAAAGCACTTGTTTTAAAAAGTACCAAAATGATTGCTTATTGGCCATTGAAAGACTCAAGCCCTGTAATAGAACCATTCGAGTGATGGTGTCGCCACCAGTTTAGCTTGTTTGGTTGTTTTCAGAGAGGTAATGTCACCAAACGTCAAGTCACTAGGTCACCACACAGCTTTGTTTCCCTTCCACTATTTGTCCAGTGTCATTTTATCTGACTGGGGGACCATAATGCTTCCAAATGATAGATCTAAATGACATCTTCAAGCTCTGGTCTCTCATTTGTCATTTGTAATCTTTAATTATCCCACTGCCAAAGATGTATGGATATAACTGTCTCTCTAGAAATGTTCCACACTCGCTAAATGTAATAAATAAGGGCATAAAAATGCCAAACAAAGAAGTACTGCATGAAGCATCCTTATATTTTTTGGAATACCTGTAGTTGAATATGACAGCTTTTCCATGGTCAGGCACCATGACAGGCTCTTCACACATTGATAAACAGCTGATGCTTCAGGTTTTTCCGATTTAAGAATAACTTAAGCTTATTTGACAGTAATTATTTCGTTAACTGGGCCTATCCTGAACTGAAGAAAGTCTCAAATTGAAATTAAACGCACAGTATGTAATTTCGGCCACTTTGGGTTTCTCAATCAAAACAATAACATAGGACAGATTTTGACGATGTCATGAAGTAGCATCACAGGAGTTTTTTGTCTTCATTGTCAAATAACCAATAATGCAGATGCAAATCATGCTCTTAGATGAGTAAATGTATTAAAGTTTTAATCACGTTAAGTTTAGTCAGGTTATGTAATTTCATTCCAGTGAAATAGCTGATAATAACATTAGCTTACGTAACGTTTACTTTCTAACTTACCATAATATAAGTTGACTACCCTAACAGCTACTGTAGCTAACCTTATTTAGGGAATTCAGTCAAGGGGTAGCCCTGCGCCCTCATCTGTGGTCTAAACAGTCATGCTAAAAATACCGTTATGAGCGTGTTGAATGGATATAAGATCACCATACCCATTAGCTTGGCAGCTGACATGAACTACTTGTCGTAGTAGCACATTATCATAGGCTGCATCGATATTGAAATAGCCTTTCATGTCAATAAATTAGGTCTCTGCTGGATAACTGTGTTGCAAAATGGCATGCAGTTAAAAAAATAATAATAATATTGTGTGGCAAAAATGCATTAGTGAGCAAAATTTAGTGACACCATATGATTTACGATGACATATCATCTGGTGTTTCCCTGGAAGTTAGAGTAAGTAGAGGGGTTAAATGGGATGTGATGCCATTGACAGGTGACCAGATAAATGCACTGTTACTTGGAAAAAAATTACAGATTTGTCTGAGTTTGAATGTTCAAAGGCAAATACACAACTTAAAGTATATAAAACAGGTCTAATCGGTTTTAACATTTTAATGCAAAAATGTACCTTTAATGTCCTTTACCGTTCTGGACTAAGACATGTGGTGTTAGACGTCCATCCATTTTCATCCGCTTATCCGAAACCGAGTTGTGGAGGCAGCAGGCTGAGCGAAGTACCTCAGATGTCCCTCTCCCCAGTGACACTTTCCAGCTTCTTTTGGGGTATTTTAAGGCGTTCCCAGGCCAGATGAGATATGTAATCCCTCCAGCGTGTTCTGGGTCTGCCTCGGGGCCTCCTAACGGTTGGATGTGCCCTGAACACCATTAACCAGAGGCGTTCAGGAGGCATCTTGATGAGATGCCCAAACCACCTCAAGTAACCCCTTTCGACTCGAAGGAGCAGCAGCTCTACTCCAACCTCCCCTCTGATGTCTGAGCTCCTTACCCTTTCTCTAAGGTTCAGCCCAGCCACCCCACGAAGGAAACTCATTTCGGCCACTTGTATCCGTGATCTCATTCTTTCAGTCACTACCCAGACCTCATGACCATAGGTGAGGGTTGGGACATTGTTGGACCGGTAAATCAAAAGCTTCACCTTCTAACTCAGCTCCCTCTTCACCACGACAGTCCAGCACAGTGTCCTCATCGCTGCAGGCGCCGTGTCAAACCACCTATCTATCTTGTGGTGTTAAAAACCTCAGTAGAAATGTAAAAACAGCTGCATCCTCTGCATCCTTTCACTAACCTGAACCCTCCTCTTCTTCTCTTGTGTGCTCAGGCCTTGTGTCGGGATCCTCACGGCCCCTCCGGAGGACCAGCAGTGGTTCTGTGTTAAATGTTCCAGCAAGAAGAAGGACAAAAAACACAAGAAACGGAAACACAAACTGCATTGAGACTATGCAAAAAGCACATATTTTGGACTTTTTTTGGACTTGAAGCCATCACTGAACACTCGTGGCACTGCTGTAACATAATAATAAAAAAAAAAAGAAAGTTTAAAACTGTGGCTGAAACTAACATCCGATGATTTTTTTTAAATGACGTCAGCCATGATGCATTGTGAGTTGGTATGAAAAAAAAAGGCTTTAACCAGCACATATCCAGCCTTAGTTCTCACATGAGCTCTGTGGTTTTCCCCTTTTCACCTGTAAATCGTTTGCTTGTTGTTTTGGATGTCCAGTCGAAGGAGATCATGACAGTTATGTTTGTATAAGGAGGCTTTGACAGTTTGTCTCAGACGAGCTCAACAAAGCAGAGAACCAGGGATCAACAAACATCCATCTTCTTTATTTCTGTTTCCCAACCAACAAGTCAAACCCCTCCCCTGGTTTTCTGCAGTATCATTGAAATGTCATGTATATAAGGATGACGGCATCAGGTGTGTATAAATGTGTCAATACCAACTTCCAAGCCAAGTGCATTTTCTTCTTAGAATTCTGACTTGTTAAAAATCCATTTTCAGATATTGGTTTTTAACTCGAATGATTTTCTGTAATTTCTGTACATTTTTTAAATTTAAAGTTTGTATTTTTATTTTTTTCTTCACATGGATTTGTCCTGGAGTTAATACTGTAGCTGTGCTTGTAATGTAATTCATTTCGCTGATATTTCAATATTAAAGATGAACGGTCTGTGTACTCACAGACTTTACGACGTAAATCTCATTACCATCACAACTGTACCTGTAATTTTCTGTCACCCCCTCTTCTGTGCATCCTTATTTAATTTTTAACCTGGACAGACTTCTCTAAAAGAAACCAATTTCCAGTAGCTGATTGTTTGCATTTGCTTGACAAATAGAAAAGATTGGAAATATTTTAACAAACCGAGTTTCAGATGAATTTTTGTTCTCGCTCATTTCACTCCTGATGACAAAACAATTTGTCTTCGCACTGTGCAGCTGGTTGCAGATCAAATCCAGGATCCTCCCTTGCAGCAGTCTGTGCAATGCATTAGCCTAGATTTGGGGCTATTCTGCTGAGTTGTCATCCTGCATTTCACCTACATGAGATATGTGGGAGAGCTCTTGGCAGTCACGTTGCACCGGGTGGCATTTTTTTAAGAGATCGATTGTGGAAAGCGAGGAGCTGTTTTTTTTCGTCTCTTTCAGTGTCTGACAGTGTCTCCTGTGCCGTTTGCTGCAAAGTTGTTTTTGCTTTTCCCTCCATGACCACACGGTGTCATTCTTCAAGCACACACCCTATAGCACGCCGCTCAGTCATGACATGTACAGACACCACAGCAGGCTCACACAAAAATGTAGGAAATAAGAATGTAAGAAATGTGACTGGTGTCTCCAGTTGATGCATGTGGAATCCATATCTCGTACGTAGAACCAGCGCCACAAGTGCCATCCTTCACGACAGTATCTATAGATGACTGAGACTACAAATAGGATTTACAGTCCCTCAGCAGCTATTTGGACCTAGATCTCTATAGAACTGAATGTGAGGTCGTAAAGCGTGTCTCCCCAGTTATGAGTGGACTATCATTTTTATGAGTTTTGCACGTCTGATCCAACTTTTTATATTCTTTGAAATCATATGCTCCGTGAACGGTTTGCAACTGTATATCTATAGCGGACAGTTTTATTACCAGTCAAGCTTGACTTTACATACTGAACACTGAAAGGTCTAGATGTTTATCAGAGTCTCTTCTATTTATTTCTGGGAACAATCAGCAGACCGGTGCTGGCTCGACCTGAGAAGTCTACGTGGTTGATGCTATAGCACATCAGAAGGTTATCTTGGTGCAAAACCTTTAAATGATTTATGAACAGTTGCGGTATAGAGTCAGTTGTGTGACAGAGTGGTGTGATGTGCAGAGGAGCATTGTTCTGAATGAGCTGCCAGAGAGCTAAAGCCCATTAAAGTCGTTCTACCTACTAAAGGTAAAAGCATGGATTAGTTTAATTCAGTCTTGTTGAAACATTACTCTCCAACTCTGCTATATATAAGGCAGATTTTTGTGTCTTGATTGCTTTTAAAAACTTAAATCATGACCACACTCAGTCTTTCTACTGTGGCTCAAAAGAAAAAAATCAGTTTTATCCTCATTTAATTGCAGACAATTGTGGCAGACCTGATCACTGACTTATTTCATGTGTGCAGTCACAGACAAGTTGTACTTAAGTAATAAACAGGATTAAACCGCAGGCCCTCAGATCAGGTACAAATGCTTAGTTTCATTTATACCTCCTTTAATTTCCTTTTTGTCAAAATGAGTTTAACTCTTCTGCACGAAAGAAACCTTCCACTGATCCTAATCTTTTCTTTTTGGTTTATACTTGCACTCACCTTTTGGCAAAATGTAGATTAACCTAACTCGCACTAACCTACCATATTCCCAGTTGTTGCAGATCCTCCTATAGGCAACGTAGGCCACAACCTGGAGAGAGTATGAAGGCTCTGACAAACCAAGCTGACGGATGGCTGTCAGTGAGTGGCTTTGCGGTGTGCCCCACACAATTGGCCCTTGTCAGCTTTTTTTCCATCTGATTCAGCCTGTTGAATAGATGTCGGAACCTGTCAGTGAATGAAATCACAAATCTGATTGGCAGTTCCACACACTGCACCAGAAGAGAAACTGAAGTGAGGAACGTAAACAAACAGCAAAGTCAAGATGGTGAGACCAAAACAACCTTGTAACATGAGGTGAGATTATTTTTTTTTTAGCCAAAAGGCTCTGTAGCAGAAACATTTCATGATGGTTTGTGTTTTTGCTCTGTTCTTTCAACAGATAATGTGCTAACTGGCTAACTAGTACCCTGACGGTCTTCTGGTTTCTCTTTTTGAATGACGATTACAGACTACCACCATCTACTGATGTAGAGAGTTAACTCCTCTCATGCAGGCGCAGAAGGTAAGTGCCGGTTGGCCGTTAGGTGTAGTCTTTGCAGTGTGTTCATGTGCAACTTCTTGGCCAAGACACATGTGCCGATGCAACACTAGTTCTTTGATCTCAGTTTGGCGCGTCTGGGCCTTTAGAATAAGAGAAAATAAGCAGGCAGAATCCATTCTGGGCTGCAGTTCAAAAGCAAGGAGATGAAAACTCCAGATTTGCAGATATTTAATTCTCTCAATGTTAGTTATAAAGTATTAGTTTGTTAGTGAAGTTGTTTATTTGTGTTGATGTCTTATTAGCTCCTGTTCCTGATAGTGATAACAAGATGGAGGGGGATTGCCTGCTTGGGGCATCAAATGTGCTAGGTACAGCACTGCATATTCCGACAATAAACCTACCTACATGTACTCAGTACTACATACCTTTATAATTACCTGCAATGCTTGAATAAGAAAAGGATGATTTGTCCAAAAATCTATCAAAACTTGGTTAAAAAATGTCTTGTCTGAAAGGTCCAGTGTGTCGGATGTGGTGGCATTTACTGGTGAGGTTGCAGATTGCCACCTACTTAAACTTATCCTGTATGTAGGAGAACTACGGTGGCCTGCATGAAAGTGTGAATGGCCCTATCTAAAGCCAATGTTTTATTTGTCTGTTCCATGCTACTGCAGAAACAACATGGCAGACTACATGGAAGAGGACCTGATATATATGGCTCATTCTATGATAACGAAAACACAAGGACTCTTATTTTCAGGTGATTATAAATGAATGAAAACGTAGTTATGAAAATTATATTTCATTTCTGACGATAGGTGCCCCTAGATTTTGCACACTGGACCTTAAAAAGCATTAGCTGTATGTGTCTGATACCTGCAGACACCCTGTCAGATACCTTAATTAAACATGAATGCTTCATTTATCTGTAGTTGGACAGCACACCGGACTCATTCACTTATTGAACTTGTGAACTGTTCCTTTTACTTACTCGCCTCTCTCTCTCTTTGAGTGTGTTCCTGCCATAAATGGCTCTGATGGAAATCTACTCAGTGTCTTCCGATAACAGTGAATCAAAGAGGAAGTGGAAAAAGTGATGTGTGGCCGAAGTAAAAGGGGAAGTAAAATGACTTCTGCCCATGCAAAACAAGCTGACATTTCAATGTGGTGTTGCTTTTTATCATACGAGACGCATCCACTCATGCAAGCCCACACGAACAGTCATTTCACACAGAGTCAGAAATAGAGTATATTAATAAATAAATGCGTGATGCAGCACTTCCGTGATGAATTGTTTGCAGATAAGTGAAGTTTTAACCCAAAGGTTATTGTTGAGAGGCCGATGAGACTTTGTGCAAATTAAAATGTCAAGCAGGTCATAGATAGCTGCTTCCTCTAATGCTAAAATGCTAACTGCACTCACTGTCTCTCTCCCTCTTCAATCACACATGCTGGTGTCAGGTCTCGTACAGTCGGAGCTTGTTGCTAGCATCTGTTGGATCATAAATTTTGCTGCCCAGTGCCAGCAAAGATAGAGCTCTGCCACGTCTGACATAAAGAGGATAAAGTCTTTATTTCTTATAAGGTAAAGAATGTTTCCACCTTGTTCAGATGCATCTACTCTGCCTCAAAAACAGTTTTAATTCTGATGTAATGCAGAATATGAATTTAACTTCTTCAATGTCAAAACTCACGTTGTGCAGCGCTGTGCATTAGTGCAGAACACAATGTGCATCCGTTCGGAACAGTTTCAGTTTTAATCCACATAAACACAGACGGTATTTGTTTGTGCAATCAGTCCCAAGAGAACCCACAAGTGGTAAAAAGGGAAAGCTAATGGCTGCTTTCACTCATCAGGAGGCCACCTGCAGCGCCATAAACATGTGTTGCTATTTGACTTATTATATGACATGCATGGATGCGTTATTTCTTCATGCACTGAGACCTGCTAACAACACCTTTCTCTTCACTGTGGACTTAAACAGGATGTGGTTGTTTTCTCGCAGCAATGCATCTTTGCTGCTGCAGCTTTCACAAGCTACACATGCGTTCTACGCAGCATTCACGTGCCATTTTGTGGTGTATTATTTTACCTCTGCAACCTCTTTAGAATGAGGGTTAAGCTGGAGAGCATGCGTGCACACTGTATGATCATACTGAGCATTTTTTTTTATGCTCTTACATGTTGTTAGATCAGAGCTCTCTGAGATTCTGTGCTCAACATGATGCCCGTAGCACTGACAGTCATACTAAGCAGCAACACATCATAAAGAGCTGGGTTTCAACATCAGTGTTTAAAATATTCATGTCAGCAGAAAAGAGCAGCGGCTGAAATGAAGAGGGGTTTTTGTGCCGTGATGATCAGAGGAAGTGGAACCCCTTCATACTGGTCTTCTCAGCTATGATACGAGCACACACCGCCGTGACCCTGTTTCCGATGACTTTCCTACTTAATGTCACATTACTCTAACAGGACACAGCACCTATGGGAGGATGAGGCCTAGATTTGATTTCTCCTGGGTTTTGTGCAAAGATCATTGTGACAAATTGCTTTCGAATTTTTAATCTCGTGGCAAAGTGACAGCAAAACATGCCTCCACCGTGTTCCCAGCTGTATGGCTCAGAACACAGGCAAATGAGCTCTGTCCAATGCAAATTAACATGCAATGAGTGTTGTTTTAAAGCACTCTGTTGTTGAGCCTCTTCAATAGGTCATCCGTTGATGATTCAGGTTTCCAGTAATTTCATTGTAATGTGGAGAACCATTTTGTATCTTAGATCATTCTGCAGAATTGTATGCACGTCATGATGCTTTGGAGTACTGTAGGTGGGCTCATAGGTGGGCCTGGAGCAGAGTCACAGGCAGTGTTTGCAGGTTTATCAGTGGTAGATTGGCTTCAGTCTGAAATTGTGAAGAGCCGGGGCTGTACTGTAACCTGTCCTTATTTAACATGCTGACTTCTATGTGCGCTTATATTCTAGCAGGCTATCTTTATCCCTATCCACTCCAGAATAATAATGACAGGGGCTTGTCAGCTCTCTACCTGTCACCCTCTGGTTTATCATCAGCCAGCTCATGGAGGGACAGTGACATGTACGTCCCTACAAGAGCTGAATACAGAATGGTTGCAGTATTAACCTGTGTATGTACAGGTGCTCGGTGATGATAAGCAGAGTGTTTCATGTTAAAAATACTTATGAAGGGGAGAGTTTTTAGGATATCGAGCTTGACAAACCCCCTTTGCAGGAGTGTGCCTTTCCTTGGCCTTTATTTGGAGCAGTTCACTGATTCATACATGCCAACATGCACAGGAGCGTGCCACAAAACCAGGACTTGTGGATGAGATCTTGTGGCAACTGTGTCGATGTTTCCTCTAATTTCCCCCAATCTGACAGTGGGAATAAATCATCCATGTCCAATTTGCTGAAGTTTTCCTAATATGGGTGTCAATTAGTGAAAGAGTGCTACTGTGGCCACAGCTTTACAGCCTGCAAACTGGGCTGCCGCAGGCAGCACAATGCATTAGCGCACGATGAGCTGTCAGAGAGGATTATTTCAGCCACGCCAGTCAGCGAAGGGGGTGGGCGCCGCTCTGCTGCACTAAACCGAGGAGAAAGAGTGGGCGGGAGACAGAGAAAGGGAGAGAAACACGTAGAGGAAAGAGGGAAAGAGAAGAAAGTGTCCATTACACCGGGTGGATTTTTCCAGAGCACCGATGTTGGAACACTCTTCTGAGCTGGCCCTGGTGCAGAGTTTGTATGCCAACAGCATGCGCTGTCCCCCCTCTGCGGCCGGGATCTCTGTCAGGAATGAGGACCTGCCTATGAGGTACGTTGGGGTTGGCCCCTCATTCAAATCTGGGCTAGCTTTTGTGGAGCAGCCCGTATTTGGACTGCTTCTTTGTCTGGGCTGAATATTGTCATAGGATGTATTGTTTCCAGTTGAGGCGTTCTCTCATGCTGTGACTGTGTGACTGTGGGCAGGGTGGTGTTCCTCTGGTGTCCCAATATGTTTTTTTTCCCTCTAGGATCCCAGAAACCATGTATTTGAATCTAATTAATTTGGCCTTTCATTTCAATACCATCTTCCCAAGACTGAAATGATTCAATCAGGAGGTGGTGGATTAGTTTTAAATTGTGTCAGAATAGAAAAATCAATACCTTATAGCATTCTCACATCATTACCTTCATTCTCTCTGCAAAGTTCCACACTGGCTCAGATACTTGCATGAACTACAAATAAAGAGAGGAGAATCTGTCAGTGATGCAGGTGTTTGTCTCTGAAATGAAAAAGGACAAACCCGTGTGATAAGATAGGCCTTTCTACTGAGACCAGCCCAGGACTTACTGTACTCCCTCAGTAAAACACCACAAAAGATATCAATTATCTTTAAAAGAACAAAACGACATTTACATCCATCTTGGAATTTGCATAAATTTAGAGGAACTGGAACCTGATAAGACGCTGTTATCTTGTGTGCTCGGTACATCTTGACCCAGCAGATTTCCTCTGGAGAGAAAGCATGATAAAATGAAGTTCTCTCTCCATTTTGAGAGCCTTTTGGTTGGTCGCCATTCTGCAAACGCTCTCATGAAAGGCAGAGCTGATGATAAAAAAAAAAAAAGTGTGCCTCCAAGTTGGAGGCGACGTGCTCAAAAAGACATGATGTGGCCCATTTGGGATTGAAGCTGGCCTATTTTTAAACTGTGCAGTTTGTCACGAAGGGGTACAAATTTAAATGCTGGATGATGATGATGATGATGATGATGATGGGTGAGACAAGCATGAGGGGAAAACATTTGATGTAAACAACAAAAGCATGGTACGTGTGGAGGATTATGGTGGGATTACAGTAGTAATAATCTGAGATTAAGAAAAGGAGGCTCGTATTAGAAGGTGCTAACAACTAGGCATCAGCCTCTAGAATCCACGCCAACTAACATCTCTAAGAAAAGACAAGGAGAAGCATAAACTGATGGCATTGTGAACTGTACGGACAAACTGTGCCGTATATTTTACATACCCTCGAGAGAAACAGGAGCCGCTCTCCATAAGAATCCTGCTCCTTTTCTAACAAATCTATTCAATAAGATCCCCTGAGATCTAATTGAGTCAAAGGAAATATGTGGATGCTGCAGATGGGATGACATTATTGTATTTTTCCTCCATTTTAATGAAACCTGATTCTCCAGAGAGGTTTAGACTAGCTTTTTATAGCAGCCCCTCGAGCTTAATGGTAATGCATGTTGCATAGTGGGCTCGTCTGCATGTATGGCAAAATAGGTCGCATATCTCATTATGCATACAAACCTCTTTTAGGCACTGTTTAATAGAGCATACTCTGCACTGGTGCCAAGTTGCCTTGAAATTGCTATGGATACAAGGATTAAATCAGATTTCATGAATGGGATGTTTCTTAACACTCGCTATGAATAATATTTTTGGATTGCGCAGCTGCTGGAGCAATTATGACTGATTTGACAATTAGCATAGCCCCCCCTGACTCTCTGCTATGGCAAACACTTGACAACGCCCCCCCCCCCACACCTTTCCCCACCAAGTGTAGAGGCCTCGCCCTGCAAGTCCAGCAACAAAAGAAGATAAGCTTCCCCCTCCCCCAGGGAAACAACAGCCCAGCACAAAGGGGAACCCATGACCTATGACCCTGAGTGAAGACAGCAAGGAAAAACTGCATTTTAACCACCCCACTTTTGATAAGAACAGATTTATGGACCTAACTGCATTGTAAGGCAAGCTGGAAACAGCCTTGTGTATTTGTGTAATCCAATTTAAAAGAAAAGCAGGTGCCTCATTTGGAGTCCTGAGAAAATATGGAAACAAGAGCAGCATTATTAATCTTGATGATAGTAACCTGGTTGCTATATTTAAAGATTCACAGACCTACCAATGGAGCTAATGAGGATCTGACTCTTCTAAATGTGCCATTTGCGTGTGAGAGTGCTGCAGAATCAGTCATTATAAAAAATATAATGGTGATGCCACAGGAGCTGCACCATCACAAACTACAAATAGGTCACTAAACTCTGTATATGACACCACGTGCCAGTCCCTATAGAGGCATTACAGTGATTTTACATCGGGGCAGAGGCGCTGTGAGGCTCGCTGAGCAGCAGCAGCAGCAGCAGCAGCAGAAGGCAGCATGGTTTCAGACTTTTGTTGAAAAGGCCACGCCTCTGGTTTGCTGCAGCTCGGTGTGCAGTGTGACAGCGGGCTCGCCTGAATTTATTTCAGTCGGGGACGCGAGAGAAATTAGGAGGAAGAAGCGAGGCGGATACCGGTGCCCTCTCTCTCATGCAGTTTTGAAGAAGACGCCCCCTCCCTGCACCTGTTCTGCTTCGTCTTGTCGCCCGTCTCGCAGGAGTTGAGCCTCTTGCGAGTGAGCGGACGTCTCATTGTTAGATAGACGTTGTTTTGAGCATGACTTCGGCGTACAACCTGGATTTCCACCCTCTCACCGAAAGTCGGTTAATGACTTCGAGCGACACAATGTAAGTAATCCAACTATCGATCTGCGTCGCGTTCACGTCTCCCTTTGTTAGCAGCGCAAACATTTACGAGTGTTTTAAGCGGAAAAACAACACAGTTCAAGGCGAGTTGGGAGTTAGCTACCGTTAGCTTAACTGCCAACGGGGATGCTAACGTTGCTAGCCAAACGAGCAGTGGACCGTACGCTCACCTGGAGTTGAAGTAGTTTGTCTAACTTGGCTAATAACGGAACTAACCTCAAAAGAAGTCGGTTAAGTAGATATTAACCGACTCTTAACTACAGCTGAGCACACACAATCGAGGCTAATACATATTACTCGGAGGGACAGGGGGGAAACGCAGTTTGCTAGCCTCGGTGTCGGATACGAGGCGCGCTACAATAGTCAAGTGACATGTGCCTCGGGAGATCACAGGTTTCGGTATCGGACCAGAAAAACAGCATCGATTAGCTTTTAAAACAACAACTCAGCATGTCTGTTTGTGTTACTTGTACAAACAGCATCACCGTATTGTTTGGCGGTTTAGTCAGTTGAACAAGTTTACGTTGACGTGTGCTTAATCGAAACGGTAAGTTAGGTGTTAAAACAGACAAGTGTGAACGGGTTTAAAGGAAGTGCTCCGAATAGAGTCACCGTGTCTATTTCGTGTATAGCTAGCTATTTATATGTTTAGTTGCCGACCAAAGACCGAGTTGTTTTTCAGTTTTATTGGCTAAAGCTCAACAGCAGTAGTGAAGCTTGTTTGTAGGCAGCACACGGGCTATTAGCTCTGCTCGCCTGGCGCACTCCCAGTCCCTCCCTGTCTCTGTGTTAGCCATGCTAGCTAACATCGCTAGCTGCACCTCCTGTGTGCTGTGGTACCCCCGTCCATGTTGAATATACAAGTGCTTACCCAACGGCAGAAAACACGTGGTTTGCTACATTATTGAGCCATTAATGGAAATCTTGTAACAGGGCATATACACAAGGGAGAGGAGACACTCACCGAGCACAGAGGTCCATATAATAACTCTGTCCTGTCGACATAACGCCGGCTAATCCTGTTTGACAAAAACATTTCCAAAACCACAGCCTGCTTTTACAAGACTGTTTAAAATTTAAATGTTTGCACTTTCAGGAGTGCCATCTTTATGTTGCAGTCAAACGGGCCTGGTCCTTTATGATTTCATGGTCTTGCACTAAAGGAAATGTCACAATCAAGCTGTTTTTTTTTTTGTTTCAGTATTTCCCCAAACTATTTTTTAGTTGATATGTCAGTAAGTTGTGTCAGTATGGTTGACATGAATGAGTAAAACTACTGTGATTACTAGTCAAAATGACAAGTAGTGTTTTGATAATTGATTTATTATAATTTTGCAGTCAAAAATACCCAACAGTACCTAGTTTCAACTTCCCAAATGTGAGGATTTTCTGCATTTCTTTGTCTAATGCAACAGTCAGCTGTACATCTTTTAGGTTTATGAATGTTAGTGCTGCAAAACAAGCAACTGAAGATGTATTCTTGGGCAAAAGGAAAATGATGGATGCCTTTTACCATATTTAACAGTTTAACAATTAATTGAGAAAATAAATGGCATATCAGTTGTTCATGAAAATAATTTGTCGCAGCCCAACCTTCTTATGATAATCCTAAATTAAAAACGCTTGGGGAAATTAGTGGGTGTTTATAAATAATGGATGGACTGATTTTTACAATATTTCACACTTTCACAGGATATTTTTTGGAGAATATTTCACATGTTGTATGTGGAGATAGTGAGGTGGTGATTAGATCTTGTCCCAGCTGCATTTGATTGATTTATCCCCATGATTGTTGACAGTGAGAGTGACAACGAGAGCTTAAGTGAGATCCTTTGGCAGCCAACACAGCCATAGTGCTATGTCAGTAAGCTAAGCGCCACAGTGATCCCTTTTGTTGCGGCGGGGGAGCTGTTGATCTGTGCAAAGTGTAGGATCTTGGCAGAGGGTCTGATGGGGGGGCTGCCCAGGCCAGCTGTTCTGCTCACTGTGAGGGTGGCAGCGGCGGTGGGAGAGTGCCATGCAGCCAGATGTTGAAGGCCAAGAGTAGGGGGGCTCTGATCTGGCCTGTCACCTGTTTCTCTGCTCCTGCTGCGAGCTTGGCGCTGCAATAATTACATGACTGGCTGTCCTGGAGCTGCATGCACCGCCTTGGAACACTCATAATCACGTACTGTATGTGGGGCGGTGTGATCGAAGGTTGAGCAAATTCCTCTGCAAGCCTCGCAAACAACAGATATTGCGGGACAGGGTTGCATAAGACCAGATGCACCCACCATGTCCATGAAATTGACAGTACTGAGCCGCTGTTTAGTTATTAACAAAGTACATTGCAGGGATGTTAAATCAGCAAAATAAGAAATGGGATGTCTGAGCTTGTGATTCTAAAATTGGATATCAATTAGCGCCTTTGACCTAGAAGTCAGTGTCTGCGGTTCACATGAAGTCGGATGAAAAAGCACTGCTTGAGTGGACAAGTCAAGAGTAGCAGTAATGGATTAGATTGAGGGGATGTGACAACAAGAGAAGCTCTCTTCTGGATTGACGGCTTTGTGGGGGCAGAAAGCTTCTGTGCACAGTTGTAGGCTGTGTTGGAAATCAATAATTATTTAGGCTACTATAAAGTATAAATGTACGCCTTTTTTATTTTAGTGTCCAAACCCAGAGCGGGAATTTTATGCATAACATGTTGACCTCAAAAATGACTGCAATGGAATGAAAAAACAGCATCCATAGTGTGTACAGTGCTCGCTGCTTAGAGTTACACAATTTACTGTGTCAAGTGACACAAAATGATGTTTATAAAAGTGTTTGCAACCTCATTTTACTGACTTTGCTTGCTCACTATAGTGTTAAGTATTGAGTGCCTACAATGTAGATGGTATATTAAGATGGACTCCATGACAGCTCCCCAAAAGTAAAGCCGAAACATCCCAGGTGGCTGGCTGCAGTATCGGTCATCTATGTAAGCAGACGGGACATGGACCACACTAAAAAGTCAATAGTAAAAGGCAGATAATTCTCCCCCAAAGATGGTTTCTGACATTTTAGGTAGTTCTTATCACACTGATGTAAGTTCAAGTGTTTGTTTATCTGGTAAGTCAGGCTTTAATTAGTTATTTGAAGCTATAAAAGGGGATTTGACACCATGATGATGGCTAAATGTGCTTATGATCAATGGCGCTGCTCGGTTGGATGGTAGAATACGTGGGAACTTAATACTGCAGAGATCACCACTGCAAACTTTGGCTCCAAATGATGTCGCTAGTGCTATCACTAGGATGTATCCTGGATATTTGGCTTCATTTTTGTACAGTGGGAGGAAGAAGAGGCACGTTGTTAATTTTTATATGCAGTCTATGGTCTATAATATAGGAAGTAGTGAACAAGGGAGTGATTTTGAATGTTCCCATCACTTAAAATTCTGCAGTATTTGTAAGCATAAGCTGAAAGCAAAAAACTGCATGTTAAGTAAGGGGAGTTTGTATTAATTAAAGATGTTCTGTTTCTCATCACGGGTTAGATTAATGGATGACTGAGTAAGTCAGGGCAGTAAGCACACTCTGTCAAAGTAATCAAGTATAATTGCTGCTTTTAGTGGGTTATTTGTCTCTTCATTTGAGATGCATTGGTGAGGCTGCTGCCTGTTCCAGTGAGCTCCACCTGAAGACTTAAATTCATGCTCCACCTGACGCTGACAGAGGTGTGAGCAGAGTTTATTTTGTCGGATGTGTGACTGTTTGCTCACACGAGCTTACGCTTTAGCAGCGTCATCCATAACCGCCAGGGACGCTTGGTGTGATTATGGAGCTAATGGGGCGGGCCTTGTCATCAGATGCTGGCCGTCTGTTAACATGCGGCCCATTCAGAGGCTGATTGAACATGTCTGTCTTCATCAGGGGAAATGCAACAATGAAATCAGGCCATATTGAGCTGAATTGGAGTTAATGCCAGGAGGAAAATATCTTAATAACTAATCATCATAACCACAATGTGCTGATTAGGGTCGACCACTTGGTATGGAAATCAAACAGCACGCAGCCCTCCTGTTTCTGTTTTCTGGCCTCAAGCAACATCTATCCTTGGTCTTCATTTGTTCTTTCAAACCTGGGCCATGAGTCTGAGTATTTCTTCCTCAGGGGTCCTACAGCAAATATTATGTAAATCCTTCTGCTGTTTTCTGTGACCAGTTTTTAAGTTACAACTCCAAGCCCGTCAGGAGGATATATTTATGCCAAGCTTGTGAAACCCTATTCAACCTGTCAAAGAATATTCTGCCTCTTTTTGTTGGAGTGGAGCAAATAGATGGAGCTAGAAGAGGGAGCCTTCATGTTCTGCTTGACAGCTGTCAAAGATATTACCAAGGCATTAGAGGCATTCTGTGTCTCGTTGAATCAGCTTATAAGGCCACTGGTTTCCTGAAAGAAAAAACAACTCATGATTTTTTTGAGGGCATTACTAGCAAACAGCTGTTTCAGTCGACTGATTTTCCTCTTTTCTCAGAAGCATTACGTGTGTCCATGTGATCTTTGACTATTTTCTATCCCCAATATAGCATGACAGCAATGTGCTTTCCAAAACAGCCCAAGGCACCAGAGTTTTAGTATATTACTCAAAACGGGAAGAGACTCAGAATTATGTGTAACACTGCCCCAACAAGACTTGTTTGCTCAATATTTTAATTAAAGCAACATAGTCATAGTTTAATTGACATTGCACCAAATAGCATTAATAATTAATAATCAGTAATGATAAAAATCCAATTATAGCATTGGATTCTAATGTAGTGACCACAGATTTTGCTTTCCATCAGCAGTGGTGACAAAACAAAATCATGTGGCATGTGTTTCTGCTGTGACCCCTGATGGTTTAGGGATGAGTAATGTCCAAACACATAACGCTGAGCTTTCAAAATCTTGTGTATTACCAGGCAAATTGGCTGGCTTTCTAATATGGGCACAGCAAAGGTGTCGCTGGCATTCTTGGCCGGTCAGAGCTCACCAACAGGACAGACACATGGTCCAAATAAATCACCTGTTTTTATGGGTGGTGCAGCAGTAAGCATGCAACTGTCGCTGCTCTGAATGACTCGTCAGCTGCTGCAGGGCGTCTCGGAGCTCGATGAGCTGCCACATCGCAGGGCTGTTTTCTTTTTGTGGAAGCTCAGCGAAAGACTTCATTATTCCTGTCTGGGAGTACTCTGCTGGAGCAAAGATGGGCAGTTAGGACGGTTTCAGATATAGTATTTTTGAGTCAGTACCTTTATCAGTGCCAACATTTGTTCTATGTCTGTTTTTGCTTTTTATATAATATTAAATTTAAATTAGAGGCGAATGATACGATCACTGAGGGGGGAAAAGTGAATTAGATGTTCAAGCAGATGACAGTCTGTCAGCAGTCAGTTTAAGAAAATGTCATGAGTGTAGTGCAGGCTTTATGTCCAAAAAGTAAAAGGCTTGGTTCACTCAGGTAATAAACATTTTCCTATTCCTAGTGGTATAAAGCCACGCAAATAGCATTGGTTATATTTGTTCAGGTTTTGAAGCACACTAATGCACTGTCTGTCTTGAGATTTTTGGTCTTACCTCAATACAACAGACAAATGAAATTTAATTCATGCTGCTTTAATCTTTGGGAATTTTTTTTAATAAAGTACCAACAGCAATTTGCCTTTGCTGAAACAATGTCCTGCTTACCCTGACCTCACTGAACCTGTTGTGAATATTTTTCATTGAAACAAATTTATCCTAAGAGAGAAAAATATATAATTCCTGTGAAAACTGAGTTGTTTAGGGTGGATCCCAGCAGCTTTGTATTGACATAATGTCACTGCTGTATTGACACAACATTATGCAGCTTTAAAGGCTTTACAGTGTCGTTCCACTGATAGATACTCCTTAGTGTCAGCAGGTGTCACTTAAAACTGATATGCTACTGGCAGATACTGATCCTTGTGGGCAGCTGTCACCTCCTGGTGGCTAAGCTAACAGGGCTAGCCATAGATAATTAGAAGCCCTTTAGAAAGGAATGGTTCAACATTTTGGGAAATGCGTTTATTTGATGAGGAGCTGGACTGTTTCTTGGCCTGTGTTTTAGAGGTGTGATAGAGTTTTTTTTAACTGCCTGTTTGTGTGAGCTTCATATTTCCCTTACAGATAATACAAGTGGTATCAGTACTTGCATCTAAAGCAGCATTCATACTTCTGTGTAAATGCCTACCCACTGTAGCCTGATATGTGCCTCCCCAAAAATGTAATCACACCTTGTTGCGAGTCAGACCTACCCCTGTATATTTCTGTAAGCTTAAAAACATTTATTTCAGTGGAAATTAAGCTTTTATTTACTTGTATTTCGCAGATAAAAACAGGAAATTGTGAAGACGATAAAGCCCCCTCAAAATAGAGCACAGTGTTTCCGCTACATTCATTTAGCAGCGGCATGTCGCCGCTGCTAAATTATTGCCGCTGCTGCTGCTCCTTCAAAACATTTTTGCAAATGCACCACCACTCTGAGACATCTGTGCACTTGGACAGCGCAGCAGCCAGTATAGTGAGGAGAGCAGTGGTGAGGGGAGTGGGGGAAGGCTCCTATTTAGGGATGCACCAAATATATTCGGCCGAATATTGCAAAAAAAACACACATTCGGTATTCAGTGGAATAAGTGAAAAGCAAGGCCGAATAATAGCGGCGTGTTTTGATAACGCAATCAAACAGCGTGCGGTGACGGACAGAGTAAAATGTCGGCAGTGTGGCGATAAGCAGTAACGGCGAATCCCGCTGGTTGTGGGTTGAACGGGGGTCACAGACACGGACAGGAATACGTATTCCTGTCAAATACGGCGGCGCATTATAACGGCTTACTGGCGAAGAAGTCCGGCTCCAGGTGAATAACTTGTTGTCATGACTGCCCAAAAGTACCTGAACAGCTGAGTCATGGCGGCACACAGTATGTGGCGTATCAGAGGAGAAACTTTAGGGACTGTTCGTTACTTATGAAGGGACTTGTCAGGGGAGGAGGGTGGCTGGTTGATTTTTATTCCATTTATTTATTTTATTTTGATCCCCCCTATGTTAATCACTTATTGATGCTGTTTTTGAAGAATGAATAAGTCAATAAGTAATTTATTCCATTGAAATATCATTTATGTATTATAGAAAAATGATTTATCTTTTTATAAATGACAAAAGGCACATCTGCCTCATTTTCGCTGTGGTATCCTGATACTACTCAGAACCATGATACTTTCACTGGTATTGTACCGTGGGTCCCAATTGAGGGATGTCTCTCACTCACAAGTATAAATGCTCACAATGGCTTAGTCTACACCACAGAGTGTACACACAACTATAAATCAGCCATAACTCTCAGCAAGAAAGAGAAGCGTATTTCCCAAAATGTCGACCGATTTGTCGAGGCTAGTGCTGCAGCACAGACACTTTTGACTTGAAATGCATCCTTAGCTTTTATAGTCACCTTCCTGTCTGTTCTTGCTCTTTCTCTCTCTTTAACAAGAGCAGTCAATACAGCTCTTAATGTGACAGTGCTTACTGTCTGTGCACTCGTCCACTTTACAGTGTAACAACACTTTGAGGCAGACAGTTTGAATCAATGCTTTTTTTATTACTGGAATAGTAAAAATGTACAATATATAGACATTGTTGCAGTAATTAAAGCTGTCATTTTTGTGTGGGTGTGTAGGAAGGCCAAAGAATGTATTATTGCAGTTACATTTCTCTTTAGCAGTCTCTTAAGCTGAGGAGACAATGCACAGCTGCAGGGGGCTGGAGCGTCTAATGAATGTTAAGGAGATGCTGTCAAAGGGAGTTGATTTTGAGCCTTGGTGTTTTTGAACGCTGTGACACAAATCCAGTTTTTTTTTCCAAGTGAGATTTGCTGTTTTCTACGGCGAGATTTCATCAAAGGGCCCTCAGCAAAATGGCGTCGGAGTGGCACTGGTAAAACTGGATAAATGGTGTCACCCACCAGTGCTGTGGCCTTAGCAGACGTAGCCTTCGATGTGTTCCAAAGCATCTCTCTGACTTGGCCCATTGTGCTGTAGAGGAACGGTGAATAGTGTTCTCCAGCATGGGCGAACAATATGTGATTGTTCCCCTGCTGTGGTGAAGAAGCTGTAGGTTACTCTCTGTACCATCGCCGAAGCGCCTGAGGAGGAGATGTACCGCAAAATCGCTGTCTGCTAACCAGCGATTCTTGTAGGTTTAGACCTCTGCAGTGCTGTTTTCCTTTAGCTGTCGGAGCTAGTGGGAGGGGGGCACTCACCCCTTTTTGGTGGAGAGAGGCTTTTGTTTCACTGGAGCTGTGTGTTTTGTTTTGTTTTTTTTGTTTTTTTTTTGGTTAACCGTTTATATGTCATCATTCGGATGTATTGACAGCCTCCAGGAAACAAAACATTCATACTGAGGTGTGGAGTTGGATTTCGGAAGAACAAGAACTGAAGTGTGATTTGTTAGCATGTCGTTTAGGTCCCTCAAGGAGTTTGGTGTTTCTGCAGAGCGGCTGGGCTCAATTTGTAAAAGATGGATGGCTCGCGTCCAAAGGTCTGTGTGTGATATTGTTTTTACATTAGTGTATCTTTTTGTCAGTCACATTTTTACAATGTTGTTTTAAGGATTTTAGTACTCTGTGTGCCAGCACATCTTTTGTACCAGTGTACACAGATTTTGTTGCCCTCCTTGATCCTCTGTGGTTCTACATTGTGTGTTTGGAGCGAGGCTTTGTGTTTAACATGATTTCTCTGCCTCAACACCCGTGGATGGCTGTTGCTCCGGCCTTATGTCTGGTTTCCAGCATCTCTACACCTGTCTGGAAATGTTCATGCTTGATTTTGTGTGTGTGAGTGAGTGAGACAAAGGTGCTGTAGTCGTAGGTACACTGGTGGGTATTGATTCTCTGTCCCTGAGGCTTGCCTCAAAGGAAAATGGCACGATTTAGTATTTCACTCAACTCCATCATTGCTCTACTACCCTATAACACCCAGATTGTTACTCGATATGTTGTTGACTATGCAATTCAGAGTTGTTGCACCATCCATTATTGTAAACAATATATTGTTTCAGCATCTGCTTCAGTGCACACGTGTTTAATGGTCACATTGCAAAGGATTTTATGGTCTATAAACCACTTGACTCGTCTGTAGTAAAGTTGAAATATACGAAAACTATCAAAGCACATTGGATTTCCATAAAGACACAAACTAAAGCCCATTAAATGAATCATGATATAGCCTGATTTCAGTGTGTGTGGGTTATTGTTTTTCACACATTCAGTCCGCCTGCATGGTGACAATGAAAAATCTATCTCCGTGCAGGCCAATTAGCAAACAAAAGTGTTGTTAAAACTGTCAAAAATAATTGATTAGAAAAGTTGTGTCAGCTATTTGGAAGTATTTAGGTTAATTTATGATAGTATGGAGCTTTATTTGTCTTTGTCTTACTAAAATCATGTAAATAGTTTCACTGATAATTATGTATATTGCCAAAATTGGTGACACCGTTGTTACTACTCTTAATGCCCACAGCCCAGAGATTCACAATTGGTTATAAAATGACATGAAACTGCCTTTCAAAGCCATATGCTTTTATTTAGCTGTCAGATGCATTACAATGTCAGTTATTTGGAACCACATGTTACTGACAACGTTTTTGACAGCGTGTGTCAGAAACAATGCAGTTTGGTGATTAAAACTGGGGTAGGCAGTTTTGTGAAGAAGAAGGAGGGTGTCAGAATTTGAAAATCCACCCTCCTCCATTTTTTGTTAAAGGTTGGGAGTTCTATTGGTTAGTTTTGGCAAATTTACACACTTGAACTGCTAGAGGCACAGCAAAACAGTCGCCGCTCAACAAAAAAGGATTATGGGACTGATGGGAGCACCAGGTTTCACAGTGACCGTGTGCTAGGTCTAACCTGTGTAACAGCAGCAACAGAAAGTTTCCCACTCTCCTCCTGACAACATCATCTGTAGTGGCAGGAAGTGAGGCAGAGGACATACAGTGATTTTAAGGCTCTAGCTAGCTTCATAAACACAAACTTATTATTAGCCGCAGCTTTGACCCTTCGGCTAAGGTTAGCAAGCTAAACTATTTGCAACGTTTTCCTTCTATTTCTGAAACACTTCGCCGATATCAACACATGCTTTATTTTGTTTATTGCTAGACCCTCTTTTGGATAAGTCTGTCTTCCTTCCTTCTTTGGTTGCTTTGCAGTGTAGGTAGTTGTTGCCACTGCTGGAAGAGTGACTTTTCCTGCTTAATTTTCCACCATTGAATCAGGCTTTTACCATCTGAAGGGCCATGCACACATGCCTGCATTTGTGGAACAGTAAATAGTAACACCCTCTCTCTGAACATGACCTGTGATTGGCCAAAGTTTTCCGTGACAGGCCAGATTTTCTAAAGCCTGAAAACAGAGCCAAGAAGAGGTGCAGAAGTCTCATAAGCCACTTGAATTACAATATGTTTAAATTTTATTATAGGAAAATAGCGAAATAAAACTGCATACCCCAAAATATTTTAACATCAGAACTGAATATTGTTTTAGACCCGAGTAAACTAACAACAGATTTCTTTTTGTTTTTTTCCTCTCACAGCAACGGCAACGGCAGCAAAATGAACGGGTCGCTGGAGCATTTGGACCAGCCCGACCCAGACTCCATCAAGATGTTTGTGGGCCAGATCCCGCGGTCCTGGTCAGAAACAGAACTTAAAGAGCTTTTTGAGCCCTTCGGAGCTGTGCACCAGATCAACATCCTCCGTGATCGCACCCAGAACCCCCCTCAGAGCAAAGGTACGGTCAAGACACGAAATTATCCGAGTTATTGCTTGTTCTTCCATGCCACAGTGGTTGATGAATGTTAGAATCTTGAAATTATTGTATTTTTAGAATATATCGTTGAGATTAGTTCACTACGTTATCTGCTGCTTACATTTCACATTATAGATGATTTTATTGAGAGGGGTAAGCAGTTGTAAGAGATTTTAGGGTTTCATAACTTGGCATGAAATGTTCGTATTCTTTACATTCAGGGCTTGACGCTAACTTTTTTCCCAAGGAGCACATGTGCTCCTAAGTTGAAAAAGTAAGGAGCGCACAAAGAACTTTAGGGGCACAATGTAAATTGATCAAATAATGTGTTTTCTGTAATAAACGTGATGCAAATAGACATTTACAAGCAAAATTATTTAATGAATTTGTATACAAAATGTACAGAAAGGTAAAATCATCAAGTTTTGAAAAAGTAGGCCTATTGCAATGTAATTTTGTCTTTAATGTTATTATCTTTATTATATATATATATATATATATATATATATATATATATATATATATATATATATATATATATATATATATATATATACAGTACAGGCCAAAAGTTTGGACACACCTTCTCATTCAATGCGTTTTCTTTATTTTCATGACTATTTACATTGTAGATTCTCACTGAAGGCATCAGAACTATGAATGAACACATGTGAAGTTATGTACTTAACAAAAAAAGGTGAAATAACTGAAAACATGTTTTATATTCTAGTTTCTTCAAAATAGCCACCCTTTGCTCTGATTACTGCTTTGCACACTCTTGGCATTCTCTCGATGAGCTTCAAGAGGTAGTCACCTGAAATGGTTTCCACTTCACAGGTGTGCCTTATCAGGGTTAATTAGTGGAATTTCTTGCTTTATCAATGGGGTTGGGACCATCAGTTGTGTTGTGCACAAGTCAGGTTAATACACAGCCGACAGCCCTATTGGACAACTGTTAAAATTCATATTATGGCAAGAACCAATCAGCTAACTAAAGAAAAACGAGTGGCCATCATTACTTTAAGAAATGAAGGTTAGTCAGTCCGGAAAATTGCAAAAACTTTAAATGTGTCCCCAAGTGGAGTCGCAAAAACCATCAAGCGCTACAACGAAACTGGCACACATGAGGACCGACCCAGGAAAGGTAGACCAAGAGTCACCTCTGCCTCTGAGGATAAGTTCATCCGAGTCACCAGCCTCAGAAATCGCAAGTTAACAGCAGCTCAGATCAGAGACCAGATGAATGCCACAAAGAGTTCTAGCAGCAGACCCATCTCTAGAACAACTGTTAAGAGGAGACTGCGCGAATCAGGCCTTCATGGTCAAATAGCTGCTAGGAAACCACTGCTAAGGAGAGGCAACAAGCAGAAGAGATTTGTTTGGGCCAAGAAACACAAGGAATGGACATTAGACCAGTGGAAATCTGTGCTTTGGTCTGATGAGTCCAAATTTGAGATCTTTGGTTCCAACCGCCGTGTCTTTGTGAGACGCAGAAAAGGTGAACGGATGGATTCCACATGCCTGGTTCCCACTGTGAAGCATGGAGGAGGAGGTGTGATGGTGTGGGGGTGTTTTGCTGGTGACACTGTTGGGGATTTATTCAAAATTGAAGGCACACTGAACCAGCATGGCTACCACAGCATCCTGCAGCGACATGCCATCCCATCCGGTTTGCGTTTAGTTGGACGATCATTTATTTTTCAACAGGACAATGACCCCAAACACACCTCCAGGCTGTGTAAGGGCTATTTGACCAAGAAGGAGAGTGATGGGGTGCTGCGGCAGATGACCTGGCCTCCACAGTCACCGGACCTGAACCCAATCGAGATGGTTTGGGGTGAGCTGGACCGCAGAGTGAATGCAAAGGGGCCAACAAGTGCTAAACACCTCTGGGAACTCCTTCAAGACTGTTGGAAAACCATTTCAGGTGACTACCTCTTGAAGCTCATGGAGAGAATGCCAAGAGTGTGCAAAGCAGTAATCAGAGCAAAGGGTGGCTATTTTGAAGAAACTAGAATATAAAACATGTTTTCAGTTATTTCACCTTTTTTTGTTAAGTACATAACTCCACATGTGTTCATTCATAGTTTTGATGCCTTCAGTGAGAATCTACAATGTAAATAGTCATGAAAATAAAGAAAACGCATTGAATGAGAAGGTGTGTCCAAACTTTTGGCCTGTACTGTATATATATATATATATATATATATATATATATATATATCATCTCTGCAATATGATGATCTTATATAATGTTATTACTATCCTAAAACATTCTCCAGGTCCTCTGAAACTCTGCAGGACTTAAGCCTCTTTTGCACAGAGCTTTCGCGGCGCCCACCGCGGGGTAGGGCGCAGAGGACAGGATTTGGGGGAGTGCACGCTCGTTCAGGAGCTACAGCTCCATGGTGACCGCTTCCGGGTCTACTTCAGGCTCTACTCTGCTATTGGACGCACGGCGCGTTGCGGTGAAATTAAAAAAAATTAAATTCGAGCGCAGGCTGGCGGCGCGCAGACACTCGCGCCACTCAGCTCGGTGGCAGAGTGGTGTGCTCTTGCGCTGCGGTAGCACATACACATTGAATGGGTTCATCGGCGGAGGTCTGCGCTTTGCGCGCTCTGTGTGAAAAGGGCTTTATTTCCACCCTGCCCAGCAGCAGTACCGTAGCGAATGGTCCCTAAAGGCCTCTATACATGATCAGCCGTAAAACCGCTTTGCGCTGGCTGTCCCATTGTTTGTCTATGGAGAGGGCAGCAACGTCTGACAAAGCGGCACCGCTACCCTTGGCGTTGCGCACCGCTCTGATTTTCCGCCCAAGCGCTGCGCTCAGAGTTGAAATTATTTGAACTACGGGGAGAACGGAGCAGGCTTCCCCGGAGATCCACCCGGTCCATCTCCTCCACACTTTGACTTATTTCCACGCTGCCAACAGTGGGACTTATATTCATTGTGCCGACAGTGGCTTGGAAAACCGCCCATAACCCTGTCACACGGGGAAGAGGGAAGGCTGCTGGAGTTCCTCCAACATTTGCGGTTAGATTATCATATTTTTTTATTGACAAAAATATAGGCTGCTTCTGTTGATTTTTTTTTTTAATGCGCACATGTGCCCCTAAATATTTTTTACAGTTCGCACACACCTATTTTTAGTCGCAAATGCGAGTGAACCGCTCGCACTGTCGAGCCCTGACATTATATACAGTAAATGATCTTTTGTTTACTGCAAAACATAAATCGTTGATTTATTTCATTATTTAATTTGTTATTGCCAAAATAAACTGGCTCATCTAAATACTGGTTGGTTACCTTCCAAAGTGCAGAGAAACGTAGACCTTTATATAGCTGCCGTTGTCCTCTACCTTTTAGTGGTCAAGCACTATACACAAAACCCTGTTATTGCCACGTCACCCACCATCACATTTCAGCACAATCGCCTTAGGCAGTGCACAGCATTGCTTGTCTGCACATGCAATGCAGCTGTTTTTTGTGCTTACAGACGAGATGATTCAATAGTCTTTTGTTTCAGGGTTAAAAAGTAGCACCTTTTTTCTACAACCCTGCATTATGGGAATATTTTATTTCTTTTACTTTGGCGTGCTGGCTTAAAAGCAGCATTGTAAGGAGGAAGTGTTACTCAACTGCAATTTTCCATTAAGACATCTATCGATGCGCTCACCTTAGAAATGGTGCTCGAGTTGAGCGATTCAGTTTAGGTTCCAATTAGAGGAGACAGTGAAGTGGAAGCCTGCTGTCTGCAGAGAGCTGCAAAGTGCCACTGGAAGTGCTCAGTCTCCCGTAACTAACTGCAGGTGAATAAAGTAAACGACAGTTTCCCTGATGTAACTGTCCTAGGTTTACGACATCACCCAAATTTCAATTCCCTTGATGGTTGGATGACTCACCATGGCTGAAGGCACTAATCTACTCTAGGGTTTTAATGTGGTGAGGCCCTGCTTGATGCTGGGCTCTAAATGGAGCCAGTTTTGGGCTACCAGTGGTTTCTAGGCCCTGACTTACCAAGCCAGACAACGCCGTTTGGCTATCATTAAAGGTTTCTGGCCAACCGATACCAGTAGTATTTGAGGTGTGTCCAAAGCCATTTGCATTATTCGGCCCTTATAAGCTGCTGTTCCGCAGATTGAGTCTGCAAAATTGTTGGTGGAGGCAGTATGAGAGAGTGTTGCCTGACTGGCTATTCAGCCGAGTGAATCAGAGATTTTACCCATTTAGCGCAGTCTATCCTTACATTTCTTGCCTCTGCCCTTTCTTCTTTTACAACTGAAAGACATGCTGACAACAACGCTGCTACTTGGAGACAGACATGTTGCCTTTCAGGCGCTTATACTCTCCCTTTTCTGACTTTTTTTCCAGAACTCATTCAAACATAAGTCGTGCAGCGGTAAATCACAACATCTTGTTACAAAAATGTGTCTCAGACAAATCGGTTGCCTTTTAACTGGTTATTAGCAGCACAGTTTGCTTAATTGCTATGAAATGCGAAAAAAGGAACCTTTAGTGCCTGATTTAGATCTTGATTCAGTTTTCAAGGCTCCTCACTTCACTGAGACTGCTTGGTCAAAAAGAGCCTAGTGTGTCAGGGCCCTAATGGCAACCCAGCATGTGACCAGGATAGCACTTGATTCACATGATGATGATTTTTACAAAAATACACACACATCTTAGCAACGTGAGTGTGATCAAAGGTATACTAGAAAATCTCTGGGGTGCTTATTATTCCGTGTGTACATAGATATACGGCCAACACTGCAGTTCACTGGGAGGCTGAGGAGTTCAAAGCCCCCTTTTTTTAGCAGAGCCCTCCTCTGTTCTATGTGGAGTGTCAGCTGTGATGGCCTATTGACATGTTAATGCAATGTTAATGTATTCTAATAGATAATCTGGCCTGATCACAGCGGTCTTTGGCTCGCTCAGCCTGTGTGAGGTGAATATGTTGCAGCAGCACCCCCACGCCCATTTATCTCACTGTCGTCCTCCTTTCCCAGTGGTCCTACTCCTACTGGGAGAAATGGGGGCAGTTTATTAAAACACAATGGCCTGATGATATCTGGCTTATGTTTATTTGCATGGCAGATAATACACCCTCCGCCCCCTTCCTGTGTCATCAATCTTGCTTTTGTTTGATTTGTTGGTTGAAATTGCTATAATCCCACTTCCACTTTGGTTGTTTACTTTGCCACGGATCTATTGAGGAGCCATCAGATTTGCGGTGTTTTTTAGGTCACGTCTACCGCAGGTCATGAAAAAATCATCTGATAATTATCACGCCTCTCTGGATGGTTTATTTAGCTCCAGTAAATTGGAGGCAGGGCTAAGCAGCAGAGAAAGAGAGAGCTCAGCTGGTTGTGAGAGAGAGAGAGAAGAGAGCAGCTCGATGCATATTAGAGTTCAACAGCCCTCCCCGCGGCCTGGGAGCTCCAGTAACAGCATAATACACACTATGTAGGTCAGAGACGCTGCAGTGCTCCACTTCCCCAGCCCAGTGAAACTGACAGGCTGGAACGCCACTGGCGGTCTGCTGGGACGGAAGGATGAGAGGCTTTTTTTTTTCCCTCCCCCGCTCTTCTTTTCTTCATCCCCCTCCCCCACCTCCTCTCTCCTCTTCCCATGATTCCTCTTCCTTGCTTTCACTTCTGCCTTCTTGTCTCTTGGTGCTGTTTTCATGCCTTCTGTATGTATGTTTGTATGCGACTGGGTTCTTATGTAACAGGGCACTACTCTCTCTGATGTGTTGATGTGTTGGTACGGTGCCGTGGCATGCCCAAGCGCTGTTGACCCACGGACTGTGCATCAGTGCCTCCTGACAGCTATCTCACCCCGTGGCCATCTCTATGGCCATGTCACACAACAGCCCTCAGCTATCTCATTACTCCAATGTCCTCGCTGCGAGCTCCTACATGAGCAGTGTTGCACCATCTAACAGTTGACGCTAAGAATATCCTGTCACATGTTTCTAACATGTGATCTGCGGAGAACATACACTCATCCATTTAGCTTCTTTCCTGCTCTGCAGCAGTCCTGGTATCACATTCACTGTCTGTATGCTCTGCGTTTTTAATGCTGTTTTTGTCTCCTTCCCCCCGCCCATTGTTTGTCCCTGTTTCTCTCTCTCTGCAGGATGCTGTTTTGTAACTTTTTATACAAGAAAAGCTGCACTGGAGGCCCAGAATGCACTGCACAACATAAAGACTTTAAGTGGGGTGAGTAAGCACAGTATGGGCTGCTTTTAGCTGCTTGAGCCCCTCTACATCCCCGGTGCAGGCTGTGAGCTGTGTGCCGGCCGATAATGAGCTCTCGGCTCACTGAACGCCTGTCTGGCCTGAAAAATATCTCGGCCCCCACTATGCACTAACACCACACAAAGGACTGCCCCTGAACCTCAACACACTGAACTGATAAGCTAGCTGACCCTACACACGCACACACACACACACACAGACACTCACACACACACATATGCAGGTATCAGGTAGAGTGTGCTTGACCAGGCAGCAGGTTATTCACTGAGGCACAGGACCCGATCGCCACAAAGTGGAACAAATTATTAATGCTTGTCTTCATGAATCATTGATGCACATCTACATTTTTATTTCCCAAAGTTGGAGGTACAAAAAGAGGCGAGTTCAAGTCTTTTTAACAATGAGGCTTCCTGAGAGAGAGTGTGGTCTCTTAATTCCTTACCTGATTTATCTAGAGATTAAAGCCCAGTCAACCGGAATAAGTGCAGTTGCTTGTTAAACGTGTACAAATCTGCCCCGCCTATACACCGCTCTAAACGACTTTCCTTCCAATCAATTAAATCTATAACAAACAACTGCACCCGTCGATTAAATCAATAGCTCAGTCTATTGGAAATGTCAAGGAGGTTACAGGTAAATATTGAACCGGGTTGATAAATGAGTGTAGCAGTCTGAGTATACAGGCCCAGCTCTCTTCACTGGAGAACTATCAATCAGCCAGACATTTCAAATAAAGTGTGGTCTAACAGCTCAGCTCTCAAATCCCAGTCCCTGATCATACTGTTGCTGGCATTGACTGCAGGTGACTGAGTTTGGTTTGCGTGACAGTGGGAAAAGCTTGTTTCTGTTCCTGTTTTCTCTCCCTTCTGTGCCTCGCTCTCCTTGGTCAGTGACGCTAGCCAGTACCCATACTGAGCAGGCCATCTGTCTGCTTCTCTTTAGTGCTTGTCAAAAACAAACCCACCACTTTTCATAAGTACAACCTGCTCGGGCATCTCACGGCTAGATTTATTTCCTTTCTTTCACATCACATGGCAGGTAAAATGCGCTAAAAATACATTTCACTCAAAGTTCTGAGAGTCGCCTTGCACCGACGTCTTCATTAAATAGCGTGAAGTGACAGATCCTAAAGCACTTTCTCACATAATGAACACAGCGCGAGGGAGAGCGTCATGTTCAGAGATGTTAGGCTGACTCAAACGAGATTTTTCACAGCTCTGGTTCGCCACACCTTGTTGTGTTTGTATGTGATATAATGGTGTATAGGGGAGGTGAAAGGCAATCATTATCTCAAAAACTTAAACTCACTGTACATTTTAAGACGTACTGAAATGGCTCTGTTGTCAGTTATCTCTGTAAGATTGTTCTAAAGATGATGAGGGATGTTGACAGGAAGAATCGATAAGTTCAATCACAAGTCTACACTACAGCGAGAAGTGAAATTGGATACCGGAGAATTTGATCCCCGCCATCAACTCATAGACACTTCTTCCTGAATCTGGCAGTGGTGAGGGATGATGGTGTTTTGAGTGAGAGAACAAAACAAGAGGCAGAGAGGGATGCTTGAAGATGGAGGGGATGAGTGTGAAGATATGAGACCAAGCACCTGCATAGTTTGTAACAGTGACAGGTGCAGTGTTAACCATTTCTCTTCCCCTCTTTATTTCCAGATGCATCATCCTATCCAGATGAAACCCGCTGACAGTGAGAAAACAAGTGGTAAGTGGATGCATGTGTAATGTAGGGTGACATCAGCAGCAGGGCGGGAGGGTACAGAGATGACTTCTGCAGAGGAAAAATCATTTGAGATTAAGCCAAGACAAATGGGGTATGAGATTTTAAAAGAAGGCGGGGGCTGGATTGTGACTGTTTAATGCCAAAATGAAGGCCAGAGAGGGACTTAGTTCAGGGAATGTACGGCAATACACAATTTCTATATGGTGTCAGGGGTTAGGAGGATTAAGGGCTTTAAAAGGCACCAAGGGGAGAAGAGTAGAGCAGGTACATAGGATCTGGGCGAGAGCACAAATGGATGATACAGTCATCTGTCTCGAGAAGTAGACACTGAGGGAAAACAAAGCTGTGAGTTGCAGAGATTTGTACAAGAGGCTGGCACCTTGAGTGAGAAGCAGAAAATGTGGTAGCATGACAGGGAGTGAGCTTGAAAAAGAGAAGTGCAAGATTTAACGCCTGATGTAACTGCCGCTTTCATAGCTCCATGATTGTTTGTCTGAATAGCTTTCCTCTTTTCATCCTCTCCGCAGCGGTAGAAGACAGAAAACTCTTCATCGGAATGGTTTCAAAGAAATACGGCGAGAACGAGATCAGAATGATGTTCTCGTCTTTCGGGCAGATCGAAGAGTGCCGAATTCTCCGGGGACCAGATGGTCAGAGCAGAGGTAGGCGTGCTTTCAGCGCTGGCACAGTGTTCTTTGCCTCACAGCCGCCACCTTCAGCGTAGCCGAGTACATATTCTCATCAAGTATTTATGCAGGCCCCTCCCTGCTTCTCCCTTTCAGCCCCCTCCACCCCCAAAATCAAGTGCTATTCACCTCCAGTGGCACCCATTTCAGTCCCCATAGTCTATCCTCCCGTCACTGTTACACTCAGCCTCCACATCTCTCACAGCGAAGGGCCACTGCTCTCACTGTCCGGCACAATGGCCCGTCGCCTTGGCAACCGCTGGCTGCTGGTGTTCGTGGGCTCAGCTGGCAGGCGGCTCAGCTCAGCTCAGCTCCTCCTTTACCGCCTCCTTCATCACACTCTACAAAGGCAGGAATTAGCTTGTCGTTGCATCTCCTACATAGCTCTCGACTGCATAAAGCCTTAGATAGCAGGCAGCACGAGGCTTTGCGATAAAACCTCACTGCAGAGACAGTTGGACATAAATTTCTCTTCCCCTTTTTTTTATTATATGTTCTTAATGTAAGCACAATTTGAAATGGGCCTTAAATACCCTTTGATGTTTGCAGATCTTGCACATTTTACCAAATCAGAGCCTTTCAGTGTGTATATATGTGTGCATTTTATGTGTTTATAATCACGTTGACTGTTTCACCATGACACCACATAGTCAAGCCTCATTGGGTGGCAATTTAATCCGTCGATCACTGTGCTCATGTGACACGTGTTACTGTTTTCCTTGTTGTGTTCTTTCTCTGTGTGCTAACCAGTGAGGGTGGTTCTGTGTGCTTGGGAGTTGCCATTCTCTGTACTGTAATGTGTTTTTTGGGGTTCATAACGAGTTGTCCAAACCTTTTGTCTTGTTTTGTTTCTTCTTGTCCCTACCTCCCTCCCCCCCTCTCCTATTGTTCCCCCCCTACAGGCTGTGCGTTTGTCACATTTGCTACCAGGGCAATGGCACAGAATGCAATCAAAACCATGCATCACTCTCAGACTATGGAGGTACTGTACCCCTTAGCACCTATTTCTCATTTCCCCTCCTCCCCCCCCCCCCCCCCCCATACATTCTACTGCCCCCTTGTGTTGGAAAGATGAACATGTCCAAGCAGATGGCGTCCATTCATCACAGAGCATGAGTCATTTCCAAAACCACTCTTGCTAATTACAGAATTACATTGTCGTCTGCAAAATAATTGAATAAAACGTGAAACATTACCTCGCATAGCCACTGAATCCAGAGCTAACAGCACACGACTGTCATTTCCAATTTTGGGCTGAACTAAATGCATCTCATTTATTAATTCCTATCATATTTTGAAACCTAGCTATCACAATCATCCAAAATCAATCTATAATTTGGACCACAGGGAAAAGAGCCCACACTATCAAATATAGGTTGACAAAGATTTTACCCAGATTGGAGCAGCTACCCTATCAGATTTAGTCAAAAACTGGGTCCATGTCATCGTGTAGCCAATGGTATCTTTTTGGAAGTGGAGCAGCAGTAATGTGACAGCTAGCAGGTCAGAGGCTCCCCAGTGAAGCAGCAGACCAAGTCTAATTAGGAGCCCAACCAAACATAACACTCCTTCTCCCGGATTAAACGCAGGCTCCAGTGGTGCTTCCCCCTATATCATAACCTCCCCAGTTCTCAGCTGCCATGGAAGGTGCTGCTGGTGCAGAAGCCATTTTCCCTGTTCAGCCTGGTCCCTGTCCGGCTCTCAACTCTCAAAATACTTTAGCACCGCATGCCTCGTGTCCATGCGTCTGTCTGAACAGTGTGGGACTATCTGTTTGTGAGAGTGTATTGTAATGCATTTTTCTTGTTAATGTCTGCTGACATATCCTCGTTTGAATGTCTGTTTTTTTTAAGTGTTGTCTCCATCTGTCGTGTGCTTGTCTGTGGACTCGTTTCAGCTCCTCAGAGTGCTAAAAAGATTCACTGTCTGCAGCATTGTCCTGTGCCCCTTTTGGAATGTGGCCTGGCTCAGCTATGCATGGCAGATGTCCTCTGTGTGTTAGCTTTGATATGAATGCAGCAGGCATCAGAAAAACTGTCTTGAGGCATAGATGATAACCCCCTTTTCAAAGATTCCTTGCAACGACTGTGTCCTTGCATTGATGAATGAACTGTGGATACTTCAGTGTGCTCCATAGTCGGTCTAATGTCTCTGACCTCTTCACTGCTTCAGGGCTGTTCCTCACCTTTGGTGGTGAAGTTTGCCGACACACAGAGAGATAAGGAGCAGCGGCGCCTGCAGCAGCAGCTAGTACAGCAGATCCAGCAGCTCAACAGCGCCTCCACCTGGGGGAACCTGGCTGGCCTGGGGAGCCTCACACCGCAGTACCTGGCAGTAAGTGTTGCTCAAACACGCTATCCTGCAGAGCTGCACAATTACTCATATTATCATATGGCACAGTTTTAATTTCAGTATGTATTATGGGTTTAGCCATGCGTTTACCGTGTGGGCCTCTTTAGTTACACAGTACAAGTGTAGAAAGAAACTTGGTGACAATATGAAGGAATATATGTGAGGTAATACATTAGATGTGACATCTATAATAGTAGATGGAGTATAGATAGAGTCAGATCGCAAAGAGGTGTCAATTTCTGATGTGGTGTATTGGTGGATATATTGTGAGGTGTTAAGGTTCATGTTTGAACAGACCACACAGTCTCAACAAAAACTGAAAAAAGGCAGATCTTTCTCAGGGATATGTTGTGTTAAATCATTTCCATGTGATCCTGTTTCGTTAACCTGCTGTTTGTTAAACAGTGAGTGTGACTGTTCTGGATGGAAATACAACGGCCATTTTGTCTCCAATATAGACTGCCTCGTAGCCCTCAAACCTTTGCAAAAATCCTTATAAGGATATCATAAAGTTTAGCTCATCACATGGTAGATACATATAAACAGTGTGATGGTGCGGAATGCAAATGAATTAAAGGTTTAGGGCTCATACACATGCAGCGTTTTTTGCATCCTCAAATCCATTGTTTTCCAATGTAGACACGTTGCAGGCATGCTCAAAAGTGAGAGCAATGCCGTGGCAGCACACAAGTGTTACCTTGTGCCTGTTTAACAGGACGCTCCGACCTCACCCTTAGATAAACAAAGTTTAACTTTTGGAACACAGCATCGTGCACCACATGTCATGACACAAGGAACAACCAATCACAGATATACCAGATACAAATACAGAGAAGTTGTTGATCATTTCAGTACAGGGATACAGTCTGTCCCACAGACAACATTTTAGGCCTAGTACACACTTAAAAAACATCACCTGGAAGATGATAAGCTTCAAACTTGGGATGGTAAGAAGGATATGATACAGTGCTGTTTATGGTTACTTAGCAACTTAAGGTGCAGCCTGCCTCGCGCCCCTGAAAGTTGGCACAGAGTAGCCACATGAACAGCACCCAGCACCCCCGACCTTGCATTTTCCACGCACTTAAAGACGCAGCATTTGTCCCTGCCCTTAAACTGATTGTCTTCTGCTCAGAATAGGAATATCTTGTTTCAGTTTGTGTTCTGGCTGAAGGACACTGGCATGTGACTTGCATGTGCTCACTCTAATTCAGAGCCAATAAGCATGTGACTTGAACATGAACATAACATGAACAGCTGAGCTGTTTGTGTTTCTGGCTGGAAAACTAGAAGTAGTTACAGGCAAGAACGGATTAAAGTGACTGTGCTGGTACTTGGTATATCCAAATACCACATACGTTTTGATTAAAGGGAAATGGAGAGCTGTTGTAGCATCAAAAGCATTTGGTGGTAATTTCTTAAGAAGAGAGTAGGGCTGTACCCGACTTAAAATTACGTTAGTTAAATAGGATGTGGCTGTTCAATGTGTTAATTCGACTATACGTTCCTTTTTTTCCGTAAATAGCTAGAGACTTGGAAAGGGGTCCAGTGGGATTTTCAGGGTAACAGCAATATTCACGTAATATAGTGAAAAGCCAAGTAAAACCATAGAGCTAAAGTTAACTATGCTAACGATGAATTGAAAATGTGAAACAGCATTTTTTTGATGATACTAGATACAAAACAAAAGCCAGAGACTGTGCAGTATTAAGTTGCTGTGGGCTTTAAAGTCACCAATACTAAGCAAGAGGCAAAGATACCATTATCTCTGAGCCTGAACGGGCAGAACCTCTCTTCCTCCAGGCAGCTGCCTCCATCTCACCTCAGCCTCACCCTGGGTCTGGGACGGCAGCTGCCTGTGGCAGAGAACAGCATGAAAGCAAAGAGTGCTCACTCTACAGCTAAATCTGGGGGGCAAGAACAACTTGAAGAATCTTAAGTTGACTGAGGGGATGATTTGAACTTTCAGCTTTCAGAGCAGTCATACAAGACAGTCTCCATGTTAGTTTTTGTACAAACCTTGCTTTGCTACTGCACCTCAAACTAAGACCCCATTTACACGTAGTCACTTAATGAATACGATACAGCTTCAGGTGCATTAACACCTCTTCCTGGACTGGAGCAGAACTGACTGGGATTTGCACGTAGCCCGAGAAAACTAAGACGGAAACGCTTTATACATTAAGTGGCTAAGTGTAAATGAAACTCTCTCAAATCTTATCTGGAATTTATCAGGATATGAAACACTTGAAATATAAATGGGCCCTAACTCGCCAATAAATTCTGCTTCTCAGTAAACACATAAGCAGATCAAAGCATCACATATTAAAAGATGAATGTATGAAAGCCGAGATTTTAACATCCAGTCTTTGTTCTCACATTTACTGTCTAATGGAAATGTGAATAATCAACGTTATTCTGAAATTCAAGAAAACAAGCAGCTTTGATTACACTGATTGATTTTTCTTTTTTTTTTTTAATCCAGTCTTTCTTTCCTTCTCCTCCACAGTTGCTCCAGCAGGCCACGTCCACCAGTAACCAAGGCAGTTTCAACAATATGCAGAGGCTAGGAGGTGAGTTCACCCTCTCAGATGTCGAGACCACTGTTCTTAAGTCATCCTCTGTAAAGCCAACACTTCTCCTGTCAGCAGCCTTGTGACTCACTGCCTGACGCCCACATGGTTTTAACTACCGAAAATCACATGACTCTTTCAGATCAGTGACACATTGATAATCAGTGCTGTTATTCCAGGCTTGTGCAGGCTGCTTAACAACAAACACGACACACATTACTGTGATTTGGTTGAATTAAAAACCAATAGAGCAGTGAGGAAAGATGTGCCATGTTAGAATCAAGAAACAGCAAACACTATCATTTTAATGGGGCCAGTTTTTTTTTTTTTTTTTACTAAATACTAAAACCAGTACTGCATTTTCCCATTGGTATTAATAAAGTACTCGATGTAATACAACCCTGAACCCAGTGTGAAACTACAATAAACGCTATGATTGGATTTGGCCAGAGTGACCAAATGTAATGATTTAAATATGGTTTTTAAAAAAAGAGACTGAGAGAGGGAATATTTTCTAATAGGTGACACAACATTTATTGACTGATCAATTACTGATTCTGCTCATCAGTCATTTTTTTAATCAGTTCCCTTTTTGACTACTGATCCATTTTTTGTGTGGGAAACGTTGGGCCTCCACAGGTTTAATGCATCAACGTAATTTTGTTACGTCTGGGTCTGTAGACGGTGAAATGAGAAAATATTTGTACAGAGTTTGTTTTCATTAAGGTGTTCCTAGTCAAAGAAAAAACCTGCTAAGCCTGCTTGTGTTGTGCTAATGTTACTTGAACATATATATATATATATATATATATATATATATATATATATATATATATATATATATATATATATATATTACCCCCAGTAACAGACCAGCACTGTCTGTCATCTGTCTTTGTGAAATGAAGCCACACTGTTTCCTCCACTCTGCTGTGACTCCTTCTTGTTCCAAGTTTCCAGCAGTTTAGATGCATGAGCTTCATGTCATTATTTTTGCAATGTGCAATTGTCAGAAAACAGGCTGGCACCGATAATGAAAGACAGATTGGACAATTTTAAACCAGTTCTCAAGTGGGACTTGCTCTCAGTTCCCACTCTGACTCTCCGTGCTTACATTCTGGAGAAATTTTTACCCTCCAAGACTTTTTAGAAAGGCGCATCTCAGTGAGAACTTGAGTATAACTTTGGACGTCTTTGATAATCACCTCTGTTTCTTTGCTCTCGCAGCAGGTGTGAACCCCCTTCAGCTGCAGAACTTGGCCACATTAGCTGCTGCTGCGGCTGCAGCCCAGAGTTCTGGCAGCCCGACCTCCACCAGCGCCCTGTCTGCAAACAGTGCAGCCCTGGGAGCCCTGGCCAGTCCAGGTAATTAAACATGAGCTGTACTGTGTGTATGTACTGTATATACAGTGTAAAGCAAACACTGCGAGTCAGATCCTGTGATCATGGCTATTGCAGTTCAGTTTTGTTTTGCTTGCTGAGTTTTGTTTACTAAATTCACCTGTGTCTGTTATCTTAAGTTTATATTTACACGTAACATTTAAATCTAAGTGTAAATATAAATCCTTCATCCACTGAGATGGACATACATTTCCACAGTTAGCCCCCAGGCTGCTCTGATAGTATCAGCAAACTGCTCTGCAAACCTCCCTCGTCCGCTATTTGCCTAACGGCCCTCAGCCATTCCTCATTTATTTTATGGGAGTTAATCAGCCACATATAAAATTTTATGAGAGCCCCCATTTCCCTTTAATCTGTGTAAATATACATTGGCGCCATCTGTCTGAGTTTAGCATATTGCCGCTGCGGTAATGACCTTTCCTCGTTAAGGGACAGATTTTTAACTGCCCCCCTCACTGCTGTGTCATCCTCTCATAACATAACAATTTGTGGCAAAGATGCCAGACGTTCAAAGTGATATGAGGTGTTTTGAACATCGGCTAGTCGCCCCTGTGGTAATCTAGATGTCCTTATTTTTGATGTGTGTCTTAAAACAGCTGGTTCTACAGCAGCGTCCAGCGCGGGTGCTGCCATGAACACCTTGGCATCTCTGGGCACCCTGCAGGGTCTCGCTGGGACCTCTGTGGGCCTCAACCTCAACGCTCTCACCAACAGCGTCAGTGGTAAGAATTTCCTTTTCTGAATAGCTGCATAAAAAATATAAGAAAGCTTGTAGGTAACAGTTGCACACTAGTACCAGGAACAGAGCAAGACCTAAAGCATAGCTACAGTACAGGCCCAAAGTTTGGACACACCTTCTCATTCAATGCGTTTTCTTTATTTTCATGACTATTTACATTGTAGATTCTCACTGAAGGCATCAAAACTATGAATGAACACATGTGGAGTTATGTACTTAACAAAAAACGGTGAAATAACTGAAAACATGTTTTATATTCTAGTTTCTTCAAAATAGCCACCCTTTGCTCTGATTACTGCTTTGCACACTCTTGGCATTCTCTCCATGAGCTTCAAGAGGTAGTCACCTGAAATGGTTTCCACTTCACAGGTGTGCCTTATCAGGGTTAATTAGTGGAATTTCTTGCTTTATCAATGGGGTTGGGACCATCAGTTGTGTTGTGCACAAGTCAGGTTAATACACAGCCGACAGCCCTATTGGACAACTGTTAAAATTCATATTATGGCAAGAACCAATCAGCTAACTAAAGAAAAACGAGTGGCCATCATTACTTTAAGAAATGAAGGTCAGTCAGTCCGGAAAATTGCAAAAACTTTAAATGTGTCCCCAAGTGGAGTCGCAAAAACCATCAAGCGCTACAACGAAACTGGCACACATGAGGACCGACCCAGGAAAGGAAGACCAAGAGTCACCTCTGCTTCTGAGGATAAGTTCATCCGAGTCACCAGCCTCAGAAATCGCAAGTTAACAGCAGCTCAGATCAGAGACGGAATGAATGCCACACAGAGTTCTAGCAGCAGACCCATCTCTAGAACAACTGTTAAGAGGAGACTGCGCGAATCAGGCCTTCATGGTCAAATAGCTGCTAGGAACCCACTGCTAAGGAGAGGCAACAAGCAGAAGAGATTTGTTTGGGCCAAGAAACACAAGGAATGGACATTAGACCAGTGGAAATCTGTGCTTTGGTCTGATGAGTCCAAACTTGAGATCTTTGGTTCCAACCGCCGTGTCTTTGTGAGACGCAGAAAAGGTGAACGGATGGATTCCACATGCCTGGTTCCCACTGTGAAGCATGGAGGAGGAGGTGTGATGGTGTGGGGGTGTTTTGCTGGTGACACTGTTGGGGATTTATTCAAAATTGAAGGCACACTGAACCAGCATGGCTACCACAGCATCCTGCAGCGACATGCCATCCCATCCGGTTTGCGTTTAGTTGGACGATCATTTATTTTTCAACAGGACAATGACCCCAAACACACCTCCAGGCTGTGTAAGGGCTATTTGACCAAGAAGGAGAGTGATGGAGTGCTGCGGCAGATGACCTGGCCTCCACAGTCACCGGATCTGAACCCAATCGAGATGGTTTGGGGTGAGCTGGACCGCAGAGTGAATGCAAAGGGGCCAACAAGTGCTAAACACCTCTGGGAACTCCTTCAAGACGGTTGGAAAACCATTGCAGGTGACTACCTCTTGAAGCTCATGGAGAGAATGCCAAGAGTGTGCAAAGCAGTAATCAGAGCAAAGGGTGGCTATTTTGAAGAAACTAGAATATAAAACATGTTTTCAGTTATTTCACTGTTTTTTGTTAAGTACATAACTCCACATGTGTTCATTCATAGTTTTGATGCCTTCAGTGAGAATCTACAATGTAAATAGTCATGAAAATAAAGAAAACGCATTGAATGAGAAAGTGTGTCCAAACTTTTGGCCTGTACTGTATATGTTTATTGGTGAGGCTGTAGTTTGCAGTTTTAAAAGAGGTGTTTTTAATATTTTGCAGACTCAATTTAGACTTTACATCAGGGAGGAGGAATATTAGAATTGCATTTCAATTTAATCAAGTTCAGTGAGACATCACTAACTGCAACCTCAGCCTTGTTTGTCTGCCCCCTGGTGGCCAAACACATGTAATTCTTCAAAATAATTTTCTGAAAGTGGTAAATTGTTTGAGTTATGAGTGTACAACACGTGTTTGTCTCTGTTTCATAGGTATGGGGGGCATGAATGGAGGCCTGGGAGCCTCCATGGCCAACGGGTCAGCAGCCAGCTCCATGGACGCTCTGACCCAGGCCTACTCAGGGATGCAGCAGTACACAGCCTCCGCCCTGCCCTCCCTCTATGGCCAGTCTCTCCTGCAGCAGAGCATGGCAGGCAGCCAGAAGGAGGGTGAGCGTGATCACTTTTGGTTCTGTTTTTTTAAATAAGATCAACTCACTGATTCTGTAATTGTGTCTGTGTGTGTTGTTGTTGTTATAAATTTGACTTGAGTATCTTATTTTCTCTCCTAATGGAGTAGGGCCAGAGGGCGCCAACCTGTTCATCTACCACCTGCCCCAGGAGTTCGGGGACCAGGATCTTCTGCAGATGTTTATGCCTTTTGGAAATGTGGTCTCTGCCAAAGTCTTCATTGACAAACAGACCAATCTGAGCAAGTGCTTTGGTAAGTGTGTTGGCACCGCCGGTCTCTGAAGGCCTCTTTATTCTGATTGATATACCTGCTGAGTTGTGTTGTGGATATTAGGCTGTTATGGTGCCACCCTGCCTCCCATTGAAATAAAGCTGTACGCACTTTGTCTTCAATATAGTGAACCTGTGACATTAGTCCTTTCCTCTCATTTATCATGCTCATTCTGTGGCATTGCCCTTCCGTATTTGTGTCTTTTGTTTAATTGACTAAAGAATCAGGATTGCTGTCATTACTGCTCAAACTATAAATGTTTTTTAATGTATTTAATATAAAATGAGTGCAGTATTGCAACTTAAAATTGTGTAGGTCATATGGACAGATTATATTACAGAGAACAACAGCTGGTCCTCGCATAGAAGAAGCTGTAACCAGCAAGAGATTGTTTTTTTTTACTTGATAGGTAATGTAACCAGCTTTTCAAAATAATCATCAGTATGTTTTCGTATCAGTTTTATTCACTACTGAGCCGGTATTGTGACTTTAGGCAGACCTAAAGCCTGTAATACAAAGCGGGATTTGAGGTTAGTGAGGTAACTTCAGGGTTAACTCTGGATTTTCAGTACTACAAAGCTGGTTCACTTTTTACCAGGATTTATTAACTTGCGCTGGACCGCTTTTCTGCTCCGGAGCGAGTTAACTTTTGAGTATCTGATCATAACCTGTCAACACCCAGACCACTGACGAATCAGATCACTTAAAAAATTGTTTGGACATAGTCCTGACATGTATTTTTCTAGGTCATTAGAATACATTTATCATTTCAGACTGATTCCTGCAGCTCAGAAAAACATGAGGCACCTATGTGATGAGAACTGGAATTAAAATTGAAAGTGTCTTTCATTAGAAATATTATCCACACGCTGTTAATTGGCTCCTGTGATTATAAATGCAACATTTCAGTCAGATAGACATCATCGGTTGTTACATTTCCACTCTTAACCTTTGACGTAGAAACAGTCTGGCGTTTCTTTTAAGTGTTTTTATGTGGCGTAGATATATTCTGCATCATCCAACTTAAGAGCAAAAAATACTCACTCTATACATAAATCATATAATAATACCTCCACAAGTATTAAGCCTTGGCCTATTTTTAATATTTGGAAATGATTTCCAGTGTTCCTTCATGTTTGTAGATTATAGGCTATCGTTCAGATGGCACTCTGATGAATCTGCAACCCAGAGTTGACTGAGCTAGTTATTAACCAGCTTTATGACACTGGTTATTATCTAGATGACCAGTGCAGCCATATAAGACAAAGATACCCTGGATATGTTGAACTTGTTTCATAGTACAGGCCGCTGTTGCGTTAGCACCATGTAACACAAATTTTTTTTTTTTTTATTAAATAATATGTACAGTATCCTTTTTTTATACTCTTGGTTGTTTCTGGTCCCAGTCTTCAGTTTTCACAGCAGTGGCTTTTGCGTTTTCCAAAGAAAATTCAATAACTCTGTCCTCTAGACCAAAAAATATCTGAGCAAAGTCTGTGATGTGTGCACCGTACCCTTGAAGTACAAGGCAAGGTCGCCTTAACTTCAGACCAGAGCTGTAGTTTAAAAACAGAGATTGTGACAGACAGTAGTAAGGTTGAAGCATTTTGTTAACAGTGAAGGGAGTGTGTTTAATCGCTCTCTAAATGTATGTGTAACGCGTGTCCTCCGCCGTCTTTGTTCTCAGGGTTCGTCAGCTATGACAATCCTGTGTCTGCGCAAGCTGCCATCCAGGCCATGAATGGATTCCAGATCGGAATGAAGAGGCTGAAGGTTCAGCTGAAGCGCTCCAAGAACGACAGCAAACCCTACTGATCCTAGCCCCGGGGCCTTCCCCCCCTCCCCAGCTCTAATGCTAGCACTGCTAGGGTAAGTTCACCCTCCAGCCAAGGTCACCACAGCAGAGACTCAGTGGGGCAGGGGGAAAGGAGCCCACCACAGGAGGGAGACTCGCTCTATTCCTAAAAAACAAAAAAAACAAAAACATGGTTGCAATGATCTTTCCATATTTTACTGTATTTCATTCCTGCGGTTTTATCATGTACTTTGAGTCGGATTAAATATTTTAATGTATATGATTATTTATGACTATCACTGGAGTCAGTGTTTCGCTGGAGGTATTTTGTGTCACTGTAATTAGTGGAGAGCATCAGGTGTGTTTCCATGCCATTTCATTGCCTTCAGGTCAAGCTAGACGGGTTGACTAAGGATCAGTAGAAGGGCTGAAGCCAGGCCACATAGACCCCGAGCCCAGAGCTTCAACCTGCGTTTGGCTTTTCACTTGTAGTCTTGTCTCGTCCGTTTGTCATTCTTAATGTGAAAATCTTTTGCACTCTTCGATCTTTGCTCTCCCTCCCCTGTCTTTCCTCCTCCTGTCCCCCACTCTTTCTCCGTCATTATCTAAGCCATGTTGAGCTAGGCTACCTCTCTCTTTTCTCTATTAACAACCTCTTCCAGTCATTCCATCCATCCTCCAAGTCTCCCACCAGGGGGGCTGGCTCTAGATGGATCTCTTTGGGTGCCAAGTATACAGTTTGTGCATGTTGGAGTCTCTGCCATATGTCCTGGTGGTGTCACTTCCTTAAATCTGTGTTTTTGTGTGTCGGGGGAGAGAGGGGGGGGAAATGTTTACCGCACTGTCCTTACTGTATGTGGTGATTGGCATTGTTTTTGTTGTTTTTTTTGTGCCTCATGGCTAAACGATTCTTGTGCTGTGCCCCTAACTTTCTCTCCTCTTTGTCTTCTCTCTCTCTCTCTCTCTCTCTCTCTCTCTCTCTCTCTCTCTCTCTCTCTCTCTCTCTCTCTCTCTCTCTTCCTTTCGTGTTTTTGTTCCTTTTTTAGAACAAATCTCCATGCCTGTTTGCTCATCATTAGCCTAGCATGTCTTCATGATGTTGAAAGCCAAGCCAAACTCCTGGCCTCATCATCCCACCATTGTCTGTGATGTCTCTCTAAGCTCGCCTGACCAATACCTGGCCACCCACTGACCCTTGACCTTAGCTCAACCTGATTTTTCTGCATGTATATTCATTTTTGTTTTTTGTTTTTTTTGTTCTGTATAGAAATGTGACAGGTGGGAGAGAGGTCAAGCAAATCAATGTGAAAACTTACCTGCGTTGAATTCATTTAAAAGACCTTTTTTTTGTTTTGCGAATGTTTATTTTTTTCTTCTTTTGCGAATGTTTTAAAAACCTGTGGGATTTCTTATTTTTAATTTAGCTTTGATTTTTTTTTTTTTTTTTTTTTTTTTAAATGTTTCTTTCTTTTTACCTCTCTCAGTAAAGTTCACTTGAAAGTTGAATACAGGGATTGGCACACAGCTGTGCTATTTGGTGCCATTAGCAATATGTTGGCTTCTTTAAAAAAAAAAAAAAAAAAGCTACAGACCACTTTCCAACACTTTTGAAAGTCTGACCAGTTAAACCCCTCTCAGTGCTCTGTAATGATCTCTACATTTTGCGGGCAGTGTGAAGATTTACACCAAGGCTATTTAAAACTATATTTTCTTTTCATTTACAAAACTATCCAGTGTATTTACCTTTTTTTTTGAACTATTGATGGCACAATAAAAAGGTACATTTGCTCTGTTTAGAGAAATGACTACCTACATGAGTCAACTTTTTTAGAACTGATTCACAAATAGACAATCTGTGGTTTAAATGCACACTTAGATTACCTATATTTTATACCATTGAATCTATAGAAGTTTAACTAACAGAACCCAGGCAAAACTTTGGGTTTTTTGTAGATTATGTTGTAATGTCATCTGTGTCGGGGGGGTCTTCGGTGTACTACATTTTTAAAGAGGACTAAAAATCAGTTTGATCAGTGTGACGGTTTGAGGGTCATTTCTAAGTAAATTTAAAAACACTTTAAGTCAAAAAATTTCCTCTGCGTTAATTGTAATTTCAACTTCTGCGGATAAAAACTTTTTTTCTCTTAAGGGTCACTGTATGTAGACTTTTTTTTTCCTGTGTTAAAGAAAAATTTAGTGTTCAACTTCCACGGTACGTCATGTTGACTTTCTGTGAATTTATTTTCATTAATTAATTAATGGATGTTTCACTTTGGTTTAGTTTGGATGCCTCATATTGGTGAAAGTCTGTTAATCATACAGATGCCAGACAATGTCTTTTTGTTTTAATTTGTTGTTAAAGTGCCCATGTGTCAAACTCAGTGTTTTTGAATTCACACATTATTTTCCTGTAATATTACCTAGTTTTCTTTACACACACACACACACACACACACACACACACACACACACACACACACACAAAACACTTTCTGTGATTGCAAATGTGGGAGCCCCTGAAGAAGAGATCACTTGGACACAACACACGACCCGTGGGTCTCTGCACATTTTCTACACACGCACACACACACTTGCTTTTTTATTTTAGTTTTTTAGCTGATTGTTCTTTTAAGTGACTTCCAGTATCATCGTACACGATGCACAGCACATTACTAACGACTAAACCCACCACAAGTAGTGTTGGTTTACAAATACATTCCATTTTTTCAGCACAAAGTTTACACTTTTTTTTACTGGGGCGGTATTTTGTCTGTTGTACTACGACGTTGTGGAGACAACCCTGGTAAAATAACAACCACTTCACCCCCAAAGAAGGGTTCCCTAAAGCTGCGTACCTGATGGCGCTGAAGAGTTGTCAACTCAGGGGCTTTTTTTGTGTGAAAACGAGAAACTCACACAGGATTACGATACACAAAATGCACAATTATCACCATTTGACCTTTTCGGTTTGTTTGGAATTTTTTTTCTTTTCTCAAAATACATAAATATTCCAAAAAATATATATATATATATATATATATATATATATATATATATATATATATATATATATAAAAGAGGTACCAAATTTGAAACAGTGCTCGAGGAAAGTGTTGTTTTTGTAAGGAAATGTTAAGCACAATTGTGGGAGCTAATCACTTTTGCAGAATGTTGTGTGTGTGATTATAATCTCCAAATTTTCAAGGTACCACTGATTTCACTTTTTAATATGGGCATGTGCTTTTTACAGTGTGTTTTTTCTATCCAAATGCAATACAATATTCAAAGTGCCATATATACGTCTAGAAACTGCCTACACATCCTTATCAGGCCTTGGTTTAGAGATTGCTGCAGTTCGCCTTTTTTGTCTATTTATGCCAGTGTCATGAACGCTCTTGTCACCTGCTCATGTCCCTCCCCCTTTTTCTCCTCCCCCCACTCTGTGTGTTGAGTTATTGGTAAATGTGTATTGTGATGTACTCAATTTGAACAGTTGGTTAAAAAAGTTGTAGATAAACAATAAACTTCCCTATACATTTGAAGGTTAAACCTCTTTCTTAGTAAGTGTGAACATGTGTACTGTAACACTTTGCGATACAGACGATTGGTGAGCAGATGTGTCGGTGGGGAAAAAACTAAAACTCAAGTACACAGACGACTTGGATGCCATGTTAGATCTTTAAATGCTAAAACTGTGTGTCAAACACTGAAATGCAGATCTGTGGTTGGTTTGCAGTGTATGGTGAAGTGTTACTGTGAATGAATTTTTTTTTTAAAAAAAGCACAATGTACAGTCCACAGCGGTCCGAAACAGGAACTTGACTCACTTCAGGGGCTTCCATCACAAATCCCGTTCGAGCTCTAACAATCACTTTCTTTGTTCTGTTGTTTTCATATTCTGAAGTGCTATTTTTTGACAAGTGTGGTAGCTTTGCATCTCTATAGATATCGTCTTGATCCAAAAGAAAAGAAGGAAAAAAAAAATCTTTTCCTGTGTTATTTTCTTGTCTGATAATCGGTAGGACTTTGTTCATGTTCCACCAATAATTTAATAGATGTTTTATCTTGTCTTGATGAAAGCCAAAGTGGGTGCATCTTGATGTGATCTGTATTATACATACAGTAGTTTTTTCTTTCTGTTCAGTCAATATCAATTTTTTGAAACTGGGTGGGATTTGAAAAAGAGAAAAAAAAGACATACACAGGCTTTCCAATTTCTACAACTGGTTGTTCATATGTATTTTGTACCAGTGAAGCTTTTTATATTGGAAATTAAAGAAAAAAAAATCTATATTGGAAAAAAATTGTCTGGCCTCTCAATGTGGCCTCGCCTTGACCAGGTCTTGAGTTTGGCCTCTTGGTGGTGTCAAGCAATTTTTTTTTGTTTTGTTTTGTTTGTTTTTTTTTTTTTTTTTTGTCTCTAAAAGATGCCTGAATTTGATTTTACTCGGATCTCTACGTGTTCCTCACTTCATTAATTTCAGTTTCGGGGGGGTTGGGATCCTCTAAATCGTGGTAAGTTTCATGTTAGTATTTGTGCTGTCCACATAGTTTAATGGTCATCAAGGATTTCGACAACTTCTGTGGATAATTGTCTTAGTTGAAGAGTTAACTATCTGTTTAGTTTGAGCCTTGCTTTTTACCTGTGTAGAGTTTTCTGTTTTTTTCCCATAGCGGAGTGTGTAGCCGAAAGACTCTGTGTTCTTTTTTGGTCAATGTTTGTTCATGTGTGGTGTGTTTCTTTGCCTCTGTCTCCAAATTAAACCATTTCCCCTAATATGGACTGTGTGTCTTTGTGTGTTTGTGCTCGTCTAGTGTTGTAAAGGCATTTTACAAACCACCCCTCCCTCCCCCCATGTGTCATGTCTCGCTAACTTGTTTCTCTTTGTTGTGCTTCCCTTTGCTTATTTCTGAGCAGTGACAGATGAAAGCAGGTTTATCTGAGTCCTAATGTGAACCTTCAGGTATCTGATGGGTGTTACAGATTATTATTTTGGGCTTTAATTATAAGACGACATTCTACAGCTAATTTGGGTCTGGTGTACGTCTGTGGAGCTGCACCCTGAGGTGATTCCACAAATGAAGGAACATTTGTGTGAAAATTAAAACCTGCCGATATAAAGCTGAATTAATAATTAACCCTTTGAGTTTAGACTGACTTCTAGGGTCGAAACAAGCAACAGAGGATTCAGCTTTTACAGGGTGTCTGCAGGGCCTTGCTGTTAAAAACATGTAATTATCCAGATTTGGAAATCCCATGTTTGGTATCCAGGATCACCTTATCGGTCTTATTTTTGTGCTGGTTTTTCAAAGCAACACTGGATCGGATCACCGTGATCCAGATGCAGACCTTCTGCAATTACCAAATCTAATAAACTAGTGCTTTAAATGGGGCATATCATAATGTAGGCTGCCAGCTATAAAGTGCTAAGAGGCAGAAAACAAGATATTGTTAGAAACTATTTTTGACTGTGTATTTGGAATTAACAAGGTGATAAATTAAAGTTAAATCTAATGCTTTGACGTTACACCCAACCGTTTGGTAGAGCACATTTAGAGTCACTGTCTTAATGAAAAATGTGTTGAATTTAACTCAACCTGATTGGGATATCTCTACCATTGGGTTAAGGCATGTTATGTTAAAAAAAAATACCGACTAGATGTCGCTGTGTCCGTAAATAGTTTGCCTCTGCAGCTCGCCTCCTGCAGGAAGTTAGTAACAAAGTCGCCTTCAGACATGAGGGCTCAGTGTGGTGGGATTTTCAAAGGTAGGCATGTTTATATGACATGTTATAGCTTCAGATATCTTACTGAACAGATTCATGTAACTTTATACAACAATAAAAGTCCAATAAGGGTCAAATAACATTTTTGAAACACTCAACCAAATGGTTTGTCCTCTTATAGTAAAGGTAGTAAAGCTAAGTTAATGCCATTAAAAAAAAATGTTATGTTATCCATTATACACATACTGAAGTAATTTTTTATGCTTGATTTTTTTTTAACTGTCTAAAGCCACGATCACTCAAACACTTGCATTGTGATTTTACGGTAAAGGTAGTGATGCACAGATAATAAATTCACAATTTATATAAAATGAAAACAGGATAAAGTTTCACTGTTGTTAATACCATATATTTAAAGTTATTCCATTATATATTTGATGAAATAGGGATTAGTGATGTTTTCAAAGCACTGGAATGATAAATAATGCGTAGAAATAATACTAGTGCTGGTGTTACTACTAATTCAGTGATAACAAATTGATATATGTTGGTATACTATCATATTTCAAGTATTATAACAATGCATGATTTTTCATTTAGATTTTTTTCTTTCTTCTGCGCCATTACCATGAAGGGCCATCTCAACCGTTTGGTAGAGGCCTATATTTAAAAATCTGTGGGGTCTGTTCAGAAAAAAAGAGAGATGTTTATTATAAGTGCCCCAAGAAACTAAAAAATGCATGAAAAATTAATTTTAAATTTTTTTTGCCGCACACGGTGTGTCCAAGGACCATCAAACATTTTTTAAAAATCCAACAACAATTTCTGTTTTTCTCATTTCTGGCTGTGCTAAATTGTGTAATTCTGGCGATTTTTAAAGAGTGTGAGAGGCATGTTTCCCTTAAAAATCAGTGGTAACATAAATACAAAATACAGCCATTTAAAGTTGTATGCTCCTCCCCTGAACCAAAATAAAAGCATAAGTCTTTTATGCTAAAAAAAAATTATTTGACGTGTCCTCCTGTTTGCACCACCTGCTCCTATCTCATAAATAACGAACAGTCCCTTATGAAAACACATAAGCTCTACCTGCGTAGTTCCTACTTGATGCATGTCTACAAACACTGTGCGGAGAAGGGAAGAATGCAGCCATGTATATTATATTTTAAAGTCAAACTGAGGGCCATTTAAAATTGTTCTGCAGGCCACAATTGGCCCCGGGGCCATACTTTGGACATGTCTGCTATAGACCAAACGATTGATCGATAATGGAGATAATCATTAGGTGCAACCCTGAGAGTAAAGATATCAAACATTTGTCAGTTACAGCCTCTCAAATACGACCATTTTTGTCTTCTCTATGTTTATCATCACTGTACACTGGAGATATTTAGATTTTAGACTGTTGGTCGGACCAGGATCTGATGCTGTCACGTCGAGCTTTGTAAATTCTAGCTTGTCTTTTTCTCTATTTTCTGGCATTTTATAGACAAAATGATGAACACACCATCATCAGATTACCTATTCATGTACATAATTATTAGTTGCAGCTCTACTTCATTAAAAAGCTCCAAGAGTAACCCCAGAACATCCTGAATGTTCTCCAAATGTTCAGTGACTCAGAGTACATGCAGTTTCCTGACAGAACACATGTCACTGATCAGTCGCTCGTCTCCTTTCCAGGTCAGTAATGTCCACTGACTCATATCATCAGTCTGCAGTGTTCTCCCTCTGAGGCTGTTACGAAGTGAAGTGTTCACAGTTTGTAGGTTAGTCACCTGCGTCAGCTACTTGAGACTGTTCCCAGACGGCCCCTATACAGCACCATGAGAATATTTTTATCTAATTATTATTGTCTGTATGTCTGGAGAACCATAGCTTTAACAGCACAGTGATGTAAGTGGTTTAATAAAGTGTTGCTATTGGGACAAAAAGCCTCACCTGCCTCACCCCTGAACCAAGACACAACATGTCCTGCTGCTACATTGTGCCATGATCTGATGACGTGGAGAAACCGGCATCTCTGCTTCGATTACTTAACAGTTTCATGTTGAAAACTTATATTAAAACTGTTTATATTGAGCTGATATAAGGTAGTTGCTTTAATCTAGAAGCTTTTTATTCCTACACCAGAGTTTAGGATTCCTGAAGATGCTTTTAAACAGTCATGCAAACAAAATGGGTGCAGACGTGGCAGCCAGCCAGAATGTGAAAAACACTTTTAATAATGTGAATATTTTCAGGTTGAATTGTCCTTTAAAGGGATTCAATGGAAACATGATGTTGTTGTGTCTTTTTGTTTTCTGTTCTGTGCACAGTTCACAGTCTGGGCAGAGCAGTTTAATGATTTGCTAATAGTCTTTAAAAATGCAAAAACTCCATCAGTTTTTCCTTTTCAGCCTCTTAAATTACAACAACTTGACAGATAAATCCTCCCCCGAGTGAAAACTTATATATGTCTTCTGAAAGCAATATAAAGTAACTTATGACTTACTAAATGCCTCTGATGGTTTACTTCTTCTTCTACCAGGAAGTACTGTGAAATATCCAAAAGTGGTCGATATCAGAAAATAGCCATCTCAGTCTACTTTGTAACTTTAGCTTTATGTCTTGTTATTATTTGGAAACACTTAGATACCAGGGCATTTTGGGTCAACATCACAGGAAAACTATACATTTACAGTATGGGTAAATCCATGTGTTACAATGGAGCTACTATAAAATACAAAGTATTGAAAGTGTCCCTCCCTTATTAAAAGGGTGGAGATTGTTCCGTGTGTACTCAGGCTGTCCTTAAATACTGATTAAACAAAGATGATGGTGATCTAAAGGAAACAGGAACGACAGAATAAGGTTTATTGCCAAGTATGTTTACTAACAAGGAACTGTCCCTCGTGTTTGTGCCAAGGCCGTAGTCATGGAGTCAACATCTGGTGGGGAGACAAAATCTGCCGGGGAGTCTAGGGGTTCCCCCACAGAAAAAAAGTCAAAATTTGAAAACAAATTTCCTAAGATATTAGATTATTTATCGTAAGGGGAGGATCCCCCGACCCCCCATGAGGTCAGGGCTAAGCCCCACATTTCCTCAGTTACTATAAAACTGGCCCCTGGACTCCTGTCATTTTGCATAAGTGTCCCTCGGGCAAAGAAGATTATCCCTGGCTTACTGGCACATTGCTCCATTTTTTCATAGCTGTCCAGCTGGGTTGAAATCTGTGAAGGCCATAACATGTGATCCACATAATTTGACTCACTTTACTTCATCATCTATATGATATTTATTTTGTCTCTGTCGTTCTTTCTGTATCATTTTGTCATATGGATTACTGTAAATTTATTATGTTGATCTGCTCTGCACACATGCCATCTATTGCACGTCTGTCCATCCTGGAAGAGGGATCCCACCTCAGTTGCTCCTCCTGAGGTTTCTACCATTTTTCCCTTGTTAGAGGTTTTTTTGGGGGAGTTTTTCCTTATCTGCTGTGAGGGTCCAAGTACAGAGGGAAGTCGTATGCTGTAAAGCCCTCTGATGCAAATTGTGATTAGTGATATTGAGCTTTATAAATAAAATTGAATTGAATTAAAAGTAATGAGAACTGAGAGCAATGAATTACTAGAAAAAAATATATAGAAAATAGAAAAGGGTTCATTTGTTATTAAAACCACTTAAAATCCCGCTTTCCAACTTTCAAATGTTGAGTCTGGAATTTACAAGGAGCACCTGAACGCAGCAGTGATTGCGTTCCCCGACACTTGTTGCGCTACGTCACAAAAGCTACTTCAGGTACTTCGGATTTCTTTATCTAGCTTAAACCTGGGAAACCGTTGCTCCAAAATTTATCGCCGTGAGCTAAAAATATGAAACTAGTGTTTCTTATTATTTATGTGAGATAAACGTGACAGAAAACTTAAAGTGAAGTATTTCTACGTAACAGAGTTGTGAAACGAGTAACGTGAATCTCATCCAATCGTCTTCCGATACGGCGTCACCTCCCACACCGCCACTCTCTCGGCAGTATGGCCGCCGTCCTGTAGCCGTTGTAGCTGCTGCTGATGTAAGATTATAGGTTAACAGTTTAAAACAATGTCGGCCGTACTTTTCCTGAATAAGTCTCTGAGCAGACTTCCACCGAGTGTGGCTCGGCAGGTGGTCGGCTGCTGTTACCACACCGAGAGAGGTGTTTACGGGTACCGGCCCAAACAGACCGAGAGGACACTGAAGTTAGACAGCGACCGCATCGCAGCGCTGAACCAAGGTCAGTATGGGGTTAATACACAGTGTGGTCAGCTCTACATCACCTGGTGACACGACACACTGTGCTAATGTCACATAAACGTGCTTTATATTGTCACTTGGATCATAGTTAATGTGTGTTAGTGTCTGACACTGTGTTTCCTGCACTGCTCCTCTGGCTGCTGCATGTTGTTTTGCAGATCATGGTCTTGCCCGTCTGGTGGAGGCATACAGAGCATATGGACACAAGGCTGCTAAAATTAACCCCCTACTGCCCCAGAAGCCTGTAACTGACAACATCCCGGAGATAAACATGCTGAATGGCACCATCACAGGAAAACTCAACACCTCAGGTACATGACAGTGTGTGTGGACACCTGCAGACCACATGCAGCACAAGTTGGGTTAATAACAATATCCTCTCTTAACCATGTTTTATTGCTTTTATACATGCAACATTGTGTCACCTATCATTTTTATGCATGCATTTTTTCATGCATTGCAGGATAAACACTACCAATGATTCACAGATAGTATAAGAAGTCATATTTAGATATTTTAACTTTATCTAATTATGACTTTAATAAAAGTGAAAGGAGCAGTACAACCATGTTGAAGGACTCTAATGCAAGTAAAAGTTATGGATTTAAAATCTTACTGATGGATAAGTAAAAGTATTTAATTAGTTTAAGCAAAATGTACTTCTACAAAAAAAGTATCAGAAGAAGAGAAGATATACTATAGATATGCTTTATTAATCCCTGAGGAAAATTCAATCATCACTCTGTCATCATATACACACAGGCCTGAAATACACACATGCACAGGATGGATTAAATGGAGGGATGTCAGAGTGAGGGGGCTGCCTTGGACAGGCGCCCTGAGCAATTTGGGGTTCAGTGCCTTGATCAAAGGCACCTCGGCAGTGCCCAGGAGGAGCACTGGCGGCTCTGCATCTACCCGCCGCTGCCCCCAATTATATTATATTATTACTATACAATTATACAGTTATTTTATTCTATTAATATGACAGATGCAGTAATGTGTAAATAGAATTATACTGTTGTGGGGCGTCAGTGACTTAGTGGTAGAGCAGGCGCCCCATGTACAAGGCTGTTGCCGCAGCGGCCTGGGTTCGACTCCAGCCTGTGGCCCTTTGCTGCATGTCACTCCTTCTCTCTCTCCCCCTTTCACGCTTGTCTGTCCTATCAATTAAAGGCTAAAAATGCCCCAAAAAATATCTTTAAAAAAAAAGAGAATTATACCGTTGTGATTGCGAGAGCTGCAGCGATTAATTGATAAATCGATTAGTTGTCAACTATTAAATTATTAACCAGCTAATGTATTATTGATGAATTAGTTTGAGTATTTTTTTTTAAAGAAAAAAATCTCTGATTTCAGCTTCTTAAATGTGAATATTTCTGGTGTCTTTATTCCTCTGTGACAGTAAACCAAAAATTTTTGGGTTGTGGACAAAACAAGACATTTGAGGGCGTCATCTCTGACTTTGTGAAACTCCACTGACATTTGTCACCATTTTTTGACATTTTATAGACAAAACAACAAAACGATTAATCGAGAAAATAATCAGTAATGTAAATGAGCACTAGTTGCAGCCCAGGGAGCCGCTCAAGGTGGAGCTAATTTGAACTATTTTATATAATGTCAGGGAATTGTATTATTACAATGTATTTTGCCTATATGACATAAACAGCTGGATGTCCCAAAACTTCTTAAAATTTAACTCTGAAAAGTTTTCATCCTTGTCCCTGAACATATGTCATAACAAATTCAGCCGCTCGTCAGCTCCCTTGCTCCGAACATAAAATCAGGTGTAAAAAATCTGTGTCATTCTGGACAGTAACTTGACACTGGAGCAACATGTAAAGAATGTAGTCCAGTCTTGTTTTTACCAGCTGAGGAATATCTGCAAATGTAGGTCACTTCAATATCACAGAGAGAGTCATACATGCTCTAATGGAGTTTGCATGTTCTCCTTGTGTCAGTGTGGGTTTTCTCCAGGTACTCCAGCTTCCTCCCACAGTCCAAAGACATGCAGGTTAATTGGTGACTTGAAATTGGCCGTAGGTGCTTGTAAAGCTGTCTCTAAATGACTACTTGAATAAATTTAGTCACAGTAGTTACACTCCACCACAGTTATTGCCTAGTGAAAATGTAACTCTCACAGACCAGATTTACAGAAACCCGGTAATCCTTTTTAAATTGTTTATTCTTAACTCCGCTTTGGAGTTCAAGGGACAGACAACAAATTTAGCGTATTTGATTGCTGAGAGCGAGCTGAAGAATACAGGTGAGGTAGTTCAGCCACAGAAGAAGGAGGCTGACTGTGAAATGCTTTGTAAGTAAGAATAAGAATTTTTTTGGGCTTTTGCGTTTAATTGACAGGAGAGAGTGAAATGGAGGATTGAGAGAGAGTGGGGGGATGACATGCAGCAAATGGTTGCAAGCTGGAGTTGAACCTGCGACCGCTGCAGCGAGGCATCGCCTCTGTATGTGGGGCACCGGCACTATCCACTACGCTACCGACGCCCCAAGAATGAGAATTTTGATGGATCCTAAACTCAACAGGGAGCCAGTGAAGACATTTCACAACGTACATGGTTTTGTTTTATAAACCAGGATGTGAAGAGCTGCCGGACAGTGTTACAACTGCGGTGAAACTAAAAGTGCAGATGAGTTTGTGAAAAGCCAGTTAGTTAATTTCATTCACCATTCACACCAGGGATGAAATAGTTATTGATTAGATAAGATTAGAGCCAACGACAGTGGTGCTTCAGTCCCAAGGAGTAAAACATGACAATCACCCATCACTTGTCGGTGTTATCACGACTTATTTAATGTTCTCCTGCAGGTCTAAGACACTTTGGCAAGGCAGAGGCTTCAGTGGAGGAGGTTCAGGCCTACCTGGAAGGAGCCTACTGTGGCCACCTGTCAGTGGAGACCAGCCAGCTGAGCAGCATGGAGGAGAGGGAGTGGTTTGCTGACCGCTTTGAGGGACTCAAGAAGATGAGTTTCTCCACCGAGGAGAGGAAGAAGCTGGCCAAGCTCATGCTGGAGTCTCAGGTCGGTCCAAGAAGAAAGAGGAGGATGCAGAAAAATGACATGCATGTGTTTTTAATCTGTTTCTTTACTTTCTCTCTCACCACCTGCAGGAATTCGACCACTTTCTGGCCACCAAGTTTGCCACTGTGAAACGTTACGGAGGAGAAGGAGCAGAGAGCATGATGGGCTTCTTCCATGAGCTTTTCCACCACTCGGCCCACAGCGGAGTCACTGACATCGTCATCGGCATGCCGCACAGAGGCCGACTCAACCTCCTGACAGGCCTGCTGAAGTTCCCACCCGAGGTCAGTCAGCCATATTCAGCGAGACGTATACACTTTGAAATCATCCATGACCTGACAGGATTAGATTGTTTATTTAGCATGACTGTAATCAGCAGCACAAGTAAACAGAAAGCCACAGCCAGCTGCCAAACAGTAAACGGGGGTGCGATAACATCAACCAACACTGATCCTCCATCGTTTCTCTCTGCAGCTCATGTTCCGTAAGATGCGCGGCCTTAGCGAGTTCCCGGAGACCTCGCCTGCCATCGGTGACGTCCTCTCCCACCTCACCTCCTCAGTGGAGCTGGATTTCGGAGCTGAACACCCTCTTCATGTGACAATGCTGCCCAACCCATCTCACCTCGAGGCGATCAACCCCGTGGCTCAGGGCAAAACCCGAGCCAGGCAGCAGCTCAGACAGGAAGGAGACTATTCACCTGAAGACAGCGCGCAGCCCGGGGACCAAGTCGTCTGTCTGCAGGTACGCAACAGCTGATCTAGACACGCAGCCAAGAAGTTAAAGTTTACAAAAAGAGGAAGAGCAGTTCAATGCTTTTGCCTTTATTTGACAGTAACAGTAGAGAGACCGTCTAGAAAACATGGAGAGGGACAGAGAGGACGATGACGTGCATATTTATTTTGTGTGATCAAATTTTTATTTCCCATCACTTTACAGCAAAACAAATCTATCCAGCGACTCTGATAATATGCCAGTGATCAGCTTGTGTGTATATACATATGTATTACTGCATATAAAATATTCTTATTCTCCTTTTAGTACCACCGTCTGTCCATATATCTGCCCATATATATGATACAGTATATAAATGCAGTGATTAGCAGCCCTAAAAGGAGCTCCAGTCTTTAAATCACCCTCCTGACTGTCCATCAATACATTTTACTCAAGATGTCCCAATCCGATCTTAAAAATTGGTGCCGGGGGCGATCAGGTCATTTTTTTCAAGTGATCGTAATCGGCTATATTGAGCATATAGAGCTCGATCCCATCCTTTATTTTACATCTGCAGGTGTTTTTACCCACGAAGCTTTCATGCACAGCAACGCAATGAGTGCAGCCGTCATCAACTCCCCAACTCTCCACTGCTCCTCTCTCCTCTCCCTTTCTCTTTCCTCCTCTCTGCTGAGCTCCTTTGTGCAAACTGAGCCCCAACCGTGGCAAAACACTACACAGCTTAAACAAAAGCAAAATGCAGAATGAGGCCGTTTATTGTGTTACTAACCAGAGTTATGAACACTGTTTCATTTCAGTTCAGTGTGACATACTGCTTGTTTGTCATCTATGGCACAAACTCGCCACACCACTTCAAACTAAGAGTAATTTCTTAATTAATGTGTGTAAAAGAAGTCCAGATGATGAAAGTAAACACTCAGAGGAACACAACTGATTCAGGCGGCTCAGACACAGGCTGCACCGAAGCAACCAACACTGGAGAATACTCTCCTACAGAGAATTCCTTCAAGCCAGCGACAAGGCCAAAAAGATTAGCCAGAGGGTTTGTTATTTTATACTTTATCTTTTTTTTTTAGACTTTATTTTTATTGTTTTATACAAGAAACGAACAGACAAAATCAGGGACACCAGGCAGGGACATAGGTGAAGGTGAAATGCTTAACAATGTGTAAAACAAACAATGAAAAGAAGCGGGGTTACATTGCAGCATCGAGGACAATCCCAAATGGATCCCTTACCATCAGGTTAAGAGCTAAACTGACGGAGAATTGGGACACCACTTCCCCTCATGTGAATGCTTAAAACCAAGGGGAAGGGCCAAGACCAGGGCTAGTCTGTAAGGGATCCATTTGGGATTGGGGGAGTGGGTCCTTTATGTCCATGATTTTCCCTTAAGATCACAAAGGTCCTTACGGTCCATGACTTTAATTCATGGAAGGATTTTTTTCGTCTTAACACCTTGCAGAGCTATTTAATTGTCAAGAATATAGGTCGACACAGGTGCCTTTACAAAATTCTCCATGGTCTGGCTCCGCCTCCGTTAGATGAATTTATGAAAAGGAACTCTATGAGGTCAACGAGAGCCGGCTCTAGAGGGGACTGTCAAGTCCTGCTCAGGAAGAGTGTTTTCGGACTGATGGTGTTTTCATATCGAGCGTCCCAGACATGGAACATTCTACCAAGAACTATACAGGATTCGCCAACTCTTGCCTCGTTCACTAGACATTTCAAAACATGGCTACTAGAGAGTCAAATTTGCACTCATGCATCTTAAGAATTTTATTTTATTTATTATTATTATTTTAATGTATTCTCTTATTATTGTTCTGTGTATCTGTGCAACTGGTTTGTTGGGGTACCATATTTGTATGTGCAAGTGTGTCAAGTGCTGTAGGTGACATTGTGCAATGTGAACTGGCACTTAGCAAATTGGCACTTTACAAACTGCGCTATGCACTTTACTCTGTTATTGCACTATGCACTTTACTGCATTAGGGCATGTGCCATATACCGGGGCGTCTGCAATACGCACTCAGCACTTTGGCACTCTCCACTTTAACTAGCACACCTGCACTTTGTAATCAGATTGAAATTTCTGTGGTCGCTCAACTCTTCGCCTGTTGTGTGCTTTGTGGTTTACTTATGTTGTCCTTATGTTGTTCTTCTCTGTGTATTTTATTTTCTTCTGTTGGCATTGTTGATTTGGTGTGTTTGACACCAACCTGCCAGTGGGACTGGAGATGGAAATTAGCCATCTGGCTATAATCCTGTGCATTTACATGTAATTGTCCATTAATGCATATTGTCCCATTTAAAAAATAAAAAAAAGACTAAATCTCAAATCTCAAAATCTCACAATGGATTGAGTTTAATAACTTAAAAGTTCTTATAGTGTGCACTGTGCAGCTGTATCATCTAGGGAAATAGAAGTATCAGATTGGGACTTGGCAGATTCTCAATATTAATTGACTCAGATCAGGGGAAGAAAAACTTGATCAGGACATCCTTACATTTTACTATTTTAAAGCATAATTAAAACAACTTTGCAATTTTCTCCAGTGCAGACCGTCACATGTCCCAGCAGATTAAACCTAATTCCCAGTCAAAACAGGACAGAAATTTACCCGATCCACAGAGAAATAAACGTGTCCGCAGCCCTGACCACAAGCTGTTGATCTTCAGTAATGGACATCTGAGTGTCTTCTGTCCTGATTCAGGGTTCAAACTCTGCAGGGCGTAATGACACTAAACCCCTCTGGGCCTTGTTAAAGGAGTCATTAACTAACCTGCTGTGTTACCGACAGCTTGAAGACACTCTCTGCTCTCCTCTCCGCAGGTCCATGGTGACGGCTCTTTCACTGGCCAAGGGATCGTTCCAGAAACTCTGACCCTCTCAAACCTGCCTCACTACAGAGTCGGTGGGAGCATCCACCTCATTGTGAACAACCAAGTGGGCTACACCACTCCATCAGAGAGAGGGAGATCCTCTTTGTACTGTAGTGACGTCGGTTAGTGAAAAATGTGATTTAATATTTGCTTCTTTCTTATAAAGCACAGAAACCTCTGTCAGATTGTACTTATTGTATTGATACCTTCTGAATTGCTGAAGTCTAGAGATTTGTTTTCATGTATCGTGTTTTAATCGGATACTAATGGTCACATTTGCACCACAGGTAAGATGGTGAACTGTGCTGTGATCCACGTAAACGGCGATGATGCAGAGGAGGTGCTGCGGGCCACTCGGCTGGCTGTAGAGTACCAGCGGCTCTTCAGGAAAGACATCATCCTGGACCTGATCTGCTACCGTCAGTGGGGCCACAACGAGCTGGATGAGCCTTTCTTCACCAACCCGGCCATGTACAAGATCATCCGGTCAGTTAAATTCACCTGCTTTACTTACGTTACAAAACGTATTCACTTAAAAAGTTACTGTAGCATAGATAGCATATTCCTCAGGATCCTTAAGCAGATGATAAAACTCTGAAACATGTTATGATTGCAGATCATCAGTTATTGGACAGTATTCACTTTAAAACATCGCTGTCTGTCTTATCCTATCGATTTTGGCAGTGAAATTGCAGGAGCACCAGAAAATTTCAAAAAATGTAGGGCAACTTGTTCCAGTGAGAATAAAACCGCACTGCTCTGAGTTTGATTCATACGACCCCAATGTTCCCGCTAACTATGCAGATTTAATCTAACTCATCTTGATTCTTTCAGCTCTTGGAGCAGATCTGGATCCTCTGTCAAAGTGATTTGTCTTGTGTGCTGTCCATTGTGTTTCAGTCGTTCTCAGGGTGTGTTTTTCGGTACAAAAGTGTTTTCAAATCGAAGTTATTTGTGTTCCACCACAACGCTGCTCACAGGGAAAACAGTTTATCCCCTCCTTTGTGCAGAACATCAGGAAATTGGTCTGCATGTTCTTTAGCAGTGATTTTTGTTAGTAAATGTGAGGCTGTGTGTTTTTTTGGGATTGTTTTGGTCTAAAATGCCAGTTTCACAGCAGTTTTTCTCAAACATTATAATGCATGTTGAAATGATTTTAGATTTTTTTTGCAATTGAATTTCAGCAGCAGGAGAAAAAAAATATAATTCATTAAAAACCAAAGGCAACTTGAAACAGCCCTGAAATCAAGTGTAAAATGGCACTGTTCTGAGTGTTTGAAGGAAACGTAACAAAAAGACTAAAAAAGCTTTCACACCATGTTTAAACATTTTTTCGAGACCTTTTATTCTTAAAATATAAGAAAATAAAATTAAAATATCTTTATCCCTCACACACACACACACACACACACACACACACACACACACACACACAGTTTGTCAAGCAAACAGGCGAACACACCTCCATTATTTTATCGCCGTCTCTTGTATTTTTGTACTTATTTGCATGCCTAGTTATTTAAGTTTAATTTTGAAATCTTTAATCTGACTCTTTCTCCTTGACTGCTGTAACACTGGAATTTCTCAATTATGGGATCAATAGAGGTGTATCTTATCTTATCTTACTTACACCACACTAACTTTGCATTTTTAATCCAATTTACCTTGATTCTTTCAGCACGTGCAGTAGATCTGGATGCACCAACAGCCTCTGTCTGTCATGGCCATTTGTCCTGTCTTTTCTGACGATGTATTTTGCTGCATAAGCGTTTGGCATTTGATGACTTTTGTGTGTGTTGCACCACAACAGTTGATCTTAGCTTTTGTGCAGAACATAAGGCAATTGCCGTGCAGTCTTTAACAATAAATTGTGTTGATAAATAAGAGATGTTCATTTCTGAATCTTTACAACCAGAAACAAGAAAGTGAGTTCGCTGATTTGCGGGACACTACATAATTGTTTAAACTTGCGGAAAAGTTGCGGTAGTCGAACACAATTGCAAGGGCAGTTCACAGGGATGGGTTGAGTATGTGTTAATTGTTGTGATTGCGACATCCTGGAGGGGCTGTGGGTGGTAACATGCTGTGTCATTTTTATTGTCTGACCATTTTTAAACAACAGTTTGAATACTGACCAAAAGTTCTCTAATTCAAATTCCTGATAATTTATCAATGGTCATCACAGCAGCATTTCCTTAAAAAAATTGTCTCACTCAACAATTTTATTGCAATCGCAACTGCTGTAGAGAAATAATGGTGCAACAGGCTTTTCTATGTGATATGCAGAGGCTACATGTTTGGGCTCTGACCAGAGAGACAGAGTTTATACAAAAAAAGGTTTCTGATTAATGTAAATCTTTAAAATAATAAAATACTTTGCATTTAAAAGTATACAAAGTTCCTAATGGCAGACAGACTACAAAAAATCCACACTTTTTTTGCTTTAACTGAAATTTTTGTTAACAAGTGGACCTGGTGGTAACAGTAGCACTCGAAGTTGCATCTCAACTGACATGGTTTTGAGTATTTTCAATTTTATTTTATTTATTTATTTATTTATTTATTTTTTTTTTCAAAATAGAGTAAAACTAGCACAGGTGGTTTAGAAGCTTCAGTATCTCCCGAAGCACTTCTTGGATCATTAGTATAGATTAATAAATGATGTTATTCCCCCACAGACATATTGTGTCTATCATGTTCTGTTGACTGAATCCTTGTCATGTTGTTGCGTCCTCATAGATCTCGTAAGAGCGTCCCCGACTCCTACTCAGACCTGCTGATCTCTGAGGGTCTGATGACCGATGTTGAGCGTGACGAGATCAAGTCTAAGTACTACAGCATGCTCAACGACAAGCTGGCCAACATGACCGTGTACAGCCCTCCACCCACCAACCTGCAGGGCCGCTGGGGGGACCTGGTGGAACCCCAGGCCAGAGTCACCACCTGGGACACGGGCGTCCCCATTCCCCTGCTGCAGTTTGTAGGAGCAAAGTCTGTGGACATCCCTGAGCAAGTCCAGCTGCACAGCCACCTTGGAAAGACTCACACACAGGTACGGTCACCGGCTCTGTCATTTCTGTTAGACTGTCTGTTGACAGAGTAGCAGGTAGATAATTTCGTTCCTCTTCCTGTGTGAACTCAGGCTAGGCTGAACAAGTTGGAAGAAGGAACCAAACTGGACTGGTCCACAGCAGAGGCCTTGGCTTTGGGCTCTCTCCTCTCTCAAGGTCAGTGTTAACCAGCAAATACACCAGGTCAAATTTAAATGGAACATTTTCCACCTTTTATGTGGATGTCCAACCAGTGTTGATTGTAATAGAGAAATACAAAACCGTACTAATGAACCTTCATTAATATAGGCCTATATTTTATCTACAAGTGCACGTCACACACTGAGCGAGCCGCCTGTTAATGACGCTGTGGGCTAATGGGCATGTAGCTACTGACATGTTTCAGATGATACGTCATGTTTGTAGTCGACCAATGAAGATGAGTTTACATATCACCTTGGGTTCGTCCTTCACCTTCTCAAAATGATCCCACACTTTGGATTTCCTGCCCGACATGTTATTAACTAGCCTGTGGAATAACCGCAGGTACCAGCCCTGGAAATTAACGTAACTCCTGTCTGACTGCTGAGTGTGGCCACTTCCTGTGTCTGTCCTTTCAAATTACATTCCCACATGGTCCAGTCATATAGGTTTTGATTTATTTTGATGAGACGCAGCTCCTAATAGAGTTTCACATTTGATTTTTTGTTTTTTTTCTGTGACTAAGGGACCAATGAAATCTTGCCGACTAATGACCTTTGTGGTCGTCTAACGTTTGGACTATCGGGGGGCAGCTCTATTAGTAGGCTATTTTTAGACTGCAAATCAATAGCATTTTATGAATAATAACAAACGGACTGCCAGGCGTCTTGTTCAGTAATGATATGGGGCCTTAATATTGTGGGACACACTTTTTAATTGCCTCTTACAGTATGAAAGCAGAACACGTTATGGTCGAGGATACATTTTACATTTTTTATTGTCCTGACTGACTGAGATATTCAGCCATAGTTGCAGAGATTGAACACCAACTGGTGGTGCCGTTGATGCCAACAGAAACTAAATCATTCTGCTGTAATACATTTCACTGTAGGCATCTTTTGTTGGATGATGTCACAGACACCAAGAGAGCCCGTTTGTGCATGAAAGTTTTACTCCAGGTGTGCTGGAGACCTTCTTCAGGTTCCCGAGGATAAACTGGAAAAGAAAACCAAGACTAGCAGGGCCAAGAGGGAAGAGTGGCAGATATTTTTGTCACACTATGTTTTAGTCAACAAAGTCATAGCTATAGGCTTGTAGACCAGTTAAAGCTCTGGGTGTCAGAAGCTTGCATGCAATGCCGTCATGGCTGCATGAGCAGCAGGACTCAATCAACTACATTTACCATCAACACTAATTGGACATCCACGTTAAAGGCGGTGATTTTTCCCTTGAGGAGTAATTGAATTTTATTTCAGTAGAGGAAATGGATTTGTAGATTTCAAATTATTGTTGTTACAGGCTTTAATATTCGAATCAGCGGACAGGATGTTGGAAGAGGCACGTTCAGTCACCGACACGCCATGGTTGTTTGCCAAGACACTAATGACATGTACATCCCTCTGAACAACATCAGCCCTCAGCAGACAGGTTTCCTCGAGGTAAAATCATAGTAAACCAGATAAATTGTTCTGAACATAATCTGTCTAAATCATTTAATATCTGTAACCATAATATTAAACAATTTCATCCTCTCCTGTTTCATATTGTGATGTCTTCGTGTGTGTTCAGGTGTGCAACAGCCCGCTGTCTGAGGAAGCGGTGCTTGGGTTTGAGTACGGTATGAGCATCGCCCAGCCGAAGCTTCTGCCCATCTGGGAGGCTCAGTTTGGAGATTTCTTCAACGGAGCGCAGATCATCTTTGATACCTTCCTCTCCGGAGGTAAACTTCTGACCACAGATTCATCATTACTCTCATTATCTTCTATTTCTGGAAGAATGTTCACACATCAGATGTGACGCTGCTGTGTCCCCAGGTGAAGCCAAGTGGCTGCTGCAGAGCGGGTTGGTGATCCTGCTGCCTCACGGGTACGATGGAGCCGGACCTGAACACTCATCCTGCCGTATGGAACGCTTCCTCCAGGTCTGTGGGACTGACATGTAACCAGTGTCAAATCAAGTTACCACTTTATGATTTGTGTCAGTAGCGTTCATGTCAGCATCCCAGATGTAATTAGAAGTGACACGTCAGACCTGGCACTCAAAGGGTATCCTGTGTCTAAGTGAGTAATGGGATCAACATTTTTTGAAAGTGGTCTGGTATTATAGCGACAGTGCTGCAGTTTGCAGTAGCTAAACAGGCTGCCATGTAACCACTCGAGGTGTTCTCACTGTTTAGTTACGTTTACTAAAAGTGGTTGTTTTTGCCACTGACAGGCTCAGACTGTCATTATAGTTGTCTTACGATATTTTGGAAAGGATCCCTACAGAGTTCGACCTTTTTGTGAAAGAGAATGGACGAATTCACACTGCCGCTCCTTGGTCCGCTTTAAATGAACCCCCGCCGCTTCCATGGATAGTTTGGTTCGTTTGGAGTGGTGCGAATGCTCATTTGAACTCTGGTGCGGACCAAACGAGCGAACCCTGGTCCACTTGAAAACTGGGGGTCTCGGTTCACTTGCAAGTGAACCCTGAGGAAATGACGTAGAGCGCAGTGCATTTTGGGTTGAAAAAAAAAACAAACAAACAAAGCCGACAGCACAAACCAGGAGAAGCAGAGGTAAAAACGTAAAAACAGAACCCCATGACTGCGTAAATTTGCTCCATTGTTTCTGTGGTGACCAAGCCGGCTGAAGGGATGGATTTCCGTTTTCAGTCCTGGCCAATCGATGAGCCTGGTTTTCTTCTTCCTCGTGCTTTTTTTCTTCCTGGTCAGTGGCCATTTTGGGCAATACTGCCCCCACATGAGCATCTGTTGTAACTGCTTGACGTTGTCCAGGCTGTTTGAACCGAACCAAATGGTGTGAAATTTTTCGGCATTCCCCACCCAATCGAACCGAGTCCCCCTGGACTATCCTGGTGTGAATGCGCCCTAAGACCCTTTTTGTTTGACCAGGAACAGCTTTGAAATCGCCATCACCAAATCCACCAAACTGTGGTTTTATCATCATAAAACACACTTCATCCAGAGTTTAGAGAAACAAAATAACACATACAAAAATCACCTATGTTCATTTTTCCAATGTTCCAACAATAACCACTTCTGGTTTGGTTGAAATAAACCCTTAATTCACCCAGTTAGATGTTAAAACATGCTGTCCATATACACACTAAAATTACTGTTTATTTAAATGGAGTCTGGAGGGTTTGGCAGTAGGGACTTCAGGGCTGTTTCTGGTCAAACAAAAAGGATCTTACTCTTTAACAAAAAGATCCTTTCCATACTGTTGTCAGACACTTAAAGTAACAATCTGAGCCTGTCAGTGGACAAAACAAGCGCTTTTAATGGACGTGAATTGACGTTGAGAACATCCCCCGAATGGTTATACTGCTGCCTGTTTCACGGCTGCTGTTGCTGCAGCTCTCGCTCAATACTGGACCAATTTCAAAAACTGTTGTCTCCATTATTCACTTTGACACAGGTTGACACCTAACACTTAACTTACCCTTTAATATTATGTTACTGCTGGAAAACAAAACAAACATGGACGCCTCAGGTGAGACAAAGGTAGTTGAGTCCAAATTACAGTGCGAGTTGTCAGCACACAGTATTTCTTTTCACTCAAACAACCAGCTTTGCCGTCATTCAATCGATTTTGAGTAGTCAAATGACGTGAACCATCACAAGTGGTGATCTTTTTTAATCTCTATTTGCATCCCATGTGACATGAACACTGCATGACCACATGTTCAATTTCTGCAGATTCATCTGGTGTCGCTTTATGATACACTAAAAAACCTTGGAAGTTTTCATGGAGGTTTAATGTTTCACCTCAGCTAGAACAGAGGTTATCTTTTCACTTCAGTCCAGTTAAAGCCTCAGTCCAGTTAAAGCTTTGAGGTATAAAGAAGAGTTTTAGATTACACTTTGTGGACCAGCGCCCCTTGGCCCCTCGATTATACTGTAACTGTTAAACTGAGTTCATGTGCTGGTGCAAAGATCTAAATAAACAAGCAGACACCTGCATACTGGGAAAACTTAAGAAATGAGCTAATGAATCACATTTAAATGAAATACTGTGTCGTGGCCAGTCCATGACATCTTTCTTCAGTGCAAAGGAACATGGTGCAGCTCAGAGTATATAATTAACAGGCCATTAACAGGAGTAATCAATAACAAATCAGCGGAGATAATGTATCCTAATCGTCCATTAGCAATCAGCAGACAACAGGCATCAGATTGTGTCGGAAATCACTCCACTGTTTACTCACATAATAGGCACTCTGTCATTTACACTGTATTGAGCGGTAAATAGAGACTTCAGACACTTAATGATCGTAATTATTTTGCGTCATCACAGCTTTAGTGACACAGCTGTAATTTTATTGATCTCTAAGTGTGATGCAATGTAGGATTGTGAGCTTAAAGTCACACACATGCCCTGCACTCTGCTTGCGCTCCACACAAGACCAGTTTTGGGGCATCAAAGCTTCAGTAAGAAATATCCAGGATTAATAGAAGCAGGGGTGGTAATGAGAGATGAGAGGACATTTTATGAAAACATCAGTTTTCAGTAAGTGCACCTAAAATAGTGTGACCGTTAACCACTTTGTCAGCATGCAGTTCATAGTAACATTATCCATAAGAGCTAGAAAAAGAATACTCTGCAAGATGGCTGCTGTTACTAACAGTTTTCAGATGATCTGCAAAGCTGGTTGTAGGTTTGTGATGTGCCAGTTTCCTTTGGCTTGTCTGGCGCTCAACTTTTTGGGGTTCATCTTTGTAAATTTTGAAACTGTTTCAGAAGCTTGACTCTTTTGACACCTTGCTAAAGTATCTTTAACCCTGTCATTGGTGGTCAAAGAGCCTGTTTAGACCTGGTATTAACATGAGTCTTGAGTGATCCGATCACAAGTGGACTGCACTTCTGTAGCATTTTTCTTTTACACTACATGTCACATTCACACACACATTCATACACTGGTGGCCAAGGCTACCATACAAGGTGCCACCTGCTACTCAGTAGCCATTCACACACACTCACACCGATGGAACAGCCATCGGGAGCAATTTGGGGTTCAGTATCTTGCCCAAGGATACTTTGACATGCGAACTGGAGGAGCCGGGGGTCGAACCTCCGATCTTCCAATTAGCGGACGACCTGCTCTGCCTTCTGAGACACAACTGCTCTGTAGTGTTGTAACAGGTGTAAGTGAACACAGAGATGCATTGTGATCCAATCTGACCACATATCCTCTGTAGTGTAAACTCTAATGTGTCCTGATGCGTCCCTGACAAGGGCTACATCATCAATGTCGGTCATGGCGGTTGCTTTGGTGACAAGGGGTTATTGCTCCATAGCTTGCCCATTTCACAACAAGTTGCACTAATTGTTGCATGATCGTCCATCATTTTGCCCTGTGGAAGGAGACATGTTGAATTCTGTTGACAGCGATATCTCCAGCTCTACTGACACAACTGCTAATGTGACTAGCGAGCAGCTAGCGAGAGTGTAGACATAATAACAGTGTGCTGGGCTCTTAAACGTCTAAGGCAAGTGATGTGGCCAGTGATAAAATCTCAACACACACAACAAGTGGTCAGCTGGAAATGCGTAATAGACACAGGTGTGTACAGCGATGTGTCTCAGCTTTCCACTTGTGTTCAGATCACACACATGCTAATAACAAGTCACAAAACTGAGCCTGTCATTAAGCTTAAATGTTCGTGTCTGAGTTAAAGCTATAGTGCGTAACTTCTGTCGCCTCCCAGCGGATAATGCGTTATTACCACTAATAAGCCGAGTGTTACACAGAGTAACACTCGCCACACACCGTGTACACAGAGTACCACTCGCCAGTCGCCACACACCGTACACAGAGTAACACTGGCCAGTTGCCACACACCATGTACACAGAGTAACACTCGCTTCACACCGTGTACACAATGCTACACAACGTGGTGAACACCAGGCTGCTAACATTACATGACGTTCATAGCACCATTTCCAAGAAAATAATAAAGTACTAGGTCCAGTACATGTAACAGCAACACATACTACTCATAATATAATTATAAACCAAGTCACTTACTTATCCAGCAGCAGCAAGGCAACATCCGTGTCTGCCCTCAGCCCAATTTCTTCCTTCAGGGCTCTTCACCGAGGAAAAGCGACGCCAATGCAAATCCTTGTTTGCCTTCTCCGTCGGTCACTTTCCTTCTTTGCTAATAGACCTTCAGCTGAACGTCCAGGCTTTTTCTTTGTGGTAGGATCCACTTCTGGACCGTGTCTCGGCCGCTTCTCCGCCATGTTGCTTTCACCTTCTACCTGCGCTCTACCTCTTGCTGTGACACTGTCTGTTCGTCCTCCCCCTCCCTTCTTGTTGTGAGGAAGCATTTCCTGTGCGCCAGCACGGGAATGTCGCCGGTCTACACGCATACTAAAAATGATATATATTGAAATTACCGCGAGATGTTAGAGGATCTGATCGGCTTAATCAGCATTGTGTCATCTCCTCTAGTAGTGGCTTGGGTGAAACGGACCTGTAGAAGTTACGCACTATAGCTTTAACTAATAATTAATGTTAATGCATAATGAGTTATGTTGGATTCTTATATCTTAATTTATGAGCTTTTTTGGATTTTCTGGGTTAGGGTATAGAAGAATGGAGCTTTTGAATACTGATTTGGACATCGGTTAACATGGCAACCATCGAAGCTTCGAAGGCTTTAAGTCAGCCCTGGTGCACAATTTAATAACTAAGCGGAGATTAAAGACATAGCATTTGTCTGAAGTCGGTGGCTGTTCATGGGATGGTCCACTACGTGGCATTTTAGCTGTATTTTAACATGCATTTTGTATGTTTTCAAAGCCTTGATCTGTCTCTGCTGGTTTACTGATTCAAGTTTAGATGTTTCTCAACTGACCGGCAGGTTTCTAGTCAGTTACATGTTATGTTAAATGTTAGCTGTACAGTAAATGATTGCTAACTTGTCCTGTTTTGTCTCCTAGATGTGTGACAGTAAAGAAGAGGGTGTGGACGGTGACAACGTGAACATGGCTGTGGTCAACCCCACCACATCTGCTCAGTATTTCCACCTGCTGAGGAGGCAGATGATCCGGAACTTCCGCAAACCTCTCATTGTGGTTGGACCCAAGATGCTGCTCAGATTCTCTGTAAGCGCTGCAGAAACATGTAACATGCAAAACAAATTCATTTTCTCAGATATTTCCGCGCAAGTGGCCGAATAATGTGTGTTGTTCTTGCAGGGGGCAGCGTCCAGTCTGGCTGAAATGGCACCAGGAACGTCTTTCAGACCAGTGTTGGGTGACACTTCAGTCTCACCTCAAAGGTACAGAGAACTTTGATGGAACTTTTAGACCTCTTCAGTGGTTGTAATTCATTCTGTAGTTTGTCCACAGTGTGGTGAAAAATATTTAAAGAAATAATTAGGTGTTAGGTGGACTTCCCCCCCCCCAAAACGTGGATGTTTTGAACAGCCCTTTAATACAACCTGCTAAAACAAGGAAGACCCTTAAAAAGCATGTCCCATACGATCCACTGAGCCCATTTTTCTGTTATTCCACACAGTGTCCAGAAGGTGGTGCTGTGCTCTGGGAAGCATTACTACGCCCTGCTGAAACAGAGGGAGACAGCAGGAGCCAACCAGAACACAGCGCTCATCCGACTGGAGGAGCTGTGTCCGTTTCCACTGGACGCTCTGCAGCAGGAGCTCAAAAAATACCCCAACGCCAAAGGTATGTGTGGGACCTCCACCTTCACTGTCAGTGGGCACACTTGACTGCAGAAGTGACATCACAACTACAGTTTGATTTCAGTCCAATTGTTGAGGAAAAGTTCATCCCCCATTTTATTTAGGTTTTTGTTAAATCAAATTAACCCTTTAACAACATTGTTTTTGTTGTGAACAGTTCAGCCTGAAGCACTTGACTGTGTTCCTCACCATATGTTATAATATCTGGTCTTCAGTAGAGTATAGAGGGTAAAAAATGACATAAATATCAGTAAAGAAATAAAGAAATATTGGAACACAGTAATAAAGAAATACATATGAAAATAAAAGAAAAAAGAATAAATAAATGCTGAAATAAATATGGAAATAAAGAAATAAAAAAATGCAAAAGTTAGGGCCTTCTACCTCATTAACATACAGACACAGAAATATAGAAATGAGTGAATTCATACAGTGGTAAATAAATTCAAAAATAATTACATAAATAAAAGAAGAAATAAATGCTGAAACAAATATGACAATAAAAAAATAAATAAATGCAAAGGTTAGGTCCTTCTACCTCATTAACAAACAGACAGAAACACAGAAATAGATACATATGGACATAAATAAATTAATACAGAAATAATAAAAGAAAATAATAAATACATGCTGATATAAATACATAAATACATTCTGAAATTCTAAAAAGAAAAAAATAAATTAATAAATACAGAGGTCAGGACCGTCTACCCTATAAATAAATTGATTTATATAGAAGTAAATAAATACAGAAATAAATGAATGAAAGCATAAATACATGCTGAGATATGGAAAAAAATAAAAATAAATGCATATGCAAGGACCTCCTACCTCATTAACATGCATGGAGGAATACAGAAATAAATAAATCCATAAATAAATAAATAAAATCTGAAATAAATTAATAAATGTGGAGGTCAGGATCTTCTACCTTATTAACACACAGACAGAAATAAATAGATGAAACAATTAATTAATGCTAAAAAAAGGGGGAAATAAATTAATAAAAATACATGCAGATGTTACGACCTTCTATCTCATTAACATGCAGACAAATAAATAAAGAAATAATTAATTAACTAAGGCAGATGTCAGGATCTTCTACTTCATTAACATACAGACAGAAATAAATAGATTCATACAAAAGTAAATACATGAATAAATACATGAAATTATGGCAATAGAAAATAAATAAGATAATATAAACATTAATAATATAATATACATAAATAGAAATAATTGTGATAAAATGTACCATTAAATTTAAGATATTTATTTGTCCTGTTTACTCATCAACTTTATTTATTTATTTATGCATTTATCTCTTTATTTCCATATTTATTTTACCATTTATTGATTAATTTGTCTATCTATTAATTTATTTATTTATTCCTATATTTATTTATGAATTTTATTATTTATTAATTGATTCTTCAGTCATTTTATGTCCTCTACAGTAAGACAACTAATTAATAGCCCCTACAACAACCCCAAACTTAATATAAATGTATTAAAGTTCATAATATGTGATTTAGGGCTTCACCTGATGATTGTTTGTATCATCAGTTATTGACAATATAAATTTATCTGATATATTTTTTGCCTCAGTTCAGTAAAATGCTTGCTTAAAAAACATCGAAGGCCAAATAGACATTTTTAAGATGCACTGAAATGACTTATAAAACAAATTTTAAGTCCACTGTATGTTCGATTTTCATGTATACAGTCAGTATATTCAGCTTGATGGTAATTCTGTCAGACGGCAGTGTGTAATGTAATCTGTTGTCTCTTTGTGTCCACTGTTCCTCTTCCCCAACGTGCTCGCTGTGTTTTGCATAATGTCATAATTTCTAAGGCCCTGTGCATATGCACATTACATCATACTGCGGTCTGACTGGTGCACAAGAGGCAACACAAGTTTATTTATATAATGTTTTTCCCACACACAGACAAGTCGTAGTTCCTTACCCCAAGCTTAAATATGCTGTAAAACAACGTCTGATAAAACTACATATTCTGTAAAGTTTCAGGTCTATGTCCTGCTGAGACATATGTTATTCAATTCTCTTTATATTTTCAGGATGACACTCTTATTTGCTCTAAGTCTCCAGTGAAAGTGATTTAAAGTGAGCATTGACCTTCGACCTCTCACTGACAACACAAAGTTATTTCAGTTTAACATTGTTTACTTGGAGGAGAGTGATTTTTCTTCAATACGCTCGGGACCACTTGATGACACAGCCGTCGAAATTTGAGCATTGGGGAGAATAACAATTACAAAAGCTGCTCTTTAAGTGAGTCACACTAAGTTGAATGCCACTCAGCGGCATGCGGCAACTTCAATAGAAGTCTGACAGTCGCCACTTTCAGACAGAGTCCTGAAGAAAAAACATTAGACAACTTACAAAGAAACAAGAAATGCCAGTTCATCAGTGTTGGTGTCAAACAAAAATCTAAAGCATGATCTTCAGCAGATTGGTTTTCACTGCAGGGCTTTTGTGTTAAGTGTCTCTGTTATTTTGTCCACGCTGAATGAGTGTCAATCCAGACTCTGACTGTTTCACTTTGTTATGCAAGACTTTCCGAGCATGAGGAACTAAAAGCTATCAGTGTCAACATCCTTCTCTTTACCCAGACATCTTTGCAGTTGTGGGTTAAGTGTTTTTAGTAAAGACGATTTTTGCTCTTCTGACGAACTGCAGCACAGTTACATCACGTCAGATGATCCTGAAGTCACCTCTGAGTGTTTCTTTAACTCTATGCAATCTTTGTTTGAGAGTTTCTTCCGTCAGGCTGTCTAAAAACGTCAAACGTGTTCCTGGGTTCCTTGTCCTTCAGGTCAGTCTTAGATGAATGGACGAATAACTCAATGAGTTTCTTACAACACAAATCTGGACTGAGAAGATCGTAAACACAGTCATAGCAAAAACTTCATACCAACAATCACCACCACGCAGGAGTCAAAACAATGATGGGTAACTTTTGTTCCAGTCTGTTTATCTTGGGAGTCGGGACATCTGCAAGGTCCTCATCTTATCTTAACCGGCAGACACACTGTCTCTTCACATAATGTACGCCAAGTGTGAAGGACTCCGAGGCATCTGAAAATACCAAACCATGACCATGGACAAATTATACATTCATGATGACACTCATATACCTTCATGTCAAATACTTCCTTCTACCAAACTATCCATATTCTAAGGGTGTTGTTCCTTTTCAGCCCTCTAAACAGATTAATTCAGACCCCTCTGAAGCGAACCAGACGAGTTTGGTTCGCTTCAAGTCTGCGGTGCGGTTCACTTGACCTGTGCCTTGCGAACACTCCAGGTTCGCTTTACTCTTTAATACAAAATCAGGTCCGCACACTAGAAACTGCTCCTTTTGGAATTTTAATCGTATCACATGGGATGTTTCTGGCACCAGTCCTTCATCAGACATGAATGAGATAAGGAGACACACCTCTACATATACAACCAGTGGTGGTCGCCCAACAGATAATGTGATAACACATGTAGCTATACAGAAACTGGGAACAACACACTGCAAAACCAGAACAAAATTACGTCAAAGTAAATTCAAAACTATGTCAATTATATTATATATAAGCTGTAGTGTGAACAGAAAGAGGACTGAGGCCCCATCAGAGCTGAAGGTGACCAGAAAGAGAACTGAGTCCTCTTTCAAATGAAGTGACAATGTGACCACAGCAAGAACTGAGTCTCTTTTCTGTTGGTCCACTTTTAGGTGCACTTTAAGAGGACTGAATTCAGTTTGTTTAAAGAGAACCATATGTGAAAACACCCTAAGAGACTTTAGTGTCTACTACAGCACTTGTTATTATTTTGATGCTGTTTGATTTGAAGTAAAACAACAATACATTTCTTGCTCCCATTAAGTTTTATCAGCACAACAGCGCACATGCTTTCATCACTGTAAATGTTTTTCCCTTATCCATGATATCCATCCACACCAGGGTGTTACCTGCCATTATACAGTTTATCACAGTGCCTAGGGGTTCTGTGCTGCGTCTCTGCATGAACATAAAAACAATGTGGAGAACATCTGGATGAGCCGACGCGTGAGACGGCTTTTGCCAACAGGAGGGGTCTCTACCTTTCTTCTTGTGGCATGAGCAGGTGGTTGGTAGATGTGGGGCAGGGAGGAGGACGCTACTTGCTGCAGTATTGGGAATTCAGTCGTGGGTTTCGATGGTTATGTTGACGCGCTCACTCTGAAACTTTCTCTTGACTGGAATTTTTAAGAGCATGAGGAGGTGGTGCAGATTAATATAAATGCAGTAGCTCTCATACCATTCAAAGGTTTTGCTGAGGATTTTTCTGTTGATTCTAATTTGGCAATATTGTACACCCCATGTAAAAATGCTTTGTCCTTGCCGCCGCAGAGGCCGCACGTTCAATTCCAACCCATGGCCCTTTGCTGGATGTCGTCCCCCCTTTTGCTCTGGATCTGTCCTGTCTAATAAAAAAAAGCAAAAGCACCAAAAAATAATCAAAAAATAATAGTAATACATAATTTTGTTACTAAAATGTCCTAAAATAGTGGAAACAACCATCACAATTTTGCGCCATTTAAGCTGTCCATAAACCAAAGATAATCAGTTTAGCACAACAGAAGAGCAAGAAAACCTGCAGTATTCATATATGAGAAAATGTTTGCTGATTATCTTTCTGTAAAACAGCTAATCAATTATTTGGGTTATCATGAGCTTAAATCATATTAAAATATAATATATTATTTTCCCTGTCTACACAAACAGTGAACCACTTGAAATCTTGTTGAGTAAAGGCACTGCATGTTCCAAGGCTGGAGTTTTAGTTATTCAAATGTCATTGAAAGCTGACTTTTGTAAACCTCTGTAACCTTGAAAGTTCAGGTTTCACTTCCGCTCTCACTATTTCATTGTTCTCACCCTCCCAAAGTGAATCACAGACAGTTTCAGTTTGATCTGGATCAAACCGTCCGCAGTTGCAGGGCAAAAGAAAAGAACTCCCCAAGCTGCAGGAGCAAGTCACATGTTTGATGAGTCATATCTTCTTTTACTTTCAATATCAGTAATTTTAAAAAATATCCCCCTCAGAGTTTGTGTGGAGTCAGGAGGAGCCGCAGAACATGGGTCCCTGGTCGTTTGTAGCACCCAGGTTTGAGAAGCAGCTGGCCTGCAAGGTGAGCAAACAATGTGAACCCTAATGTTTCTGAAATTCTTAAAGGGACAGTTCACCCCAGAATCAAAAATACATATTTTTCCTCTTACCTGTAGTTGTATTAACTAGTGTAGATTTTTTTGGTGTCAGTTGCTGAGTGTTGGATATATCAGCTGTAGAGACGTCTGCCTTCTCTCCAATATAATGGAACTAGATGGCACTCAGTTTGTGGTGCCAAAACGTTTCATTTAGAAAACTCAACAGCAATGTCTCTTTCCAGAAATCATGACCTGGTTATCATAGATAATCCACAGACCTTGTTGTGAGCAATTTCATTTCATTCATTTCATTCATCACTTTTTTCTTTCTACCAAACTACACCCACCAACTGTATCACTGCACAGAAGGAAGCCTGCATCTACTTCTAGCTTACCTAGCACCACTCAGCTAGCTAACGTTACAGCTCAGCCGAGGAGGACGCCAATAATGTTTTCACGCAAAAGTATGAGCCTCTTATCCATGAGTAGATGCACTCTTCCTTCTGTGCAGTGATACGGTTGGTGGCTGTAGTTTGGTAGAAAGAAAATAGTTCCTACATGAAACTGCTCACAACAAGGTCTGTGGATTTTCTTGAGTCACCGGGTCATGATTTCTGGAAAGAGACATTGCTGTTGAGTTTTCAAATGTATTTTTTATGGCACTTTGAGCACCACAAGCTGAGTTCCATCTAGTTCCATTATATTCAAGAGAAGGCAGAGATCTCTATAGACAATATCTCCAACACTCTGCAACTCACACCAAAACAATGTACACTGATAAATAGCACTACAGATTAGGGAAAAAATATGTATTTTGGATTTTGGGGTGAACTGTCCCTTTAATATTACACAAACTAGACCTCCTTTGTCTCTTTCAGCTCCGGTTAGTGAGCCGACCTGCTCTGCCCGCCCCTGCTGTCGGTATCGGGACCCTCCATCACCAGCAGCAAGAGGCCATCCTCACTGCGACCTTCTCCTGAAAGACTCAGCGAGACTAAATGGGAACTACAATAAGCACTGCTGCACGAGCATCAGCACTACACTACATACTGGTATCTGCCGTGGTCCTCCAAACCATTGCTGCTACATGTGCTGCATGGGAGATACTCGGGACCTTTTAGACGATGCATGTGCAGCTTAAAAGATAAATTGGGCACTAATAAACAGAACAAAGGAAAGGAAGTGTTTAAGAGAATAGTGTTGGTATTTTTTTTTATCTCTTACAGTCAGACACAGGGTTGTAATTATTATTTTATGGTTTCGAAGAAAGGCTTATATTCCCGTCTGCTTGTTTCTAATATATTTCCCCCTCTCTCTCTCATTTAATATGCCTGTACTCTTTATGTGTTCAACGGCAAGGCACTGTGGTAGCACAAAGAACAACTGCTGATGTGTTTCAGATGTGAATCGAGGCCTTAGAGACGATGTTTACAATGTGATTGAAGTCACTGTTGGCTGACTAACGTATTTGTAGCACTTGGGACTTTATCTTACCTGACAAACTGGCACATACTTCACGTTTCAGGAATCAAAACTGTTACATCATCTTACATTTTCAGTCCACACAAGTTGTCCATGTTTGTAGTGTTCTCAACAGACAATATCAGTAAAGGTTGTTAGAAATATCCTTAAAATGATTTATGTAAGAACAAGATTTCTGAAGACACACAAAAGAGTTGTTCCCATTTTGACTGCTGAGTGTTGTATCCAGGTGTATTTGGATATTTCATGGCACAAATTTGGGCTAATAAGTACTGGATCATTATCATTATTTAATCAAAGTTCCAACAAAGGCAGAAAAAATAAAGGCATTAAGGGCTAATGTGAATACACCAAATCAGGTAGATATTAAATGGAAATATTTTCAAATAAATCTATTTTCATGTTTCATGCATCGTGGTTTTTATTTTTCCTGATATCATACTTGTATATGAGTCGACAGGCCTGTTAAATTTTGACTTAATGTGATTAGAAAATGTTTCTCAGGTAGTTATTTATATTGATAGTTGTTTGTTTTATGTACAGAGATTATACTAGAGATTATAATAGTATTCTCAATGGGCTCCACTGTTAAAGCCAATATACAACTGTGATTGGAGCCAAAAAACCAGTAGCTGCTGAGAAAAAAGACACTTTACACTGTCATATATATTGTTAAATTCATGTGGTAGTCTCAACTGATATAGCTTTGCACTCCTGTAACACTTCTGACTCATGACTGACTCATGTCCTTATATTTCACGCACTCTTCTTTGTCTTCCTGGTGACATGACCTGTACGCCTCCCTTCAACACCTGCTCACATCTGGCTTTTGTATTTAAAGGGAAAGGTTACAATCAGCATTCATCCCCAGGACAGATGACTCTGCAGTAGTCACGGGTATTTATCAACTCCAGCTCTAGGTGACTGATGGAAACATGACACCCGAGTGGACGTGTTAATTTTCAGCCCCTTGCAGCATATCTCTTCCTTTCTCTGTCATGATGCACCACCACAAATCCATCCGTCTCTGTCCAGAATCGTTCCAATTTAGTCGCCACCAAGTTTGAAAGAGAGGCTGAAAAAGCAAAAGATATAAAAAAGAAGTAACCACTGTAACACTTTCACAGGTCTCTGTGCTGCTTTCTACTCTTTATTAACTTGTTTTCCAGTGCGTCAGTGATATTGAAAAAAATTACAAATTGCAAACAATATAAAAAATACAATAAAAATATTGTAAAGGTATAGTTAAAATATAGAAAAAATATAGAAATAAAATATATAGAAACAAATATAGGAAAAAATAGTAAAAACATAGAAAATAAAGAAAAAATATAGAAAAACAGAAAATATATTAAATATAGAAAAGAAATATAGTAAAAAGTATAGTATAAATATAGAAAAAATATAGGAAAAAATAGTAAAAAGTATAGGAAAAAAATAGAAAAACAAAATACAGTAAAAATATAGAAAAAATATAGTTAAAATAAAGTAAAAATATAGAAAAAATACAGAAAAAGTATAGTATAAATATAATTAAAATAAAGAAAAAAACATTGTAAAAAATATAGTAAAAGATATAGTAAAACATTGTCAAAACAGAATGGCATGCTCGTCTGCTGCAGTGCGGCAACCTCTGAGGCTGAAAAATGAAGCCAATGTGGCAAGTGCCAAAAACTACAGTTCTCTGAATGGTCACTTGAGGCTGGCTTCAAAAGCGAGTCAGTCCCCACAGACCTCCATGTTAAAATGTCCAACTTTACAGCAGAAATAAACATGTTTACAGCCTGGTACGAAAAAACAGTTTGGGTCTCTACAGCTAACTTCAACATTCATGACAACTGTACGAGGATGTCTTTTTTTACAACTCACCTGTTTACATTTCATTAGGACTTTAGGTTACACATATTGAAGGGTGGGGCCATGTGAGTGACAGGCTGCATGTGAGGCGTCGCTCAGATGAAAACAAGCTCTCCAAGATTGTCAACATTGCAGGGAAGGTGAGTTGTTTCTGTGACTTGCCAAACATATAATTGCCGATGCCTCGGCCAAATTTCATCTATCTATCTATCTATCGATCTATCGATCTATCGATCTATCTATCTATCCCTGGGGTAACATGGTCACCTCTGGCTCTGAAAAACAAAGATGGTGACAGTCCACAAACCAATGGTTGACGTCATGGAAGCTACGTCCATTATTTCATAGTGTCAATGGTCTTGACTAAGACTGACTGGAATAGGAGATCTTGTATCTCAAAGGGACCTCCCCTGCTAAATAAAGGATAAACAAAAACATAAAATACATTTAAAACCTTGTGAATCATCAGGATATTGTCCTGGTGCTCCTTGTGACCCAGAGTACATTTATGCACACGCTGGTTTTGAAGCAGTTTGATTTCTACAAGGCGACAAACAGGCAAACCATGGAGGAAAGTCTAAAGCCCTCTTTTGGTATGGTACCTTTGAAACCAAAAGTAACCCTTCAGAAATGGTGCCTAGACCCTAGTGTTTCCACCTCAAGCAGTCTTAAATGTGGGCGGGGCTTTTATCACTCACTGCTCTGTCCAGCACTCACTGTATTTCCTCCTTCATCAGTCTGCACCTCGTTTATTGTCCACAGAACGAGGCTGTACACCGACATGTTTGGAACAAAATAAAACAGGCTGCAGTGAGTCTCTCTCCATGGGATATTTAGAAATAGCAGGTTTGTGTATTTAGTCCTTCTCAGGCAAGCTCAGGGGTTTAGTGTTGCCGTAGCCCAAAGGAACAACACTCGATGCAATGGTTTTTTTTCTCCGAGTGAGGATTAGAATATATGCAGTTTGCATAATCTGGTCGAAATTAATATATATTTTTAAATGCTTGAAGATCCACTCATTACTAAAAGTCTGTGTCATATAAAAACTAAAGTGATTTTCAAAGTTCATATTTAAGGTGTGCTGATGGATTCAAGTCATGAACTCATGCACTGAGTAACATTACAAGTTAACGTTCCACCTTAAAAGTTGCCGGCAGTCAGCCCAGCGAATTAAGATATTTTTTTCTCCGACTCCAGCTGCTGCGAGAGGCAGTAAAACAGCCTTTCATTTTATAGTTACAGTTGACTAATAAAACTCTCCACAGTATGAACAGTGGTGACATGAGCCTCAAAACCAGCCACAACTCAGCCCTGAGCAGAGTGACCGTGCTCTATTGACCAATCAACAGACTGCAGTGTTCACAACTCTACCTTTTAGTGCCAGATCTGTGCTAGGTGAGCCTGGTGTCACTCCGAAGTTGTTGAAATCTGGCACTTGGGCACTGACTTGCAGCATCAGTAACCAATGAGAAAGGGTGTCCTTTAATGTCAGCATGATACCCAGCTGGTTGCTGTTATAGTTCAACGGCGTCCGATGGTGTCAGGGGAAACATGGGGGGACAAGGATGAAAGTTAAGGCTGCGAAAGTCTGTTGGGAGAGGTGGTGGATGGGTCCAGCAAACACCAACTTCCACCTGAGAGAGCTGTGTTCGCTTCCTTTAAGGTTATAAAGCCAACCTGTTCTTTATTCCTGAACCTAACCACATGTTTTTGTTGCCTAAATCCAACCATGTGTGTTGCTGAAGGACAAAAAAAGGTCAATTTGTGGTGATGTGTATTGGCTAGGTACCCCAACAGAGGGGGGACCAAAATGGCGACAGTATGGAACACCTCCATTGGTACCATCCACAACTTTTCACAGTGGAAACGGAAAAAAGCGTACAGAACTGAACTGTAGCGTACTGTACTGTTTGGTGGAAGTGGGGCTGAAGGTGGCCAGGGGTCATCTTGTGTGAATGGGCCCCCATGGCTCCTAGCTGCGCCCCTGCCTTCACATCCCAACTCATATGAAAATGAAAGCATCAGTGCGACACAAACATGACATTTGCTTTCAGTGTGTTTTCAGCTGAAACTCTGATGAGTCCGACAGAGTTTCCACCGGGCCGGTGATTTGGTGCAATGCGAACACTTAAACCGTTGATTGTGCACGCTGTCAGATAGACAGGCGGGAGCAGCAACCTCCCACTCCTCCTATTGCTATAACAACCACAGGGCGGTCGGTGTGACTCGATGGCACACAGCGGCTCGGATGCGACTGCCAAGTGTCATCCTCCTGCCAGCAGCCCGACCTGAGCTCACCGCATCGCCGCTTTGACACTGACTGAATCCCTCCCGGGGAAGAAGAAGAGGAAGAGGAGGAGGAGGAGGAGGAAGGGGGACAGCCTTGTGTTTCCCCGTCACAGTGATCTGAACAGTGGGGAAGCTCAGACTCGGGATCCGCTACGTCAAACAGATTAGTCAAATATCCTCTCGGGGTAGGACATACCTCCCTCCTTGGGCTTGCCTGGCTGCATGCATGCACTGAGGAAGCAAGACAGTCTGACAAAGAGCCAGGAAGCCCTCGGCGATATACAGAAGTGCACTACTTTTCTTTTTCTTTTTTCTTTCTGTGTCTGGGTGAGACGACAGTGGTGGTGGTGGTGGTGGTGATCCTCCAGTTTCTTCTTCTTCTCCTCTCCCCACCCCTGGTGCGAAATGGCGAAAGAAAACGGCGAGTCCAGCGATGGATCTTGGAAAAAGCATGTCGATGATATCAAGAAGATATTTGACTTCAAGGAAGTCCTTGGCACGTGAGTAACAGAGATAACGCAGCCTTGCAGAAACTTTGTGTCCAGTTGTGTAGATTAGCGTCAGACTACAATGACACATTGTTGGCGATTTAACGGAAACGAGGAGCAGACTGACAGCTGTTGAATATGCGCTCAACACACACAGAAAGGGCCTTTGCAACTTAGACTTAGACATTAAATCCAGCCTTCAGATAATTGTGCAGGGAGGTGGAAATAATGCTTCATGAGACACAATAATGTGTGAAGTCAGACACGCGTGATGCCCCTCGTTATGTCACAGTTCATTCAGAAAAAAAACCCTGCAGCGTGTTTTTATTCTCCTCACAGATCAGATCAGGGATGAAGCTACACAAGAGCAGGCAGCCATTTATTTTTGGGGCTCGATTTGTCCAACATGATACAAGTATGACAAAGACAGCAGGGCCTATTTGCAAGTGATGAAACCAGTTCCCAAATTAAGGGGGACCATCTGTGATGACTTTATGTTCCTGTGCTCAATCTCTCCTCTTCAAACAGAGGAGTAGCCGAGGAACATGATGTCTGGATTTACTGGCTTGTTTGCACAGTTAAAAACACTCTCATCATGAGAGACCACTTTGGGTTGAAGTTATTCTCTTGCCCTTGGATCACAGAGCAGACTAAATTCCAGAGTTTATTTTGGGCCGCTGTTAGTGCTGCTTGACTTCATGTTGAATAAGTTATGCTGCAGACACAGAGGAAGTGTTCCCCTGAATGGATGACCACCCCCCCCCCCCCCCCAAACTGCTAAAGGTCTCAGGCAGTCAATCTTTGTGCTATCACACTGTGTATTTCTCATTTCTCCTGCTGGTCTTTGGCCCCTGAGGACATGTCCGTCCTCCCCTGGGTGAGAGGAATTTAATGAGGTGGTGTTTGTATTGTTGGAGATTCGGGGAAGGGCCGTGTTGAGGAAGGGGTCTCCCCGGAGAAATATGTTTTTTTTTCTTTAAAAATGGCCCCTTGTCATCATGTTTGGAGCTAAACTGGGAAGCTTAGTCATTCACAGATGATAAAACACAAGGGCGAAGGCACATATGGGGGTTTGGGGTTCTGCCGCCAGAAAATTTTGAGCGTCAAACACTTAATTTCCTGCATGCTGGGGAAGTTTTATGCACCAGTGTGTGTGTTTTCTGACTTTATTCATGGTTTAAATATGTATGGGCATTTTAAGGAACTTCCATATTCGAGTAGAGTAGTCAAGTACTCCCAAAAAAACAAAAAATAGTGTTCGAATAGGAATGTAAATTGGTGAACAATGAAAAACAAGTGCAGTTTGAAATGTCTTTATCGAGCAGACGGCTTTATTTAGCCTATAAGTTGACAGTTAACATGTTGCTGCCATTACATAGGTTAGACGCAGTGCTGAAGGGACGTCTCCTGAGCCGCTCTCCTCGAGGTCAGTTCAATGTCTGTCGAGTTTGAGTAGGTATAGCTGCAGCTGGTGAAGCTACATGCCTCGCCCACCATCGGTCCACCATCAGCCCCCTTTGCTTCTTGGTCTGGAGGCTGAAGCCCTGGAGAAAATGCTTAGTGTTTAGTTAGCTATGAATCGTTGGCTTATAAGAGAGGTGGTTAATGTTGGCATTAGGGTTAAATCTCAAAACTTAAAAGAAGAATGACATCATTGCTACATTTGGCCTCATATGTAGTCACTAGAAATAGCATTAAAGGTTTATCTTGTACTGGTGTGCATGTGGTTTTTAGTGAGCGTGCTGTGAAGGCTTCAAACGGAATGTAGCTGCAGCAGTGCATGTCTCACTCGGGTTAGCATGAGCTAACACAGCAGCAGCTGCGAACATCTGACAGCAAGCCGTCTAACGTTCCCAACAAAGTCATACTGACACTGAAAGAGCTCAACTCTGTCCTGTTACTGTTAGGTATGTTAATGTCAGCCTGGTCGTGTGATGCTAGTAGTTAGCCCTGTCACCTTGTGTGTGTGTTCCCTGGTGCAGAGGTCATGCTCCCGTAGCAGTAGTCCCATGATAAACACAGATACACCTTTACCACCAACATGGAACCATTTTGTTCTGGTTACGAGACCTAATTTTGAACCATTCACGGCATTTCGACCAAATATAAGTTTGTTTGGAGGGCGAGAAGTTCTTAGCTGCAACCAAAAAATAAGTTTTACTTGACCTTAAGTGCGAACCGTGACGACATCAGTGGGTGTGTCATATTCTACAGAATGGAAAGAGTGGATTGAGAAGGCAAGTGAGAAATTGTCTGTCCTGCAGTCTTATGACTAATTGTTCCATGCATGTTTTTTGGGTAAAAACGAGTAAAGGTTATAACAGGACAAAAGGTCGCAGGTAACTAATTAAATCCGCCGTTTTGCTGCTGTCATTTTACTTCAGTTATTCATTGTGCAACGTGCTCTGTTGGTGACACAATGGTTCTGCTCAAAACTGGTTGAAACATGGGTTGGTTTACTCAATGGCACCAAGGTCCAAAGAATCCTGAACAGAGCAGGTTCAACAACCAGAGCTAATTTGGTGGAAAAGGGGTACGAGAGAAGCGACACAGTTGCAAGGAGGTGCTGAGCAAAGCAATACACTGCACACAGCTCGACAATTAAATAAGATTTCACCTGTTTTAAACTTTTACTTTATGTTGGAACAAATACTGACGTCCAAACGAGTGCTCGAGAACTCATGCCCAACCCTAGTCTAAATATCTTTAATGTCAAAAGAAAAGTCGTCCACTACTTTCATGTTTTTACTGGGGTAGACAAATACACATGTTCTAAATATTGAGGGGGACGTGTCCCCTGTCCCCCCTGAAATCTACACCCATGATAAAAGAGACACACTGTGGTTTGCTGATGTAATACATGCAACCTCATCTTGTGTAATAATCTGTGCCTTCTTCACCATCATCTCCTCATTCTGCGCTGCCTGGCATGACCGCGGACCTGTTTTTCCTGAGGAGCAGCATCACAAAATTCTCATACAGATCGGTGATTCATAAAGCGCGCTCGACACTTCATCTGTTGTACTAAACAGTCAGACGTTCCTACCTGGAGGCTGTTCTGATTTCCCCAAGGCTTTCATCTATGTGTGAAGCGCCTCTGAATAACAGGAGTGAATCATCGTGATTTACTGTCCACACAATGGCCAGGTTGGAGGAACACACATCCCTCGCCCACAAACTGTTCGGCCCTTATGTTACATATCGTACAGCCTGTACTCGTCCTGATTGACTTTAGGAAAGTCCCATTTACTGGGTCCTGTGTGTTCTAATCAGGGAGGGTCTCGTTGCTGCACAGCAGTGTTTCGACAGGCCACCTGAGGCAGAGAGGCCCTGCAGCTTTGCTTGGGGATTAAAAATGGACAAGGAAGGAGTGTCGGCCAGAGGAAGACACATAGATTATCCTCCTCCTGCTGCTCCACCTTTCAACTCTAGCCTACTAGTCAGGTTTCCCCATCAGCGTCCCAGAGGGATCATCCCTCTGCAGCGTCCTCATTCATTAGTCTTTACACACCAGCAGCAAAAGTACATTTACTCAATTTACTTGGGTATTTCTATTATATGACTTTATTCTTCCATTCTAATACAGAGAGGATGATGTCGTACTTCACTACATTTATCTGGCAGCTATTTGCAAGATCAATATTGCAGAGGGGAATTTTACAGCTAAATTTTTAATGCAGGTAATTTTCCTGGTAACAGTATTTTTGCCATTTTGTACTCAAGCTCAGGACACATTTTCCACCACTGCTGCACAGAGATTTGATTTCAGCAGCAGCTGGAGGCCGGACCATCTGTGTGTGTGTGAGCGTTATGACTGATTAGATATTGATAGGAGTTTGGGGAGCAGGAAGCCTGCGGCGATGTCGGTAAAGCTTTGGCCGACACTTCTTTCCCGTGTTTCTTTGCAGTCGCTTTTGTGAGCTAATGAGATCTTCGCCACTGAAGCCAGTCTTCCTGCCTCAGCACCACTTTGCCTTGTGGCTAATTTCAGAGCCTTAAGCTGCTCTGTGAGAGCAAATTAAGTAACCTGACCACAAGTACCCTCAGAGATCCCAGTAAGGGGGTGGTGCTGGAAATGTGCAGGACAAATCTGGTTGCTATTCAAAGAGGGGATGTTTGTCTGAGTTACGTTTTTGCCAATATACTAAAGCTGACTAATCAATGAGGAGATAAATCTGATCCAATTTGTGTACTTCACTGCACGTGGCTCCTATGAGCATCATTTTTATGTAAGGTAACATGAGGATTACTGTGGCATTAAAAACATCAATGTCTGTCGGGCTTGAAAATGTAACAGACAGCGGAAACATTGACAAAGAAATGGTCACATAATGGCCAATACTCGGTCTGCCTAAAAATGTCATTGTAACAAATTTGTTTTTTACAGTAAAATGTTTTGGCAGTATATATGTTGGGTACAGAAACAAGCTGCAAACACAAGATAGACATATTATCACTTATTAAGTTGATTTTTTAAACATCCAGTATTTACAGAGCAACATTATCATTAATTTGGAGTCATGTTTACATCCACATGTTGAATGTAAGTCCAGTATTTACTCTCTTTTAGCTCTGTTTTTGGTCTCCACCGACTCCTGAGGGAAATATCTGACCCTTTGGCAGCTAAATGCTCCACTATATTCACCAGCTAGCTGGTTACGTTGTCTGGTGCTAGGCAGGTAGCGTAGAGCAAAGCTATGAGAGCTGTGAGAGTGAACCACAAAATTTAAGTTGTGGGCCAGACAGCTGAACAATGAGTTGAAAAATGCTCAAAGGCTCCGTAGAGCTGCGGATTCCTCACTATGAGTGACCCCTTACATTTTGTGATCCGTTGTTAATATAGAAATATTGATTCAGTGAAAAGAAAATTGACGGATGTATCATTATATAGCAACTCTCAGATATCAGCATGTCATCAACCCAAAAGAAATCCAGTACGTGTTGGGTACTGCAACACAGCTAAAGATCCCCTCTACTCCAAAATGTGTTTTTCCTCTGTTTATGTCCCCTAAAATGTCTGACCTCGACTATATTGACTTGAATTTGTGGAAAGTTTGTTACTAGAGAGATGTTTTCACATATTTGGATGTTGGATGTCTACCAAACACCCCATTGTAGCAGACATTGTATGTTTTAGACTCACTAACACACTGTTAGCCACTGCCAGTTAGCCTACACCAAACAACAAAAACAGATAAAAGATGCTAACTGCACTTAGGTTCTAATACGTCTGATAGTTGCTGATTTTGGTGAACAACAGTCTTCTCATCTGAGTCTGGGTCTGACATGTACGGCTGAATCTCTCTGATATTTCCTCTCATGCTACTGTTAGCCGTCTTAATGGCCACTGCTCTTTCACTAGTCTCCCATAGCCAGGCCTGTCTCCACACTTTGTTTTAGCTCTGTGCCAGTGCTGGAGAAAGCAGAAAGTGAATGCAATCGGCACTGGTGGGTGGGGCATGGGGGAAGACCCAGAATTTCTCAATGAGGAAGAAAGAGTAGATCTGCTTCCAGCCACTTTCAGGGTTTCTTTTTCACCTTTAACATAGGTAAAACAAACAACAAAATATTATCTTATATTATCTTTTTATATTCTTTAAAGGGTCTGTATGTGACATTTTGAGCATTAATATAGTAGCAAACCACCATATGCCATGTAAAGATGTAGTGAAATAATGGCGTACTAAGCAGAGAATGAAGTCACGCTATCTGTGTGTGTATCTTGTTATCTGAGCCAATGGTAAGCTGGTCCAGCTGTGCATGCATATTGGTGCGTGTGTATCTCACTGGCTCGCTCATCACCGCCACTTTGCACTGCTTCATACAGCGGTTACTGCAGAAATGGGTACAGCGTTGTTGCTGAAGCATAGCACCCAGCCTCCAGCTCGCCCCTGGTTAACACTGTAGGCTCCATCTGCACTGTTGCTGTTGTTTAGCGCTGTTTATGACGTTAGCACAGTTGCTTGCCACTGATTTAGCCACCTACATTCTGAGAAACATGTCGAGACAACTCATACACTCTGAATTTCACATAGAGCACCTTTAAAACTTATCTGGAGGGGGATTTTAATCATTTAAATCACTTGAGAAACGCATACTTCATTTATTAAAATGTCATGGATAAAAAGCAGTCCAAAAATGATGCTTTCAGTTTAAGTTCTTTGTCATGTTTTTGCAGAATCCCACTTTTGCAGATTAAAGTTGTCCTCTGTGATCTCCCTCTGCAGATCACTCAGAGCTGAGCTGATTCATTCATGTCACTGATTTCCCCCTGAAGCCTAATTTTTATGATTCTTTTTGCCAACAAAGAGAAAAAGGAGTTCTGAGTTTGATATAGATAAATAAACAGGCCTCTACATTGGGTATTAAACTGACCCTGACAAATCCATCCGAGATGTGTTAAAGTGACTGCCTCTGTGCATTGATCATTTTCTGAAAACACAGCTTGTGCAGAGACTCATTGGGTCCTTGATTCAGTGAAAATGGCAGCTAGGCAACTAGGATGATGTAAGTCCTTGGTTGCTCCTTCTGAAGAAGACACTACCTACCACCACCACTGTCCTCCAGCTACATTCACTGTGGGTGGAGGTACTTTGTCATTGACCACAATGATGGAGAGTCAGATATGCGTAGTATGTTCTGTGCCTCCGAGTTTCCATTTGTATTCATGTCCCTCTGACCACATTGAATACCAACAAAGCCACAGTGTACCATCCTCTGCACTCAGAGAGCTGAAGTGTACCAGACTGCCCTGTATCAAAGCACAGGACATGATAATCACCCCTTATTAAAATAATTCAGCTTCTCTCCGACAGGCAGATCTGTGGCTTCAGACAGATATCTGCCAAACATTTCCCTCGAGCGATAGATATTCTTGCTTTTTGGTTGTTTGTGAATGTTATCAGCTCTCATTGCCTTGTGAACCGACCATCTTTCTCTGTTTGATCAACATTCCTGCAAAGTAGCCTCGGGTACAGACGTGTGTTGGTAGGTAATGGTTTCCAGCTTCAGGTGTTGGGACTGTGAGAGTTTCTGGATTTCATTCTTGTTGAATTATTGGAATTGATTTAACTCTGCAGCATCAGATCAATGCTGTTTACTACCTGGAATGACTGAAAACCAGTGTTGGCTAGTGTTGCAACAAGAAGCAGAGATGAAAACCACAACTTAACTAAGGACATTACTCCTGTGCAGTGATGGAAAGTAACTCAAGTACAGTTTTGTGGCATTCGTACTTAACTTGAGTGGCACCATTTTATGCATCTTGTGCTTTTTACAAGATGCGACAACATCGTGACAGCTGGTATTATTTTTACCTCATGAATCTGTAGCCCTTTTTTACACACTGATCAGCTGACTCTCACTTCAGATGCGGAAAACACAGAGGTCTGAAAGACAAAACCCAACAGAGATGGTATTGTTGATTGTAAAATAATTGGGTGAGACAATCAGATTACAGCTGGCAGCTTCTTGTTGCCGGAACCTACCAATATGAGCCCAAAAACTGGGCCTGCTGTGAAGATAAGGCAGCGGTAGGTTTGCGCTGGTGCGGTTTCTCTCACAGGTGTATGGCAGCGGTCAGGGCGGCAGCTTTTTTGTTAGATGCCTTAAATAAGGTCTGTGATTAACACAATCTTTAGAGACAGTCAGTGAATACCTCACTCGTGAATTTTGAAGCTTTTATGTGTCTTTAAACAGTGGCTCTCAACTGGTGGGTCACGGTCCAAAAGTGGGTCATGGTCAATTCTGCGTGGACCACAAGTGACTCTGAAACATATCAAGTTTGTAAAACTTGAATAAAAGTGAATTTCCGGCACTGAGTTTTTATTGTGAAGTGCTGTTTCCTGCTGTAGAGTGAGTGAATAACAGACAGATACCTGACAAAGATGGCAAACTAGTTTGATGACATGGCCAAACGCAAGAATGCTGAATGTATTAAACTGTGTGGACCTTGAGCTAATGACGAAGGAGAAATCTGGAGCCTGTGGGGTCTGTCTGTCTTAAAAAATATGGTTGCTAACAAGTGGCTAAATGAGACCACAAAACATTATCATGCAGAACATAGCTTTACAGCCTCATTGTGGTGTCGACGTTGAAGTCATGCGGCCGTGGTGTTGTTGCTTTATAGCCTAATGTTAGCTTTTTACCTCTGGTGATTGCATTTATACTTAAATAAATCATAAATGTGGTGTTAACTTGTGAAGATTATCTTGCTGAACAAAACACGCTAAGTATTATAGATGTTTGTTTGCCACAGATCTTATTTTCTGCAATAATCCAAAACCCAATGTAAAAATCCCATTGGCTTTTTGATCCGTGCACCACTCAAATTGACCGATATGTGTTGCTATCCAGTTGTTTTAAACTCTTACTCAAAAGTCCAGTATCAGTTGCTATAATAAATTATTTTAACATTATTATATCAGGACTTTTCCCTAATGTAAGGATCTAAATACGTCTTCCACCACAGCCCCCTATACAGAGTCTTTACAGCAAACATAGAGAGCTGATCCAGGTGCAGGTATGTTCCAGATTATGGCGAGAATAATGATGCATGTTGCAGAAACGTTAGAAACGGTGTCATTTTCACCTCGTCTGTCTGGCTGACACTATACAGTTTACAAAACTCTGTGTAGACAGCGTAGCATATCGCAGCTGAGCAGATGGTGGTGTGAAGTCTGTTAAAAAATAATAAGTATATTGTGTAACTGTAAAAGGTGTCTGCTGCCAGCAAAACTTTCATCTCCATATTTTAGAGATGTTAGATAAAATGTGTACAATTATGTTTACTATACATGACAGATTATTTTTATATGCATGTAATTATGTTAAGGAAAATTAATGACATTTTCCCTGGATTATAATTCCTTTAAAAACTGTAGACATTAATTTTACCTGCATTTTTTAAGCATAGATAACACCCTCTGTTATGTTTCTGTTTGAAGCTGTAGTCGCAGTGATGAAAAGTGACTTTGACCGCAGTAGGTCACACCAGTGATCACTCCACCTGGATTATTAGGTCTGACTTTCCATCCCATATGTTGTGTAACAGGCCGCTGTAATGCATCTTACACAAGATGGTTCAGTGTGATTACTCAGCAGCGCCGCAATACAGTTAATGTGAATAAACCAGACTTAATCGTCTGGACCCCCACCCCCACTCTCTCCATCAAAAAAACGTCTCCCATCATCAGTGACCCTTCATTTTCATAATTGCCAAAGCACGACCGGCTGAGGTCGCGGCTTTAAAAAGTTTTCTGGATGATTGTTTGATGCACGGCTTCACCTTACTTTGCATCTGCAGCATCAGGCGCGGGTTTCACACAGAGCACAGCCCACATTCATATTTCACATTAGTCAGCCGCTTTGGCTTGGCTGTCCTGCACACAGTGTGGTGGTGTTGTGTGACACACACACACACACACACACACACACAGAGCTCATACCGTCATCCAAGAGCCGTGAAGAGGGAGCTCTGTGGCTCTAAGAACTTAAAATTCAAATATTTTGTTATTCAACCGAGTGAGTCAGTGTGCTGACTTGATTGTGCAGTCTGTGTGACACTGGGTCAGAAACATTTTTGCAGCCATACACTTGTATTTGTCTTGCGTAATAGATTGAGATTAGTTTCAATAAAGGGTCCAGTTTAGGCAGAGCTTTCACTCATCATTTAACGCTCACCATCACATCACATTTGGGATTAATGCAGAGATGAATAACACTTGCTGGAACTGTTATCAATAAATCTGATCATTTTCTTGAGTTACTGTTCAGTCTAGGGCTGCACAATAAGAGGAATATATGCAATATGCAATAAAGTAGTTGAATATCATGATAAATACTTGGAGAGGAACTCCTGTATTTTTCAACCTGGACCCTATTTTCCTAGGTTTTGGTGTCTAAGACAGTTGTGAGTGCAACGATCCAGTATTGAGAGAGTGTGCTGCAGCCTACAGTGTAACCACTCGGGGCAGGTGTGCCTCGTCAATTTACGCCCATTAAATGTGCTTGTTTTTGCCACTGACCGACTCAGATTGTTAATATGAGTGTCTTACAACATTACAGAAAGCGCCCTACACAGAAATGTTTTTCTTTACCTTTCGCTGTTGTTGACTGTTTGGTGTCCCGGGGTGCGTTTCGAATCACATAATTTTTCTTTTTACTTTTAGTAGGTACAGCTGCCCTTAAAAAGTACGTACTGTACTGTACTACTACAATCGGGACACACTACTTTCTCCATTACCTAAGAGATTAAACAAATGCCACTTACGGATACAGATACAAGATCAACCTGGATAGCTCTGCTGTTGTTACTTTGCAGTGTATATAGTTTAACTTTAAAGTTATAACTACACAGATTGTAGATTTGAACATATTATATTTGTGACAGTGAAATTACATCTGCAGTTCTCTTTCATTGTTATTTTTATAGTTATGTCCTTTTGTTGTTTGTGATATTTATGATTATTTTGTTCACTTAATTGATATTCCTATTGTTACTATTTGACTGGCCATCAGCCGTCATTGCGACTTCTGATAACTGTCAATCAGCTGTCAATAAGTTGTCAAGCTGTCAGGTGTTTGGGCTCAGTCAATGTGAGCTATCGTCCCCTGTACAGAGGATTGTGGGTCAGAAAAGCATCCTGGCTTGCATACTGCATAATCGGACCAGATGTAGTAGAACATCCTGGTATTTTTGGCATACTGCATTTGACATAGTATGTATTGGGACACACTAAATCTTCTTCTGGCACACTATATAGTATGGCAGAATGGGGATTGCAACACACAGAAAGTCTCGCTGACAAATCAGCTAAATATTCAGCTGTGACACTGAAAATCTTTTAGATAAGACTGAGACATGCTTTCTGTACTCCAACATAAACTATTACCAGCACTACTCTCTCAAACTCTCACGCACATTTACACCATTTATTTCCCACAACAAGTTATGTCCCATGAGATATTATATAACAGGACTTCTTGTCAGCGAGACTTGGACACAAAATAGACTGGAACAAGCGTAAGGTGAGGAAAAATGTTTCATTTCTCTGTAGGGTCTTTCTTGTGATGTTGTAAGACTTTCATATATTAACAATCTGAGCCTGTCAGTGGCAAAAACGAGCACAAAGGCCCCAATAAAAAAAGAATAATGGTTAAAGTTTATAGTGCAGTTTTCTACTGCTACTCTCTCTCAAGTGACTCAAAATATCCCAGAGTGCAATATCATTCACGGTGTTTCTATTGCCAAGTTGACATGGCAATGACGACTGAAAGGGATATGTTGTGAAGCCCTAGTTTAGTCTATGAAATATTATACAGCGGAGAAAACTGGATGAAATTGGCATCCTCATGTTGTTTTATTAGTTCAGCCAACAGTCCAGATCCTAAAGATATTTTGTTAACTATCATATATGACCAAAGAACACCAAATTCTCACATTTGAAGAGCTGTTATCAGCATGTTTTGTATTTCTGCTTGAAAAACACTGAAAAGACGAATCAGTTATCAAAAGAATTGCCTTTTGATCGACTAGTTGTTTCAGCTCTGGAGTTATGTGTGATTGTTGTGGCTGTGTCACTGTCTCTGTGTGTATGTATGTGCAGAGAGAGCATGTGGGCAGTCGGTAGCATCACCATATGTCTCCAACAGACATCGCACCTTTCTCTTTCCTGTGAATAAGGCATTAATAGATTGAATGCTCGCAGCACAGTTTGTCATGCTTCATGCATCGACAGAGCGAGGGAAGTCACAGGCTTTGGATCCTGTCATATTGTCACTCACAGGAAGTGATGTTGCTGCTTGTCAAGGCGGTGAGCAGGGGGGACCGAAATGGTGCTACGTGCTCTAACCACCCTCTCAGTTAGCTCACAGGTTTCCTGTGGTTTTCATCATTGTGTATCTCCAGCTGCAGAAAGCAGAAAGCGTGCACTGAAAAGAAAAACGTGCAAGAGAGTCATTTGACGGGCTCAGCGTGCTGGTGGAGGAATTTTCTCCTATGTCCACACAGCTGGGGAAATCGGTCGCATGCGCTGAATAGAAATGATGCTCATTGTCCTCACGGCAACAGCTGTGGTGGGAAGATAGTGGCAGCAAGTACTGCATCGACTCCCTCCCTTACACAAGCCCTTGAATTTACATATTGTCCCACATCATGTGTCACAATGAGGTCAAAGTCAGAAGGGCGCACGCTCTAAGCCCTCTCAGCTCTGTTTGTTTGAGTGTGTTCCACCTCACTGCACCTGGGGCCGAGCTTTGTGACCAGGTAGTGTTTGTGCACAGTCTGCTTATATGTCGTGCCTCTGACTGACCCTCCCCCCCTGCTGTGTGATGGTGGAGTGAGGGATTAGCGTGGATTTGATGGCCTCGGTGGGACTTAGTGTGGCGAGCGGCGCTGAGTTTAGAACCCGCTGGGAGGAACTGATTACACTTTGAGAACATAATGGACCTCTTGATGTTTGCCGTCTTGTTTTTTTGTAAGGCGGTGGATCATGTGAGGTGTGTTTCCTCTGTGTTGTATAACTGACGATGATCCAACGAGAGACTTATTCCAGCAATTAAACACTCTGTCAGAAAGTGATGAAACAAATGCAGGAGGCAGATGGCTGCCATTTTCATATTCTCTGGGTTTGTCCTTTTTCATTTTGGCAAGAGATTACTGAAGAGATAATGATGGATTAGAAGTTGATTGCTCTTTTGTTGCATTATACCCTTGGCAACACCACAGACACATTCATGGCACAGTGTAAATATTTCCTTAAATACATTTGGCAGCTAGATAAAGCCATCGCAAAGAAATGCTTCTGGCAAACACTCCAACAACAACAACAACTACTGGGCTGAAACAAACAGTGTGGAGAAGCCGATCTTTATCCCAAGACTGTGATGTGAACTAAATGTAGAATATTGGGAAAAAATCGACCATATACAGCATAAATATTTAGTTCGGGCAGCTTCCTTCATATCTACAGATCTATATCTTACACAAAGTATTTTAAAATCAATCCTTTGTTGTCTCTGTTTTATTGGGAGCCAGTGAAGAGAAGATAAAACATGACTTATATGGTCAGACATTTTAGTTTCTGTTAAAACTCTGCTGCATCCCTGATGTTGAAGTCCCCTAAGTAATAAACAACATGAAGAAAGGTCTGCACACTGCAGCTCCCTTAAGTGCAATTTATTACCACATCCACGTGTGCTGTTGTGACATTTCAAGCTAATACTTTTCTTCAGACTTAGCTGCATGTGTAAAGATGTCACCTTTAATGCATATGCTCCAATCACATGACTGTGATGTGATGATCCCAGTGAAATTTCCCCCATTTTCTACACAAAAAACTATTTTAAAAAACAACACAGCGCATAAGACAAACATCAGGCTCAGAGGCCTCCTAAGTAGCCTCGGTGTACCCAGACACTGACAGTAAAGGGAAGCAGTTAAATTGTTTACACTGCATCCACATTTTGTTTTGTCTGATGTGATATACACCGATCAGCCAAAACATTCAAACCACTGACAAGTGAAGTGAATAACTTTGATTATTTTGTTCCAGTGCATAGTTCATGTGGGAAACCTTTGGTTCTGGCATTCACGTGGATACCACCTAACATGTTCCACCCACTCAAACACCGCTGCAGACCAAGTACCCCCCCTCATGGCAACAGTACTCCCCAATGGCAGTGACCCCCCAGCAGGGCAGTGCACCATGCCACACTGCAAACATGGCTCAGGAATGGCACAAGGAATGTGACAAAGACCTCAAAGTGTCAACCTGGCCTCCAAATTCCTCAGATCCCAATCTGAATGAGCATCTGAGGCATGTGCCATTAACCCACCTCACAACCCACTGGACTAAATATATCTGCCACCAACGCACTGGTCCAAGGAGGCCCCATCTTGGATTACGGGCCCATCTGGAGTACCGGCACATCACAAGAATTCTTGAGCAGATTGGGACCTGGGAAATTTAGAAGCAAGGTCGACACATTGAGCTTTTTGTCACGCTCCACAGGCCATTTCTAAATAGTTTTTGTAGTGTGGCATGCTGCTTTTTTCTGCTGGGGAGCCACTGCCATTGGGGAGTACTGATCGGTGTATAGTTTTTGTAATATGATTTTGTTGTTTGGTTAAATGTTGTGTTTTGTATTTATGTGTTATGTGAAGCGGTGTGCGTCCTGAGACAGACGACAAAATATTCTGATAGTAAAGTGAAATCAAATCTAGTGTTATTAAGAGACCATTTTGCCGAACACATATTATGTATCCAATGTCAGCCCACTCATTTACACTAAAAAATATTAATGAAGATTGAGTTCAAAGAAAGAAAACCTTTATGTCAGCTGTTGTAGATTAAAATGCTGAATTATAAAAGGACAAAACGAGAAGAAAATGTAAAACCACAGAGCTGTAGCGTAGAATATAATAAAGGGAAACTCCATGTCTTTGTAAGCAGAAGAGTTGATTAAGAATTTATAAACTGGGGAAGGACAGAAGCGTCAAAAACAGAAAATCTCAGTGCTTTGGCCTCAGGCTCAGTTTTTTATTTCTAATTTCTCAAACAAGCCTTCATCAGAGCCTCGAGTTCATCAGTGGAACGAGGATTAGTTCAGTCTTTTTAGATCATATTAGTTCAAATGAGACGATCCTTTTTCAAACATCTTCACATTAAACCCTTCTGACGGTGCCTGTGAACGTGCTTAATGAAAACAAGAAAGGTGGAGGGGAAAAAAAAGCAATCACGCTGCCTGCTCTGTGAGATTTATTAAGGTGGACTGACTGTGGTATCATAGCAACAGATACAGATTGCTTGAGCAAATATTCCCTTAATTCCGTATTTGTTTTTAAAGGCTCTCATGTATGGAGACAGATGGCCCGAGGAAGACATGCTATCCGCCGTCCTAAATGGGTGTTTTTTAGAGGTTTTAAAAGTGTTTGCCGTGCTTTTGGCTGCACACGAGCACCGAGCGTAAGCCAACACAGACGGCTGCCGGCCATAGTCAGGGACTTTGCCAGTTCTCAGTAAATATTCACAATATGCTGTTTGTGTACTCTGGCCTGTCTGCCTCTGAGTGCCCTCTATCTACTCACTGACGATGGGTTTTCTGTGTCAATATTGGCCGAGGGCATATAAAGCAGGACTAACATGTTTCTCTGTCTCTGTCTCTGTCTGTTGCAGGGGCGCGTTCTCAGAGGTGGTGATGGCTCGGGAGAAGACCACGGGAAAGATGGTGGCAATCAAGTGCATCCCGAAAAAAGCGCTGAAGGGGAAGGAGTCGAGCATCGAAAATGAAATCGCTGTGCTTAGGAAGTAGGTACCGCATGACTGAGCCGCGGGGGAGTTTGCAGAAGAAGAACACCACTTTAGAAAGGGTCACCACCTCGCGGCGTCCGCGGGGAAGCTCTTGTGTGTGTGTGTGTCTCTGAGTAATGACTCAGAGTCGGGATGCTGGTGCCGCTCAGTTTATTTAACAGCCATTGTCAGGCTTAAGTGACTTCCTTGTCGAATCCCATCTATCTACCATTTTGGGTCTTTGCAGTGTACACACACACACACACACACACATTTGCACACTGACATGATAGGATTGCGCTGACACCATGTGACACTCCATCCTCCTCCAGGGCCTGATGGGTAATTCCCCCGAGAAGCTCAGTTATCAGTCACTCTTGAAGTGAGCACGCCAGTTGTTGGGTGTTGTTGCCTGGTTACGGTTGCTATCCTTTGAGTTCCTCCCTCTTTTTCTTTCTCTTTTATTATTTCTCCTTCTCTTTATACTCTTTACTCGTCTCTGTGAGTCTAACAGCCCTCAAACTGCAACCTCATTTTCTTTCTGGACTTTGCTCTGAAAGGAAGTTGTGAAGGTTGTTTAGTCCTTTGAGACTCTCTCCACCGCCTCCTCTTCCACCCCCACCTTTTCCTTTTCAGCCACCTGCCCTTGCGGCGAACACACTCTGTCATCTGCATATCTCTTTGCAGAGGGTTTTTTTTTTCTCTCCTGCTAAAACCTTGTTGTGTGGTTGCCTGGACACAGACTCCCAGCATCTTGATCCATCCTGTGCGATTTTCTTCAGGTGCTCCCGCTGACGGGGATTGCCGCTTAATGACTCATTGATTCGTGTCCTTTTGAAGAACCCCCTCTGTCACACACAAAAGGTCTCTCCCACGTGTGAAGGATACAGTGTGCCAGGTTTATTTTTGACAAGCGTGAACATACACATGTGCACAAACACACACACATGGTATAATTACAAAGTGCTGCAACTGAAAGCAAAAAAAAAAAGCTCAGTTTTCATTTGGCAGGGCATCATTTCAACAAAAGAAAAGGCTAATTGCACCTCATTAGTGGCCTGTGCTGAAATGAACAGAAGCTGACAGCAAGCAAAGTGAATTTTCTCTGTATCTGTCTCTGCAGGATAAAGCATGAGAACATTGTGGCTCTGGAGGACATCTATGAGAGCTCAAACCACCTGTACCTCATAATGCAGCTGTGAGTACATCAACCCACCACACTGTTTGTTTAGGTCAGCTCTTTGTCTCCCATTTGGCCCGTCATTTTGATAATGTGTTGTGTCTTTTTTTTTGCTTGAATAAGCGTCTGTAATGTCCTTGCGGCATATTTGCCCTCAGATGAATGTCTGAGCGAGGCACAGTGATGCTTTAAAGATGAAGGAGAAATGAGGAGCGTGTTTATCCGGGGGTTAGATAAGAAGATTGATATGGGGGTCATGTGGAGGATGAGCCCCTGTTTGTTCCTGTCAGGTATTATTATTATTACATTTGAGTCACAAAGCTTAGCATCTGTTTTTCAGAAAATAAATACCTCGTTGATCTTTGAAAAACCCACAAGGTCATTTGAAATCACTCCTTGCTGCATGATACAAAAGATTTTAAACCTGTTTCCCAAATTGTGACTGTAACCTTGTTTTATCAGTAGTTACACTTCCCCTCATTGACTTACCCTCAGCCCTTTGGTGTTACATAACAGCAAACGTTGCACGGAGGCCACTTGATGAGCAGAGGGGAAAGTGGGTGGGGGAGGAGTGAGGGATTTAAATGGGACGACCTGTCCTTGTACACTTTCAGCCCAAACTGTCATGATTGACTGCCAGATGTAAACTTGGTGCTATGCTGCTCTTTACAAATCATCAGAAATACCTGCAGATTGGCGTGCTCAGTAGCTCAGTAGGTAGGGTGCGTGCCCCGTGTACATAGGCAGAGTCCTAGCTACAGTGGCCACTTGTTCAATTCCAGCCAAGGGCCCTTTGCTGCATGTTGTCCCCTGGCTCTCTCACTCTGTAACGCTTCAAAACTGTCCTGCCATTAAAGGTAATAATCTTAAAAAAAAAGAAATACCTGCAAACTAATTTAAATGAGGTGAAGGTGTCTGCTGGGGACAACTGCAGTCGTTGGTTGCTAGCAGGCTGAAAAGTGAAGCCAACGCGGAAGTGCCAAAACTGCAGTTTATTTACGGCTTGCACCAAAACAGAGTCAATCTCCATAGACTGCCATGTTAAAATGCCTAACTTTACAGTAGAAATAAACATGTTTACAGCCTGGTACAACAAACAGTTTAGGTCTCCATAGCTAATTTCCCCATTCATGACAACTGTAGGGGGGCTGAATTTCTTTTTGCTCTTAATCAAGGCTTTAAGTTAATGGCAGGGCTGCATGAGTGACAGACTCTCTGTGAGGCATTGCTTAAGTCTATAGCCCCATTTCCACCAATCACTTTCAGTATGGTACCTTTGGAACCAAAGGTAACCCTTCAGACATGGTATCTAAACTAAGGATGCACCGAAATGAAAATTTGTGGCCGAAGCCGAAGCCGAATAATATTAAACGCTTGGCCGAGTATCGAATACCGAATATCGTTGTTTAGTTTTTCATTAGTTTTTGCAGATGAACCCCCTCCAGATTAGTGTTGTACCAAAATTGGATCCCACTGTATGATACCAATGAAAATATCATGGTTCTGAGTAGTATGACGATATCACAGCGAAAATGAGGCAGATGTGCCTTTTGTCATTTATAAAAAGATAAATCACTTTTCTATAATACATCAATGATATTTCAATGGAAGAAATTACTTACTGACTTATTCATAGTTCAAAAACAACATCAATGAGTGATGAACATAGGGGGGATCAAAATAAAATAAATAAATAAAATAAGAATCAACCAGCCACCCTCCTCCCCTGACAGTCCCTTCATAAGTAAAGAACAGTCCCTAAAGTGCGGTGAGGTTTGTGGGCTGTGAACGGCTCGTTTCTCCTCTGACACATCACGTACCTGTGTTCGGCTGGCTCGGCTGTTCAGGTACTTCTGGGCAGTCCACATGCCAAGAAGAGGATATTATTGGAGCTGACCTCTCCGCGCCGGTAAGCCGATGGCCGGCGTATTTGACAGGAATACATTACTGTCTGTGTCTGTGACCCCCGTTCAACCCACAATCGGTGGGATTCGCCTTTCGTGTCTGCTGCTGGTTGAAATCTGTAGGCTGCTCGCACAGCGTGCTGAATGATTTAAGCCTATTTTGCTCGCTCAAAACTATTTTTAGTCACAAATGCGAGTGCCGTGACGGACGGATCGCCACACTGCCTACATTTTAATCCGCCCGTCACGGCACGCTGTTTGATTGCGTTATCAAAACCGCGCCGCTATTATTCGGCCTTGCTTTTAACTTATTCCACCGAATACCGAATGTGTGTTTTTTTGCAATATTCGGCCGAATATATTCGGTTACCGAATATTCGGTGCATCCCTAATCTAAACCCTAGCGTTTCCACTGCAAACAGTACTCTTAAATCTGGGCAGGGTTGTTGTCACTATCGGTGACACAGATGGAAGTCTGCACCTCGTTTATCATCCACAGAACGAGGCTACACGCCGACATTTTCAGAACAAAATAAAACAGGCTGCAGTGAGAGTCTCTCTCCGTGGGATATTTTAAAAAAGCAGGTTTGTGCATTTAGTCCTTCTCAGGCAAGCTCGGGGGTTTAGTGTTGCCGTAGCCTACAGGAATGACGCTCTACGACACTTTTTTTTTTCTCTGAGTGAGGATTGGAATATATGTTTTGAAAAATGAATATATATATAAATGCTTGAAGATCCACTCATTACTAAAAGTGTATGTAATATAAAAACTTAAGGAATGGTCAAAGTTGTCAAAGTTGTTGTTCCACCTTAAAAGTTGCCAGCAGTCGGCCCGGCGAATTGAATTATTTTTTCTGCGACTTAAGCTGCTGCAAGAAGCAGCAAAACATTGTTTCTTTTTATAGTCATAGTTTACTAATATATATAAAACTCTCCACAGTATGAGCAGTGGTTACATGAGCCTCGAAACCAGCCACAGCTCAGCCCTGAGCAGAGTGACCGCCACGTGGCTCCGGAGCCTGAGGTTGCCAACCCCTCACCTAAACTGTTAGAAAAACTAAAACTGGAAAGCATGTCACATAGTGAATTAATGAATTTAAAAATATATATTTTATTTGTTTTCCAATTTATTCATCTTTTCGTTTAGTGGTAGGCAACTGGAGTTTTATGTGTAGTTAGTGTCTATGGCAGGACAATGGTGAATGCTTCAGTCCAGCACATCATAACAATACTCCCACTTTTTGTTTGTTTTTTCAAATGATGTGCTGCATGTCGGTTTTGTTTCTATGACAACAATATCTTGACATTAACGTTAGCTAGGTAGCTAATGGCGCACCTGAAGTGAACTGTGTCCTTGGAGGGTTTCATTTGTGTGTAAGAAACTTTGTAGCCGTTCCCATGACCGTTATCAGTAAACGTGAGGCCTCCCTTTTGCTCCTGCTCCTCTACATTTTAATTATATCACGTGACTGACTCTTTTCTGCTTTGTCAGACCTACAGAGGACACTCCAGGTGTCGGAGCTCTGACCGTTCAGCTGAAATAAGACAGACTCTGTTATAACTCTTATTATTCTGTTCTGTCACTTTATTAAGTAACACAAAAGACAACTTGATCGTTTCACTCTTTACTTTGTTCACTTATGCCGCCACACACTTCAGTTCCTCAGACAAAGGGAATGACACTTTGGATGGTGGCGGGGATTCCCCCTGAGGGCTGGTGCCGAGGGGAAGTCACTGAGGGCATGTTGGATGACTAATGAAACACAGTGTTTGTTTGTTCTGTGCTTGCACTTTTTATGACACAAGAAATATATGAAGATAATGTTTTTATTAAAATATAAAGTAATAGAAAGTAACAGAGACAGGCTAGCTGTTTCCCTCTGTCTCTAGTCTTTGTGCTAAGCTGAGCTCCTCTGGTCTCTGCTTCATTTTCACTGTACGGACATGAAAGTGGAATAAATCTTCTTGCCTAATTCTTGGCAACAAAGGGAATAAGCACTTTTCCTTTAAGCTCTTCAAGCTCGAGCTTTTGTTGAGAGCCGTTGATTCCACTTAACGGTCATTTCGAGGCTGCAGTTCAAAATGTTTATGTAGCAAGTGTCTTGTTGCTAAATGTATTTCTGTGTTTGTGAAACCGCGTGTGTTAAAACCTCTGTAGCCGTTTTCCTGTGTGACATATGTCGTCAAGGTTTCACAGACCTTTCCCCCCTCGCCACATAATTTCGCAGTGTTTGTGACTAATGCACAGCAATTTCGGCAGCGATTATCTGCCCTCACTGTACCTCTGCACGGTGCGTACCGTTGCCGTCAAGTCTCAATTATGAAAAATGGTGATTGCCAGTCTTCCTTGAAAACGGGAACATACTGTAATTAATGTTCAACTTAATATGAGTCACTTGTGTCTTTATGCCTTCTGCTGGTACATCAGCTGCAAACGCTTCAAAGTTACATAATGTGACAAATGGACAGGTTTCAAAAGTCAAGATGGCATGTGATGAATACCCGAAAAACTCGACTTTAAAAAAAATAAAGTGTGTTAGCAGAACTGGTTGATCCAACAACACTGTAACATACAGCCGCCATACTTTTCCTTTCATGGCCCTCTCCAGAAGCCGAAAAGTTCATGCCCCCCCACCCAATTTTTTTGATCAAATATCAATCAATAATTGGGGAGGCAACTAATAAAAAAGCACCTATGTTGATTTTTAGTGAAATAAAGGTCAGCATGATGGCATCAGAAACCTCTTTTTTGTTTATTTTCCCTATATTCCACTGTACATGTACCATTGACTACTTTTACATGCATACTAACATTCCTCTATCATATGACAATATTCAGAATTTGATAGGGGTCATGTAAAGAGTATATTCTGTGCTCTTTGGATAGTAGTATTGCACATGCGTTTGAGAAAAAGATATTGCACTGCATAGACATGTGATCATAATGTTGAAAAATAATATTGTACAAGATACTGAAAAGTAGTATGATGTTGAGATGTGTGGGATGTGCTGATATAACTTCTGCTTTACCATATTTTGACCAGATGAACAACACATTAGGGCAATCGGAGTGTGCAAGGCTGCATGTAAACGGGAATAATAGTTGAATATTATATATATTTTCATTAGCTGTGTAAACAGCTTAGTAGGAATATTGTCTTTTTAAAATAGGGTCAAAAATTTGAATATTTTGTGCATGTAAACGTAGTCATCGTCGTTGTTGTGTCACAATAATTACAACCTTTATTTATGTAAAATTTTGTAAAACAAAGGTACAAAGTGCTTCAGTCATAAATAAGAAAGAATAAGTAAATACATGTCATAACAATAAATAACAAAAATTATTTGGACAATGCAAGTGTTCTGATCCATGAACAAGTATCAAATTCATTTTAAAAGGAAATGCAGGTGTTTGCAATTTTTTTTTTTAGGTGGATTTAAAGGAACTGAATCAGCAAGGAGGCTTCTATTATTGTTGTTATTATTATTATTGTTATTTTTATTGTTGTTATTTTATTATTATATTAGTATCTGTGCCAAATTTCATGGCAACAGCTGTTGAGATATTTTACTATTACTACTACTGTAATAATAATGATAATAATAATAATGATAATAATAATAATAATAATTTAAATTATTGTTTAATCAGTAATATCATTATTTTAAATTATGTTTTATTATTATTATTATCATTATTTAATTAAATTATTTAATTATTAATTTTATTTATACACAACTTTTTACAAAGACCTAAAAACAAGAGAAATTGCCAGATAAAAAAATAAATAAAAGTATAATTGATATAATAATAATGACAAGTGGGGTGTGAATTACTGAAATACAATAAAAACAAATAAAAGCAAAACAGAGGAATAACTGACTTGAGAGAAAGCATGGCTACAAAATTCAGAAATGAAAGCAGAGCAGTATTTTTCTTTATTTTGTAGGTTAACCTGGTGGCTACACGTCAACTATACTTGTGAGCCAATCAGCAATTTGTATTCAGATTGCTTTTACTTTAAATCACTGATTTGTAATCAGGTAAGTGTCCAGAAATAAACCAGTGTTGTGTGCTGACAGGGTGTCTGGAGGCGAGCTGTTCGATCGCATCGTGGAGAAAGGTTTCTACACAGAGATGGACGCCAGTCGGCTCATTCGGCAGGTTTTGGATGCAGTCAACTATCTGCACTCTATGGGCATCGTGCACAGAGACCTGAAGGTACGGCTGTGTCTGGTATTCAAAAATAGTTCCTCGCTAAATCCAGAGTGTTTGTTGTTGTTGTGCCACTGATCTCGTCAAACTCACCGAGAGGGGAAATCCCTGCTATTTAACCTGTGTGTACGTGATATTACATGAGCGCCTCATGAAGTTCACCCACAGAGGTTAAAGTTCGGGGATTTTCCTTCTCAGTAAAACTGATGAAGCCTCTTGGATGAGCCGTAAAACTCCCCCTAACTCTTGACTGACAAATCCAGGGGGATTTAGTTTCATATTTTGTCTGATATCTTCCCACCTGGATGACTGAAATTAATCTACACAGACAGAATGTGAGGTCATACGAACACAGACACAGTTATTTAAAACTATTTTTGTCTTATTTCCAGCCAGAAAACCTGCTGTATTTCAGTCCCCACGATGAATCAAAGATAATGATCAGTGACTTTGGCTTGTCAAAGATGGAGGGAACAGGTGACGTGATGGCAACCGCCTGTGGGACTCCAGGATACGTGGGTGAGGACGCCCTCTGAGCTCTGGAAACTTCCTCCCAGATAATTAGATGCACTAGTTGGCTAAACATGATCTAATCTAATCTGCCAGGAGCCGCAGGTCAACCTTAGCCATCTGCTACCGGCAAACACACAAACATTTACGTTCTTCTCCAGCCTCTGTGTCATGATGAAAACTGTTTGAATTGTTTCATCTGATGAATATAGTTTTTCTGACCAATTTAAAAAGAAAATAATCATGATTGTATTTTTCCAGCTCCTGAGGTTTTAGCTCAGAAGCCCTACAGTAAAGCTGTGGACTGCTGGTCTATTGGGGTCATCGCTTATATCCTGTAAGTGCTCTCTCCTAAGTACAAATATGATCATTAACCGAGGCTTCTATTGTGTGTGTGTGTGTGTGTGTGTGTGTGTGTGTGTTATCTTTATCTTCTTGTGCTGTTATTTTTAATGTTCATTTAATCAGGAAGCCAGACACCAGCGAAACCTCAGTGAGATTAGAAACCTCTTTATCAAGAGTCCTGACCAAGAAAGGGAGCAAAGTTAGAGACATAGACAAACGTCAAATGAGATTAGAATTGAAAAGTAAACAAGAGTCTACAGCCTTACTAACTCTGAACTTAATCCTAAGGTTTAGCCTGCTCATAATGACATGTCAATGTTAAGCAGACACAGTATTTAGGATACCATGTTCACCATCTGACAGTGGTGAAATTCATACTATGCTACTAGTAGCCTACTACCACTACATACTTAGTTTATTTTTTAGTACTGTGTATAGTGTATGCACACTAGTATTAAATCTTTGGGAACACATTTTTTTTATTTTATGTATCTATTCATGAGGTCAGCACGCATTAATCAACATTACTGTAACTGTATTAATCAGCTAGCTAAGTTTTGGTTGCAGTCCTTCAGTGAGATGCTTTAAAACCAGTGCAACTGGAAACAATAACATTTAGTACAATAATAGAGTGCCCCAGGGACAGGCTGATGCAAAAGTTAGCATTGCACTGGTTCCCACGCCAAAAAGCCTATGGGACTTTTGGATTTTTGACGAAAATAAGCCCTGTGGCAAACCAGAGATAAAAAGCTAATGTTAGGCCATAAACAAACTACACTAGGGTCACATGATTTAACGTCACCACTATAAAAACACTGTAAAAGCTGTGTTCAGCGTAGGTCGGCGTGATGACGTTTTGTAGTCTCATTTAGCAACTGCTTTTTTAAAGACACGTAGAAGCTTCAAAGTTCACAAATGGGGTATTTACAGATGTATTTTATACCGTATAAGAAAACATTAAAGTCTCTTAAGTTAACCACAGACCATTTCAGGCATCTAACCAAAGCCCCGTTCAAAAAACCCGTTGACTTTGAGACAAGGGAACCGAGTGTTAAAATGCTAACTCATTTCCAGGTTCTAGGACTGATCCCTGGGTCACTCCATACATCAACAATATCCACTATTCACTGAATTTAGCCATGAAAGCAAGCAACGTGAAGCAACAAAACACAGCCAAGAAATACTGATTACAGCCATTCTTTGGCTTTGGCTATACATAACTGTAAGACTAAAGCAATCATAATGAGGATATTGATAAAAATGTTAAAGGATGCAGTTACAAGTTGGTAATATGACAAACCATATAATAGCCATGCAGCACAGAGTTGTAAGACACAACTATAGAAGAGCATATGAGATTGTTAAGGTCATCCTTAACTTTTTTGTAATTGTGAAAGGTATAAGCTAAAGCACGTGACCTGTCCTCTAGCTACATGACCCACCCACCCTAACCTACACCCTAGCTAGCTATGAAGTATTTCATTAAAAGAAAAGTGGTCAAGGTTAGGGTAATGGGAAGGCTACATCTCTTCACTCATGCTAAGTTAGCAGTTAGCTAGCTATGAATCAGAATCAGACTTATTGATCTCCAAGGGAAAATTGTGAAGTATTAGGTTAAAAAATAGGTGGTTAAGGTTAGGGTAACGGCAGGGATACATTTCGTTTCTTATGGTAATGCTAGGTTCGCGATTAGCTAACGTTAGCTATGAAGTATTATGTTAACAAAGAAGTGGTTAAGATTAGGCTAATGGGAAGTCTACAACTCGTTACTGTGCTATTGCTAAGTTAGTAATTAGCTGGCTATGAAGTAATGTTATTATATTAAAAGAGAGGTGGTTAAGGTTAGGGTAATGGGAAGTCTACATCTTGTTACTTATGCTAATGCTAAGTAAGCAGTTGGCTAATGTTAGCTATGAACTATTAACTTAAAAGAGGCAGTTGTGGGTAGGATAAGGGTTATGGGAAGGGTGACGTCTCACTACATATAAAGTGAATCACGTCTTCATGTATTATGAATTATAGAGTAGATTATTTCTACATTTGGTCTCATTTATTTGCTACAATGACGTGTTGTAGGGGGGTCCAGATAACTGTCGCGCTGGTCATGTCGGCTAAATCACTTTGATCTGCATATGACTGCAGTTTTTTCTAAAAAAAAAAAAAAAGGCTTATGAAGCTAAATGATTGTCAGATGATAGCTGGTGGATTCTGAGATTGCATTTTGGCCGATGCGTTTCCCCTTTCCACAAAGACTGTTTCCTACTGCTCAAACATGGTTGGTCATATGCAGATATCTGTTTATAGAGGTTATTACCAAAGTATCCTCAGGAGACCATGAATATTGGTGCCAAATTTCATGGTAACAGAGGATGAGATATTTCAATAAAAACAGAAATGTGAATGTCATGATGGTGCTAGATGAAAAGTCAAACGATCTGGGGACCATGAATCTCTGTAAAACATGTCATGGGAATCATCCGATCATTAGTAAGATATTTTGAGTCTAGACATGATGGACTGACCAACAGACTGTCAACGTCATCCCTAGAGTTACACCATTGTGACTGAAATTGTAAAATACATAAATAAGAATCATGTAAAAGATCTCATCCTGAAAACAATACTGCACCGTAAAGACGATCTAAAATCCATCAAACCTGAAATAAATCCAGATTCTGAATAACACCATTAATGCAGAATGACTGTTTGTAGTCTGAGTGATTCCCACAGCCATTGTTCCTGTTTTTAAAGAGCCTGCAAAGCTTTCAGTGGAAAGTGTTACATGATGCTGCCAAATAAATTAAGTGGTGTTGCTCGTTAGCACAGAGAAAATGTGTTTCCTGGTTTCCCTCTGAGTATTCATGTAGCATCCGTAATCTCTCTGAAACGTCTTGTGTTGCATGCCATATAAAAAAATATAACTGCCAGTGAATGAGATTAGGCCGCAGCAAATCCTTTTTAGATTTGGGCTAAAGTTTCTAACATCAGCTGCATGACGGCACTCACACAGACTGCGGTTGTGTAATCGTTCATCTTCATCTACCCAGGCTGTGCGGTTACCCTCCTTTCTATGACGAGAATGATTCGAAGCTCTTTGAGCAGATTCTCAAGGCAGACTATGAGTTTGATGCACCGTACTGGGACGACATATCAGACTCAGGTGAGTTATGATAAGTGTGTGTGTGTGTGTGTGTGTGTGTGTGTGTGTGTGCGCGCACTGTGTTTATTTAAAGGTTCCCATTGTTATCACACCATTTTCAATAAAGGATCTTATGTGTGGAGCTCAGAAACTGGCAAAAATGAATGAAAAAATAGAATTAATACCTACTTAAAACTGAAGGTAGTTAAAAGTATTAGTATAGTACTCTGTGTGTGCTGCAATCCAAGCTTCTCTGTGCTTTGTGGTGGTAAGCCAGTCTGGCTGCATGTACATGTTAGTGCATGTATGTATCGCACTGGCGAGCTCATCACTGCCGCTTATATTGCTGATGTCAGGACGGCATTGTCACAGAAGCGTAGTGCCCGCCCTCTGGTTCTCCCCCGGTTGACACTGTTAGCTCTGGTGCACTGTTGCTGCTGCTTAGCTCTGTTTATTCAGTTAGCACTGTTAGCTGTTAGCTGCTGGCTCAGCCGCCTCCATGTTGAGAACTATGGCTGCACAACTCGTACACTCTAAATTTCAAACAGATCACCTTTAACTAGCTTGAATGGAGTCTATATTTTTCCTTTAACCTGTTGTTAGCCCTTCCTAAGTCCCACCCCTTTTTGCTCTGAACATGTCTGGAACACAGCAGAACTTCTGTCAACATTTTACTGTTCCTGTAATACGTAGGGTGTGTTTGTAAATCCAATCTGACACGCACTAAGTGTTCTATTTCTACATGAATTAGCATACAGATAAGTTAATCACACATTCACTCTGCTTGGCACTCTGCTGCTCCGTCTCCCACAGAGCGCCCAGGGTAGCTCTGCTGCTCCGAGAGTGTGGTGCTCTGAATAACCAAACAGTACAGTACACGAATTTACGAACGGTCCAGTTTGTGCTAGAGTGCATCCTGGCATTTAGAATGAGTATTTCCTTACACACCCTTAGATAAACTATGTGCTTGTTAAAAATGTAAACTGATCTGGGGAAACAGCACCTTTACTTTGCTTTGGCTTTGAGATGTGGGCGGACAAGGGTATGAGGAGAGTTGCAGATTTGTACAACAATGATGGTCTTTTAAGTTTTGAAGACATAAAACAAAAGATTGGATTGATTCCAAGCACTTCTCAGTATTAGAAACTTTCAGAACAAAAACACAAGACTCACTCGGTATGCCAAATCTCAACACTTGAGAAAAGATGGCTAAGTCTTCCTAAGACAAGTGGCCAAATCTCCCAGGACTTAGACTCCGTCAATAGACTGGTAAAAATGAAGAAAATCTTTCCTTCATCTCAAATCAGTTGATGAAATTAATTAGACATACAGTACAGGCCGAAAGTTTGGACACACCTTCTCATTCAATGTGTTTTCTTTATTTTCATGACTATTTACATTGTAGATTCTCACTGAAGGCATCAAAACTATGAATGAACACGTGGAGTTATGTACTTAACAAAAAAAGGTGAAATAACTGAAAACATGTTTTATATTCTAGTTTCTTCAAAATAGCCACCCTTTGCTCTGATTACTGCTTTGCACACTCTTGGCATTCTCTCCATGAGCTTCAAGAGGTAGTCACCTGAAATGGTTTCCGCTTCACAGGTGTGCCTTATCAGGGTTAATTAGTGGAATTTCTTGCTTAATCAATGGGGTTGGGACCATCAGTTGTGTTGTGCAGAAGTCAGGTTAATACACAGCCGACAGCCCTATTGGACAACTGTTAAAATTCATATTATGGCAAGAACCAATCAGCTAACTAAAGAAAAACGAGTGGCCATCATTACTTTAAGAAATGAAGGTCAGTCAGTCCGGAAAATTGCAAAAACTTTAAATGTGTCCCCAAGTGGAGTCGCAAAAACCATCAAGCGCTACAACGAAACTGGCACACATGAGGACCGACCCAGGAAAGGTAGACCAAGAGTCACCTCTGCTTCTGAGGATAAGTTCATCCGAGTCACCAGCCTCAGAAATCGCAAGTTAACAGCAGCTCAGATCAGAGACCAGATGAATGCCACACAGAGTTCTAGCAGCAGACCCATCTCTAGAACAACTGTTAAGAGGAGACTGCGCCAATCAGGCCTTCATGGTCAAATAGCTGCTAGGAACCCACTGCTAAGGAGAGGCAACAAGCAGAAGAGATTTGTTTGGGCCAAGAAACACAAGGAATGGACATTAGACCAGTGGAAATCTGTGCTTTGGTCTGATGAGTCCAAATTTGAGATCTTTGGTTCCAACCGCCGTGTCTTTGTGAGACGCAGAAAAGGTGAACGGATGGATTCCACATGCCTGGTTCCCACTGTGAAGCATGGAGGAGGAGGTGTGATGGTGTGGGGGTGTTTTGCTGGTGACACTGTTGGGGATTTATTCAAAATTGAAGGCACACTGAACCAGCATGGCTACCACAGCATCCTGCAGCGACATGCCATCCCATCCGGTTTGCGTTTAGTTGGACGATCATTTATTTTTCAACAGGACAATGACCCCAAACACACCTCCAGGCTGTGTAAGGGCTATTTGACCAAGAAGGAGAGTGATGGAGTGCTGCGGCAGATGACCTGGCCTCCACAGTCACCGGACTTGAACCCAATCGAGATGGTTTGGGGTGAGCTGGACCGCAGAGTGAAGGCAAAGGGGCCAACAAGTGCTAAACACCTCTGGGAACTCCTTCAAGACTGTTGGGAAAACCATTTCAGGTGACTACCTCTTGAAGCTCATGGAGAGAATGCCAAGAGTGTGCAAAGCAGTAATCAGAGCAAAGGGTGGCTATTTTGAAGAAACTAGAATATAAAACATGTTTTCAGTTATTTCACCTTTTTTTGTTAAGTACATAACTCCACGTGTTCATTCATAGTTTTGATGCCTTCAGTGAGAATCTACAATGTAAATAGTCATGAAAATAAAGAAAACGCATTGAATGAGAAGGTGTGTCCAAACTTTTGGCCTGTACTGTATATAAATATATGTATTTGATTCCCGCCTTGGGACCTTTGTTGCATGTCTTTCTGTCTCCCTGTTTCACTGTCATCTTTCAAATAAAGGCAAAAATGCCAAAAAAAGGAAATTCTTTAGGTAAACATCCACATGTTTTAAACCCTGCACAGCTGCTGTAACATTATCTGGTTCCTCCTTCAATACTAAACTAATGAAGCTGGTGTTTAGTATGAGTGCTGCCTCAGCTGCGTCTCTATTGTCCCTGTAATTACTACTAAATTACATAGTTCTTTCCAGGACCTTTCGCTGCTGCAGAGTATACAACATCCTCTCAACTGGACGTGTTGTTGACCTTTTTCATTCCCCTCCTCAGCCAAAGACTTCATCAGCTGCCTAATGGAGAAGGACCCGGAGAAGAGATTCGAATGTGACCAGGCTCTTCAGCACCCTTGGTGAGAAACTAACCGCCGCCACACTGCGCCTCAACCAGACAAACACAGGGAACCACACACATCTCGCTGCGATTAAACAGCAGTATGACGCAGATTGCCAGGCTTACGCATTTGTCATGGAGAGCATGTCCTCCCACTGTCATCTGTCGCCATGGCTCCGAGCCGCGAACCCACCTCTGCTTAGCATTGCCAGCCCTCAGAGAGAAATCTGCTGAATAAATGGCTGCCAATTAGTGGCTGGCGTCCTGAAGGATCCTTGAAGAATGTGGAAGCTTTAATGAACAATTAGGATGTCTTCCCAGGCCTGAGCTGCAGCTAACGAAAGTGAGCGGTGTGGGCTGCTGTCTCCGGCTGAGGTGGCCAATATGAATCGGCCTGTTAGCCATTAATGGGCCTTTTGGGTCCTGGGCAGGTGGTCCTCCAGATACAAATATGTGGTTTGTGGCAGCGGTAACAGGTGTCATAACAGAGAGAAATGGCTTTCATTGACAGGGTTTCATACATAGATATTATGATGAATGTGTTAGAAAGTGATGCAGTGTGTGAGCTCCTGCAACAACATCGCCCCATCAATCAAGATATCTAGCGGAATGAAATTTAATGAACCGAATGAATAGGAAATCAGTATGATGACGATTCCCAAAGGTATTACAGATATAAATATAAACCATTCAGGGTGAAGCTGTGTGTGAATTCTTATTTGCATCATCTAAAAGGACTTTAATTTTCAGGATTGCCGGAGACACAGCTCTCTGCAAGAACATACATGAATCAGTCAGTCGACAGATGCGGAAAAACTTTGCCAAAAGCAAATGGAGGGTGAGTACACAAGATAAATAAAGACAGAATATTCTCTTATCTTCTTCAACAGCTAACATACAGTGCTATGTGTGTCTTTGGTATCACATTCGTCTGTTTACATCCGCTCTTCACAGCAAGCCTTTAATGCCACGGCTGTGATCCGCCACATGAGGCGCCTGCAGCTGGGCACCAGCTTTGGCAGCAACATTCACAACAGCAACTCCATGTCCAACCCTCAAAGCCGTGCTCCGGCCAAGAGCCAGTCTGTGGACTGCGCCCCACTCTCCCTGAAGGACTGTGAGTGACACTTTAGACATCTCTGTAGACACTAACACGTCCATCTTTTAGTGCCGAGCTCTGTTCACTCTGCTGCCCTCCTCATTGAGATGATTGGAAATCTCTTGAGATGTCATTTTCAATTAACCAATTCAATGATTTGACATGAGCCATGTGGTCACAGCGTTTCAGGTGCCATTTAATTTAACGTAAGATCTAGTACAGTACCACACCTTTGCTAGTTACTTTAATTATGTAAATTATTTATCAAACAACAGAACAAAACAAAAAACATTTGCTTTTTTTGACTGTTGGTGGAGATGTCACCGCTAGATCTGAGAAAGTGTTAAAGCAATTAATAGAATTTATTATTTGCTGTCTTAATATGTTCATCATATTATTTATTGTGTTGAAGTATTTTGTATTCTTTATACTGTAATGGAGTCTGTCAGTGCATTCTGCTGTGAGTTACAACAAAATATGTTCAACAAAGTAATCTTATCTCCACAAGCCAGTCCTTTAATCACATTTCATGGTTTTCATCCATAGATAGAGTTTGCTCAGTTGTCGTGCAGAAAGCTCAGCGATGTTTTCACTGTTTCCAAAGTCAAGAACTTCAAGAAGTAGTCTAGTGATAGTCTAGTGATAGTCTACATTTTTCATTGCCAAAAATCCCATGAAAAGACCAAAACCAACAATGAAGTGATCCAATCGTATTGTCTGTGCAGCCAAAACCTGATAAAGCTTACTCCTCTGTGTCATCGAGCTCGGCCGCTGTCGAAAAACTATTAAAAACACATAAATGAGTCACACTGCTACACCGGGTGACCTCATTACAATGGACATGTCCAGTGGAGTTTATTATGAGTCAATCAGCTCCAAATGTGTTTTCATTCATGGCTGAAAATAGCAGTATTTTACGTTTGCTAAGAACTACAGTGCTCAATTGTTTCAGGGAACTAATTACGCCTTCAGTAAGAACCAGTGGGACAGAACCAGCTTGGGATTCAGTGACACAGACAGGCTCAGGGATTCATAAAGTATTCAGTTTACAAAAGTGCACACATCCACATGATGAACACTAGGTGCTGGACGAAACATCACGCAAAACACACTAGACTTAGCTTCAGTAAACCTAGAATGAGACATGGTATGCACCAGATTGAATGAGAAGAGATGATGGGAGAAGGGAAGGGAAGATGAAGGAATGTAGGGATGAGGTAGGAAGGATGATGGATGAGGGGAAGGGAAAGGGAGGGTGGGTGAAGAAATCTGTGATAGTATAAGTTGGCTTGGTAGGTAATTAGAGGTGAGGTTAAGGTGTGGCCCTGCTCCCGAACCTAAGTTAACAAATGAACTTCATCTGATGAAGAGCGTGAAGTTTGAAACGTCACCTCCGTAGTAACTCTTTAAAACATTTATGGGAGCTTAGTCCTGTCTCAAGAACTATGTTATTCCATCAATTCGTAAAGTATTGACAAGTGGCCTGAAGGGCTCATTTATGCTCAACAATAGATACGGATCATCTGTATTTGTGCATGTTCCCTGAAAGCTTGTGGATAGGGACAAAATGGAGCAGTACCACAGGAGATCATGGAGGCAGTGTAGTTCAAGCGAGATACGACCATAGGAGACTATTTAAAAAAAAATAGAAAAGTGGCACAATCGGTCACATACGATAATCAGATGCTCTCGCCTGGAAGACACTGAAAAAGCAACCTTGGAACTAATCGGCCATCAATCAATCGACCAATTTATCCTCTGGGGGCAACTGGTAAAACTGGAGGTTCCAGTGTAGCCAGCAGATATCTGGGGCAAGACTCTTACATGCACTCGTTTTTATACAGTTAGATGAGTAAGTCGAGACATTCTATCAATGGATATCTCCATATGAATTTAGGTAAATTTGCATGTAACAAAAGCCCGCTCAAAGGTGATTGGTCAGTACTACTGGGACTACAAACAAAAACCAGAGCGCTTAAAAAAACTTCAGATATCTGTTTATAGAGACCAGACCGAGACCCTGTTTCCTGATTGCACAGTTGGCCAATGAAAGCAAAAAGCGAGCGTGAATGTAGTGTCAGTGTCAAAAAGGTGTGGGGGAAAGGGCATCTCTGCGATGCCTAGTGACATTTCTGGGGAGGTGCACGTCAGGCTACGGCGTTGGGTATGGCATAGGCTTTATGTTGACGCAGAGCTTAGGTACGACATCAATTCAACGTAGAAGTATAAATCCTGCTTAAAGAATCATCTGGCTTCTTTAACGCATTAGTGGTTTTGGTCTTTTCACTGGATTTGTTGACAGAAAACAGAAGATTTCCAGATTTATCCTTAAACTTGTATCTTTCCTTCTTTTTAAACAACTCAGTAAATGAAATGCAACTCTACATTTTCTCCCACAGGTCCTCCAATAGCACCTTTGCCCTCCACTGTTCAGGTGTACAGTCAGGACTCTGATGCCTCCTCTCCTGTACGAGAAGAACCATCTGTGGTGGCCGAGCCATCGCGGCCACGACCCTCCACTGTTACGGTCATCCACACTGGGACTAAATGACGCCAGGTTCCGCGGGAGGTGAGCTGGGAGACCACTGAGCTTTGAGAGACGGGATTCAATAATCCCGGGCCTCAATGTCGTCGCCCAGTTTGCCCATCCCGCATCCTCCCATCTGTTTCTGCTAACCACGGGAGGAATTTGAGGAGCGTTGGCTCAGCTCCATTTACCATGGCTCAGCTAGGCACCCCGGCTGCTTCCCCCTGCCACTGTCACACCAGACCTGGAAGTACAGAGGGGGGAAGATGCTCACCAGACGTTGTTATTGTGGAAGCCATGTTCAGGCTGGATCATGTTTGTGCGGCAGATAAACAAGCAGCTGGGAAGTGCCACACTGAAGGGAACTCTTTATTGAAGCTGCTATCAGACTGTGAGCGTGTTGAGAGACGGACGCTCCACTGTATGCCTTGTGTAAATATCCTGTGTGGAACTGTTGAGTGGAGTCGTGTTATGCAAGTGAAATATAAGCTTCAAGCTGTGGTGAAATAATCGTGACATCATCTGCACTCTGAACTTCTTGTCGTTTCTTTGACAGCTCTTGTTAATTTGCTGTGGTATTTGCTACAATGGCTCCCAACAGTGTGATGGTATGTGTTATCTCTTTGCTTTAAAGTGTGTGGACGGGAAGTACGAGCAGGATGATTGGGTTCAATCACAGCAGTGATTGCTGAGAGGGCTGGTGCTTTGCACTTAATGTATTGGATTATTTATTTTCTTACAATCTATAATGACTTTTGTAAGAAATGTGTAATGTGTTATTAGACTGGACTGAGAAGCTTTTTGTTTGGATGAGAAAGACGCAGTATCTAATAGATGTTACTTTGTAAGTGCTGTTTTGTTTGATGAGTTGATTTTTTGACGTGACTGTGAAGTCCTCCTTGACCACAGGAGGGCAACCACATGTTGTTGCTGTGTGACCAGTTCTCAGGGATGTGCTCCAACATGAAGCCAACCAAACCCCTCTCACTGCTGACGAGGACTGTGGCGGGGAAATAGCTGATAAGTAAAACCTCCAAATAGTGTATATTACTCTTTGCCACTGGGACACTTTGACGGATGCTTTCTTTCTTTAAATCCATCATTACTGACAGTATGAGTGATAAATCACACCGAATGGATTGTTTTTCCCTTTAAAGGTCCAGTCTGTAGGATTTAGGGGGATGTGTTGGCAGGAAATAGAATATAATATAATAAATGTTTTCTTTAGTGTATAATCACCTGAAAATAAGAATCGTAGTGTTTTCGTCACCTCAGAATGAGCTGTTTATATCAACATAAGCAGTGACTCCTCGTCAACGGAGATTGCCATGTTTCTACAGTAGCTCATAACGGACAAATTAAACACTGGCTCTAGATCGGGCCATTCCAAAACCTCATACCAAGTCATCAAATACCACTCCTTTGTCAGTGGAGCTACATGCTAATATACGTGCTAGGTACCCTTTTACGTCAGTTTTAGACGTTCAGGGATAGCATTTCAATTTATGCTTCTTCAGGCCCACATGGTGGGTGGGGGGTGTTTGTACAAAAGTGCAGGCAGGACACTGGGGAGTGCTTCGTCCCAGCGCTTCATAAAAATTAATGACGTGCTGCATGTGGTTTTTGTTTCTATGACAAGAATATCTTGACACTAACATTAGCCAGGTAGCTAACATAATGCTACATTAACAGAGGGTTGAATACACTGTCAACAAGCTTGCAAAGCAAACAGTGATAAAAGCACAACGCTCACCGGCAACATCTGGTGTCCACTGACTGTTCTGCCCCCCAAAAATGAGCTTTTCAGACTTTGTTGTGACAGTAGACAGTAGCCTAGCTAAAGAAGCAGCAGTGACGTCACTGGCGCCTTACCAAAAAGTGCAGAGATTTTCAACTTAAAGCATTTTGAGCGGCAGCACAAAAAAGGCAGAGCACTCTGAAAAAAGACACTGGGCGTGGCGCTTTTTCCCCAGGCGCCCACATTAGGACACATATGCTCACTCCTCATTGAGAAGAGTTAAAAAAAGATGCTATGTGGACACAGGCACTTAAGTGCATTATGTCCTGTTACATTTCTAAATAAACTTCAATTACTTACAGGAAATGTACAGTTTCTGCTCATAACATGCACACAGTCTTTTTAAATTAACAACATACGCAAAAAAAACTCTTTAGGTTTACTTCCTTTAGGTTTAGGTAACAAAAGCATGTGATTAGGTTTAGAAAAAACATAATGGTGTAGGTTTAGCAAGTACAGTTGTTACTAACGTAATGTCACATTATATATGTCACTAGCCTAGCATGCTACACATACTAGCACACTACTTTGTTAACATAATAACTCGATTGACTTTTGGTTTCACACTGGAGATAAACAGCAGGCTCCAGGGTGAAAGTCCAGAGTTTGTTTGACACATCCACCTCCACTCCCGTCCGCCCTATGTGGACTTTATCGCTATTTATACCATGGTAGTTGCCAGCAGCATCACCTACTGCCACCGCCCGGTGCATATTACACTGCTGCGAAGGGTGCCTCTGTGCTTTAGTGTCTGATGCAGAGGTCCACTGACAAAGCAGTGGTATTTGATTGGTTTGGTTGTTGCCTGTTGCATGAGAAACAGCCGCCATTTGGCTCGTATCATACTACTGTGAAGGGTGCCTCTATGTGTTTGTGTCAAAGACCAAGATACGCTGACAAATGATGGTATTTGACGAGTGAGCAGAGAGAACATGCTGACTATTCAGGTTTTCACGTCATTGGCAACCACTGTGCGACGAGCAGCATCAGAAAAACACTGATTTTTTTTTTCTTTACGGGAAACTGCTTTATACAGTGTTTTTTCAGGGTTAAATTACTGGGTCCGTTTGTTTTGGAAAGGATGAGACCTGAGGATAATTTGGCTTCTGGCAAAAACCTCCTAAAGGTCTGGATCTTACATTATCAGGGAAAAAAGGTGAGCACACATTAACATGTTCTTGGCTAGGGGCCCGACTCCCACATGCTGAACAGTGCCAGAGAAGCTGATTTGTAACGTGAAACTGTTTTATTAATTGTTTTTACCGGTTTATATCACCTGGTTCATTTGTTTTGGAGGGAGAGACCTCTGTGGTAAAAACCTCCTGAACAATGAACACTGAAGGAATTCTAACCAGGAGAGGTTAAAGCTGGTTGCAATCTGCAATCCTCACTGCTAAATGCCACAAAATCCCCCTAAATCTTATACACTGTTCCTTTTAAAAGATAGTGTTCATCAGTGAAGTGCACATTCACAAAAATGTAAAATGACAAATAAATGAAAACGTATCTCAATAACGACTGCAGAATCAGTCAGATCACTAGTGTACAGTCCAGTAGTTGTAATATCGTGCTCTGCTTCTGTGGCTGGTCTGAGAGCAGCTCACTCACTCTGTGTTTAACCACTGTGCTTTCATACCAGCCTGTTGAATTTAGCAGAAACACTCTTCCTCCTCCCCTCTCCAGAGACTTTCACACAGAGATGAGAAGGGATCTGTCTTTGTATTTTCTCTGTGGTACCTCTATTTCATTTTAACATGAATGGGCGAAAAGAGAACACTCCACCAGAACATGTCCACTATCGAGGACTCTGCCATCTTGAATCATCTAAAAATGTTGTGGTGAATACTGAGGTCTACTCACTGTAAATACAAATCTCAACAACACAGCTAGCTTGGGTCTTGAGTGTTTATTTTGGTCTTCCCTATATATTTCCCCCCCCCCCAAAAAAAATCCGTCAGCAGAAAGCAAAAATATGAAGCATTTACAGCCCCACAGTTTGCATGTATTACATATTGTTGCAGAAATGTGCTTTGGAGTTGTAGAGATTTATGTATTAAAATCAGAGTCTTGTTTGCATGAGTTGTTGCTTCTTTGACAGGAAATAAGGTTAGTAACAGTTTGTACATATGTCTTTAAGTAAAAATACAGATATTTAAACGATTATGTTAGAATATTAAACACATGACATCACAAGTGAGTAAATGTATAGTAAGAACAGTATATGTATTTGAGTAAATACAGATTATTCACATGTATTCTTTCTCTGGTAATATAGCATGAAACATTGCACATCTACTTAACCCAGGCCCTCCTTTACAGCTAAAAACAGCTCAGTACTTTATAATTTTGTCTAATTTTATTTATTTTAATTTTATTTCAAACTGATGACATGTTTAAGACATCTGCAACAGACTTGGGTTTGGGGTTTCAGAGACCTGGGCTATTAAATACAATGGATTTTCATCTGCTCTGTTTCTATGACTGGTGTTGACAGAGCTTTTTATGCAACACTGTGTCTCCATAATCCCGATTAAGTCTATTTGGGTGTCTGTTATTGAAGTTTTATAATAATTTGCTTATAAGAAGTCTAAAGCAGGATTTATACTTCTGCATTGAATGGACGCCGTACCTATGGTGTAGGCTCTGCATCGATAAAGGGCCTATGCCTGCCTGATGTGCACCTCCCCAGAAATGTAACTACACGTCATGGCGATGAAGATCTCCTATTTTTGTAAGCTGGAACCATTTCCCTCAGTGGAAACGAAGCTTTTATTTACTTTAATTCCACAAATAAATAACAATAAATTGTGAAGACAGTAAAGCCTCCCCACAATAACATTTTTATCCTTGTGATTTATCCTGGCTTCATATGAGTGGAGGATATCTCCGCTAGTTGTTAAGCTAAGTCATACTTTGCAAAATGCCATAGGCTTATGCTAATAACGTTAGCATGTTGTATTTGTTTGTAAGACGCATTAAGTATAAGGCAGTTTGTCGATGAACCTTGTGAGTTGTAATGGAGCCGAATTTTATAACATTACCTTTGTTAAATGTTGCTGTTGTTCCTGGCTCCATACAAGTAGAGGAAAAGTCTGCTAGCCGCTAGGCTAATTTATAAAATGTAAAATGCCATAGGCTCGTGCTAAAAACATTAGCATGTCGTATTTGTGGGGAAAATGTGTCCAGCAAAAGACAAGTGTTTGTCTGTGAATGCTGTGAGTTATAGTGAAGCTGATTTGTGTACTTGTGTTTGAAATTGTCTCTATTGAGCCATGTTTGATGTGAGTTTTGAATCAACTAAACTTTACAGCACTTCACAGAAACCTCCGCTGCCGACTAGTGTTTTGGAGGTGTAACTGCAAAGTGACACAGACACCACCGCACAAGTATAAATGCTCACAACGGCATAGGCCACATGTGTAGGCAACGGTGTAGGCTCTGCATAGAGCTGACGCACAAGTATAAATCCCCCTTAACAAGAACCTTTTTAGGCTCTAATTGACCCCAAACAAAAGTAACTTCACTATTTAGTATGAGATAGATACTGTAGCCTACATTTAATTGTCTGTCAATGACGTTTTTGAAGTAAAACCAGTCATCAGAAGAAAAAGTTGGCATTGTTCGTTTCTGCAAACCACAAATATGTTATTTGCCCGTTTCATACGTATCATTCAACGTTAGTTTCTAAAGCAACAGTATACAAACATAGCTGACCTTTTCATTGGTGGGTGGAGGGGATGGTGGATGACATGTCACCTAGACACCTGCCAAGCTTCAGACGACTGTTCAAAACCAACAAACAACAACACTGGGTGTTTTTAGGGAGCTGTCACTGTTTTTCCTTCAGCTTTTTAGCCACAAGACGTGGGTGTTTATTGTTTTTTTCAGCAGGGATAGTGGCATGAAAAGTAGCTGCTTTTAACCAAGACATCCCTTCTTTTCCAGCAGGGATTGTGCCCCCAAAACCAGGTATCTTAAGCCAACATTTGATTTTTTCTAGCCGTAACCAAGTAGTTTTTGTGCCTAAACTTGCATTAGTGGAGTCCATCCTTTTAGTTGAAAGTTGAAAAAAGTGGTCAAGTAGAGCTGTAGGTTCACTGGTGTTACTTAACCTACAGCATCTGTATGAAGAGAGGGTCACCTCTAAAGCTCGGTCTATCGTCTCAGACTCTCAACATCCCCTCCATGGTGTTGGCGGAGGTTTTGCCTCTCTAAACACAGCACTAAGCATTACAGATCCTCCTTTGTCCCGTCTGCTATCTTAACCAGCAGTGACCACTAATGTCCGTGATTTACCTCTGACAGTTTGTGATAGTGGATACTGTGTGTTATGTGTTGTTCTCTGTTATGACTGCTGTCTGTATCTCAAATTGGCCCTCAGGGACGTTAAAGTTTACCTTACCTTACCTTACCTTACATTACCTTTAACGTTACCACACGTTAATCACAGAGTTGTTGAAGCATAAAATTTCAACGTATCTGCAATGTAATGTATCTGTGATTTGCAAAAACGTACATTGCCGACATTCTTCTGTCACTTAGCGAAACAGTCAGATATCCACCGGTTCCATTTTCTCAAATGTAGCTAAATATTTGCTGGTTGTCTTCGCACACTACAACAGTAAAGTGTGTTGGTTGATCTTCAGTTTTTGGGTTTTTGACTGCTGCTCAGACAAAGCAAGCAATTTTATTGTTATTATTATTTTGGTCAGTTTTATTTATTAATTGACAATGAAAATAATCTTTATCTATAACCCATACAACACTCAATGTTTCTTTATTGTGTCTAATATCAATGATTTATGGTTATCTTTTATGCACTGTGTCACCGTCATTAAATGCAAGGAAAGGAAAAGGCACTTCAGCACCTTTCTACATATTGTTTATTAATTCAAAAGTTAGCTGTAGTAGTCTGTGGCTGATGTCTCTGCTGTCATCGTCAGAGGACAAAGGCCTCACTGGTGTTCCTATAAACTCTTACTGCACCACCTCTCCCCTCTGTCTCAGATGGACTGACGGTTGTACTCGTGTGGGGGATGCATTCCGTCGTAGTGAAACTCCCTCCACTGCTCGGTGCTCTCTCTGCTCCTCTCGTTTTGCTCTGGGAAGATGATGAGAATTTTAGTGGATGAATGAGCCCGTCGAGTGAATGAACTCGTCGCTCTCATCTACATCAGATATACCATCATGCTCCTCTTCAGCGTAGCTCTCAAACTCGTTCCTCTTCTCCTCGTGGAACTCTCTCTTTCGTTCATCTGCGGCCAGCATCAGCCTCTGCTCAGCTGCAAGCACAGAGGAGGAAGAGGAGGAGGAGGATGAATTAACTGAGTGTAGAATGATAAACATCTCACATTCAGTAGTTTATTGTCATATTAACACAGGAGGAGGATTTGCTGATGAAGCAGACAGAACATCAGACACATAAAGTGCACATAAAACAGCTGCTGAACCAAGAAACTGACTTTAAAAGACACTGTGAGTTAGCCTGATTGTCCCTTTATTTGTTTAATGTTGCATTTCATTTGAACACTAACAACAAAAGAAGATTTAATAATTCTAATTGATCCATTATTATCAATATGACCAGGATAATCTTGGATTTTAACTGATTAGCGACCATATTTTCACTAAAAAATGTCTATAAAATGTAAAATAGTACAAAGAAATCATGCTAATTTAATATTTGTAGCTAGTTTCTTGTGAAATAACCTTAGATTTATGACATTAACAACAGTTTACTATCAGAAAACTTTGTTTCCTGTGCTAATATTTACAAAATGAACATTTCAGCTGAGTGAGCTGGTAGTGTAGGTTTTGTAGAAGATGATTACAGTCATCTGACGTTTTTCGGGGGTATTTATTTATATCGTCCTGCTCGCTAAGCTCTGTAGAACTGAGCTAAATACACCACCTGTAAAAACCATAAACAGGGGAGGGGTGGTTTGTCTGCAGCTAACTTCCTGTATAGAAGCCACTGGGGATTTTTTAGGCCTAACATACTTCAATCAACTCTCCCACGTACAGCTAATTTTTCCAAACATGCCCTATCAAAGAGAAGACCACTGTGATGACATGGTCTGAAAATAAACTGCTATGTAGAAACAGGAAGCACAGTTTCACCTGCAAGTATAGACACACATATGCTCAACACAATGACTGTTAAACATCTCAAAACTACAACCTCAAAAAACACCCCAGGACTGAATCGCCGTGTCTGAACAAAAGCTGCTTTTTTGTGAACTTCATAACGCTGGTATTTGTGGTGAAGCTGTGATTCACAGAAGCTGTTTGTTGCCAAGGCTGAATCTTGAAAACACAAAAAACCTGGAGCCCCAAGTGATGGAGAGAAAATTAATGAGTAACGTCTCACCCCTCTTACTAGATCCAGAAATATGCATGTAGGTAGAAAGAATTCAACAATAGAATCACATTTTTTTTCAAGGCCATCTTAATATAAAACTCACAAATGTACACTGATGTCATTGGTTTTCTGCTGAACCAATGATATGAGACTTCCGTGACTGCTTATCCTGTTTGGGTTGTGAGGCGACAATGCCAACCACTGCACCACCACCGCCTCTTTAGTAGTGATGGAATCCTATCTTATCTCAGTTTAGGATGACATTTAAGATTTTTTGGTACTACAGAAATGTTTCCTAACTGCATTTAGGAAAAAAATCAGATCTTTGAATAGGTATTTTGTTATTACAGAACCGCCCCAACTTTCTCAAGTTAGGAATCCAACGTCAGACCCTGTCCTAAATTTAAAATACTACCAAAAATAGCAGCCGCGCTGTTGTGAGGTCTCTATGGCACTGACAGTGAAGATGGGGAACAACATAAACACTGAAATGTAATGACTGAAAGGCTCCTCAAACTGTATGATGACGCTTTAAATGTCCTGGACTTTATAAATGGAGAATATCGACTGCCAAGATGATTCATTTTGAATTCATTCTGTCTATAACAGCACAGCCTTACATCTCATGCAGCCTCACAGAGGTCACCCAAGTTATCTGTACTGTGGTGATGCAAAATATATTTTCCACATGACTCGTCCATCTCGAGTAGCCTATCCGTACATTCTGATCGAAGATGCATGCACCCTCGTGTACATTCTAAAAATAGATACAAACTGAAGAATCAAATTTACAGTTATAGTTAGGATTTCTTAAAGGTCCAGTGTGTGGGATTCAGGGGCATCTATGGTCAGAGATGGAATATGTTATTCCTAAATATGTTGTTTTTTTAGTTTATAATCACCCGAAACTAAAAATCTCAATGTTTTTGTCACCCTAGAATGAGCTGTTAATATCTACAGAGCGGGTCCAGGGCCACAGAGGTGCTGGACTTTGAAGCCAACAAAGAGGCCAAACAGTGGAATTACAACTTCTGGGTCCATCATGTGATGCAACAGGGCCCAACAGGTCCTTGCCTCGAACGCTATATTCAGTAATCTTTATACCTTCATAAGTAGGTCATCTTTCAAGGAGTCCATCATGTTGTTTCTGCAGTGGCCCAGAACGAACAAAACGCTGGCTCCAGACACTTGGCACACAGGAGGAGTTTCAGTTGGTTGCAATCTGCAACCTCACTGCTAGATGCCACTAAATCCTACACACTAGATCTTTAAGTTAAGATAGCAGGTCTGAGATAGGACACAGACACGAGTTTAGGAACTGCCTCTGTAATGGAAGATATGACGTTTCCTGTTTTTGAAACCTATCACATTCAGATTCTTTGTCCATTCCAATAAACGGGACTTTTCTAGGATGCCTCGATCTATGATTACTGTCATCTGACTCCACAAAAAGTGCACAGATTTATTTGTCTATAAGCCAATCACAGCGTTCCACATCATCTAAAGTGGACTGCAAGAGAACCACGCTCCCTTTTTCAACAAGTGTGGCCGACGGTGAGGCAAAGACGAAGTGTAAGGTAAGTTTTAGTCTATTAAAATACATAACTTGTGTTTAAACTGCATTTAAAGTAAACATGAGTTGTTATATAACTTCTAAATGTCAAAAAATCATTAAAGATTTGTAGCTTTTACTCAGGACTTTTTCAAAAATATCCGTCTATTGGAATGGACAGTGAATATCTCTGGAAATTGAAGTGCGGAAATACCGTTCTAATTTGATTTTCTGAATGACTTTATAATACATTTTATTGATTATGTACACACAATATTCATCTCAGGAAGTTTTCAACATACTGTTTTCTGGATATAAGTATTAAGAATATTTTTGGTAGTGACAATACAAGCATAAGGGCAGTGTGTTGCTTTGAGTAAAACATTCATGAAAAATAAATAACCTTGTGTTTTTTGTTGAAAAAAGGTCTATTAAGACCATTTATTGCCATTTTTCAACCCGGTCTCACTTCAAAGTCATCTAAATACAGCACCTGGGCAGTGACTTGTGGTGTCGTGGTGGTGTCGACGAAAAAAGATGTCTTTTAACATCTGTATGATACGTGGCCAGTAGCCTTTATGTTTAAGGGTGCTTGGTGGTATCAGGGGGAAACGCAGTGGGACAAGAGTTAAGGCGGCGAAAGTCCAAGTAGAGAGGGTGGGTGGGGTGGTGAATGGGTCCAACAAACATCGACTTTTCTAAAGCCAAACCCTGTTCTTTTTTTCCCAAACCTAACCACATGTTTTTGCTGTTGGAGGGAAAAAATGTGAATTTGCGGTGTTGTGCCGATGAAGTGCCTGTATTTTGAAAGAGACTGTATGTAAATATTAAATGTCTGTTGAAAGAAGACAATGCATGTAACAGGCAGACCTTGACATGGCATCCCAGAACGTCAACAACTAACGCACTCAGGGTACCTTGCATGACGTATGTGGACGTAGAAAGTCCATAACCAGATGTCAATGTGTGACGAGGTCGGGGTGAGAATGTGTTAAGATTTTTCATCCACTGGAATGAATGCAAAAAATACCCCCAGATAATTCAGTATCCTGATCTTTAATGAGTGCATTTAGAGTAGAAATCCACCATTAGAATATTTTTTTTGTGTTTGGAACACAATTGGATCAAAACGGGTTAAAATAAGAGAAGCAGTTAGGATATTTTTCTGTAAGGAGACCCCTGGGTTCATGTTGGTATTAATATAGCTATAGAGGAGTGACCTGCCTCTGACCTCTGATCAGCAATATTGGATATACGGAGCACATTAACGTCCTCATCTGTCATGTTAGTGAGACACACACACTGACTGCAGTAACAGAGAGAGCCATTAGCTGAGATAAGAAAGGTTTGGGATATTCACGCTAACCTTTCCAAATGCCAGTCACAACCTTTGACCTTTCAGCAGGATTCCCAGCACAAGTCTGTGCATGCAGTGGAGCTGGAGCTCATGCTGCAGATTCAAGACACTTAGTTTTATGTTACAGAGGTTAATGTTTATAAGATTTACAGATTAGCTGCAGCTCAGTATTCGTGACTTGCAGATAAAAACATTTGAGGGCACCTTCCTCCTATTTTTGGGTTGTTATCTTGCTGCACAGCAGTGTTAATCATCCATTGTTTTCTTCCCCTGATACGCCACAGCAGATCTCACCAACTCCCACAAAAAGTCAAGCAGCAGCGTATAAAGTCTGATGTCTACATTTTGATGTCCATACTTTGCCTGAAATTTACTTTATCCACCTACTGAACGCCTAATACATTTATCAGATATTTTCCTTTGCAAATTTCACCTGCCCGCCAGCGAGATGTTGTGCTTTTATGTCATTATGTGGCAAGAGAGGCTCTTCAAAGTGCGCACAATTTATTTGTCTCACTTTTTTTAACTTGGTTTTTCTCTGACCCCTTTCTGCCTGTGTGTCGGCACATTCCACATTCAACTCCCAACCAACCGCTCACCCACTCACTCTCAGTCCATCTCGGCCTTTTCACTGTGTTTACTGCTTTGTGTTCACTTTATCCCTGCTTTTAACTGCACAAAGTGTCTTTTTGTTGTCGATACACACACACACACGCACACACAGACCCACGGCATGTTACACAACCCAGACTCAGAGCAGCAGTGTGTGTGCTCTCACCTTCCTGTTGGCAGAACTGTACATAACCGGTGCTGTTAAATCACTCGAGAATGTCAAACAGTGTACAGCATGTGAATTTTCTCAATGCTCGCCAAGGGATATTCACTGATTTTATCGTGAGGTATGTGTGTGTGTGTGTCTGTATGTGTGTGTGGGGATGAGCTCCATGCTGCCCTGTGGCTCCTGCTGCAGTCTCCAGCAGTGGGAGCAGAGCTGCTGTGTGATCAGACAGGTCTGAGGTGGTCTGTGGTCAGAGCAGGTTCACACAACTGTTAACAGCTGCTGGCTGCCATGAAAACATTCAGACTGTCAATAACATGTTGGCTCACTGTCCAGTCAAACTGCAGGAAAAAAAATGTTTCAAGAGTAACTGTCTCGGTCTATACAACAGAACAGCACCCAAAGGCACTTAGATGCCAAAAAGAGTGTGTATTGAATAATCTTGATTTTGTCCTGAATGGTCTAGAAGAGTCTAGAATCATTTATTGTCTTTTTCAATTAGCAGGCAAACCATAATTTACAGTGTATTTAGGAAGATAAAAGACATGCATGCTAATTCATATTTAGTTTGCATTATTTTATATTTATATGCCCCAACTGTAGCCATTTTTAAAACTAAACTTAAGACTGTTTTCTTTTCCACAGCTTTTTATTTAAACTTTGAAAGCTGAGCAAACTGATTTGATTACTTTTAAAAACATGGGAAGAACGCAGTTAGCAATTAAAAAAAGAAATGAGCCCCCCCCCCCAAAAATAGCATGGAATTAGTAAAAAGAAAGTTAGAAACAAGAAAATTAATTAAAAAAAAGGGAAAAAATAAAGTTAAAAATAAACAAACATGCAAATGACCTGGAAAGAGTGACTCAAAAATTCTAATAATTCTGTAACATAATTTAAAATGTAATATAATAATAATTATAAATACATTTTTCCTCCCTATTTTTTTCTTTTTCATTTCTGAATATTTTTTTTTTCTCACCAAGTTGCTCAGTGCCTTTTTTCCCACGTTTTTGAAAGAAATTACACCACCCTGTTCAGGGTTCAAAGGTTTAAATACTTGTGAAAGGTATTGGAAAGCAGCACAAGAAAAGTGATGTCACTCCAAGTGTCAAGGGGTTAATCCATTTTTATAGTACTTTTATCTGATCACTTTGGTTTTTAAATTCATCTGTACTCTTATTTGTCTTATTTCATTTATTTTTCTTATCTTTTGCCTGTAAATGACTTTGAATGACACTTGTGTATGATAAGATGCTATATAAATAAACTTTTCTCTCTTATCTGTGAAGTTTTTAGATAAGACCTTCATGTTTTTTTAACCACACCTGCACACGTATTTTATTACAATGTCCTTTTTTTCTGTCTGACCTTTCTTTCTTGCAAATAAAACATAAACCATATCTATCACTGTGCCCAAAAAATACACTATTTTTAACAACAGAGAGAAATATATCAGTGTGGTTAAACTGTACAATGACTGATTATGTTCAGAGGACACAAAGAGGTATTATCTCTGTTTTTCGCACAGTATTTTAGATGCTTAACACACTTTTTTTTTTATCCTGTTAATAAGATGAATGCTTTGTTTTGTTGATGTCGAGCATATTTGCCTCATTTTCCCCAGTGATAACCGCTGAGTTTGTGCAGGTCTATACTTTCTCAAGAGCTACTTCTGTGAGACGACTTCTTTTAGGAGGCAGTAAATGTTTTACTCAGATCAGTTCAGCCAAATCTAGTAAACTTTTATTGATGGCAGTGCAGCAGTCCACCCTGTCCTGTCATGTTTGAGGAGAATAACACTTATTTCTGTAGTATGTTGACCTTCACTGGATTTATCTCAGCCCTTTTTTAAAGAGGTAAAAATTGTGACAATGTTTTTGCGCACCATAAAGTTTTAAAGATGAGTCTGTGCAAGGCTGTAGGTTTTGTATTAACACTGGGGGGCATATAAATTGGGGGTTTGGAGGGCCTCTGCAAAAAAATGTGAGCATCAAACACTTAATTTCCTGCATTCTGGTGAATTTTATGCACCAGTTTGTGCTTTTTCTGCATCAATTTATGGTGTAAATGTTTTAAATTTTGTCAAAATAAAAGTTCTCTGCTACTTTAATGTTTTTATTGTGGGGGATGAATGCACATTTTTTAAATATTGAGGGGGTCGTGACTCTTGCGTCCCACCAAAATCTCCACCTATGGGTGTGTGTAGGATCACAAACAGTTGACTGTGAGGGAACCAAAGAATTTCACATAGTTTATCATTTAAACTTGCTTTTTTCCATAAAATAAATCACTAACAAATGTGAGTGCAAGTGATCAAGAGTGTGCAGGATTATTTTTCTTGTTTCAAGAAAAGCAAACATTGAATGCTATCATTAATTTGGATGATATATGATGACTTCAGCTGTGGCATAACAGTGAAGAAATTAGTGTGGGTGCGTCTCTGCTGCCAAAATGTCCTGCATTATAAGGCACAGATGCCAACACTCACCACAAACACACACAGACGCACACCACCTCAGCTGACCTGACCTGAGTTCAAACTGCCACAAACAAACCCAGAGTGAACTCACTGTTAATCTCATCCTGAGACTTTGCTCCCCGTCTGCTGCGTCTCCTGAAGAAGTTTGAGGCATCTGCCTCCTTTAAGAAGATCTTCCTCAGCGGACCTGCAGCGGGGGGCAGGAGGAGGTTCAGCTCACAATATAAAGGGATAAAGAGATGTAGGGATGTTAGAGATGCAGCTGATGCAGCTTCTCACCTCGTGGATGTTTAGCGCCGCTTGTGCTGCTGCTGGGCACAGCTGCAGAGTCGGCCTCTGGAGACACTGGGTCAGAGGACAAAACATGAAGTATCTAAATTAAAACACAGAATCTAGGCACCCGTGCTTACCTCTGCATGAAAAACAAAGAACACAAACATCTATCATCACACGAAACCCCTTTAAAGATGTTCCTGATGTAAATTCTCCTCCATCAGACTCACAGGAAAGTGCCAGAAGCACAGAGAGGAGAGCCAGGAGGGCTGCAGACGTCCAGGACATCTTCAGCTCTGTGTCTGAATGTGTTGAGAGATGCGGACTAATGTGGCAGACCAGGAGGGAGAGGTGAGTATGTGAGAGGTGGGGTGTGAGCCTGGAGGAATATTGACTGCCTGTCAGAGAAGAGGGAGGGTGCAGATCTGATAAGAAGCTGCAGAGAGGGTTTCCAAGTGACAGGAATTTAATTTTGGCTCAATATTGGGATCTTCTTACCACTCAAGGGCCTTTTTCTTTAGTCATAGAGATAAAACCTACAGGCCTCACTTTGGAAATGACACCATGCACCACTTGCCTGGTTAATACCCACACTTACAAGAGAAAAGATGAATGATAGACGGTAAAAACATGTTTCTGACATTTCTGGGGGAAAAAGTGACTGAAAACAAACTGAGCTGGAGCAGGGATTTTCTTGCCAAATGTCTCTTTTGCAGATTCAGCTGACGGGGGCCCCTCAACAAGGCCGCCCTCTCTCTGCGTCTTGCATAAAGTCCTGCAGGCCGGAAAGTATGCAGCCTTCTGTTTGCTAGAGTTTTTTTTTCTTCTCCTTCCCACCTGAATTCTGGCGGTGCCCCAGAAAAGACTGAATGTTTAAATTGTTTTGTGGGGCAATCCAAGGAGGAGGGATTGTTGCTCGGGGAAGTGAGAGGAAATTAGTGGGAGGGTTTCAGAATATGTGTCCTAAGTTTGTTCAGGTAAGTGAGGAGAGCGTGTAGGAGGAAGGAAAGTTATTCTGATTTGTGCCAGCTGAATGCCATATGTGATTTAGGATGCTAAATTCAGCAGAGAGTCTGTGAGCTCTGAATCCAGGAAAAATGTCATGTTTTTGTGACCTGTTTTTTTTTTTTTTTTATCTGCTCCTCACAGTCATCTTTTCTTTGTCTCATCAGTAATAAAACAGCCACTTATTTGGACATGACTGAATTCTGGTCTGTTCATCCTTCTTGTCTTTTATTTAGTTATAATTATGTTTACACAGAGGCGTCAAACAGGCCAGAACCAGCCCGTCAAAGTGTCCAATGCAGTCCACTAGATGACTTTGCAGACTTAATACTGATGCACTTGTGAAGGCTAAGAGGTGCCAGGTATATATTGAACATTGTGCAAAATATTGTAAATCAGCATCTCTAGTCCAAAATAATCTGTATCAGCCTTCTATCTCAAAACAGTATTGGTGGCACTCTGTTGTTGAGACAATGACAAAATGTCTGATCTGTAAATGATTTGAAAAGCATTACAAAATGAGTATTTAAGAAATCTCACGTGGCACTAGCCAAAGTTTGCTGTGTCAATCTTTTAACAGAGTCTAGATGGTAAATAATTTAGGAAAGGGCTCCAGATCTTAAGAAATGACTCATCATCATCCGTAAGGAGAGCACTTATTCTTTCATGAGGTAAGACACGAAAAATCTCCCTGTACCAGACTGTTGGTGAAATATCTTTACTCCATTTTAACAGAGGGAAAAAGAAAAAATAAAATACATAAAAGAAGATGATGAAAATAAAAATAAAAATAAAATAAGAAAGCAAAGGAAAGAAAAAGAGAAAATAAAATAAAAGAATAAAACAAAATAAAATAAAAGAAGAAAGATAAAAGAAAAGAGGAAAGGAAATAAAATAGAATAAAATAAAATAAACAAGAAAGGAAAGGAAAGGGAAGAAAAAGAGAAAATAACACAAAATAAAAGAATGAAATAAAATATAATAAAATAAAAGAAGAATATAAAATAGAATAAAAATTAAATAAATATTAAATAAAGTAAAATAGAATAAGAAAGGAAAGGAAAGGAAAGCAAAGGAAAGAAAAAGAGAATATAAAATAAAAGAATAAACAAAATAATAAAAATAAAAGAAGAAAGGAAAAGAAAAGAGGAAAGGAAATGAAATAGAATAGAATAAAATAAACAAGAAAGGAAAGGAAAGGGAAGAAAAAGAGAAAATAAAATAAAATAAAATAAAGAAGAATATAAATAGAATAAAAAATAAAATTAAATAAAAATGAAATAAATTAAAATAAAATAATAAAGAAAAGGAAAGGAAATGAAAGGAAAGCAAATGAAAGAAAAAGAGAAAATAGAATATAAGAATAAAATGAAATAAAAGAAGAAAGGAAAGAAAATAAGATAAAACAAAAAATAAAACAAAAAAGAAAGGAAAGGGAAGAAACGAAAGAAAGGGGAAAAGGAAAAGAAAATAAATGAAAAAGAAGCAGAAAATAAAATAAAATATAAAATAAAAGAAAATAAAAGAAGAAAGGAAAAGACAAAAGGAAAGACGAGTAAAGAAAAGTATGAGTACATCATTTCCTCCACTAGGGGCCGCTGTGGCGCCACATTGACAGTCTCCCTGCAGTTCCCAGCACCGACCGTTGGGTGTCGCTGTTTCCCCGCTGGCATTTTGATGACACGGCTGTGTGGTGGCAGCAGCAGCAGCAGCAGGCAGCGTCAGCAGGCAGAGGACACACACTCAGATCAACCAGTAATCACCGTCGTCTCTCACACTGCTATGGTCAAAAAACCAACAACAGCGCTTCCTATTTCGCACCGGGAGTGAAACTTTAAAGCCTGTAAGAAACATGCTGCTGGACGCTGCGACCCCGCGGATATAAGCGACAGTGAAGAGCGGAAAGTAGCTCCCACAACACCGAAACCACAAAGAAGAAGAAGCTCTTTTTTCACGCTCGGAGGGAAAGACGGCATCCGGCCTGAGAAGAAGCTCCGAGGTCGGGGACTCCGGTCGGAGCAACGCTCATCGTTTCTGGTGAGAGTCACTCACATATTTCGGTGTAGTTTGGGTTCATTTACCGACGGCTGAACCACCGGTTAGAGCAGCGGTGACACCAGTAACATTCACGCCGCCCTGCGTTGACACAAAACGGGCTTAACAATGTTTACTTCACTGCCTCAGTGTGAAAGCAGCCGTTTGTTGTGTGTGAGCTATTCAGTTTGACCCATTCACCGGTGAATGGCCGCATTTCACTAAAACTGTGACGGGCAGCTACATGCAGTGCAAATGAATGGTAAAGTAAGTTGAGAGTGGCTCGTGCTTCATCATGTCTGCCCTCACGGTTAAACATTTGTGTCAGCTTTGTTGTTAAACGCAAACACAAACAGGCGGCTGGTTTAGTTGTCAGTAAACTGTACGAGGTCTGGTTGTAAGAAGGAGGAGGGCTCTGCTGGCTGCTCTGCGTGTATCGTCTTGCATACTTGAAACCAAAACATTCACTGACCCACATTTTAAAGATGTCCTATCTCCCTGGTCCAATTTTTTCCCTCTAACTACTTGGAAGCACCGTGAAAACTGCACCAGCCTCTGGACTCACACACACACACACACACACACACACACACACACACACACACACACACACACACACAGTCAGTATTAACAGCTTTAAGCCGTCTCAGCTGTTTGCGGGGAGGCCAGGAGGAGAAGACAGCAGCAGCCTGCATGGGAAACAGTTTGAGAAACACTCCTGCAGTTTCTAGGAATCTCACCCCCAAGAGGAAGCTTTCACTGAGCTCCTGCACTTATGGAGTTAACCTGTGTGGTGGTGTGCTGTATGTGCATGTGTGTGGGTGAGAGATGGATGTGAAGTTAGCAGGATGTCCAAGAGGAAGACATCATTGTTCTGGAGGAGGGGGAGGGATGCTCATGGCAAACTGATGAGGAAGTTCGTTTGGTGTGAGAACACCCAGGAGCCTATGTGGTTACATATTTATTGCCACATTTATTGTTCTCGTGTTGTTAACGGCCTTTTTCTAAGTGTACTGACTCAGGGCAAATAAGGGAAATGTTGTGTTTTTATGCAACTGTGCTCCACTCTTGTGCTTTGCACTAGACTTCATAGGTGTTAAACAGAAACTAACTTTGGTTCTTAAGTGCTATATGATAGGCAACTGGACTTCCATGTGTCAAGCAGGTCCGGTTGCCTATGATATAGCACTGGATCTGGATTACTGAGTATCTTCACCAACATGTTTAATTTAAAACTTAAAAAAAAAAAATCACATTGCAGTAATTTTGACTGAATTGTGATAAGAGCCGCAATTTAAGTGGGAATAGTTATATTTGCACTTCAGTTTTATTGAAGAAAATATAAAATGATGATGATGTGATTTGTGCTGGTTTCCAAACAAGCATGTTCCCTTCCATCTCGAAAGGCACCACCATGCTTGATTTAGGTATGTTCTGACACATTTTACCTTCATCAAAAAAATGTAGCTCCTGTGATTTGGATTTTGCACTTGGCATATTGTGATTTGCATCATACTGTAAAACTTTAATTAACAGCCTGGGCTATTACTTGCTTAAATCACTGAAATCAACAGGCCTGTATTTGGGACAGGCCTTAAATTCTTTCAGACAAAACTGCTGCTCAGCAAAGATGGAAATGCAATCAAATTGTTTATGGATATTACTCGTATAAAAATAAGCCGTCAGATAATGTATCAATTATGAATCATTTATTTGATCTAGCTCCGACAGAAAGCACTTCAGAGAAACGTGGCATACCAACACAACACCACTTTATCCTGTTAAAACTATACTCACAACTCTATAATGGACACAAAATTTGAGGTAGCCAATAACAAGAACTTATATAAAAATGAACTGCTTGGCAACCAGACCAGGCGTCTAACTGAGACAGGCCTTTATTTGTGAAAATGTGTAGCCACACAGGGCGAGTAAAAGGGACTTGGCGTTTGATTGGGACTAGGCTTTTAATTTAAGTTTTATGGCATTTCGATTAGCTGTGCGGCCATATTTTTTAATCATAGCATGCTCAGAAACTATTGTAAACTAATGTATTTTCATTATCCGATAATTTGCTAACTAGTTTCTCTATTGCTTGATTTGTTAAGTATATAAAAATACAGAGAACTGCTCATCAGAATTTCCTAAATTCCAAGTCCGTGTCTTCCAGTTTTTTTGTCTGATCAACTCTCCAAAATCCAATATATTCTGTTAACCATCACAGAGGACAAAAAAACAGACAAAGATTCACATTTTAGAAGTAAGAACATTGTCACTTTTACTTAAAACATCACTTGAATAATTTGAAACTGGTTTCTGATCAATGTTCTGTTGGTTTGATTTATCAACTAGTTGTAAAATAAGATCATATCTTTAAGATTTGATTCGATAGGTGGTGATATTTAACCATCACCCTGCCTACTATTTATATGGGAGGATAAACTTTGCTTCTACGGCTCTGTCTCATCACAGCAACGGAATTTCTAACTTCAATATAATACCTTGAAAAATCAAAATTTTTGATACCACGTGGAAACAACAACTTGGTCAGTAGCAGAGAACAGCAGAATGACCGTAGTAAACTTTAATCATAAGAGAGAGAAAGTGCAGTTGATACAGGTCGATATTGTGGAAAATGAATATTTAAACCGTTAAAAATATTCTGAATGTATAAGTACTGATAAAGTAATATTTTTGACAACAACTCTACAGCTGAGTTTCATTTTTTAAATGCATGTGCTGATAGTTTCAGCACAGATACCAAAACAATACTTTTTCAGAACTGTATTTTGATGAAGTCTGTTTTCCTACAGAGCCATTTTTCCTCTCTGAAATGTTAAATGCTGTCTTGCAGCCAAACAACAACTTAGCTGAAATAATTGCAGCCAAAAATATGATTAAAGCCAGAAACCCTCTGATCAAAGAACAAGTATTGCAGCAAGCACTCAGTGAAAGCTTTTGTCGCTTTCAGTTCTGTGCTACGAAAACATTTTTGGTCAGGACCTGATCAAACACACTGAGGTTAAATACCCAGTCCTGCTTGTCCCTCTTTACAGTTTACATTGTTTGGCTGAATGAACGATCCGTCAAAGGACTTTCTCTCATTTCCTATGAGCAGGTTTCAGTTTGACGGCCACGAGCTGCTGAGCTTCCATGAATGATGCGTATCACTCAGCAGCTTCAGGAAGTGTGTCATTTTTTGGGCTCAAAATACCTCGTGTTGAGCCGGCTACCTGCAGGAGGGCAGGGAGCTGTCGGGGCACAGTGTACCCGTGTGTGTTGGTTTGACGTGGGGTCGTTCCCTTGGTGAGGGCCTTGGGGATGGTGGTGGCAGGGTAACCTGACCCGCTGTGAAACAGCTGTAGCCACGCGGCGCTGATCCCTCGAGTCCCAGTGCAGATCAGATGATGGTCCAGTATGTGTATGGGTGTGTGTGGAAGCGTACACATGAGTGTGATGTGGTTTTGACAGAGATTCAATGTCTAAATTTGGACAAACACTGATACACAGAATTATGTCAAACCTAACTTAACTGACTTTTTGGCTGATTTTGGTCAAAGTACAAGGACCTGTATATTTAAGTGTGAGTTCTCCTTTAGTGTGTGTTTGTTCGCTCATGTTTAAGCGTCAGGCTAAGACAGCTGGCTGAAGGTTAATGTGTCACCGCTCTCCGGGGAGCAGCTGCTATGTCACAGGCACCACTCCTGTCTATAGATAGCCATGAATACAAACTCTTCCTCTTTTCTTTGCTGCATTAACACAAGAACTCTGGCACCGGCATGCAGCTCAGGCCCCTCACATGCAGTTGCCCCACAGGACAAATGCTGCTGCCTGCGAGCTTGGCCGCCTCCACTCCCTGATTCTCTATCTCAGATTCTCAGTCTGAATCTTAGACGTGTCTGATGGTAGTAAAGACCCCCGCTGCGGCCACTGAGCCAGCTGGCTGCGAACCTGTTTGATCGAGTTATACTGTAATTCCTTACACTGCATATCTGGGTCGTCATCTGAAGTATTAATGTCTGAAACAGGTGAGGGACAAATATTGCCTTTTTTCCTGTCACTCTTGGCAGGATTTGCGGGAGCTGTCTGAACACTTGTCTGGTCTTTATTTGGAAGCACACACATGTGCTCCTTCAAACCAACGTTATTACAGCCAGCAGAGCTCCGCATATTTGAGATGTGCTGAGGTGTTCATAATTAAGTTCTCAGTGGTTTAATAAAAGACCACGTTAAATCCATGTGTTTGGTTATTTAATTAGCTGAATTTAGAATCCCCCCTCAGGCCCGCTCTACCTTGGCTCAGTGGGTTTCTAATCAGGGATTGAGAAAGTAGACCAGTGTTCAGCAGCAAAAAATAAGTTCCTTAATAAAATTATCAATTTTCCATTTGATTCACAGCTGAGTGAGTTTCTCAACACTCAAATGGGAAGTAAAAAGGAGCACTATGGAAGCAAGTTTTTCCATAATCATTTCTTTTAATTAAAGGTATATGATGCAGAACTGTTACTGTTTGTAAACAAGCGTGCTAGCAAAGTAAAACCAAACCCAGATTCACTTGTTTGGCGCTTTGCCTCGCTATATTTGTGGTTTTTCTGCACAGTGTGTCTCATGGATGCCTGCTGCCTTCAGTCTGCCACCTAGTCCCTGACATTTTATAAAGCCTGACTTATAAGGGATATAAACGTATATGTATTTATAACATATATTAACGTCCCAGGCTCAGAAAATAAGGAGATACAGGCAGAGGGTAGCGTCTCTGCAGAAAAATACACCACCACTTACCTGTAGTGAGTCATCAGTGACGACTGAGAGTGATTACTTCTGCATGAGAGACTGAAGCCATCCCACCTCTGCATATGTCGTAATCTGAGCTTCTCTGTTATTTGTTGTGGTAAGCCGGTCTGGCCACGACCGCATGTTAGTGAATGTATGTATCCCACTGGGTAGCTCATCGCAGCTGCTTAACACTCATTCATCAAGCTAAAATCCCAAACGTTTGCAGGTTTTAGCTTCACAGATGTGATGATTTGCTGTGTTTCATATTAAGTGAATGTCTTTGTGTTCGTTGGACCAAACAACAAATTTGAAGACATCACTGTGGGCTGTGGAAAACTGTTAAGGGGATTTTTAAAAATACTTGCTGACCTTTAACGTCAAATCAGATTAGAGCTAAAACATGTAGTTAACAGATGTCTCACCAACTGTTTTGATAATTTATTATATATTTCTGTAGTTTCTCATCCCAAAATATCGAACATTATGTGGTCAGAGCATCTCATGAGTGGAGATTTGCTCTTTTTCTTTGCCATGTATGAGAGAAAACTGAGTATCTTTAGTTTTTTATCAGTTGGTTGGCAGTTTGAAGACCACAGTTTGGACTCCAGCTGAATGCCAAAGGAAATAATCACCAGATTAATAGATATGTAAAGAACAGGTAGTTGCAGCCCTATCAAAATGATTTGAAAAGTAGTTTCATGGAGCTCTAACAAAGACAGAAAAAAAGTCAGTTACAAACAAGATACCGGCTTAACTTTCTGCAGGGTTTCCTTCAAGTGCTGTAAAACACAACTGTGCTTAGCATGCAGGCTGTGTGAAATTACTATAAAGGCTACTGAGAGCTGTTTGTGTTTGCAGTTTGATATGGAAACTGATATTCTGATAACCCCCGTCCTGCCGTCTGCCCTTAGTTAGATAGTAGCCTTGCCTGTTGTTCTCTTTTAACAGCCATGAAAGGCTATCAGGACCTGCCGGGGCGGCTGGTGTGACGACGAGCAGGGAGGGGGAGGCTAATTGTCGCTCTCTCTCTGATGCTAATGCTCTGCTCACAAACGGACGCCAGGTGACTTGACTCAGGCTCAGATCAGATGAGCCCACGCCTGGGCGATTATCTCCTGATGAGCCAAACAGAAGTCTGTGATAATCGTGCTGCCTTTTATCTAGAATAAATGAAGGGTATCAACATGACTAAATAAATGTATTTATGGGGAGAAATTAACACCTGAAATCTTTCTTGATTTTCAAGGATCCAGCCTGAAAAAATGTTTTATTTGACCCTTATTTAATCCACAAAGGATTTCAACATATTAGATTGGACAGAAAAGAAACTGTATTATATATTGGAGTGACACAACTGTGCCGCCTGCCAGATGATATCAGGCCCTATCTGCTGATCTCAGCTGGGTCCACACGGCTTATCTGTCACAGTTCATGTGGGCCCTTCATCCCATTCATAAACTGTGTTATCATGTGAAGTGTGAGTGGTGCAGTAGATGTATCGTTTTCATGTGAATGGTGTGTGTGTAATGTTAAAGTCCTGGTTTATTCATAATGTGTTTATGAGGGGAATTTAATCAAAATGAGTTTTGTCTTGTGGTTGTTGTTGTTGTTTTTTTTAACTTTTTTTGTTGAGCTAATTCTGGGTGTGACTGTGTATTTAAAGGAGCAGTGTGAAGGATTTAGTGTCATCTAGCAGTGAGGTTTGCAGCCAGCTAAAACTTTATAGCAGTAGCCAAATAATCCGCAGAGGTCTCTTCCTCTCAAAAACAAACAGACCAGGTGATTAAAACCAGTAAAAACACTGACTAAAACAGTTTTATCGGGGTGCCTGGTGGCTTTGTGGGTAAAGCAGGCATAGCATATACGAAGGCCATGACCTTGCCGCAGCGGCCACGTCCTCAAGTCCAGCCTGTGGCCATTTGCTGCACGTCATCCCCTTTCTCTCCCCCACCTTCATGCTCAAAACTATCCTATCCAATAAAGGCATAAAGCCAAAAAAGTCTTATTTTGCAAATCAGTTTCTCTGACACTGTTAAAGCTCGTCGCAGACTATCCGCTTGCCCAGCACCTGCTAATGAGTGCTCACCTTTTTTCTCTGCTAACCTAAGATGCAGGTGTTCAGGACCTTTTAATGGGAGCCAAATTGTCCGCAGAGGTCTCTTCCTCTCCAAAACAAGGACTCACTCCCTATGTAGATATAAACAGCTCCTTCTAAGGTAATGAAAACATGACACTTCTTATTTTCAGGTGATTATACACCAAAAAAACATGTTTATTGTATTATATTCCATTTCTGCTAATATATCCTCCTAAATCCTACACACTGGACCTTTAGGGCAACCTCAGAAAAGTCCACATTTGATATCGGAGCCTACAGTTATCTAGCATATGAATAGCAGTAGTAAAAGTGACCCTATTTCTACACACATGGCCTCCACAATGGAGAGTACCTGCTCTTCCTGGAGTCTACAAAACCACATTATGGCTCAGTAAACTATTAAACTGCAGCTACAAACCTGCAATATGGAACTTGTTCATCTACTGTCTAACCGCAGGCACTATTGGGCCATAGAGGAAGCTTAGAGAGGAGCACGCCTGTCACTCAAGCCGCTGTAACCATAGCAGCAGTGTTAATCAGCCAGTGTTGAATCTTATTGCCTGAGATCTGTGGCTGTGCGTCACCGGTCTGGCCTGGTCTCCTCCTTCGGCCACAGGCTCTGGCTGAGGTGTCTGCTGTATTTCCCACACACACACACACACACACATCAGCACTGACTTGTCTGTCAGCGCCGCTCAGCCCCTGCGGACGCAGGTGACACGTGTGACAAGTGTGACAAGTGTGAAAGCAGGGTGAGGAGAGAGTGTGTGTGTCAGTGAGGATGGAAAAGAGCAAAGGAAAGATGAAAATTTGATAAGACCTTTTTCATGTGCCTGGCTTTTGATTAAGTTCAGCCAGTGCTGAAGTGAAGCCTCACCTGCTGCAGTGTGTGTGTGTGTGTGTGTGTGTGTGTGTGGGGGAGCATGCCTGCGTGGTTGTTATGCTCAGCTCAGCTCCGCACCACGCAGCACACCACTACCTCCTGCGTCTCCTGAAAAAGCCTACTTTTTACTGTGCACAATGCAGCCTTTATATAAGGCCCCCATAATGGAGCCAGCTCCTTCACTCATGTCCTCATTGTCTTGGCCAGGATGAGAAAAGGCTGCTCTTTAGAAAAGCAAGGCTGAGCTCACCCGTGAATCATGCCAACAGTCACGCTTGTTCTCTGTAGTCTCCTGTGTGCAAGGCAGCCAGGGGAGGAGAGACAGGCGTTTTCTAGGACCCCCGCTCTCCTGAAGGCGGTGACGTTAGCTGGTTTACTGAACCCTTCAGGGGTTACAAAGAGGTTGCGATCTTGCTTTTCCTGTTTCTGTGGGTGGCCCAGTCAGAAGGCACCCTGTGGCATTGATGATGGCGGTTGTGTGATTGGTTCGTCTGGCAAAAGTGGGACATTTACACAGACCTCTGCAGTGATGGTGGCTTGTGGAGCTCCAGTCTGGCATTACAGGGCTGCCGTGGGGGGTGGTGGTTCCTCACAGCAGGAACTCTTACCCTTTAAGTAGCCCTCTGTTCATCATTAGCACAGTTTCTGCTGGCTGGCGGCTGCAGCAGTAAAAGGACAGAATCCATAGGAAGCATATGTTTATTGTCACCACTGCAGCATCCATAAAGCTCCACGCCCCCCGCCTCCCTCCTGTTTCCACTGCATCCCCGCCCCGCTGCCTCCTGCAGACTGTACTGCCAGGAAGACAGGAAAATGGAAAATGAAATTTAGCATACAGCTGGAGATGTCAGCCTGTCTGCGAGGTGAGAGTTGTGTTGTGGTGGGTATTGATGGCTGTTTTAAGGGATGAAAATGCAGACGTAGTCAGGCGGGGAGCTGCAGGACTGGAGGGGGGGTTGGGGTTGCTATAGGGTGTGAGATGGAGGGAGACGGAAAATCAGCATGCATGCAGTCTCCTGCCGTGCTCTGCATTTTCAACATGGAAAAAGCAGTGGGGTTGCCGTGGCAACAAATCCAGAATCAGCGCAGCGCTCGGACCCCTTCACTCCAACCCCCCCTGTCCTCCTCCTTTTCCTCCTCCTCCCTGGCCACATCCCAGCAGATCTGGAGCTCAGACCTCAGACCGGCCTACTTAGGGGAGCAGGGATAAGGCTCGGAACAGGGATCATGTCCAAAGCTCCACACTCTATCCCAGAGCAGGAGCGTGGGCCAGCGAATACGGGTGCACAGTGGACGGACCCCCCTCCTCTTCTCCTCCTCCTCCTCTCCCTTCTGATGCCATTAACTTTCCACTGAGCACTCAGAAAGTGATTTGTATCCACAGACTCGGCTGGATATTAGGTCATATCCCGGTTATTTATGAGATGTTAATGCGCCCCCTCATATCCACATCATATACGTTCATAAATCAAGAGGGGATTCTGGATATTGCCATGGAAACTGAAGAGAGATTTACGGCAAAAAACAACAGTGACTGGCCTGTCAGTTTATCCCAGTTTTGGTGCCAGATAATCCTGATTTGATTGTAAACACATCATAGCGTTTTTTTGTACAGAATAATATCAGGGCTACGACTTATTAGAGTTTACAATTTACTGAGGATTTTTGAACGATTTATTTAATCACCAATTTATTTGATAATCCATTAATCAGTTTGAATAATTCCAGCTTTTTAAATGAGAATATTTTCTCGTTTCTTTACTCTAAGATAAAATCGTTTAGCTGTGGGGAAAAAAAGGACATTTTAGGAAGTGATCTTTTCACCATTTTTCGACATTTATTAACAACAAGCCTAATCAATTAATCTAGAAAATAATCAACAAATTAATCAACAGTAGAAACAATTGTTAGTTGCAGCCCTTCAACTAATAACTGTGTTAATGTGCTCATTATCGATTAATGAAAATATCCATTTCAGTTTCCCAGACCCTAAGGTGACTTTTGTAATATCTTGTTTTATCCTACAAACCGTTAAAAAAAACCCCAAAATATGCATTTTACAGGGCACACGGTGGCTTGGTTGGTGGAGTTAGGGTTAGGGTCACAAAGGCTTTGTCCTTGCTGCAGCAACCATGGGTTCAACTCCGACCTGTGGCCCTTTGCTTCATGGCGTCCCCCCTTTCTGCCCCCCTTTCACGCTGTATCTGTCTGATCAAATAAAGGAAAAAAGCCCCCAGATATCTTCAACAAAATACACTGTACAATGATATATAACAGAAATCAGCATGCCCTCGTGTAATGCTGGAATAAATAAATATTTGGCACTTTTGCTTTATTAAATGACTGATATGATGAATCAGTTATTAACTTCTTGCAGATTAACTTTGTGTTGACTCATTGACGACTTGCACATAACTTGCGTTGAGCGTGTTGCTGGCTGTGGGCAGAAAAGGTCAGAAAACAGTCATTGCAAACTCCTAACTTTGAACTCTGATGTCTCCTTCAGGGCAGCCTTCAACAGCGGTGAATAAATAGTTTTCCGTCAGTGTAATGAGCGTACTCTCTCTGTATACCGCCCATGTTGCAGGCTGCGTGTAAAGCTGCAGCAGGCGAGTGGGTAACGCAGCGAGCTGTTCAGGAGACGACAGGCTGCTTGCCCATGCTGGAGCTGATGTGTCACCAAGCGGACTGATGTGAAGCTGTTATGACAGTCGAGTTGACGTCCTGCCTCATCTCAGTCCCGAGGATAATTAGATTGATTGTTGACTGAGAGCACAGAAGAGCAGTATGTATAATAAATGTAGGCAAGGCATGATTATGATGTGAAAATATATATTCTGACCGGTCTGGATTGAAAAACAAGGCTGCAGTGGAGAGGAGTGCTCCTTCTCGTGTACTTATGACCCCGTAGATTTGACCTATTTGCCAAAATGGAACTTTGATGTTGTGACAAAGATTGCTGGCCAGAGTCAAACTAGGAACATCACGTCTGTATGTTGATCGTAAACCATTCAACCAACAGGAGAGCCCTGATGCATTTTACTGTCCTGTTACAGTTCGTGGGTATTCAGACTTTCAGTTACCTCACTGCTATCTAGAGCTGTGAGTATATGAAGTTCCCCCGTTGAAGTGCTCATGATCTAGGCTACAGTTTAATATTTCGTCTTTGCACTGTCCCAGTTTGCTTTGGCCTTCAGCCCAGTTCAGACAGACGGTTGCTGCTGTCCGCTGTGCGGCAGGGAATGGGGGCAGGCTCACTGCCTCTTAAAACTCTGCACAAACTTTATAAACCAGCCGCTGGATTGCTAAACTCTCACTATCTGGGGTGAGAAACAGGCCATGCAGCTGCTGAATCATCTGTATTTTCACTAGCCAGTTATAAATCAAGGTGCCATGTTGGGAAACCAGTTTCATTCACTGATTGGCTGCTGCTGTTGTCATGTTTTTTTGGACTTTAAATCTTTCACCACTCTAACGTTTTTTCAAGTCAAATCTGATTTGGGGCTGATGCTTCTCCCAGTCTCCACTGCAGTAATCACCAACAGTCTGTTAATCATTTAAGTGTTTTATCGAGCACAGATGCCAAAAATTCTTTGTTTGCAGATCCTCAGATGTAAAGATTTGCAGCTTTTCTCTGTTTCACATTGTTGTAAATTGAATCTCTTTGGGCTGTGAGATGCTAGTTGGAGAAAACAAGCAGTTTGGTGACATGACCCCGGGCTCTGGGAACTTAAAGTTATTGTCACCAGTTTAACGGAAGAAATAACCAACAGATGAATTCATATTGAAAAAGAGTTGTTAGATTTAGCCCTTGTTTGTAAAATGTTGTCATGCTCCTGATCCTGTGTTGTTCTCTGCGTACAATGAAATTGACAAACTTAAGGTCAAATCAGGACATCCTAAAAGATTGCGTCTCATATTCTCAAGTCTGTCTTAAAACAATCCTCACATGCCTATTTTATTTATTCATTTATTTATTTGACCTTTGTTTATCCAGGAAGTCCCATTGAGATCGAAAATCTCTCTTACATGAGAGACCTGGCCGAGGTAGCAGCCAATCAAAACACATTTAAAATGCAATAAATACAACTTATAAGACAAAAATCCACAATAAAACAACAACTACTCAAACACAGCGGCCTCTCAAGAAAACCAAGCACATGTCTCTGTCACCACATTCTTTATGATGCCCTTAAATTCATCAGTGGATGGGAGGATGAATGGATGATAGTGACTACAGAGTCCTGCGTGTGTCTGATTTGCAAGACCTGCTCCTGAACTGTAACCACGTTTCTGATCAGTTCGTTCCACAACCCGACCCATCCCATGGACACAAGATCAGTGTCCTGACCCAAAACTGCAAATCCTGCAATTATAACAATGTGCTGTTGGAATAGTTTATTCAGGCAGCATGTTTATGCTGTAGGACAGTTCATATATGTGAAACTAAGACAATATATTCTTCTTCTCATTTTATTTCAATATATTTATCATCCAGCACTTGTGATATCATCTACATGTTCCTGTTTTCACTCAAAACCAAACCTAGAAATGAACACCCACAAATATCCTATTTTATGGGTCACCCACCAGGTACTTGAGAGTACCTTACCCTAGACCCTGATTTACTATTAAACAGTTTTTGGTTACTTTCGTGTATTTTTCTATCAATACTGGCAAAGAAGAGAACCCTAACTCCTGCAGTACCAATGGAAATGGTTGGAAACAGCTGTTGTTTTGTGCAAAAATGCATTTGTAAATTTTTCCAAAGATAAAATGAGGCTTCCACGGACTCAATTACACAAATTCAAAGGGTGCTTGACAAGAACTTGCCTTTTTAGTTAAAGCTTTTGCTATGGTTAAACAGAAAAAAGCTGTTCGGGGAAGCACAAAGAGGGAATTTTGTTCTAAAAAACACAGTAACTTTGGAGATCCCCTCTTAATTTGTCACACATTTCCCTTTGTTGAACTTTGAATGCTTTTTTTCACACTGTGGATTTTATCTCCCAATCGCTCGCTTTGAAATTACACAAATCTCTTTGCAGCCAGTGTGGACAGGGCAAAAAATGTAAGCCACTTAAAGTGTTTAGATGTACGTATAGCCATGTGAGTATTGTTTTAACAAAGAGTCTATCCTAACTGATTCAAGGGCAGCCTTAGTTTGAGCCGTAACCTACTCTGTGACCATGTTCTCATTATTTGTCTCTGGCTGTGTGAGTCAGCTGTTGCCTCTCTGGACAGAATTCAGGTTGTGAGTGATATCTGGAAAACAAAAGGCTGTCGGTAGGTAATGGTTGACAGGCAGCGAGCCCCGAGGGGCTGCACTACTCATGTGTTTTCATGTCTGACTTTACTCATCATCGTCACAGACAGACACTTGTCCAGATCTGCAGTAGTAGTGGAGTCATGATCTCCACATTGATGTCACAGGGAGAGGCTGCTTGTAATCTGCTCCTGTCAAACATTCCCAAATACCCTGATGTCTTGATTTGAACTCTTTTCCATCTCCTCACTCACACTCTCTCACACACACTCTATCAGACACACACAGACTGTCTCCAGCTCTCACAATCAGTTACTCTCATGTACACAGTAAATGCGGCTGGAATGTGTGATGTAGACTCGATGCGGCCTGGGCTAGTCCTGCTCCATTCAGGAGCAAATCCCCCCGGTTTAGGATTTGCTTTTACAGTCCGCTGTGCCAGGGACCGTACTCTAAACTCACCCGTAAGAATCTCTCACCAACTTGTCATGCTTTCCCAGAGGGAGGAATGTAAAGTAATATGCCCGAATGAGCTGAGTCATAATTAACGTCAGAGTGCTGATTTGTCCATGTCATTGTTCGCCCAGTCAGATACCTGGTGATCTAACAGCGTCTTTGATTTCACTTTGACTCTTGGTGTGGGATTGTGAAACATGGCTGCGAGCGGATGAGGCATACTCTTTTGAATTAAAGGCAGTGTACATTACAGATTTTTATCAGCTAAATGTCACGCTCTGCATCAACACTGCAGCTTACAGATAGTGGAAGTGTTCCTCTGAAACGAAAACAAGCCGTATCTCTTCTTATCATTGTCTTACATGGGTTAAAACCACTTCTCACATATCTGTTTTATTTGTCATCCTCAGGCCTCCCCTTCCCGAGAGCTCTATGGAGAAGATGAAGCGGTTCAAGCGACGTCTGTCTCAGACGTTACGAGGCAGCCACACCATCGACGAGTCGCTGTCTGAGCTGGCAGAGCAGATGACCATAGAGGAGAACGGCCTGAAGGACAACGGTGAGTTTCAGAGGCAGTTTACAGAAGTTGATGGTTTAAACCTCCTGGTGGTTGGTCGCACACATAACCAAAATGGCACACACGTTCCTTCCATGGTCTGGACCTGTCCTTGGCGGCACAGTGGTGTAGTGGTTAGCACGGTCACCTCACAGCAAGAGGGTTTCTGTGCGTTTTTTCTCCAGGTACTCCGGCTTCCTCCCACAGTCCAAAGACATGCAGGTTAAATGGTGACTTTAAATTGTCCGTAGGTGTGAATGTGAGTGTGGATGGTTGTCTGGGATAGGCTCCAGTCCCCCCCGACCCCCCCCCCCCCCCCCCCCCCCCCCCCCCGCGACCCTCATGAGGATAAGTGGTTACAGAAAATGAATGAATGTTACTACCTCTGCTGCTGGCATAATGGCGAGACAACTCTGTGCCCTTTTGCTGTGATCATACCTTTTATACAGAACGGTGAGGTGGAATATTAGCACAACATTCCCGTCTTGAAGAGGCAGTGTAAAACAGACTATGGTATCCAGAAGTATTTTTCACTTCCCGTTTGAATGTTTTATAACGTATAGTATGGCCAACCTGAGTGCTTTGAAGTCTCAAAGTGTCAGTCACTGCCACGTTAATCAGCATCCAAATCAAGTTGAAATGCTCCAATATCTTTTTTTTTCACGTCTATAATGGTAGAATGAATTGAAAGGAGATGGCATTCAAATGTCTTTGTAATATAAATTTTCTTGTTTTATTGAAACACGACATAACAATTATCTATATGAGATTTGGCTCCTGTTACATAGAGTTGGAAAACAATGATATTAAAGAATAAAAGTGCTCAGACAGGCTGCATTAGTTATGGATTTTAAAACTTGTACTGTAGCTGAATGACTTTTTATCCCCGTCACTAAGTGAAAAAGGGATGCAGCAGTTGAACCATTTACCACTAGTACTAACCAGGATCTCCGTCATGACTCGGGTTTATCCAAACACCAGACTGACGTGTTAACTTCACAGCAAGTTTACGTAATGAAGTGCGTGTCTGAAATGGGATTTAGCTGCTGAATTTTAATGGACTATATTTATACGGCACTTTTATCCAAAGCCAAATCCAAATTTTATCTAACACTTATCAGAGTCTGAAAGAGCGCTGAGTTCAACTGCTGAATATGTCATCAGGTTTCTACAGAGTGTAATCTTTGGATATTGGATATTTCTTACTGACGTGGACCCTCTGAGTTGTGGTTTACTTTTGTTGTGAAGCTTTTACGTACATCCAAGCCTTGAAAATCCACTATGTGTCCGTCCCTTAACAATGGCTGTTCAGAAAGTTGAAGTGACTTAAATAACTTCTCAGTCTATATTGTCTGACATAACTCTTTATCTATGTTCCTGTAGACACACTTTGTTCAACAGGTACAGATACTTAAGTTGGTTACATCACACTCGTTTGGACGCTGCTGAAGGTTGCAGCCTTCAAGGCGTCAAAATAAAAGCAAAGTGGCGCAGCAGCTTATCTCTGCTGATATTCACAAAATCTGCAGGGAGCGAGGATGGGGGGGGGGGGGAGCATGACTCGGTGTGCTACCACATCGTTGCCATGGCGCTCAGGATCTGGAAACATTCTAGAGTTTCCATGACATTGCCACGGCAACTTGGATGACTTGGTGAAACCAGCCAGGCATCTTGATGCACTTTTCCTTCTTTTTTTTTTATATCTTTCAGCTCCTCTTCCTCTCTTTTGACCACCCAGTGGTCCCCCCCACCACCACCTCCCACCTCCCAGGCTTTTTTCAAGCCTGTCCTCAGCTTTCCCTCTCTTGTCTTTTGTCCAAATGAGAAGTTGTTCCCCTTCTTCAATCAATCAGATCGTCCAAGTCCGCCCTCCCCTCGCCCACCTCCCTCTGAGAACTAACTGTGCTTTTTAAAGAGCTTTTTGTATAGTGATTAACACCAGGTTTGGCCAGAGTGTTCGGTGCTTGGTGAGTGGGGACACAGAATCATGTTGTGTTTGTGTGTATATATGTGTGCGCCAATGATTATTGTGTGTGTGTGTGTGTGTTAGAGAGTGTGTGAGAGGGGATTTTAGCAGCCTGTATAACAGTAAGTAGGGTAGAGAGGAGACAGAATGGAGTAGCCAGATGAGATGTGATCTGAACTCTGTGATTGGGGAAAGCGTTCTGGTCCTGATCTGATTATGTAACACTTATAACTCAGGCCAGCGGCTGCAGCAGCTGCACAGAGATAAGGGAGAGGTGGCAGAAGGGTCTGGATATTACATGCGGAGGCTGTATGTTTTTACATGTTCATAGGAAATCTAGGAAATCTAGGAAATGCCTCATTGGTGTTGATGTGTGCGGAAAAAAACTACAGCAACAACAACACAATAACAACTGAATGATATGAATTATAATACAAATGTTCCAAAGTTTTGAAAGCCGTGCTTACAAAACTGTTACGTAGTGAAATCTGTTTTTTTAGCTTAACAAGACCTGCACACCCACAGCACTGACTCAGCTCCGGAAAGCAGCATGAACTCTAAGCTCAATTTTGTCAATAACATTTAAGTCTAAAAAATGAACTGAGAGTTGGTTGACCCTGGAAACAAGAAGCCAGAAAAATCAGAAAGCCGTAGAGGGTGGTTAAGATGGTGACGTGTATTGCTTCCCCTCGAATCTTGTTAAGTATTTAGGCACTGCAAATATAAAATGAGGCATGACTCTGCAGCTACATGTCTTATTTCCTGTCCCGGATTTATTCAAGTTTAAGATACATTTGACACAACAGTCGCCCTGTTTTTCCAGCTTGGAAATCGGAGCCAATGGTTGATGACAGCCCAGTCAGGGGTACATTTATCTAATCGGGTGTGGGAAGGCTTGCTGTGATGTCTCCTGTGAAGGAGAGCGCATTCAGTCATCTGTTATACAGACCAAAACAAATACCCATTGAGGCCAGCGAGACTACAGTGATTGAAACGGAATATTAGTGTTGGCTGTGTCCTTCTAACTCTCAATGAAAAACATAATGATCTTATTACCTTTATGATGACCCTTTGAACCTCACAACGCTTTAAAGGAAGATTTTTGCAGATTAAGAAGATAAAATGCAAAAGTATTTCATAATATTAATGCAATGAATCCAAAAAAATGGTGATCCCCATTTTTTTGATTCATTTAAGGACTCTTTTTGGACAACACACCCAGAGGTTTGAGCGCAGTGGTCTTTCCCAAAATTGTTATAATATTAATGCAAGAAATCTTTAAAATAACATAAAAAAATCCAGTATCACCATCAGTCAGGTCTGCTTGGTCATTTGCATCATTGCTCACACTGCCTAATTAAACCATAGATATTAAAGGGATAGATACCATGGTTACCCTTGTTCTCACTGCTTCAGCCAGACATATGAAAAGCCTCTACACACCTACTCCATCTACTCCACCTCTGCTTGCATGTTTTGATTGAGGGTTGATATTAATATTAAGGATGTACTATGCAGGATTTTCTTAAAAAATGTATAAACTCATACAGAAGTAACCCCTCTCAATCATCACTTATGAACCACTAGAAGTGTTTAGTGGTGTATTTTTCTGCAGAGACTCAGCCCTCCGCCTGTATTTTCTTATTCTCTGTTTTCAGGGTATGTTTATTGGTGTGCAGCCTCACAGCGCTCAGGTGCTCCTTTTGATCATGCACATAAAAGTCATAAACACCAGGGGTGGGAATCACCAGAGGCCCCATGATACGGTGTTAAAACGATATTTAAGTCGCGCTATAATATTATTGAGATGTTGCAATATGCTGAGTATTGGCGATGACATATATTGCGATTTATTACCCTTTTTTTAACTGTATAATATATCCCTAAAGGAAAACTTTATCAATATGTGTTTTATCTAAAAAGATAAAAAGTTTTCAGTCTGTCCATCTCACTTCAATCATTTCTATTTGAGCAAGTTGTGTCTAGTGGCCTGAAAAAGCCCTTGATTGTATTATTCTAGTAGGCTACCAAAAATTGAATTTGTACTTGTAATATTAAGAAATGATACTTGGTGCCTGTGTATCAAGTCGAAATTACCAGGAAAAAATATCGGTATATTATGCTGTACCAATTTTCCCCCCACCCCTCATAAACACCCTTAAATTTTTCTGATTTCAGAGACTCATGCACATGCTTAATAACCATTTTTCTTTTCTGATACTCTCAAACTGTGTCCTTAGAGTCCTCCTGCAGTATCCTGCAGGGTTCATATGGGTGCTGGACATACTTGAAAACACTTTGACGTGGTGTCTTGGTGCTTGGATTTTGAACGAAGTGCTTGAAACTTCTTGCATTAAATCACTTTCATAATAACTTTCTGACTAAATATTTCCCATCTTAGATAAAGAAATAAAATAAGTTGGGTTGTACTAAATTGCACCAGTGAACCTAATAAAGTGGCTACTGAGTGTGCTGTGTATACATAGGCAGTTTGTCTTAGCGCTAAGGTGCTGGAAAAGCTTGAAAATGCATCTTGAAAAGTGCTTGAATATGACTTAAGGTAAAGAGTAGGAGTCCTGAGTATCCGTCTGTCTGTCTGAGCCCTGTCTGACTCCTAAACAGCTTCTCTGGGGCTCCATTTACTCCTCGCTTTCACAGTTGGTGTTTTAGTTGGTGCTGGTCTGTACATAATAAATCTTTCACCTCTGTCAGCTCCATTCTTGCTCTTGGACAAATGCTCCTCTGTCAGGCAGTTTCAGACCCTTTTCTCCAACCAAAACACACAGCTGAGACCACAAGACGTTGTGTTTACATACGAGACTGTCTCACTTCTCTGCTTTTGATACTGGCTATTTACAGTATAAGGGTCAGACTGGATAAGAGGAAAGGACCACATTGTAATTACCTCAGCTCTGTTTATGATTGGGTAACTCTTGTTTCAGTGAGAGGCTGCAGGAATGAGATGTTATGGAAGAAATCAGAGTACATAAAGGTTAGACCGAAACAAATCCCACTGGTTTTAGGCAAGTTTTTTTAATAAGCAGGACAAGTTCTTTTTAGAGGCTCCATTTATGTTTTTTTTTTTTTTTTTTTTTTTAAGATTTCAGGTGTGCTAAAAGTATGACAGTAGCACAGATTAACACATTATAATACCCTAAACTGTTAATTTACGGTACACAGTCTACTGTATAATCTATGGTGTAACAGTGCATCAGTTTCCTTGATGAGTTGTTTACTTTTGTTATCTCCATTTCTCCATGTTCTTTTAAAATGTTGGCACAGTTCTTTGTTTTCAGACGTGCTGTTTTCTCTACTGCTTCTCACTCTGACCCCTTCTTCTCAGTTTTAAACCTGTGAAAAACAAAATTTGATATTTGTTCAAACACGCTTTATGTGGAAAAGTATATGTTCAATATGTTGTCCAACTTATCTTTACTATGTCACTGCAGTTAACTAATAACATGCCAATCTAAGCATCAGTAGATTACCAGTTAAAACCTCTTATGTAACGGTGATTATTTTATGCAATCTGGTGTTATGTTATGGAACCAGTAATGTATTGGTAGTACACAGATTGTATAAATAATGGATGTAGATGCCGTGACGCATCCCATTTTTTATGGACTGTCATTTTGAAGCCTTGAGTTCGGCATAGCTGCCGTCGCCATCTTGGTTTTGTTGAGCCAGAAGTGACCATATGTGGATGAGAGGATGGCGTTGTGGAGGAACGAGGGGAGGATCTGATGCAAGGACACTAAAGGCAGACAGCCTGTCACTTAAAGCAGCTCGCCTTTAATTATTCATAACTTTAAGCACTAATAAAATGTAAATGGGTGAGTTAGAAAAGATTCACCCGGTACAGTTGTCATGAATGGGGAAGTTAGCTACAGAGACCAAAACCCTTTTTTGTACCAGGCTGTAAACATGTTTACTTCTGCTGTTAAGTTGGGCATGACCGAATCACAGCCGTGACGATATACAGTATAACATCACTCCCTCTCGTGTGATATTGTTTAATTATATCACTACTTTTTGTGCAGTGTGAACAAGGGAATTAATAACTGCCTGTATCAGTAAAACATAAAATGAAAGTGCTTGCAGGATTCTTTCAGTAAACAAATTAAGAAAATAAATTATAAACAACTACAAATCCATGCAGTGTTTTTGAGGATCGTCACAGCATAACAAAATATAATATTGCAATACTGAAGTGTGTCAATATTTTCTTAAACCCCTTAGTAAACACTCTCACCAGTGGAAGCTAAGCCCAGATTTACCCTTATTTTGGAACAAGCTTTGTCCGCTTGGCCTCACTTCATTTGCATTTTTTTTTTCATCTCTGTGTCTGCGAATTTTCTTAAGTCCCGACTTCACCTGCACACTGTGTCCAGGAACGTCCCTAACATGGCACAATAAGAGGAAAATAAAAAATACTGGCCGAGGACAGAGTTTCTGGTGACAATTACTCCACCACACACCTCCTTTTGATTCTAAAAAAGGAAAAAGCTGATGAGTGTACCTTAAATGAACTTTCAGCCGACTAGATGTTGAATTTGTTCACTGAGATTTGATGTTTGAAAGTGGTTAGAAAAAGGGACATGTATTACACTCTTGTTTAAAAAACTGTTTAAAATATGTTTATAGGATTCAGTTTCTGTTACCGTTGAATTGATTCAGTCACAGGCACCTTTACACACTTCCTCTGTCACATTTTGTCAGATTTTTGTCATCATTTGTCAAACTAAATGTGTTTGTCTTCTTCTGCAGAGCCCATAGTGAGGAATGGTCGTCCTCCATCGGCCCATAGTGTCCACTCCTTCCTCCACCAGTACACAGGCTCCTTTAAAAAGCCTCCGCTGCGACGGCCTCAGAGCGTCATTGGAGGAGGCCTGGGCTCTCTCATGGTCATGCCTCGCAACGGCAGCCGCCTCGGTGAGACACACACACACACACACACACACACACACACACACACACAAACAGGCTGTGTGATCACATGTGGTATTTGTCTTTCCTGTCACTCTGAAAGAAGGTTTAGTAGAGGAGATGTCTTTTGTATAAATAGGTAGAATCTGTGTGGAAGCCTTATGCAAGATTTTATTTAATGTGGATGTGAAGCTGCTGGATAAAAACTACATGTAAAATCATTGTATTTCCTATTTATACTGAGTCAGTTGAGCCTACACACACACACACACACACACACACACACACTCACAGATATATTATGTGCTCAAACAAACCACTGCTCGAGGCCTGTATTAGTGCAGGAACAAACATATCAGCACAATATCTCCAGTCACACAATAAGCCATTTGTTAAAAAACTAAGACTGAAAGTAATGACTTTGGACACGAGTAAAACAGCAGCCTGAATTCACAACCCAGATACAAAATTTAAATTCACAACACTCCCTAATATAAGCACAAAGCCTGCAGGGAACATGCCGATATGTGTGAAACTTGGGTTTGTTTAGGCGTGAGAAAATTATAGTGTAATATATGGATTTCTCCTGTACAGTAAAGCCCTGTGGCGTTGAAATAAATTAAATCTATCAGTCAAACTTATTAAACCTAATAACACTTCTCGTCTTCTGCTCGACACAGCCAGGAGCGTGATAAGAACAGAGGGACTTGTAAAAGTGTCCAACTGTTTTTCTTTCCTGTTGAAGTCATCAGACGGCGCAGGGCGCTGCCTTGTTTCCACAGACCTGCACCATCTGTCAGACTCAACCTCTCATCCTATTTTTCTTTCTGTCCCTGCTCCAGATATCGTCCATGAGAACCTGAAGATGGGGTCAGACGGGGAGAGCGACCAGGCGTCGGGGACTTCCTCCGACGAGGTGCAGTCGCCTACGGGTGTGTGCCTGAGGAACAGAGGGAACAGACGCATCTCTGCAGAGGTGGGGATTGTTTCTGAAAGTTTTCAGAATTTGATTTTCCTTGCACTGCCTTTTTAAATGGTAGATATGTTGCTGGGGATATGAATCACTGGCTGCTATTAACAGCTTTTGATGTTTAAATATGTTACTGCCATAAATCGTGACATTTAACCTGGCTCGGCGGTTCAGCCTCCTCTTTATAGCTAAAGATATGTTTTGAATAACTCTCTGATAGGTAAATGAACCTGAGCGTTTGATAATGGACTTGTTTCCCTGCAAAAATTGGTATTTAATGATGTGTGCATTACAGCACCATGCTGTAACTAAGCGTAGGCGTGTTCTCGTTGTGTGTCATGAACACACTGAAGTCCTCAGCTGCCCACAAAATCTCAGCAGGGGACACACACACACACACACATACATATGCACACAGTGACTTCACACAATGTACTGCTGAACATACTTTTGAAATCTGTTTCTAAAAGGTTTCACAGCCGTTAACACCACCACCACCCACCCTTACTTTCTCTCTTTACACACACACTCTGACTCAGAGTCAGTAAAGGACAGACAAATTGTGACATTCCTCTGGTGGTTGCATAATGTCATCACATTATGGAAAGACTTCTCGTTGTGATTGTTATTTTCTTTGGTGTTGTCTAAGAGGGATTTCGTTTTACCGCAAGCATCCTTTGAATCCAGGGCGTGTGTTGATTTTGTGTTTATTAAATACAGCACAGTGTTGTTATTATCACAAATTAATAAAGTTTAAGCGATCGAGAACAAAAACAAGCTGCTGTAGAGATGAAGTCAACATGGAGTTTTATTCAGCGGAGCATATGGAGGGACAGACGTGTTCACAAATGTAGAACCAGATCAAGAGTGAGAGCTTAAATCCAGCTGGCTCGTAGGGACACATGAAAGGCAGCAGAAGTGAGAGGAGAAATCAAACTGCTTCATCTTAAGGTAACAGATAAAGTGCGATCAGTGGGGTTTTCTTGAATTCCACAGGTTTCTCACATTGACTTACATCAGATTGTTTTGTAGGTTCCAGTAGTAATCAAAAAGAATCAGATGGACAAAAGGGCATCAGAGTTTATGCTTCTTTCATTTGTGTAGTGTTCAACACAAATATATTTTGACATGTTTAGATTGTTTTTGAGGTCTTTAAACCATCCAACATATCACTCATTGTCCAGAACCAGCCCGCTAAAGGGTCCAATTCAGCCCACTGGATGACTTTGCACATCTAATATTGATGCACAGGCTAAGAGATGCCACGTTTTAGGAGAAGCTTCATGTAAAGTACTGCTTCAGAGGCCAGAATACACTTCTCTGAGAAAACAGTGAATACTTATTGCAGTCATATTTAAAGATATTAAATATTGTGCATAATATCATCAGACAGCAGCTTCAGTACAAAAGAGTCTGTATCAGACTTTCATTTTAAACTAATACTGGTGGAATGCTATTCCTAAGGCACTGCCAAAATGTTTGTAAATGGTTTGTACAGCAGGGGATAACTTAAAAGACCTATTTCACTGCTGGAAAAATGGCCTTTTAATAAAACTAGAATGTTGATGCAGTAGAAAGATGCAGATATTTTTTGAAGAGGTGCTACAGAACCAGGGAGAACAGAGAAAAAGGACGGTTTTTCTAAAAAGGAGAAAACCTACAACTACCAGAATGCACTGCACCACATCAGACCAATAAACTCTCCCACTGGTGGGTGAAGTCAGGCCAGCTGTCAGGTGGGGTCAGAGGGTACAGATGACCCCGGCCCAAGGCTCAGGGGAGCCCATGCAAAGGTTTATGCACCACTGGCAGTGCTGGAGTGGGTGTGAATGAGGGGCCCAATTTGGAAAATGTTGTCCCCCTGTCCATAATTTCTAATGGCTGGCCGAGGTGAAGTAATGCGAACATGTCACTTTGAAATGAAGGTGGTCGCCTGGCAACAAACGCTCTCATATTACAGTTAACAGTAAGCTAAAACATGTCTAAAAACATTTGAGGCGAGAAATAGACAACTCAGTAAACAAGTCTTGGTTTATATTTGATCAGCGCTGCCTAGTTTTACCTTTTGATCTCAGTTTTTCGGCCTCTGTTTTCACTGTGCAGAAAACAGCATCACACCCACTTCCTGCTCACAAACTCTCACTATTACAGCTGAACACAGCACTAAAATATGTTTCTGAAAACACTGTAGGCAAGAAATAGGCATTACAGTAACAAAATCTTGACCTTCATTTGATTAGCACTGCCTAGTTTTACCATTTGATCAGATTTCAGTCTGAGTTTAAGAAAGAGAAAGAGGCAGGTCTGTCTCTTGATCTGCTTCTATACTCTTTGTGTTCACAGTGGCAGCATGGGTGGCGGGCAATATGAAAATGCTTCAAGTACAGCTTGTAGTTCGAGCAACAGCCCGAGAGCCTGCAAAAGTTTCGCCAGGGGGCAAGGAGGGTTATCTAGGCACTGGTTAGATGGAGGGAAGTTTCCCTCAGGTTATTTACACAGACTACCCACATTGTTTCGATACACAGCTGGTTGAAAATTGAAGAAGTGTCCATTTCAACCTGCTTCCTCAATAGTTTTATGTGTTGATGCCAGCATTACTACACAGCAGTGCACATGTATGGGGTAATGCACATGTAATGACTGTAACCAGTGGGCTGAATGTGGGGAAAACCTGTTTTTCATGAGACATCTCAGGCTGTTCATGATCTGTTTTGTAATTGGATGATGTTTTCAGAATGTACTTGAACTTATTTATACTAAAAGTGTTATCTATAGGTTATTATGTACTGGTTTTACTGGTCCGGCCCACTGGGCTGTATGTGGCCCATGAACTAAAATGAGTTTGACACCCCAAGTTTAAACATTTCCTACACTGTGTGTTTATCTCTCTCTGTCTTTTAAAGGCAAGACTTGGTTCGTTCAGTCCATCTTAATGGCTGCTAATGGGATTTGAGGATGTTTAACGGCTGTCTAGGTTCATAGTGAAAGTGAATAAGAAAATTACCTCTCACCCTCCACTTCTCTATTTAAATTTTCATTGAGTTTAATATTTTTAAACTTACAGAACCAATGATTGTTTAAAGACAACATCTCTGATTTTGACGGTGTTGTTTCCAGTTTCAGTTGTCCTTTCCATTTTCATTATCGCTGTTTTAAGCCTGTAATGATCTCCATTCTTTCCCCGTCTACATTTTCACATATTCAAGTAAAGATGGAGGTCTCAAACATCCAGGAACTGCTCTCAAAATACTGTTTAAGTGAAGTGATGTCACGTCTATTTGCTCATTCTATAATCCCATCAGCAGCTGTTAAGACGGGTTGAACAGACCTGATTTTTACTTTGTACGAACACACACACTTTGAAGGGGAATGTAGTTTAAAATCCTTGAGGTATTTAATTTTAATCAAGTTTTCCTGTCAGAACTCAAGATAAGATTTGTTTGCTCAAGGTCTTTTTATTGGCATTTGCAGTAATAAAAAAATGCAATGAATCAAAGATACAACTTGAAAAACACATTATAAAACCCCCACCTGCACCCCACCTCCATGTTTCTACACCAACAGAGTCCCATCTACATTTTACTGGTTAGTAATCAAACAGAATCAATTGCATGAAGAATTACAAGTACACAAAAACACTTTAATACATACATATAACATATAACAGGGGTGGTGGGGTTGCCAGAGGACCCACGATACGCTATTATCACAGTATTGGGATATGTTGGTTATTTCAATACAGCAAATTGCGATATATGCATTGTCTGTTACAACGACATGGTTTGTGTGTCGGCAAAACTGCAATATCAGTGGAGTCCTTTTTTTTTTTTTATGAATGACTGAACTTGAATGACTGAATGAACTGTATTTATATAGCACCTTTCATACACAAAACGCACATTCAAGGAGAAAAGAGAAGAATAAATAAATGTATCAATCAATAATTAATCACGTAATAAATACATATATACAAACATTTTATGAACATTAAAACAGAAAGCTGCTCGTTATAGGCTGTGTTAAAAAGATATGTTTTGAGTCGTTGTTTAAAACTGTCCACTGGGCCAGCATGTCTAATATTTAAAGGCCGCAGAGGTAGCAGGTTTTATTGGTTCTCTCAAAACATCTGAGAATGTTCAGAAGTCACATTTAATGTAAGAAATCTGACAGAGCAGCAGACACTTCAGTTTCTACTGTACTGAGTGTGTATTTTTCTGTGGTTGATGTTGACATCTTGCCAGTGAACCACATGTTGCACAGTCGCTGCTCGGTGATCATGCAAGGAAACATCTTGTGATTGAAGAACACACACTTCCCTCCCTCTGACAGTGTTTATTGGTCGGTTTGATTGCAGGACCTCTGGGGATTTACGAGCAGATAGCAGTAGCTACACAGACGAACCAAACATGCAAGACTGCACGAAAAGAAAAAAAAAACAACCTTAAACACGTAGTTAAGCAGCTTACTCCATGTGAGGCTACCCACACACAGAGACATGACACATCACCTCTCACTGTGTATCGACACAGTGTGCAAGCAGTGCACCACACACTTCCTGTCCCTGTTTCACAATCAGAAGAGGTTTATTTGGACAGAAGCACATTGTACACAAGCGCACACTCATACTCAGATTCTTCCTCACAGCCCAGCAAACACTATGTGTATTGTTTGTGCTGGTATGAGCCGCGGGATTGACCGAGGAGCTCGTTGCTGATGAAGTGACCCAACAGTGAAATCACTGTGTGGCCTCGTGCTTTTGTGCTGATGTGACACCCAGAGGAGGGACAGTACAAGAAGAGGTGAAGGAATAGTGAGGAAACCCCGCTGTCTGTGGTCAGGTGGAGGATTGTATATCTCTCACTGGGGAGGAAGCAGTGCTGTTTTGGGATTACATCACAAGGATTACTGTAATACGGTCCAGATGGGCCCCTGTTGTAACAGATTAGGACGGGTTGATTGGACAACTGGAGGGGTGGAGGAGGGTACAAAGGTCGGGTGATGGATGGCATCGCCTGCTCTGGGGACAAACCAGCAATCCTGATCCAGTACACAGAAACTACAGAACAGGACATTATGTCTTTCAAAAATAAAGATACAGACGGACTTCATGACATTTTTACCACGCAGCTAGGGCCGAGATCAACAGAAATATAAGAGACAGCTATTTTTATAATTCATTAATCATTAAGCTACTCTAAGCTGCATTTCTTTGTCTTACATGACAATAAACTGAATCATCTTTGGATTTTGGACAGTTGGTCAGAAAAAATAAGCAATTTGTAGACGTTAGCTTTGGTTCTGAGAATTTATGATGGAAACATTTCCCTATTTTCTGAAAAAGCGATGAATCAAATCATCAGGAAAATAGTCAGACAATGAATATATTTGTTAGTTGCAGCCACATGTTGGTTATTAAAATAGTTGTGGAGGAATTTTCTGTCTTTTAACTAATTGTTTCAGCTCCACGGCAGTATAAGCTGAGATGTAAATTAGGCTTGGGTGGTATCAAGGTATTATGACATAGTGTGGTATTTAGAAATCCCAAAGGTTTCTTTTCCTTTTCTTTTTTTTAAAAGATTGTTTTTGCTCCTACCTTTATTCAACAGGACAGTTTGAGGTGTGAAAGAGAGGGTATGACATGCAGCAAAGGGCCGCAGGTTGATGACCTATGGCCGCTGGTTTCTATTAAACTGATACAGAGATGCTGTATTTAGGTGATGCATTCCTGTCGGAACTGAGCTGAGAAGAATGGACAGGAAAATGCCTCTGCACCTATTTAGGGTTATTGCCACATACAACTTTATCCTGAGATGACTTCTTCCAAATAGAAAAGCAGTTTATTCGCCACATGATTTTATTCAATACATCATCTTCGCTCAGCCCACTGATGTGTCGGTATCCACCGCTACAACAAGTGTCATCAGGTCCTCAGCAAGACTTGCCTAAGTAGGCTAAAAGATTTTTTTCACAGCAGACATTTTAATGTCATGGTAGGAAAATCACAGGTGTATTTAATAATATTAATGATGGCTGCATTACATTTAGGGTAGGTCCTGATAGTAATGATGCTGACTTATGGACCTTTTTCACAGCAGACTTTTTGACTTGTCACAGCAGGAAAACCACAGGTGAAACTGATAACATTAACGAAGGCTCAGTTTTATTATGAATGCCAGCAGGCTGTTCCAGTGAGCCAGCAAGCACAATACCAGCACCTCCCATGAATGTAATGCAGCTGTCATTAATGTCATTGAATACACCTGTGTTTTTCCTACTATTGACATGTCAAAATGTCTGCCGTGAAAAAGGTTAATTGGAATAATTTACTGGCACACTTAATGGAACTGAGCCATTGCTTTTCTTACTGTGACAAGTAAAATGTCTGCTGTGAAGAAGGTCCGTCGTTTATTAGAAACACAGCATTATTGGATAGAGAATGACAAACAGGCTACAGTGACGTCTGTCACCAGTAGCTGAGCTTTTACATTTTATGATATATGACATATATTTCTTTTAAATGCGTGTGTCCCTCTGAAACATTTTGTGTCCACTCTCTGAATTCGGACACAGTGCAGGTGAAGCTCTCCATGAGTTATTTTTTCCTAAGCATCACTTTGGGATTTGCAGAATGAATAATTGATCTGTTCAGAGCTGATCAGATCCAATCGATGGAGAGGAGCATCTGCTGCAGAGGAAAGTTAGAATAAACGATTAAGTTTCACTTTCAGTGCACCTGACGCTCTGCATCTTTGCCAAGAGTGCACTCTGCAGTGTGGAATGGGATATATATTTTAACAGTGCTCCTACTGAATGGTTAATCTCCAAAAAATAGAAAATATATTTGTGGCTGCAGAAGTTTTGATTGTTATATAATTGTTTGTATGTGTGCTTCTTGTAACGGAGCAGTTGCGAAGTGTAACTCTTTTCTAATTTTCGATTTCAAATGCACATTACAGCTAAAACTAGTGATTATTTTCTTGATTAATCAAGTAACTGTTTTATCTGTAAAATGACAGACTAGTGAAAAATGCCTGTTCTGATATCCTATATATATTTAGGTAACTAGTTCTAACAGTCCAAAACACAAAAATATTCACAAAGAAACACATCAAATCAAACGTTAGAGAAGCTGGAACCAGCAAAATTTTGCTAAAGATAGTTTCCAATAACCTTTAGCTTACAGATCACAGATGCCCTCCCCTCCCTCACCCTCCTACAGATGCCGTTCACTGACACTGTAGGCATGGAGAGTGAGGAACGTGTTAGTTTGGAGATTTGGGCTTTGATGGTGCTGTTTTATTGTAAATAAAAAAAGACAGTATATTTGTGGTGGCAGAAGTTTTGATCGTGGCCATCCACAGATAAATGAATGTTTGGGAAATCCTGCTAATTTACTGAAGCTGTAATAAAAACATCACCTCCTGTAAAACTGAGCACATGTCTGGATCTGTCAACTGTGGGCAACAACACAGGCAGAAAGCTGAGTCACTGCAGTGGGTTGAATGAAAGGCTGAAGGGTCGGTTCACCCATTCACAATCAGTCACCCTCAGTTACAGATTGATCAATGAGCTTGTTTTTGGAATGTGGAAAGTTCAAAGTTGCATATTGTTTGTTGGTGTTGGGGGTGGGGGGTGTTACTAAGTGTCCAGTGTTACCTCAGAGGGAGTGAAAGATTTAAAGCATCTACAGAGAGAGAGAGAGAGAGAGAGAGAGGCCGGATTAACAGTAATCTAACAAATAGAGGAAATGCATGATGGGTAGATTCCAGGCGTTGCATTGTGAGTGTGTGTTTGATTTTATATAACAAGTCATTAGGATCATGCTTTAGTACTTTGTTGCTCTGGGAAAGACTTTACCTCGAACTCTTAAAGGGCTCTGCAGGCTGCCTTTATTATGTATACAAGCCTGCTGCTCTAACCTGTGTACACTCATGCTGCTGCACGTGTATTTATACACACATATACACACACACTACCCTCTCTGTTGACCGGTGAGGCCTAAAGCTGGCCGGTTCCTACAGATTCTACTTGTTTACTCTGGGTTTCCGCCATTTTGTTGTCAATCACTAGTGTTTATTCAGAGCTTTCGCTGTTTGCCGAGGGTTCACTCCTGTTATTTCATGGTTTTACACCATGTTGACACTGTTTTTCAATTAGCTTCTCTGTTGTTTTTATCCATTTGTGTGTGTGCAGGACCTGAACAAACGCCTGTCTCTGCCGGCTGACATCCGGATACCTGACGGTTACCTGGAGAAGCTGCAGCTGAGCAGCCCGCCTTTCGACCAGCCGCTGAGCCGACGCTCCCGCAGAGCATCACTGGTGAGACAGAGAGACAGTAAAGTGTGGTGGCAAAACAAAGAAGGAAGTTGCAGACACTAGTCAAATGGATAATGAGTACAAAATAAACATAATTTAGGTTTCAAGCTCTGATAAACCCACACTATACTACCTGCTCATCACCAAACAGTAGAGCCGGAGCCTATCACAGCTGACATTGGGTGAGAGGCGGGGTACACCCTGGACAGGTCACCAGACTATCACAGGACTGACACACAACCATCCATGCTCACATTTACACCTATGGCCAATTTAGGGTCACCAATTAACCTGCATGTCTTTGGGCTGTGGGAGGAAGCTGGAGTACTCGGAGAAAACCCACACTAACACGGGGAGAACATGCAAACTCCACACAGAAGGGCTCCCCCACCCTGGGTTTGAACAGGAACCCTCTTGCTGTGAGGCGACAATACACCACCATGCTGTCAATTTGCCACAATTCTGTGCTAAACGTTTTTTATTCGCCTCTTTGAGCGTGTCACGTGTGTCACAGCCGTTGCTGCTGTTGACTATGTAAAATGGGTCAAGTCAGCGGAGCCAAACTACAGTACAATAGCTAACTTCCTGTTGTTGTACACTTGACACACTGTCCCTTTCACCTCAATCCTTAACTTTGCCAAGAGCTGCAATGATTTATCAATTAGTTGTTGACTAATTTTTTTTAGATTTTTTTTGGCTAGAAATAAACCCACGGCCACTGTGGCAAGGACAGTGTGTTGGTACATGGGACGCCTACTCTGACCACTGAGCTACTGGGTGCCCCAGTTGTCAACTGTTAAATTAATCACCATCTAATCTAATAATCGATTAATCAGTTTGGGTATTTCTTAAAGGAAAAAAGTCAGAATTTTCTGATTTAAGCTTCTTAATATTGTCTGGTTCTTTACTCCTCTGTAACAGTAAACTGAATATCTTTGGGTTGTGGACACAAGACATTTGAGGACGTCATCTTGGGCTTTGGGAAACTCTTATCAACATTTTCCATCATTTTCTGACATTTTATAAAATTAATTGATTAATTAAGAAAATACTCAACAGTGAAAATGATCGTTAGCTGCAGCCCTATTTGTCTTAAATCTCCTTAAATCAATTAAGAAACCCTTACGTCTACCTTTGGCTAACAAAGGATATTAATACCTGACAAGTCAAGGTATGTCATCACCGTCCTGCCCAGTGATTTTCAGCATTGTCTACAGTGATCTAATACACACAAAGACTCTGACATTTGACAAAAATATATTTAACATTTCCTCGTATTTTGTTGTGTCACCCAGCCATCATCCTGTCTAACATTTTTGCAGCTTAAATCTAGATGCACAGGGTCACTAATAGCCTCAACTCTCAGATAAAGGTAGTGGAATACAAAGTTTAGTATTTCCCTGTGAAATGTATTTAAAAAAAACTCAAGTGCTGATACTTCCAAACTGTGCTTATGTAAATGCACAGTACTCGCTGCCCACATCAGAGAGTGAGCAGTTGTGATTTGAGAATCAACAGTGGAGGAGAATCAGGCGGAAACAGAGAGAAATAGACACAGAGAGGTTGTCAGGGAGAGGCTGCAGAACATAAAGATAGTCGTGTTTTATTTAAAGGCAGCGAGAAGCAGAAGTGAGAGAGCGAGAGCTCACACCTTGCCCTGTTTTATCTCCAGCTCTCAGCCTGTTGTGGTGTCTTTACATTTCACCCCAACATTCTCTCTCTGAGCAGCCTCAATAATTGGCTTGTGGTTTCACTTTGTGCATCTGTCAAAAACACAAAAGAGAACAAGTATGAACGCTGAGCCTCGCCCAGTCCACTGTATTTGCATACATGCTCCCCTGCAGAGCTGTTTATAAAGTACGCAGTGGCTTTGCTCAATATGTGCTCCACCCAGACCTCTCAGCTCATCTGCTGCTGGACTTCATGCTGAGGGTCAGTTTGTGCTTATAGTCTTTATGCTCCTGGTTGCTGGAGAAGCTTATCTACGGACTCAAGATGACTCCCACTTATTTTTAAAATCTGCCTTGCGTAATGTGCACCTCAGCTATTAAATAGGTTTTGTGTGACCTTTTTGTTATGGAGCAGTTGCGAGTGTGACTGTTTTCTTTTAGGGCTGCAACTAGTGATTATTTTCATTAGCAATTGATATGCTGATTATTATTTTCCTTTCCTATTTCCTCTGTAAAATGTCAGAGAGTAGTGAAAAATGCCTGTTAAAATATCCCTGGCCCAGGGTGATGTATTTTGGTAGGTAGGTTCTTAACGTCCAAAACACAAAAATATTCAGATTACTGTCACACATGACAAAGAAAACCATCAAATCAAACATTAGAGAGGCTGGAACCAGTGAATTTTCCCGTTTATGTTAAAGATAGTTGCCAATAACTTTTCTGTCGATTGACTAATTGATTTCAGGGTGGGTCCATCTGTGTTCTCTTCTGTGGTTTTCAAATGGAAACTCCCTTTAGCTGTTAACTAAAAGCAGGGATATAGATCACAGCACTGATGCCCTCCCCTCCCTCACCCCCTACAGACGCCATTTCCTAACAGTGTAAGCATGGAGAGTGAGGAAAGTGTTAGTTTGGAAGATCTGAACATGGATGGTACTGTTTTATTGTTAATTAAGCTTTATTTAACCAGGCAAAGACATTTTTAGATCATCAGTTCAATATATTACCTACAGTCAGATGGCGTGCTCTCAGTTTGGAGAAGCAGACAGGAGTACTGGGGCACAGTAACTAAGTAAATGATAAATGGGCTGACTGTGCTTGTATAATGCTTTCCTAGTCTTCTGACCACTCAAAGTGCTTTTACACCACGTCCCATTCACCCATTCACACACATTCATACATTGGTGGCCGAGGCTACCACACAAGGTGCCACCTGCTAGTTAGTAACCATTCACACACACTCACACACCAATGGAACAGCCATTGGGAGCAATTTGCTGTTCAATATCTTGCCCAAGGATACTTCGACATGTGGACTAGAGGAGCCAGGGATCGAACTGCTGATCTTTCTTCTGAGCCACAGCCGCTCCAGCTAAAGTAAAACCGCAATGCAGCCTAGAGCTATGGACGACCTGTCAGTTTGGTTCCAAAAAACACACAATAACACAAACTAACTAACCTATTAAGGCAGCAATAGACCAGCAGCTCCCGTGTTCTGTGAGGTAAGGATTGTGTCAAAGGACATATATATACATCTAAATCACTGTAAGTGTACGCCATATTAAGATTATCTCACTGCTTCACCTTGCTAGCAGACAGCCCTTTCTGACAGGAAACTGAGGGAGTTGTTTTGCCTTCTTCAAAGCCGCCAGACTCCGCTGACAGAAACAGTAATTTTACCTCACAGCACACAGGAGTTGCTGGTCTACCACCGTCCGAATCATTTTGTTTGTTTGTGTAATTTAGAACCTAATTAACAGGGTATCCAAAACCCTATGTAGGTTTATATGTAGCATTGACATTGTGCAGAGACCTACGTCAGGTCACATGGGAAAAAGTTTTTAGAAGAGCATGGGAAAATATTTTTTTTGACACTACAACGTTCATACTTTGACTCAACTTTTATTATTTTGGATGTGTTTTTTTTTAAATAAAAGCAGCCGCCCTTTAATTAACTAATTGTTGAAGCTCTAAAGCACATTAGAGTTTTCCATTGTGAACTAGGCATGCTTTATAAATAAAACTTGCCTTTGCGTCCCTATAAACAAACACATTGTAAAAGCCAAAAGCTAACGGTCCTTTGTCACAACAGATTAGCTATGATGGTGGTCGGGTGTGTGTGTGTGACCTCCTTACACCCCCCCTCTGTTGCTGCAAGGCCGTCATAAGGATTTGCTGTAGTGTCTGTAAGCTTGTCAGTGCTAATAAAGACGCTGCCCTCATTAATGCTGTTTGTCCTTTTCTCTCCTCCAGTCAGAAATTGGCTTTGGGAAGCTGGAAACCTACATCAAACTGGACAAACTGGGGGAGGTACGTGAGAGTGTTTGTTCACTTCCTCACTGGTGCTATTGTTCTCACAGATATAACGTGTACAGACACAGGTACAGCGTTTACTTTTAACCCCCTGACAGCCTGACTCACCTCTCTCCTTGTCTTCCTGTCCTCTAGGGCACGTACGCTACAGTCTTCAAGGGGAGGAGTAAGCTGACAGACAACCTTGTGGCGCTGAAGGAGATCAGACTGGAGCATGAGGAGGGGGCGCCATGCACAGCTATCAGAGAAGGTATTGAAGGTGCACTGTTGCACCAAGACAGTCATACTTTACCAACAGCTGCCTCCAGTTTTAATAACTTACCAGGAATATATCACTCTTTTCCTGAGAATCCTGGGATGTTTTGCCAAAAACAGAAGTTTGACCTAAAAACAGAACTCTAGATAATTAATTTTTAACCTTTATTGTGATATTTGTTATATTATGAGACAGTAAAACAGCATTTCCTTGAAAAAAGTATGCTGTCTTCAAGGTTTCAAAAAACATAACACCAACCATACAGAAACCAAATCATTTGGTCCACTGTTTTTTAGCATAGTCTCTGTTCGACCCTGTTAACAGTGCTGCAGTGGTCCTTTCCCCTTCTTTCTACCCCCCTACTTCTGTTGCCCCTTGCTCAGACCACACCAATCTTCGAAGTCAGCCTTTATCTTGATCTCAACTACACACCTGTAAAGTTTCGTGACTGTATCTTGCAGTTGCAACATTACCGCGTTGACAAAATCTGCCCACTGACAGACAAACATAGAAGCACTAGACAAAACATTCAAAGCAGCTTCTGTAGTAGTTCCTGCTTCAATAGGTGTCACCAGGATCACATTTTGCAATGATGACACACACAGACTCAGAAGGTGAAAACAATCTTGTCTGCTAGAAAATGTTTATACAGAAAGAACTTCACCAAAGTGCCTGACACTACAGGTTGCCAGGAGAAATGCATTGAGATTAGTTAAGTGAGAATTCAGACCACCAACAGGAAAAGTGTTTATATAGTGATGTAACATCTGTGTACTTGTGTTTTATTTTTCTTAGAATACTGTATTTTATCTTTTTGTTTTGTGACTTTATTGATTAATTAAATCTGTGAGTAAATCTCTTTAAGTCTGAAATTTGTGTGTGACGCAAGTCTTCTTCTTCTTCACTTGAGTAAGTCAGTGTAAACCCAGAGATATCAGAGTCAGATATAAAACAAAGGAAACTTTATGGTTCAGATTAAAAAAAGTGTAATCAAATCCTCACTGTTTGAGCAATCTACTCTTTCTTTTCCTACAGTGTCGTTACTGAAGGACCTGAAACACGCCAACATTGTGACACTGCACGACATCATCCACACAGACAAGTCGCTCACACTGGTCTTTGAGTACCTGGTGAGACCAGCAGAACTCGACCTTCACTTCCTGCATGACTCACGTGTTATTCTGTGCACGGATGCTAAAATGAATACATTTTGCTTCATTATTATTCATGACCCTCTGCAGAGTTGAGGATGATAATACAGGGGCACAACTGTTGCTGTGCCTGTAGCCGTTCTACTCTCCTAACACCCTCCCTTCCTCCCCTCTCTTCCTCTTGTCTAGGACAAAGACCTCAAGCAGTACATGGATGACTGCGGGAACATCCTGAGCATGCAGAATGTCAAGGTGAGCCTCTGCAGGCGGCCCTGCTGGCCCGGCCAACTTCATCAACTGCCATGACTTTGTGGGTGCTAGTGTCAGTGCAAGAAACACTGTTAGTGTGCCCCCTGGTGGTGGAGAGTAGACAGTAAAGGGGAAAGTGAATTTTCTGTATCATAGTTTCCTCAAAGATTTATTGTGTTTGTGAGCATTTTGTTTAAATTTGGTTTAATGTTCCCTTTGAAAAGGACCAAAAATACTTAAACTGCATATTAAAACTCAAATTGGGCTGTTTGGAAGGAGCACGTAAATGCTATGTTTCTCCAAGCATCAGTCAGAATTAATTGATTTTGTCTGTAAAATGCATGTAACGCAGCAACACACTTTATTCCGCACCACTATTTGAAACTGATTTAACTGATTTGATGATAGTTGCTGATCTAAATTACATCTTTCTCCAGATCTTCCTGTTCCAAATCCTGCGAGGCTTGGCCTACTGTCACAGAAGGAAAGTTCTCCACAGAGACCTGAAGCCCCAGAATCTGCTCATCAACGACAGAGGAGAACTCAAACTGGCTGACTTTGGTAAAAAGAACTAAAAACAGCACTTACATCAGTTATTAATCTACGTAAGATTAAAGGCCCCATTTAAACGATCTGCTTAATGGTTCAAAGTGCATTCAGGGCGTGTCCAACTCCACTTTACTGGTTAAGTTGTGCATAATTTGGATGCACATTAAGTTGCAAGGGACAGAGGGGTTGTATTTAGTCCCTCAACCACAGGTGTGTTTTGGGCGCAACATGAATTCAACCAATTAGAGTGTCGTCTCCCATTCCCTTTAAAAGCCGGTTGCGCCTGCACCTGGCACACTTCTACTTACGGTTTTTAGCAAATTAGAGAAGCAAGCAGTTTAAGTAGTGCAGCAAGAGCCATGATGTCACTGCAGCAAAAACTGTGAGACGTTTAGGGAGCAACAGTAAAAACTACAGTCGCAACCGTGACAGAGGAAAGCTCTAGACTCGCTGTGGAAGCCCTGGACCTGGGTAACTACATCAAAGCCTTCTCCAAGCATTAGTTCATCAAACACGCTGACGCGCAGGGCAGGGTCAACCCCAAAGCCGACAACTAATTTGCAAACACAAAAACAAGAATGTCATTGTTATTAGCAGGCAAGGACACCTGTGATGCTATAAAAAAATCCCTAGTGGTGTCAGGGGAAGAGATGGGAGGTTACTGTATTATTACTGATTATTTCTAAGAAGCCTAGGTGGCAAATTATCCAAAACAACACATCATGCAATTATCTCATCTTATCAGCTACATGTTGCAAGAGATGGTTAATCAGTGACAGCCCTGTGTCCTACCTGAGGAGGCGCAAAATATGCCGAGAACCAGAAATAGCTGTAATAATCCCATGGTGAATGTATAAAAAAAAATTAGTCTATGTTTTGTCCACTTCCGAGAGACAGTATTGTTCAATCACACGCGAATGATGTATCACCCTCGCGCAGAAGGCTATTACCAATCCCAAATGCTGAGCGGAGACATCATCACAACTTTAAATTCCCGATGATGCATGACGCAAATCCGGATAGAAGAAGAAAGGTGTAACAGTGTGCAAATTATTCCATGTAACGCAGGGTCTGCTCCACCAGCACCATCCGCGGCTCAAGTGGGTAACGGAGGATGCACAAAACGATGTTACACTGCTCCTCGTGCGTAAATGCACACAGCGAATCTTTCACTATCTGAATAAGGTGCCCTTTAAATAGCAGGAAAATACAGTAACATTCTGACTTTAGACCAGGTTTTTGTTGTCGCAGTCACTTTCTGCTGCCTCAAAGTAGTAATGCTCCAATAAAGCACCTGACCACACCTTATGGGACCTCTGTGCCCATGGGTGCACAGATGGGTGTAAGTACACTCACACAATGTGGGCTCTGGCTGTGAAAATTATAACTGTGTCGGTCTAAAACTAGCAATGACAGTTGCGCTGTGCACCGCTTTGTGCCGGGTCTAAGATAGAGACCAAAGATTCTTTAATGTCATGAATTATCTGTCATTTAGATGAACTGTGACTCTTGTTTCTACATTTCTGAAGCTGCATTGATCTTTATCTTACAAATTCTGTGTTGAGTCACATAAAAATTGGGTGAATATTAAACATTTTGTAATTAAACCCTTCATATTTTCTACTAAATGTGCCCATTACATCTGTTTTAATTTCTCCTATTTCTGCTCCACAGGCCTGGCGAGGGCGAAATCAGTGCCCACTAAAACATACTCTAACGAGGTGGTAACACTTTGGTATCGGCCTCCCGACGTGCTGCTGGGCTCCTCTGAGTACTCCACACAGATAGACATGTGGTGAGTGGGCCTCACTCAACAGGGGTGATTACAACTGTTAGAAAACACTTAATAGACTCCTGGCTCCGCTCTGTTTACGTCCATGTGACGGGGCGCAGTGAAGGTGCGGAGGCAAACATAATCCTATAGCAGGAAGAATGTCTCATTCCTGTCTGTTTATTTGAAGTCTCTTGCCGCTTCAGTGATTTGAGGAATAGGTGCAGATGTTTGGAGCCTCTTTGATGCTTTAATGTCGAGCAACTTACGGAGCGCGGCAGCAGACAGGTTGTCCTAAAGGGTGCAGCAGAGAGACTTTGATGTGGCACACGGCTGTTAATGAACAAGCTGTTATGGAATTTAAGTATGAATGGTTTCCCTTAAACTTCAAAGTGCCCTGCTGCTTTATTAAATGGATTCTTTGATTTTTCATTCATTGGACAGATTGGAACCAGACAGTTAAAGAGGAACTCAGGTATTTTTAACCTGGACCTTATTTTCACATGTTTTTCTGCTTAAGTGATTCGTGGTAACAATTTTTGAAATTGCTCCAGTATTAAGAGAGAATGCTGCAGCCTGCAGCAGCAAGACAGCCTATAATGTAACGACTCAGAGCAGGTCACCCCGTCAATTTCCGTCCATTTTAAGTGCTTCTTTTTGCCGCTTGCAGGCTCAGTGTGTCTGACAACATTACGGAAAGAACCCTACAGAGAAACATTTTTCCGTACCTTTCAATTGCCACGGCCTGTTTTGTCTTGTTATTCTGAAATCTTGTGAGAGGTGACAGAAAACAGAGAAAACATGAGTGAGATTTGGAGGGAGAAGTTCCTGCAATAGTTTGTTGTGTTTGAGTACAGAAAGTGTATCTTAATCTTATCTAAAAGATTTTCAATGTGATGGCAGAATATTTAGCCAGTCTGTGAAGTGTGTGAAAGTCTGTGAAAAAGTCTGCAAGATTTCATTGAGCAAGACTTGGTCACAAAACAGACTGAAACAAGCGAATGGTATGGAATAACATTTTATTTTTCAGTAGGGTCCTTCCTGTAATGTTTTCAGACATCTCTAATCTGAGCCTGTCAGTGGCTAAAACAGGCACTTTTAACGGACGTACATTGATGGGCACACCTGCCCCAAGTGGTTACATCATGGCCTTTGTCGCCACAGTGCTCTCTCTCTCAATACTGGACCAGTTTCAAAAATCGTTGTTCCCAAGAGTCACTTAAGGAGCTTTTAAATCAGAGACCTGGGTCCAGATCTGAGTACACTTGACCCCAAAGTCTAGTTTGAACACTGTGTACAGTACCTGAGCATGGTATGCCAACCCCTGCTCAATTCCACTTGAAAAGGTGGTCTCGAGTATGGTTCATGTGCATTCCTGTATGGTACGCATCAGGTGTGAACACCAACTATAGTGGACTGATATTTAACGTGACTACTCAGAGTTTTTAACCAGTTATAAAAAACAGTCTTAATGTAATACTGATGCTTCTATATCAGACAACAGTGCGGCCCACTGCGACTGAGTCAGTCACGGCTTTCAGCTGCAGTTGGGGCTCTGGTGGGAGGGTTAGAGTTCCGTGCCCAAAAACAGCGGCTCCTCCTGTGGCCAGGGGCAGAGCTTTGCCTTGCTGTTCTGATGGTCCCCACTGGTGACAGTCCCTGGGGCAGCAATGTCCATCAGCGGCTGCATTCCACAATGTAGCACGACACCAGTGTCACGTAAATGATAAAACAAGTGTACCCAGGTAGTGATTACATTGCAGCCTGTTTCACCACTGCCGGCTGCAGCATTCTCTCTTAATACTGGACCAGTTTCAGAAATTGTCGTCCCAAAGAGTCACTCGGTCACTTGGTTCGCTTCAATCAAACTCAAGTTTGTTTGCCCCCTAAGTGTGGCTTGTTTGGGCAGGTGTGAACACAGCAATCACACTCAGATGCGCACCAAAACAACCAGACCAAGACCTTCTTGAAGAGGTGGTCTCTGTCCTGTTACAAACGAACTCTGGTGCGGTTTGTGGTGAGAACGTGTTCCGACCTGGATCTGAATCAACTGTAGTCACATGACACATTGTTTGGGTTAAACATGAGCATGTTACAGTCCTGGAGGATTATTAATGTGCACCTCCTCCTGTACTGCCTTAATATGCACATTCAGCACATCAAATGCATCAAAACATTGTTTTCTAGTTGGAGCCGTGCCTCGTTTTCAAACTGTATGGTTTGACTAAAATGAACAATGACAGCAATATAGTCCACGATGAGCAGCGCTAAAATCAACCTGCGTAGCTGTCCCTCCATTGTGACATTAGAAAGTGTCACATTTATCTTGCAGGTGTACTCTTCTTCAACGTTTTGTTTACTTCCTGGATTTTACTTGCATGGAAATTCTGACCAATCAAGAGCAATCAACTTTGCAACAAAATTAGTCCCTGATTCAGACCAAAGCAAGACAACTCTAGGTCTGAAAGCACCCGTAGACACAAACAAATGGGAAAATATGGTCCAGAGCTCCCCTTTAATGAAAAAATGAGGGAGTTTGTTCCACACAGTTAGTGGTATTACAAATACAGAAAACCTGTTGATATGAGTTGGTGTCCAACATCTCGCCATGACCTAATCCCTCCTGTCTGTGTCTTCCTGTCAGGGGTGTGGGCTGTATATTCTACGAGATGGCTGCCGGCAGGCCCCTCTTCCCAGGCTCCACAGTGGAGGACGAGCTGCACCTCATCTTCAGGCTGCTAGGTCAGTGCTGCCCCCTGCTGACAGGGGAGCACTCACACTTTTAATATGAGCCTTTAATCGCATTAACCCTGGCATGCAGCCCCCGTGGCAGCGTGAAAAGCCCCTCCAGCTGCCACAGTAGAGCCTGACTAACAGGGTCGATTGAATGTCCCTCCACAGGCACTCCCACAGAAGACAGCTGGCCTGGAATATCTTCCATTGACGAGTTCAAGTCCTACAAGTTCCCCAAGTACAAGGTCCAGCCTCTCATTAACCACGCACCCAGGTGAGACTAAAACTTATATCCTGAGCAGCTTTTCTGTCACTGTCAGATTTAGCTTAGCAGACAACACATGAGGTTATTTCAGTTATTTCCATGGCAGTTACAGTTTCCTAACACTCCCTCATCACCTCTTTTGTTAGCTCTCTATTCATTGAGGATGGAAATGATGAAATGTTTCTAATCAGACCCAGGTATCAGAGAAGTTCCTGTACATAGAGGTTTTTAGATTTTAGAGAGGTAGACATTAGTGTTATTGGTTTGTTTAGTTAGGAGTGTGTGCTCTTTGTCACTTCCTGTAAGGAAATCCTGTGGAATAGTTGACTGTGTTTCCTTCCTTACACTCGCCAGCATCTGTGAGTCACCCCACCTCTACTGACCTCTCTCTCTCCGTCTCCCTCTCTGTCCCCCCCCCCCCCCCGTCAGGTTGGACACTGATGGCATCGACCTGCTGATGTCATTCCTAAAAGTGAGTCTCATGATGTCTGGCAGGCATTGCTGGGATGTTAAAAGCAGTGTGACACATTTAGCAGCTATGTTAGGACTGTATTTTTGGAGAGGAGTGCATCAAGGCGCAATCACACATTGCTGACCCCATTGTTTTTGTCGTTCTTTAATTATGACTTTTTTTTTTTTACTGCCCCAATTTTCAGTATGAGTCGAAAAAGAGGATCTCTGCCGATGAAGCAATGAGACAGCCATACTTCAGGAGCCTGGGGCCACGTGTGCACACACTGCCAGAGAGTGAGTAATGAAATGGCAACGCAGTAATACAGACTTGGCAGGCTCCCCTAGGTACAAGTTGAAGGATATTGCAGCGTACAGTGAGGATCAGTTACAGCCGCATAATAAAGACACTATTCTCCTGGCAAGATGTGATTTCTGTTGCACTGACTGACTCTGTACGTCTGGCAGGCATATCCATATTCACACTGAAGGAGGTCCAGTTGCAGAGAGATCCCGGCTACCGGAACTCATCATACCCTGAGTCAGGTGAGGAATGATGCTAGTGCTGTGACTGCTTGTGTTCTCACTTTGAAACAGAGGTTTTCATACCGTGAGATGCACCTCTCCAGGGGACCACTGGAGAGTTCAAGGGAGACGTGAGGCAAAGATATGACATGTGGTGAAAGGGACAGCTGCATGCTAGTATTTTAACAACAGGAAGTTGGTTATTGTAGTTTAGCCCGTTCACAGTTAATGGTTGCAGCTGTGACACAGCTCATTGAGGCAATTGAGGGACTCAGACCGTATTGTCACAAATGTGGCTGAAGAATTCATTATCTCTGATGTCCACCACAAATTACCATCCTTAAATCGATTAGAAATTATATAAAAAGATGCTCCTGTATCTCCAGGACCTGCCTGGGAATCATCACATTTTTTTAAGTTTTGATGACTAAGTTCCAGTTTGGGGAGCCAGTATGAAATTGAGGGCTGCAAAGAAAAAGTGTACAAATATTTTCATGACATACTATACTATGACTTTTTTTTTTGTCATTTTTATGACATACTATACTATGACGTTTTTTTATGACTTTTTTTTTTAATTTATGACATACTATACTATGATTTTTTTTTTTTTTTTTTTGCATTTTTGTGACATACTATACTTTGACTTTATTTCTGACTTTTTTCGACATACTATACTATGACCTTTTTTCTGACTTTTGATGACATCCTATACTATGACTTTTTTTTTTCATTTTTATGACACTATACTATGACGTTTTTTATGACTTTTTTTAAAATTTATGACATACTATACTATATTTTTTTGCATTTTTGTGACATACTATACTTTGACTTTATTTCTGACTTTTTTCGACATACTATACTATGACCTTTTTTCTGACTTTTGATGACATACTATACTATGACTTTTTTTTTTCATTTTTATGACACTATACTATGACGTTTTTTATGACTTTTTTTAAAATTTATGACATACTATACTATATTTTTTTGCATTTTTGTGACATACTATACTTTGACTTTATTTCTGACTTTTTTCGACATACTATACTGTGACCTTTTTTCTGACTTTTGATGACATCCTATACTATGACATATTCTAACTTTTTTGACATACTATACTATGACATTTTATTGACTTTTTTTTTGACATACTATACCGTGACGTTTTATAGACTTTTTTTGACATATTATACTATGACATTTTATTGACTTTTTTTGACATACTATACCGTGACGTTTTTCTGACTTTTTTCGACATACTATACTATGATTTTTTTTCTGACTTTTTTGACATATTTCAAATAAACACAAGAAGTTTGTGCTCTAGAGAAAAGATCAACACTCAGTGAAAAACCTAAGCCCTATGATAAGCTAATATGGCAAGGCTTAACTAGACAAACCAATGAGCAGTGATAACTAGCATGTCTTTGGGGTCATCGGGTGGGAACCTCCTTTCACCAGTGTTTCGTCTAGTTGGTCCCACGACACCTCCAGGAGGCTAGACAGTGATCTCTAGCGTCCCAGAGACACTCCCCTAATGCCAGGTCTCACTGCTCCCCTCCCTGCACCAACCCAATAACCTCCTTTACCTTACTTACGCATGGCTTTCTCAGCCCAAACAGCACTGCCACCTTCAACCAAACCCAGGCTCCGTACATGCGAGCTCTAGGTAGAAGCAGGGCTGATACTACCTTTCCTAGCACATTCACCACACTCTATTTCACACGCTACATAGCATAACTACAATATAAGCTAAAGTTAAAGGAGCTAAATAAACTTACAGGATCAGCAAACACACTCACCTTGCCGCATGGCCTCAAACAAAATGGATTCAAATAGGCCACTCCCACACTTAAATAACCTTCCTCTTCCTGGACTTCCTCCTTACTTACACATGGCTTTCTCAGCCCAAACAGCACTGCCATCTTCAACCAAACCTAGGCTCCGTACATGCGAGCTCCAGGTAGAAACAGGGCTGATACTACCTTTCCTAGCACATTCACCATACTCTATTTCACACGCTACATAGCATAACTACAATATAAGCTAAAGTTAAAGAAGCTAAATGAACTTACAGGATCAGCAAGCACACTCACCTTGCTGCATGGCCTCAAACAAAATGGATTCAAATAGGCCACTCCCACACTTAAATACTTCCTCTTCCTGGATTTCCTCCTGAGAGGAAGTGGATCTCTCCACCTGATCTCAATGAGTTATGTGCCGTTTAGTAGTTTGACATACTTATACTATGACTTTTTCTAACTTCTTTTGACATACTATACTATGACTTTTTCTAACTTTTTTGACATACTATACTATGACTTTTTGACTTTTTTCGACATACTATACTATGACCTTTTTTTTTTACTTTTTTGACATACTATACTATGACTTTTTTTTACTTTTTTGACATACTATACTATGACTTTTTCTGACTTTTTTCGACATACTATACTATGACGTTTTTCTGACTTTTTTCGACATACTATACTATAACGTTTTATTGACTTTTTTTGACATACTATACTATGATTTTTTTTCTGACTTTTTTGACATACTATGACGTTTTATTGACTTTTTTGACATACTTATACTATGACTTTTTCTAACTTTTTTGACACACTATACTATGTTTTTCTGACTTTTTTCGACATACTATACTATGATTTTTTTTCTGACTTTTTTGACATACTTATACTATGACGTTTTATTGACTTTTTTCAACATACTATACTATGACGTTTTATTGACTTTTTTCGACATACTATACTATGACATTTTTCTGACTTTTTTGACATACTTATACTATGACGTTTTATTGACTTTTTTCGACATACTATACTATGACATTTTTCTGACTTTTTTCGACAAATTATACTGACATTTTTTTTTGCATTTTTATGACATACGATACTGTGACTTTTTTCATGACTTTTTTATGACATACTATAATAAGACTGTTTTTTGCACTTTTATGACATACTGTTCTATGACGTTTTTATGACATACTCTACTATGACTTTTTTTGCATATTTATGACATACTATACAATGACTTTTTTATTGCATACTATTCTGTGACGTCTTTATGGCATACTATACTATGACTTTTTTTGCATTTTTATGACATACTATACTATGACATTTTTTTGCAATTCTATGACAGAAGAAAAAACACCAGAAAAATGTCATAGTATAGTATGTCGAAAAAATTCAAAAAATGTCGTAGTATAGTATGACGAAAAATGTCATAGTATAGTATGACGAAAAAAGGTCATAGTATAGTATGTCGAAAAAATTCAGAAAAAAGTCATAGTATAGTATGTCGAAAAAGTCAGAAAAAACGTCATAGTACAGTATGTCGAAAAAAGTCAGAAAAAAGGTCATAGTATAGTATGACGAAAAATGTCATAGTATAGTATGTCGAAAAAGGTCATAGTATAGTATGTCGAAAAAAGTCAGAAAAGAGGTCATAGTGTAGTATGTCGACAAAAGTCATAAAAAAGTCATAGTATAGTATGTCAAGCGTCATAGTATAGTATGTCGAAAAAAGTCTGAAAAAAGGTCATGGGATAGTATGATGAAAAAGTCAGAAAAAAAGGTCATAGTATAGTATAGTATGTCGAAAAAAGTCAGAAAAAAGGTCATAGTATAGTATGTCGAAAAAAGTCAGAAAAAGGTCATAGTATAGTATATCGAAAAAAGTCCAAAAAAAGTCATAGTATAGTATATCGAAAAAAGTCAGAAAAACGTCATAGTATAGTATGTCCAAAAAAGTCTGGAAAAAAAGTCATAGTATAGTATGTCGAAAAAAGTCAGAAAAAAGGTCAAAAAAACGTCATAGCATAGTATGACGAAAAAAGTCAGAAAAAAGGTCATAGTGTAGTTTGTCGAAAAAAGTCATAAAAAACGTCACAGTATAGTATGTCGAAAAAAGTCATAGAATACTATGTCAAAAAACGTCATAGTATATTGAAAAAAGTCAAAAAACGTCATAGTATGACGAAAAATGTCGTATAGTATATCGAAAAAAGTCAAAAAACGTCATAGTATGACGAAAAATGTCGTATAGTATATCGAAAAAAGTCAAAAACCGTCATAGTATAGTATGTCAAAAAACGTCGCTGTAAACAATAAAATAATAATAATCATAATAATAATAATATGTGCTTTTTTTCATTGTCTCCTCTCAGGAAACGGAAAGAGCAGAAGACAAAGCATGCTGTTTTAGATTCTCTGGACTGTATTTTTTTATTTGGGGAGGATCTCCCAGCTGTACAGTCTCGCAAAATGGATCAGAAACCCGAGATGGATGTTGGCGTGGAGCATCATCATCATCATCACTCACCCCAAACGACTTGGGAAACTCGTCCACAGTGCGACCAACCCTGTTTCCAGGTTTGGCCTGAACCTGGCCCAAAAGAGACATTTATATACTGTACATCTATATTTATTGAGAAGAGAATTTGCTGCTAAATCTAACTACTGTCTAGAATTCTAACTGGCTCAGTCACTTTAAAGAGAACATGCAATGTGTATAGATTTTTTTTTTTTTTCTTTTGAAGTGGTGGTATTTTAAGTGATTTTTTTGTCATCATTTCCATTTTCATGCATAAAAAAACTCCATGTCAGAACTCCTAAGTGTGTGTGGGTGAGTAAAGCACACAGACAAGCAGACGGATGTTTCTGTAGCAACTCCTAAGGGTTTGATCCTCCGTCTCTGTTGCCGCAGTGCTGTTCTCAGCTGCACACATCGTATGTGATCGTTTACTCTGAAGGTTTCTGAGGCCAGCTTTGATATAACTGATCATTTTATCCTAACTGGAGACTAATATGAGAGCAGTGCTGCCAAGCTCTGTGCAAAAAAAGATCACATTCTTGTCAGATGCTGGCATATCATTCCAGGATGCTGCGGTCTCTGTCGTGACCAACGAACAAATGCAGGAGGGAAAAAGGCAATGTAGAAATAATAACAAGGGCATTACAGGATTAGTTACGTCTCCGAAATTCTTGAGAAAACCTAAATGTAACCACAGTGAACAACCTCCTTGTCCTGTCACCCCTCAATCTGACACTATATCTCGACAAGCTGGCTCCAAAGAGGAGGTGCAAAGTGACTCCCCAGTGTTATAATCTGCTGCCATTGTGCATTACAGATGTGTTCTCCTCTCTGCCATTCCCATCTCCATCAACTGTAAAAAATTATCCTTTTTTTTCTGGATTGCCTCCATCATTGTGTTGCATGCCTGCTCTGTTGTATGAGGAAGCACACAGCCACTGAACTCCTGATTCAGGGAGCACTAGCTATAGTCCTGCCCCTCGTGAATACGATACTGAGTCACGGTCTATTTAACAGTGTTACAAGAGATGTTTTGTATGATATTCTTTAACTTTATTTGTTGATAATTGTTATTGGTGTGGGATTTCGTTGCAGATGCCCTCCCATTTGAGCTTTTTTTCCCAGAGTAAAGAAAATTAAATCTAAAGTTTAAAAATAAATCATGTGAACTGGTTTTCTTTCCCTGGTGTATAGGCACATTTTGTTTCAGGTACTATAGAAAGTTTAAGACACTGTGTTCAAGCATTCAATGCTTTGTTTATTGAAAATGACAAAACATTCTTCACAATACAAAATTATACAGAATACAAACTGTATACCAAGTCCAGTATAAAAAAAGGAACATTACAAGTGTTACAAAGGTTTTTCATTGATTTGAAATCTCGTCTTCATTAAAAGATTTTGGAAAACAAAAGTAAAATAGGACAACAAGGCACAGCCGGTACTATCTGAGAAGCATAGTGCATACAATACATACAATACCACATATGTGAAACAACCTGTTCCACGTTGTGATGAACACTTACAGAAAAAAAAAGGTTTTTTTTTTTTTTTTTTTTTTTTACAAGATTAAAACAACCAAGCTCTGCGCATGATGAGCGGCTGGCTAGCCTTCTGCAGCTAGCTACACGTCACTACTGTCCACTGTGGACAGGGTCATGTGGAAATGTGCTGTTCTATATCACAAAGAGCCAGACGTCTCACAGACGTCGCGGCATATGGCTTTTACCAAGTGCTTTCAACCACTGGAATCTGAAGCAACTCGAGTGCAAAAAAAGTGAGGTCACATACTGTCTCATAGGACTTTTCTGAAGTAAAATTTATCAAGATGGACAAAAGATGACTGCTGATGATGATAATGACGATGAGAACAAGAGATGGATGAAGATGCGAGGGTTTTTTCACAGACCCTGGATCAGGATTTGTGGGTGGTGGGGGACAGGAGCAGGGAGGAGGGTGTTCCTTCCAGGTTTGGCAGGGGGACAGGCATGTGTCCGTTGATTAGGCTGGGGAACTGTGGAGGAAGAGAAAGGGGCCGAGAGTTAGCGAGGAGGGGACGGAGGCTCTATAAAAGCCGCTTTCCGGTGAGGAACTGCAGCATTGTCACTGCTCTGGTTTCCTGTTTTTTTATTCATTGTGCCTCTTCCTTTTCGTCTCTGTCCCCTGAACCTCCACAACAAAAGGAGAAGTCAACATTATTTGTGCACAAAGAATCCGGTATGGTGTGTGGGGCTGTGGTGGGGGTGTGGTGTGTGTGTGTGTGTGTGTGTGTGTGGGTGTGTGTGGGTGTGTGTGTGTGTGTGTGCGCTTCACAAATGAGGAGCAGCTCTCAAACCAGTCCACCCTGTTCAGACTGGCTCCCCTGGGCTCAAACAGGAAGTATTCACAGGATTTCCTCTCCCTCTCATGAGCACTGAAACAGGACACCTCTGCTGGACCTGCTTACCAAGTCTCAACTAGTTTCACAACCCCTGGTATCTGTAATTTTGCACAACTAAAACATCTTGTTTTTGGGTTTTAAATATGCTTTCTGTCAAATAAATACCTGCATGCAGAATGCAAAATCTAGAAGACTAAGAGATGCACTTCCTTACACTGGTACTTAATTTTGAAGACACAACAGAGGAGCACTATAAGTATAAACTCATATAAAGCTAATGCCTCTCAATCATCATGTATTACCCACTAAAGAGATGTATTTTTCTGCAGAGACTCTGCGCTCTGCCTGTATTTTCTTACTTTCTTCTTATTTCCTGTGTTTGGCACATTAATGGGCGTGTACCCCACAGACCTCACGTGAGGTTGGGGCTTAATAAAAAGGAAGCAAAGGTGGGCATTCAAGAGACACAGCACCAAAAGAAACAAATAAAGCGAGGCAAAACACTGAATGAGAGTGAATCTGGGGTTGGCTCTTACTTTCACTTTCAAATGTGTTTACAAACGGTAACCAACAATCCTGCATTGTATACCTTTAAAGGTTCTGTATGTAACTTTCACAGAATGGTTGTATAAGTGACACATCTCTTTGAGGTCGTTAGGTGAACTGCAGTCAGCATCCTGTTGCTCGTGGTCCAGTGCGCACATCGGCCAAAACAGTAAAAAAAAAAAAAAAAAAAAACGACACTGGCCATGATTGGCATCATGTCGACAGAAGGCTGGAAAATTAAAAAAAAAATAACGTTACTATCCCCAGTGTTTCTATATTTCATTTAGACCACTGTCTCCATGAAACTAAGTAGCTCATTGGCCGCCCCTGCATCGCTTTGACTAGTAGAAAGCACTTTGTATGTTACATCATTTATTGTTTGCTAAATTAATACTGTTCGTCATAATCCACTAAGTTAGTATCATGAATCAAACTATACAAAAAAAGCTATTTTTGGCAGATATATAGACGAGGACAGGTTGTGTTAGGGGAGTGCATATTTAATTTGTAACACTGGGTGGTACTTGGACTGTAAATAAACTGGGTACATTACGTATTTATTTAATTGGGTGGTAAATAGACAGGGGATAGTTGTGTATTAGTTGTAAATAAATTTGGGAATTTGTTGAAATAATATATGAGCTAAAAGAAGAAACGCAAGAAAGACATAGGGACATGTAAGTTTTACTTCTACCTACTCCTTTTCAGACACTGTTATCTTTATCAGGTTTGTTTTTTATTATGTTTTTTAATTTTTGGTTCAAAATAAAGTCATTCATTTGTTCATTCACTTTAGCTGGGGAAGTAATTTGGCAGGGTAATCAACTGATAGGTCGTTAGCAAGCAAGCTAAGTTAGCCAGCTACCTTTAGCCAAGATACTCTGTATTGTTTTGGCTTTGGTTGCTTCGAAACATAAGCTGATAAATTTGCAAACGCCAAGCTAGCTAATTTAGCAGCCAGATCAGCCCTGGAGTCTGGATGAATTAAATGATGTTAACTGCTCAAGACAGTATTTTGCCAGCAATCTTTCCACATTAGCAAGCTAACTAATATTAGCTAGCTAAAACCACAGCATCACAAAACATTTCACTTGTCAGTGTTTCCTTTTCAGTACCGAAGGGCCCTAAATTTTTAATATGGGGCACTGGCTTTACTATTTATTAGACTAGAATTAGCATGCTAGCACAGCCTGCTGACGCTCTGCCTCACTCCCCACCAGTAAGATTTATCAGGAAGCTGATGGCAGCTCCGACCTTAGTAGCTTTAGCAACTGTAATTTAGCCAATGTTGACCCCAGTCCCCAGGGCTCACAGCGTCTCTGCCAGGTCTCTGCTGCAAAATGTGTAACGGAAACACGGCATGTGTGGACTTTGGTTTGTGGTCGGTGCTTGTTGCTTGTTGGTGTTAGCGGACACCATTTCTTAGCTAATGTTAGCTAGTGTAGCACACTTAGCGCTGTAGTAGAGCTGAACAGAGGCGACACACAGGAACAGGAATAACATGACTTCCTTTTGAAAAATTAGGTTCATGTTCTTTACGTGGAAGTCAGTTCCCAAGTTGCTATAGACAACCAAGAAAGGCGAGGACAGTCTCAGTTTAGGTTACATTACAACCTGTTTACATACTGTCAATAATGTCAAGTTACATACAGAGCCTTTAATATACAAGATGGGTATAAGAAACAAGTTTGCACTAAAAAACTGGAGCCAATCATGTTATTACTTGTTGCAAATATTAGGAAATTCCTTCGTCTTAATCTCCTGGCATGATGTCAATAATGTCACCTGATTTTAACAACTGCTGAGAAGAGAGGGGATTTTGCAGCAGCGCTAATTTCGCTGCAGCCTCTCAACTTCCTCCTCGGCCTTCAAACAATACCAGTAAACAATAATCCTTTGAGCACACCTTCTGTTCTCCTCTGCTATTTTTGTACCCTGTGTGTGTCTACACCTGTGTTTGCTTCTTACCTGGAAGAGGGAGCTGTGGCCCTGTAGCCGGGCGGGGCTGAGTGGAGCAACGGGGCTCAAACTGCTCCAGAAGTGGATGCCTGACAAAAGTGGACTGTGAGCCAGCAGCAAACCAGAGGGAGTCTACAAGGGAAGGGAGGAGAGGAGGGAGGAGGGGGGGAGGCTCCATGTAAATGAGAGGAACTAGTGAAGACAACATATTTTAAAATACAAACACAGAGACCCACTGGATGGAGAGCGTCGCTCTGAGGGCTTCAGTAATGCGAAACATGCTGAAACAGTAAATGGATGTGTATTGGCGTTTGGAAAAACAAACTGACGGAGCAGGAAGGAAGTCTGTGGTTTCTCCCCAGAATACAGGGGTGACGTGAGGAGGTGGGGGTTGTTGTTGATTGGGGGGGAGAAGTGTGGAAAGGGGAGGAGGGGGGTTCCTTAAGCACTTGTTGGAACGCCAACTAGAGAGAAAACATATGAAATCAATTTCTGCCTCTCTCCCCTGGTCTTGTCTCCCCCTCCCCCCCGACTTTCCCCCTGTGTCACCTCAGAGAAGTGAGCCAGTGTTGCGGAGGGACCCAGCCCTGCTCCCATTATTAATGGAATTATTGGAGCATATGGCATCACTTAGGGCCTCTTCCCCCCTTTCATAGGTTGGACTCGCAGAAGATTCCTGTAAATTGCTTGTTTTCCTCTGATCTCACTTTTTGCGCCCTCGTAAACAGACAGTGTGAGCGTGGTATTAATGGCTCGCTCAAAGTGTGCATAAACCTCTGATGTGGCAGAGACACTTTGCTTTGTGACAACTCCAGTGTAAACACATTATTAACTTAAAGAGATTATTAAATACCAGTTGATGCTCGTAGCAGAGCCTTTGGGGTTATCACAAAACAAACCAAAAAGTCACGGCTGGATTAATTTGGCTTTAAATCTGTGGCAGAGCACACTAAAAGTTTTACTGTAAAACCAGAATCATCCTTACAGCAGTCATGTCATTTACACTGAACAACCACACAAGTTAAAAAACAGCTACTGAATGTACCGCACTTTACACAAGCAAATTTACATTTTACAAGCACTTTAATTTCCCAAATTTCAAATTCAAGTACAGACGTACTTCTATAAGGCCTGTAATTTGCAGCGCATAAACATTACTGGCTGTAATTTCTGCTTTTACCCCACAGAGCTGTTTATTTTCAAGGGTTTAATCCCAAACCAAACGCAGACAATGACTCACTGAATTAGTCTAAATTTGCATCTGTGCAAAACTATGTAAAATGTCTTTCTGCCCATGCACAATTTACCTTTAAATCACACCAGTTTACCTTTGTCATACCTTTTCTTTGTATGTTTCTTAAGGAAATTTGGCTCAAGTGACTGCTTAAATAAATATAGCAGTAGTCTTTCCAGCAGCACACGCCAGGCTGTGTCAGATGTCTCTTGCCCTCGCTTTAGGGACACTGACATCATACTCTGGACAGATCCCATCATGTCCCTGTGGCTACCAGGCCACCACACACAGAGGGGCAGAGACAGATAGCATCATACAATCTTTTTCTGTCTGTCTGAGATTTGATTATTTTTGGGCTCACTGTATTTCAGCTGCAGTTGGCACAGAGCGACAGAGTCTACCTTTAACTAATGGAAGCAAAAATACAAGAGCTAGTAGACGTGTGGAATGGTATCACTGCAAGTGTGTGGACATGTCTGAACTAGACAGAGAGGAGGCAGGTTTTAGAGGAGTCTCATGTGTCTGCAGAGCTCCATGCTCACAGTAATTAACATTACTTACATGTTGAATGGGTCACCAGCACCCCAAAGCGCTGACCCTAAACCAACAGACAAGAAGTGACATCATCTGTATCATGTTAATAAATCATCTCACCTGTGCAGTGAAGAAGGCAGGAGTGAGGGAGCCAGACGGCAGCGCCGGGCTGTTGAGGGCGATGGAGCCAATGTCGCTCCCTGCGAGCAGCAGGGACGGGGATGAGATCTCCAGAGCTTTGGGTTTTTTGCTTTTTGGAGGGAGTCCATCTCCTTGGTTACTACTACTACTAGTGGAGCTACTTCTACCACTGCTGCTGCTTCTCTTCTCAGGAGGCTGCAGGGCACGCTCCCTGTGCCCAGAGGAGAGGTTGAGGGGCTGAGCACTCTGGTCTGAGTCCTCCTCTTCCTCTTTGGCTGCGGGGCTCCAGCTCTGGGAGGGCTGGGTCTGGGGAGAGGACGGGGAACGGAGTTTGGGTGGCCTGGAGGAGACGTAGGACTCGGGTTTGGCGGAGGGAGGGGAGCTCCTTTCATTGGCGTTGGTGCCAAAGCGGATGACGGAGCGCGGCTCCTCCTGGCGCTCCCGCAGGGCACGAAGCAGCTCAGGCTGGTTCTGCAGGGAGCTGATGCTGAAGGAGGAGTAGAGACCCGAGCGGAGGTAGTCGTTGCGACACTGCTGCGCCCCCAGGGCTGCCAGCGTCCTCCTCTGGGCCTCCTCCTCCCCTTCCTCTTCCTCCTCCTCCTCTACCTCCAGCTCAGAGGCCTCTCCTTCCTGGAGGGGAAACCTTCCAGAGGCCAGGCCCATCTCCACCGCTTGGGGGTCCATCTTCAGGATCTCAGGGAAGGACACAAACTTGTAGACGAACTTCTGGCCGATCACCTTCTTGATGATGTTCTGTAAAACAGGCGAACACTGTTAATGATGAGGAGAGCTTGTTTTAAAATATACGTATAGCAAACACATACGAATCAAGACAATACAAAAAGAACATATGTCGACTATCACAGAGGGCACTGACAACATTTCAGTCCAGTGAAGGCAAAACACCAAACTGAAACAGAATGCTACATCACAGCCGGATTTACTGTGTGTTTGCTGATAAAGAGGAAGTGGAAGTGTCTATCAGGGGAGATTGTGGTTTTAAGAGAAGTGCGACACAGAATGTGTCGTAGTGCTACACTCCTCTCTCACATCTTCAGGTCTTAACAACTACAAAAAGCTGCAGTGAAATGACCACTTTGACCATAACACAGATGCAGCTCCTGCACATTAACCAGAGACACTTCAATTCACCTTGTCATAGTAGTAGCGCAGCGCTCTGCTCAGCTTGTCATAGTTCATGTTGGTTTTGTTCTTGCGCAGCCCCCACAGCTTGGCCACTTCCTCTGACTTCAGGAGCTTAAACTCTCCGTCTGTGGACGTCCAACATATCAGGTGCTTGTGACTTTGGTCCAGCAGCAGCTGCAGCAGGAACTGCCACAGAGTGATGGCACTGTCCATACCTGCGGTGAGACACGGTCAGCGTGAGTGAAAACATTTGACTCGGCCGGAGCAGAGCATGTAACATCAAAGCTCTCACTGGTTATTTTTAAAATCATCATATGATGTCGCCTGAGTTTGTCCTCCTGTGGCTTTTTTTTTTTCTATACGAGATAAAAATGGAACATCGTCACCCAGAGATGTCAGCTGACAGAAAAAGCACCAAAACTACCTGCACATGCTCTACCTGCCAGATGCTACGATGACAGAATAAGCACAAAACTCAAACCTCCAGGGGAAACACGCCTGGTAGCTCTTTGCACTCTGTGCTCATTACTTTATATATTCTAGACCTGCGTAAAATAACTGCTGATGAAACATACTGTGTGTGTTTACGGAGAGTGTTTAGAACAAGAACAACTGATGATTCACCTTAATTAAAAGCCTCTTTTGCTCTCGCCGCTGTTCTTTACCGCGCACAGCCTAAATTAGGTTAAAGGCTGAGGAGGGAACGGCCTGAAACATGTGGTGTAAGGACGAGTAGACTGGTGATGAATAGAACAGTGTGTTTTAAAGAGTGCAGTGTAATGTAGCAGCAGCAGCAGAAGAGAAAAAAAATATAAGGAGGAACAACAGCTCAAGCCAGAAATATGCTGCGGTTCAACCTGGCCCTCTCTCCACAGGAAGTATGACGGGCCCAGGGTGGGTTATTCCTTTAATAGAGGAATGTGCAGCCTCGAAGCTCCTGTCTGCCTGCTCGCAGCTCCATATATTAGTAGTGGGGTGGCGGCGGGGGACTGTTTCTGTCAACACAGACAGCAACACCAGAGATGTGCTGAAAGGATTAATCAATTAATGGATAATAAACTGGCACAAATGCGATAATTTGTCAATCGTTAAGTCATTTATTGAGCTAAAATAGCAAAACTTTGGAGTTTTTCAGCATCTTAAATGTGAGAATTTGCTGCTTTGGTATCATTTTTAATTCAAAGTTTGAGTTTGAGACTTTTGATCACAAGAAACAAGCAATATGAAGACATCGCTTTGGGTTCTGAGAAACTGTGATAGTCATGTTTTACTAGTTTTTGGCCGATAGAAAGGCATCTTGGCCGATATATCTGTGTAGCAATATTAAAAGTAAAATTAGAGGGCTAACCTCGTCTTTACTTTTTAAAGATATTTAAGAGACGAATCCATGAAATTGCTAGTTGGAGGCCTAAACACCAGAGAGACACATATAAATAGGGGTCAAACTTATAATTTTTGACACAGACTGCAATGACTATGTTGCACAAAAGTATTAAAACCGATACCAAAAGTTGCTGTTAAATTCCTGATCAGGTTTGTAGTTAATTTGTTGTCTTTAGTTTTACCAGTTTAGAATCAGTTGTTTTAATCCAGAGATATTCTTTGGCTGTTTTTGTGAGAAGTTTGGCTTCTTTTGTTAAATAAAAACATATCAATGTTCCTCAAAGTGAGGTGAAGGGTTATTTTGGCTTTGCTCAGGAACTGTTCTGGCAAGGGTATTGAAAAATTTGGCACCACACACAGCCCTACATTCTGACAGACCTCATCTTGTATCCTTTGCCGTCTTATCTATCTATGGATGCGCAGAGCGATTAGTCACTGATGCTCTGAAACAATGATAACAGTCCGGCCTTTCAACCACATCATATCTCTGTCCGGTGAGGAGAGAGGGAGGGCTGAACTCATTTCCGACTCGAGCTATCCCCTGAGTTTTCTATCTGCCATGTGAAACTACAAACCTGTCAAAGTCAGGACTTCCTTCTATTCTACTTCCAAGGACGAATGTTGAGGAGAGGGGATCCCACAGCAGGGGAGTGTTTCCCCAGTCCTACCACACTTCCCTCAAGAATCCCAAAGGGAGGGGGGTCAAGAGATCAAATCATTGTCCCCTTTCCACAGCTCCACCCTTTAAACCAATCTGAACCTAGACTTTGGTTTGGCTTTTAGAGCTTGCCAATGCAGTGCCGCCTTGCTGACAGGTCTACAATTAGGCCGGCGTGACTTATAAACATTCACCTTTGCAAGATGCTGCAAATAGCACAGAGAGACTTTAAAGTATGGGGCCGCCACTGAAGGTCAGACATACCTCCTACAGACACCACTACACCATATTTGACTATTAGAGTGATATGCTGCCACACAGAGATAAAATCCCCTACATGGAGGCAACATCAGTCACTGAGAGAGCCGCAGACATGGTATAACCCTTTCTAGGAACATTACAGGGACATTGTGGTGGTTCTGCTCGGGAATCAGGAGCCCTGCTGCGGATGCTCGGACTGAGAAGTCTCGCAGTGCGCACAAAGCCATCCAGTGTTGGCTGAACGGAAACTGCTAATGAGATTAGATGGTGTGTGCAGACATTACTTAGCCATGACTAAATCTGCTCTCTTCCTGTTCGTAGACAGTGGAAAATTCAACAGGGGCCCGTAAAAAGCAGCATCTCTAAACATCGGCCACGGGCTGGTTTTGCATTGCTCGTCTTTTGTTTGCCTCTCTTTCTGGGGAGGCTACAGATGTATCCGGGACTTGAAAGTTGCAGTGCTGTTACGCACAGAGGTCTGGATCACTATTCTGCCCCACTGACTCATTTTCAAGATGTGGCTCGGACCGGAAGACGGCACAACTGTGTCCGCATCTAAACCTGAACTATTCTGGTTTAAAACTTAAAATACACTCGCTCCTTATAGATTAACACAAGGTGAAAACTTTACATAAAACATAACTCCTATTCAGAGTTAACACAGTCGCTATTACGCCTAATAACCAATGACTTCTCTCTCTACAAGCCAACAAAGCGCAGTTCATAGAAAGATGTCCGTTTACTTTTACGTTACCTGCGATCTGTGTCTCGGTGTTTTCCCTCCGTGAAACTTTACGGTGAAGCTTGTGTGATTCCTTGTTTTTCCATGCTTGCTTCTGGTCTACACAGTTGTGCTGGACTGAAATAGGATCCTGGGCTTTTTCTTTTTCTGAGCAGGAAGTTGGAGCAGGCAGACACAGAGCCGGCTGACTTCCTCTCCCCGACGATTCCCCAGGCAGTTTGCCGTCTGTGTAAACACACTTTTCCTCCCCTCCTCTTCTCCTCTGCCTGCCCGCTGACGGCCAGCAGTAGGCCTACTCTGTGGTGTCGGCACACATGGTGATACAGAAACTCCTACAGCACAGAGACTGACATCATCAGTCCGCAGGCTGCCGTGATGCTTTCAGGTGCGCCTCGGTAGTTACAACACTTCCATCTGTGATCATAAATCACGTGGTTTTTAGGGCCATATTTCATTTTCATTGTCGGCAGTGGTGAAAAAGTATTTACAGCTTCCGCTAAAGTAGCAATACTACAATGTAAAAATATTCTGTAACAACTTAAAGTTCTGCATTAAAAAAATCTTTAAAAAAAAATAAATAAAAAATACTCAAGTAAAAATACTCAAAAGTACAAAATATGCTTAAGTAAAAGTAGCAGTGCTACATTGTAAAAATACTTTGCTACATATACAATTCAGCTATTATCTACTTACCCATATGCCAAGGGAGGCTCAGGTGAAGTTTTACAGTCCTCACCTCACAAGGCGGAGATCCAAGGAGAGAGGGGGTACAACTTTTTATGTCGGGGCTTCAGGACACTTGGGTCACTACGGACGAGCAGTATGGAGATATTTTGTGGTTTCAATTATGTGTTTTTTTTGGATGTTTGAATCTGGGGCGCCGTAAGCATGCATTAGGTGGAGTTGTGTTGCTACCCCCTCTCCCCTGGGATCTCCGCAAGTGTTGTGAGGACTCTGAAACTTCACCTGAGCCTCCCTTGGTATATGGGTGAGTAGATAATGGCTGAATTTTCATTTGTGGGTGCACTATCCCTTTAAAGGCAGGACAGAAGCGCTGTGATTGGACCATAAGATGTTAAGCTATTTAGGGCAGAGCTTTGAGATGGTTACATTTATATTTGAAGTTCATTTATGAGGCATTTGCCTTTATTTGATATTACGGATAAATAGTAAGAGCACAGAGGGTTGACGTGCAAGAAAGGTCCTCAGCTTGAAGCGGTGATGTTGCAAATACATGGTGTGCACTTTTGACCACTTGTCCCCAAAGGTCACTTAAGACATGGTCACATAATGGCAGACAGATTTTTAAAAAATTTGATAATACTGCCTCAGATTCCTAATTTAATTTGTGACTATCTGCTTTTGCCATGTAAGAGTTATTGTCTGTTTGGACTGAACAGATAAACTCTTTTGCTCCTCAGTCCGCCAGTTTGTTAAATCAGAGTATGGGCTCTTTGAGCCTGTGCAGGTCAAAAGGTGGATGAGGAGGGGTGTGATGACATTGGCTGTTTTGTAAGTTTTCTTTGTTTAGTTTTTTAGTGTTTACTCTGTGATACAAGAAGCATTTCACAAAAATCTGACAAAGCAAAATGAATCTAATCTGAAAGAGTGATTTGGGACTCATGGTTTTTTCGTATTATTTATTTGCACAGTATTAAAACAACTGGTATAAAAACATCAACAACAACAAAAAACAGATTGTGCAGGTGAGATGAAAAACTCCTTAAAGGGTTATAAGTTATCTCACCTAAATATTCAATAAAACAAAAAGACAGAGATTTAAAATTGCCTAGAAAATAATCAATAAGATACAATATAGTACCAATAATAGAATATAAAGTAGAAAAGAAACATACAGTAGGCCATCTAATAAAGTCCCTAATCAATGCTGTGTGTATGTGTGTGTGTGTGTGTGTGTGTTTTCTATATTTATCAGAAACAAACAAAATCGAGAACAGGAACAAATACTAATCAAATGTACCACTGAAGGTGTAACACTAATCTGCATTCAAAAGATCATCAAAGCACCATAGTCAAATGCAAAGTTTATCCTGCATCTAAACAATTTTATAGTTCATTTTGAATATAGAGAAACCAGATATTGTTTTAAATTATTTTTAAATATTGACAGGGATGAAGAGATATTTACCAAATGTTGACGATAATTCCACAACTCTGCACCACGACACTTCAGCAAAAACTGACCCCTTGTGGTGAGATTCTTAGGCAGATGTATATAATTGGCTTGCCGGGTACTATATTGATAAACATCAGAATTCAGTGTGAAATAATTCTCAAAACACTCAGGCAAAAGATCTCTCCTAAATCTGGTTTTATAAACAAAAGTACAAATTTGAATTGTGTTTATGTCATAAATTAAGAGCTTATGTTACAGTAACTAATATATGGAAAAATAAGACTATAATACAAGATCAGCAAACAAGACTTGTTTAAGAAAAAACAAATTTTCTTAATTATACCAAGGGATTTCATAGCCTTTGTATAAAATAATATTAATATGCATTTTCCAGCGGAGTTGGTCATCAACTAGAACTCCTAAAAACTTCACAACATGCACTTGCTTAACCTGATTTCCATCTATATTTAAGGATGCACTTTGTATGTTATATTTTCTCTTACCGCTGAAGATCATGAAATTTGTTTTTTTTACATTCAAAGACAATTTGTTTATTTTAAACCAATTTGAAAATTCTTTGAGACCCCTATCTGCCTCACTCATAAGACAATCAAAATTTCTATTGGACATCACTAAATTAGTATCATCTGCAAAAAGAATAGGTAAAATGTCTTTAGATACAGTAGTCAAATCGTTAACACAAATAAGAAATAATAATGGTCCAAGAATTGAGCCTTGAGGGACCCCACACTGGATGGTAGCTAGTGGTTAAGGTCACGCAGGCTAATACTTGTTATTATTTCTGCTTATATATGAAGTGGGATCCGCTCAGGTTTTATTAAGACATGTAAGCCTTCAATCACACTGGTGTTTGAATGTTTGAATTGACTTACACTGACAAAACACACTGAAGAAGCCTTTTGACTTTTAGATACTTTTTGTGAGCTCCATTCTGCAGAACAAAATAACGGGAAATATTGGACCCATAAAGAAATTACTGAAAACATCTTATAAAGCATTGTAAGTAAATGCCATTTTTTGAGTGCCTTTGTGTAAGGACACATTTATTAAAGTATTACCTGAATTATTTAAGTTATTTTTTGGATATACATTGTTTTATTTTAATTTTTATTTTAAATCTGATTAAATGTAACTGTGGGTGGACGGTGGGATGTTGATGATGCACTTAATATTTACAGTAAAAAATAATAAATTGTTGCACCTCTACAATTTCTGTTGTAATGTGTTGAATCAACAAACTGAGCTGTGTTCATATCCATCCACTTGAATTTACATGCACTCAAAACGTCTGACAGCAAGTGAAGGCATCAGTGATGACATAAGTTCTCTATCATTTATTTTCAGATTAATTTGTGATTACATTTTTAGTAAGTCATTTTGAGAATAAGACTCAACTAATTTTGTTGTGAGCAATAATTAGTTTAGCTGTTGCACTTTTTGTCAGCTAGTACCCATAAAAGTTTGGTTCCCTGAACGCATCCACTTATGACGCATCTGGGTCAATGTGTCCAAACACTTGTATCACTAACCTGCGGCGGTCAGTGGCCCCCCAGAGGTGTCACACCGACGAGGCGTGGCTCCCAACGGTGCGTCTGATTGGCGGCTGAACTTAAGGCGACCGAAGGTGGTACCCTGGGGAGAGGTGAGCAGCTCTCACTGCACCAGAGTCCCGCTCAAGTCAAGTCAAGTCAATGCCTTGTTTCACGGTGCACATCCGAGATGAGTGGCTGGCAGTGCCCTGCCGGGATACCAGCAACACCATCCAATGGCTTGGACTCGAAGCTCTTAAACGTTACATGAAGAACAAACCAGATAACGGCGGCATCAAAGCGTTAAAGGACACTCGGTTTGTGGTGCGCAGGTGTCAGGGTTTGGGTTTACTGGATGCGGATGACACTGTCGAGGATGTCCTGGAGGATAATGACTTTGTGGAGCTCGGTAAAGACCATATGTTTTTAAAATTTAAGAAATGCTCTGTTTATTTATTTTATTGCAATCATCTTATTGTGCATCACGTCTGGGGGCAGTATAACCAGTAGCTGTGCGTAATTGCGCATGGTTAGTTATGTACCGACGATCTGAGACATTAAATGTGATTAATAAGATAAGACGTGAACAATGTGTTTTATTATCCTGCACTTACAGCCATTGAAGGCGACACCATGTCTCCTGACTTCATCCCGTATGAGCCTGGAGTTTCTCACCTGTATCCTTTAACTTGATGAGTATTTGTCATATTCATTATAGAGGGTACTTGGGTGCTGTAGTTGGTACTTAATACTATTTATCACATCAGTTTTTAAATCAAATCGTGGGCGACAATTACTTTTGTCTAACTTGCAAAAATAATGATTTTAATGCTGCAACATTTCAGTGACTCACTCATCATCAGGCACACTGAGCTGTGTTCTGCTCGTCCCTCTCCAACACACCTGTTTGGAAATAGATGTGCAAAGTATTCCTTTGTTCAATAACTGCTTTTGAAAGAACAATATTAATCTAAGTCATATATTTAATCACGTTTTTAAAATATATATAATTTCTGTTACAAAATAATCCAGTAAAGGGCACCACTGTATGTTGTTTAATGTTATCCTTAATTAAACTGTGTGAAATAGCACAGCAGCATACAAAGAACCTGGTGAAGTGAGTCTTTACCCATTCTGTTAAAATTTAAAACCTATTCAATGATTGCTTCTGTGTAACACTGCTCTCTCCCCGTGCAGTACATTTCCCTGGATGGCAACAGCCTGACGACGACAGATCTGGTCAACTTAGGAAGGGGACTCTACAAGATAAAGGTAATGATCGACAAATTGCGTTTATTGTCACGGCTGCTCTGTGCAAACTTTGACTGAAGACGATCACTTGTCTTTACCAACATTTTCAGCTGACTCAGGAGGCAGAGAACAAAGTTGTGCAATCCAGAGAGCTTTTGGACACCATTGTCAAAGAAAACAAAGGTTAGGATACATTTAAGCACAAAGACCTTAAATGCACTGATGTTAACCAGCTACTGCAAACGTATTACAGAAATAAATCATGCCATGTATTAAGTTCTCTGTATCTCTCTGTCTGTTCCCACAGTCGTCTATGGAATCACTACAGGTTTTGGCAAATTTGCCCGAACAGTGATTCCTGTCAGCAAGCTCAAGTAAAGACGATATTTCACTGTATACCACTACATCTGCTGTTGGAGAATGAGCTGTTTCTATGTGCTGATGTGTTCTTGTTTCGCAGGGAGCTGCAGGAGAACTTGGTGCGGTCACACTCAGCAGGTAATAAAGCTTTCCGTAAAGCTCTATTACGCGTCTAGAATTTCAGATCTCAAGATAATGAGCACTCCTGACAAAGTGTTTTAGGTTTAATTCGTATCAGCGCCATCAATGTTATGCTGTGGTGTGTAGGTGTGGGAAACCCACTCAGCCCAGAAAGGACCCGCATGCTGCTTGCTCTGAGGATCAATGTTCTGGCCAAAGGGCACAGCGGGATTTCTCTGGAAACCCTTCATGCCATGATCCAGGCCTTCAATGGTGAGCCACCAGCCTCACTTTACCTTATCTGACCTTGGATATCGGCTGCTGTTGACTGCTGATAACTTCCTTTAGGGATCAGTGTTGGGAAAGCGGACAGTCACCTGACTAATTTTCATGTCTAACGCACTCTGCCCCTGCAGCTTCCTGCCTCTCCTTTGTCCCAGAGAAGGGAACAGTGGGTGCTAGCGGAGACCTGGCACCCCTTTCTCACCTGGCCCTGGGGCTGATGGGCGAGGGGAAAATGTGGTCTCCTAAGAGCGGATGGGCAGATGCCAAATATGTAAGATCTTATAGCTTTCTTCATAGTGATTTTTTCCATGGTTATACAACAATAACTTGCTCACTGCTACAGGAGATTTATTTTTTCCTTTTAAGAGTGACAGATCACAAGGTCCAATAGGAAAACATGTTTGTTTTTTGATGAACCTTGACCTTCTACGTTTTGTCCCCTTTCATCTCTGGCCAGGTCCTCGAGGCCCACGGACTGAAGCCAATATCACTAAAGCCCAAAGAGGTAATGTTTAAAAACCAGCCATGACCCCTCATATTTGATTTGCTTGCACTAAAGAACGTGACCCAGGCTTCACTGGGGATGCATTGTGCTTTGTCTTGAGGTAAAGAATTTAGGCTCTGTCTACATGTATAGATATTTTTAGGAACAGATATTTTCTCTCTCTATTAAGAAAAAAAAATCTCTCCACACGACCTTTGTTATACAAAATATCTCTGTACACACTAGTGCTGAAACGATTCCTCCAGTAACTTGAATATTTTGATTACTAAAAAGCCTCGAGGCTTCGTTAAAACCAGTGCAACTACACAGCTCACTGTACTGTAACGGTCCTGTTACTTTCGCTTTTGATAGCCTACGCAGCTGTAACGTGGATTGAGAAACGATGGAGGAAGAGGGACAAGAACAGAGCGAAAGACAAAAAGAGGAGACATGCCAGAGAAAACAACAGAAAGTGTCAAGACTGTGAGATCATTACAAGTTAAAACGAACAGAAAAAAAGTTCAGTGTGTATTGTAAAGCGGAGTTAGCATACCACAATAGCACAAGTTCAATGCTACATCTAATTAGAAAACATCCAGCGTATGAACTGAGTTTGCCAGGCGGACCTGGCACAACAAGATAACGTTAACGTCACGTTTAATTGCATTTAACCTCAGTCAGTGATTGCTAGCTGAGATTCATAACGCATGTAAAGAACTTACATGTATTATGGCTTTATAATGGCTGATTAATAACAGAAATCAATGCGGCGGCTAATGTTACCTGGTGATGTATCATGTGTTTTAGCTAGGTTTTGCTAGAGAAAATTGCAACATGTGGAAAATAAAATGCTGTAGGCAACTGGTTTAAGTCTTTACAGACAGCAGATGCATCATTTGATCTCACATAACTGTTAAAGTACACACTGCAAACAAATGTTTTAGCAATTAAAGCATTTTGCAATTGTTGCTCATTTCTCTCATCTCTCTCACTCTTATTTTCTCTTTTATAAATTGCTATTGCCCTTAAGTAAAGCTAAAGTAATTTAATGACAACACACAGTATCTCTTATCCGATTACTCGATTAATCACCAGAATAATCAATAGAATACTTGATTACTAGTACACACTATGAAGCAAAAACAACTCTAAATGCTCGCTGGCGTTAGCCGTCTTCTCCAGTTAACTCTTGTTGTGAAGATAGTTAAGTGCACAAGTTAATATTTCCCATGTCTCATTACCGTTCCCTTCGATACAAAGACTGAGAAACTTGCTCAACGATACGAGTGATGCTCTGGACATGTGAAACTTTTCCTTCCACTCCTCATCAACAGCAATCCCACTCTAGAAGGTGTACCACCATCTGCTGGATCGACCGGGCCTGCTCCAAAACTGTCATTTCTGACAGACCACATTAACACTGGGTGCAGCAGACGGCTCCGTTCATCCATGAAGTGTTGCAGCAGTACTAAGTTAAAGTGTAAAGTAGTCAGTGGACCGAGCAGTGCAGACAAAATATGAACAATATAAGTAGTCTACTGTTATCATTTCTGTTGCAAACTCATTACACAAAGCAGCTGACGTGCACACAGAGGTGATGATGTTTCCCAAACAGATAAACAGTAACTGGAGTTTTGAAAAATCTGCAACTCAGTCAAAATTTTTTTTAAAAAAATCACAGTTTTAATGACCTAAAATTCAATTTGCACAAAGACGAAGGGCCAAAACGTCGAGGGAATTATACCGTTTTCAAAAATATCTGTATAAGTTTAGGCCTTCAAAGAACAATAACAGTGTTTTTATTTACTATTATAACCCACAGTATTGTGCACACTGCATTGTATCCTCCCTGGGGCTTCTTAGAGTGGAAAATATGTCCCTCTCACTCTGTCTTTCCCTCACAGGGTCTTGCTCTGATAAATGGGACCCAGATGATCACCTCTCTTGGAGCGGAGGCCGTGGAGCGAGCCCAGGCGATTGCTCGGCAGGCAGACATCATTGCTGCTCTGACCCTGGAGGTGCTGAAGGGGACCACCAAGGCCTTTGATAGTGGTGAGCAGCAGCAAAATCACAAAACTACATGGAAATATTTACCTCAAACTTCAAGGTTCTGCATCTGTTTCATCCGTCCTCATTTTCTGGTCTCCTCCTGCAGACATCCACATGCTGCGGCCCCACCCAGGACAGATAGAGGTGGCCCTACGCTTCCGCTCGCTGCTAGACTCGGATCACCATTCGTCCCAGATTGCAGGTCAGAAGACAGGCCCATATTGTGAAACAGACAAGTAACACACCATTATGTAATAACCAAACAAAGTTATCATACAGCTAACATCTGGGTAGCACCGTTCACAGTAAGAAGTGTGTCCTGCGTTCAAACATATGGGTTATAGAGCTTCACAGTACCGCCATATTTGTGGGTATTTCCTCCCAACCAAAACACATACAGGAATATTTTTACCACTTGATCAAGGTACTGGTTTCAGAACTGGAGTGCTGTGGCTGCCCGCAGCTCATAAATAGTTAGAGTGGTTCAGATGCAGTGGGTGTATCTCCCCAGATGGATTAATAAAGTATAGCCTTTGGTAACATTACGCCTGCATTTCTCCCTTAAACATGTTGTGCTTAATGTGTGTCATCTGGTGTTGGTATGTTTTTCCAGAGAGCCACCGGTTCTGTGACAGAGTCCAGGATGCCTACACCATGCGATGCTGTCCTCAGGTAACCTCAAGTCAAGTTTATTTATACAGACCAAAATCACAAGTTTCACCCTCAGGACTTTAAAGTCTGTACACCCTCAATTCTTACACTTTTAATTTGGAAAGTGTGGTGGATTTTTCTTGGGCTAGATCTGATATGAGTGATTGTCCTGAGGCAGAGCAGTCAGATTTTTGGAATTTGAGTAAGACTGTGATGGCAAGGCGATGCAGTGGTTAGCATTATTGCCTCACAGCAAGAGGGTTCCTGAGTCAAACCCGGGGTAGGGGGTTCAAACCCCGCAGTGGGAGAGCCCTTTTGTGTGGAGTTTTCAAGTTCTCCCATGTCATCTTGGGTTTTCTAGGTTAACTGGTGACTAAATTGTCCGTAGGTGTGAATTTGAGTGTGAATGGTCGTCTGTCTCTATGCACCAGCCCTGTGATAGTCTAGTGACCTGTCCAGGGTGTACCCTGCCTCTTGCCCAAAGTTAGCTGGGACAGGCTCCAGCCCCCTTGTGACCCCTAACAGGATAAGTGGTTACAGAAAATGAATGACGATGGGTAGGACTGTGCTAAAAGTTTTTTTTTTTTTCAGTTATTTCTGAGTATACCTTTTTTGTTTCCGTACACAGGTTCATGGAGTTACCAATGACACGATAAAGTTTGTCCAGAACATCATCAACACAGAAATCAACAGTGCCACTGACAATCCTGTATCCTTCCTCTGCATAAAGATGAGAAGACTACACGAATAGTCTGAATAGTTTGATTTCTTTATTCCCTTATTGGATTAGCTTAATTTATGAGTTATATTCATCAAAGAAAGTTCATTCAATATAAAAAGGACTAATTTAATTAGATGAGTCACTATTGAACAGAAGCTTAATTCGCAAACCTCAATAAAAGCATTAAAAGTAACCTAAGTATGCCTCTGTTGTCTCTGCACTCAAAAACTGCACACTGGTTTAGCTACAGATTCTAGGTTCTGCCACAATTGTAGCCTGGATTTTACTGGAATCAGGTGATTTATTTTTCTTAACAGATGAATCAGATGGTATTTGCAGAAAGAGGTGAGACCATTTCAGGTGGGAATTTCCATGGTGAATACCCAGCTAAGGTACGTAGGTTTGTGACTCATAAAACATCTTTCTGGTATTTGTTGTAGTTTTTGTTCTCCACTCTATCATCACTCTTCCCCTTCTTTTAGGCTCTGGACTTTTTAGCCATTGCAGTCCACGAGCTGGCCTCTATCAGTGAGAGGAGGATCGAAAGGTTGTGTAACCCGTCTCTGAGTGAGCTGCCTGCCTTCCTCGTCAATGAGGGCGGACTCAACTCAGGCTTCATGATTGCTCATTGCACAGCCGCTGCCTTGGGTTAGTGTGCAAGACAATAACATAAAATGGGGCGTTAATATCAGCACCTGAATTATATGTTGTTGTTATATTTATATTGAACGAAGTAGATTTTTTTTGTCGTGGGAATTAAATAGGTTTTAATATTGAATAGTGAATTTCAGGTAGAATATTTTTAACATAGATTAAAACAAGTAAAACATTTGATTATTATATTTATATGTATTTATGTCCCTTTTTACTCAGTGTCTTATCATGAACTTTAACTCTTATCTTCATTTTTGTACCATCTAGTTTCAGAGAATAAAGTTTTGTGTCATCCGTCATCTGTGGACTCTTTGTCCACCAGTGCTGCCACAGAGGACCATGTGTCCATGGGAGGCTGGGCTGCCAGGAAGGCCCTGAGAGTCGTGGAGCATGTGGAGCAAGGTTAGGCTTTTTGGGATTAGGATTATTGCTACTATTAACACAACATTTCACCCCCAAATCAATAATGCACATTTTTCCTCTTACCTGTAGTGCTGTTTATTCAGTCTAGATTGTTTTGGTGTGAGTTGCAGAGTGTTGGAAGTATCTGCCGTAGAGATGTCTGCCTTCTCTCTAATATAATGGAACTAGATGGCACTTAGCTTGTTGTGCTCAAAGCGCCAAAAAAATCGGTTTGAAAAACTCTCCAGAAATCCTGACCCAGTTACTCAGGATTATTCACAGACCTTGTTGTGAGCAGTTTCATGTAGGAACTATTTTCTTTCGACCAAACTACACCTGCCAACCGATGAATTGCACAAAGGGAAGCAGGCATCTATGGACAAGAGGGTTGTGCTGGTAACAGCGCGACATGTAAACATGAATCCTTGGCTGAGCTGTAATGTTAGCTAACAGTAGATGCATGCCTCCGTCTGCACGGTAATACAGTTGGCATAATTTGGCAGAAAGAAAGTAGTTCCTACACCAAAATGTTCACAAGAAGGTCTGTGGATTATCTTGAGTAACCAGGTCATGATTTCTGGAAAGAGACATTGCTGTTGAGTTTTTTAAATGTATTTTTGGCGCTTTGAGCACCACAAGCTGAGTGCCATCTGGTTCCATTATATTGGAAAGAGGGCAGACATCTCTACAGCTGATCTCTCCAACAACCAGCAACTCACACCAAAACAATCTTGACCGATGAATAGCACTACAGGTAAGAGGAAAAATATGTATTTGATTTTGTGGTGAACCGTACCTTTACCATTTAAAAAAAAAAAAAAAAAATCACATTACAGTAATTGTGAGGCCTAAATGGATATAAAAATGCTAAACACAGTGATGTAGTGATTACATCAACAAATAATAATTTAATCTGATGTAAGTAATTTAAGACTTCAGTTAAATCCTTCACAAAAGAACCAATCAGTCCTAAAAGGAAAATGGCTACTACAATTTTAAAGCGAGATCAGTTACACAAGCTGCTGCATAGTTCAATTGTATAAAGCCCAATGGCCATTAGCATCAGCAGTTTTTAAAAAAGATCTGATAACCCCCTCATTTTAAATAAGCTATAAAAAGCAACAAGCAGCAATATCCTGACAGTTCCTGGTGCTTCAGTCACAAAAAGTACAAAGGTAACAGTGTTGAAAATCATGCCAGTGAACACCGACAGTGGATAAAAGTGCTTCAGCAAACATTTGCATGGTTATAAATCAAAGCCTTCCAAGTGGATATAGTGGTTAACCATAAAACTAGAGGCAAAAAAAACCCACATGACTAAATCAATAATTCTCTAGCTAAATTTAGAGTACAAAGGGCTTTCAACCAACAATGTTTTATTCTCACTGTTGAAACTTGTACTATCTTTAATTGTATTGAAATGGTACTGTGAGTTTTGTTGGGTCCAGTGGCTACTATACATGGACATGTAGCATTCCCCCTGGATTTACTTAAAGTGATTACAATTATTGCAAAACTAATTCAAGAATTGGATGGAGTGAAGCATCTTCAGTGGGCTCCACAATCTCTCCTTGAGGAACACATAGCTTAGAAAATTTATGACTGAATCCAAAGGAGTGTTGAAGCCTTTCTAAAGCACCATTTGTGATTTGATAATGCTACATTATTTGCTGTCAAGTCGTATTAAGATTTGGTCCAGTCCCTCACACACTGTATAATACACTCAAATATGTTCAGTATGCAGTGCTGCACCCTTATTGCAAACTCAGGACTGTCATTTAACAAGCCAAAAGTAGTGATGCCACATGTAATGTTTTAACTTTGTGACTGAAATAATTCTTACTAAAAAGAGGACTAACCTACTGATTAAAAAGATACTATCCTTTAGCAAATTAGGTCAAAGTGATTGCATTTTTTTTAATCTAATGGAAGTTTTCTGTGATCAGTTCTTGCTATAGAGCTGCTGGCAGCCTGTCAGGGTATTGAGTTCCTCCGCCCACTTCGTACCACCACTCCATTGGAGAAGGTCTATGAACTTGTGCGCAGTGTGGTCAAGTAAGTCAAACAGATGTGGGCAAGGTTCACAATTTTCAGTCCACTGAAATGATGAACACGATAGTTAATATTTATCCATTGTTCCACTTCTTACTCTCAAACTCTCAAGTATTCTGCCTTTAACAGACCTTGGATTAAAGACAGATTCATGTCTCCAGACATCGAAGCTGTTCACCGTCTTTTACTAGACCAGAAGGTAAGTGACAAATCTTATGGAGGAATAAATGTTACTTCTTACTGCGGATGTGTTGTATCTATTTGTACATAAGCTCCACAGGGATGGAGAGGGATGATAAAATTTTAAGTAACAAGTTTATATTTTCAACTCAGGTGTGGAATGTGGCCAAACCTTACATCGACAAGTATCAGACAGAGTACATCCCTGAGTCCCGTCCCGTCTCTCCTACTGCCTTCTCTCTGGAGTCTCCAGCATCACCGAGGAAGCGTGTTCGCCTTGAGTGAAAACATGTCCAACCTTTGTTACTTTGCATTAACAATAATTCAAAGAGTTACTTATTGCAACTTTTGTGGATTTAAATGAACCCCCCCCCCAACATTTCTGATTGAAGATCACAGACTGATTTGATGTTGTTTTGACTCATGTAGACTAAATTCATACTTTGATTTAGGACATTTTTGTTCCCTGACGATATCTTGGTAACTTAATAATTGGGTATTGCTCTTGTAATTTTTAGTGTTGAACCTGCATATAGCTTGCTCTGCATCACTGCGCAGTAGAGTTGTATTTATCTAAACGTTTGTTTTCCTTTTAAAATATGTGCCTAATTTAGTTTTTATTGCCACGTGTCTACCTCAGCTGCTGTACCATTTTCATAACAAATAGTTTTTAATGATTGAACACAAGCTATGATTTAATGTTTTTTCTCTGGCGTAACTATAATAAATCTTTAATGATTTCCATATGTATTTTTCCATCTTTGACAAAAAAAAATTTTTAAAAAAAAGCAATAAAAGTTTTTAAAGCTAATGCGTTATAAGGCCATTCATGGTGAATTAAAATGCATCTATAATGCTCTATGACTGCACTCATAAACACACAAAACACTTCGTGATGCACTATATCAACAGTCAGAAAACATTATAGATGTAACTTATAATACATACAGTATCAAGTGTCTTATGGATGCTCTTGACTAGATATAAACTAGGGGTTGGCTGATGGGGCTTACGATGCATTATGAATACTTGAACTAACCTATACACACTTAAGCAATTAACTGTAGTAAGGACTCATAGAATGTTAAAACAGTCCATGTACTATCATAAGTTATCACTGTACGTGTTAAGTAAAGTGACGTACATATTGACGTGTCAATAATAATCTATGCTTCATTATAATGTTTCACTGTTTCATTGTAAAGTGTGATGCATTTTCATTTTAAAAGAATCTATGCTGCTTCATAAGTGATTCATGTCTATCATACACTAGAATACTTTGAAAAAATATTAAAAGATTGAAGTCTGACACGCTTTTACATCTTCAGACATGTCATGCCATGAGTCAGAGAGTTTTTCTCAAATTCACAAAAAAAACTGGGCATCTTGCAGAGTCACTATTACAAGATTGTTAGCCTCAAAAAGAAAAAAAGTGGACAGAATTCCCCAGTGAGTATGCTATATGCTATAGCTAGCTAGCTAACCAACTACTTTCTCCATTTCAAACAAGATTGCTTGTAACCTAATGTTAGCTACTGGAATGTCTGCAATAGCACATGAGCTACCTGTACACTTAAGCTGAAGATTTCTGTTTTCAGTAATATAAATGTTTACATGAAGTAATTCTTTAAGCTAGCAGGGTTCAGCTGAAACATACAGTTAGCTCATAGGCCTCTAACAAACATTCCAGTAGCTAACTTAAACTTGCAAGTTGCCCCTACGGTGGTTAGCTAGCTAGCTATAGCATCTGGCATACTTACTGGGGATTTCAGGGGCTGCAGCAATTTCTGTCTACTTCTTTCACTTTCCACTCTCGTTTGACATGTCCTCACATGTGTGAAGACATGTCAAAAAGACACTCCTATTCACTCCACAACTCCATTTACTCAAATCTTTCCACAGTCTAAAACAAATGTAGCTAAATACTAAGTGCTTAATGTCTGTCATATACTAGAATAATTTGAAAACCTTTTAAAAGACTTAAGTTTGACACCTTTTCACATCTTTAGATCATGTGTCATGAGTCAGAGTTTTTAGTCTGAATAAAATTTTACAAAAACTGGGCATCTTGCAGAGTCACTATTTCCAAGATTGTTAGTTTCAAGAAGAAAGAAAAAGTGGAAAGATATTGTTGCAGCCCTCAAAATCCCCAGTGAGTATAGCTAGCTAACAGTTAACCACAACACTGTAGTAGCTAACTCGAACTTGCAAGTTGCAAGTAGCCCCTACAGTGGTTAGCTAGCTAGCTATAGCATCTGGCATACTTACTGGTGATTTCAGGGGCTGCAGCAATTTCTGTTTACGACTTTCATTCTCCACTCTCTAATTTTTTCAGAGACACTCCTGTTTACTCAGTAACTCCACATCCTCTTCCTTTTCCAGTCTAAAACAAATGCAAATTTAAACCAGAGATACTGGATGAAGGGAGATACCCAACTGTAAGCTTATCCAATGTTAAAAAAACGGTTACTCTTCCTGTCTCCTAAGTGGGCGTGGTTAGCTCTCCCTCCAATCAGAGCCTGTTCTCCCTCAACCCAATGAAAAATGAACCCAATATTTACTTTAGTGACTACAGGGCTAAAGAATTGACCATAAATTGTGATCACGTTCATTTTCCTCATTGACAACAATTCATTCAGAGCTGCCTCAAGTCTCCTACGGGGGCGTGGCGCTGACGTCACTGAATCAGGAAGTGAGCTGAGTTGGGTATCTCGCTTCATCCAATATCTCTGTTTAAACCGAGGAGGAAACCGGAGGGAACGAGCAATAGCCAATCACATTGCAGCAACGCCAGCCAATCACAGTGAAGTAGGACGGGACCAGGCGGACTACACTCTGTCACGTGACGTGCTGAGACGTGCTGCACCGCTGTAGCACCGGTGCATCTTCAGCGTGAAGCTACTACTGTGCTTCCATGGGTGCTTCTCCCTTGAGCCATGGAAAAGGAGGAGAAAGTAGAGTTGTAGACATGTATTTGACATGTCCTCCCATTTGTGCAATGATAGAGTGGAGAAGGAAAAAGGGGAAAACTGCTACAGCCCTGAAAATCCCCCTGTAAGTATGCAATAGCTAGCGAGTTAACTGCCGTAGATGTGGTTACTTACTAGGGATTTCAGGGGCTGCAGCAATTCCTGTCCACTTTATTTCTTTTTGAAGCTAATAATCTAGCCAATAGAGATCCTGCAAGACCCCCAGTCTTTAAAGAATCTTACTCTGTGACTAAAAACTCTTTGAATCATGATACATTGTCGTTAGAAGTGAGAGTGCATCACACTTTATAATACACCAACAATGTAACATTATGATGAACCATAGATGCATCAATACATACTTCACTTTACTTAACACATACAATAACTTATGATACTGCATGGACTGTTATAACATACTGAGTCCTTACTACAGTTGATTATTGAGGTGTGTATGAGCAAGTATAGGTAATTGTAATGCTTCATAAGCCCCATCAGTCAACCTCTAGTTTATAACTAGTCACTAGTTATATTTTGATTTAATGCTACTTCCACTCAAATCTATTGTATTTTTTACTCCACTAAATTTATCCGACAGCTTTAATAACTATGCAGATTTAGATTCTGTGAACAAAACATGATCTATAAAATGCAATACTCTGCTATAGCTTAATCTATGCAACAGTATATAAAGTAGTTATAATGTGCTCCACCTCCACTACCTCTAACAAACGTGTTGAAGCTCCAAATATATGATAATAACTCTGAAAAGGTATAATTCGCTCCTACAAATACTTTTACTGTAAAACTTTTCCTGAGTGAAAGTTTGAATGTTGGTCTTTAACCTTGCTACTTTTACTTAAATAAAAATTATGACTACAACCACTGGACAACCTCCGTAACACATGATCATCACTTTTTAAATTACAGGAAACCTGTAAAAAAGTATTACAGGGTAGAATATAAAACACCACACAGCTACATGAAAAGAAAAGCAAACAAAACCCTTTAATGTTGAAGTCAAAAGCACAGTAAGTTCAGAAATCTATATTTAATGTAAGTGAGCTATTGTATAACAGTACGTTTATCTGTCATCTGATTTGACCTGAAGTTCCTGATGATGTCTGGCCAAAGTCCAAGAAGAGTTTTTGGGGATTTAGAAAATAAGGTTAAGTATGACTATAAATTATGACACTGTTTACCTCGTAAGTTGCAAGTTTTAAGTAGAGCATCAGGTGCAGTGAGTCAGTAGTAATCTGCAGATACATTTCTAAATTAACTGTTTTGTCTATAAAATGCCATAAATAACTGAAAAAACTCAAAGAAATTCAGTCTACCATCTTGTATGACACAGTAATGAATAAAAATCTTCACATTTGAAATTCTGGAACCAACAAACGTTTTGTACTTTTGCTTAAAAAATGACTGGAAATATATGATCATTGTCAAAATGTTTACTGATTTTCTGTGGACTTGTTTGTAATGTAAAGGTGAACAAATGTTCATAAATGAATGAAACTAATAAGAGACAACCAAAAGAAAACTATCAGTCTCTGATCACAAGGCGTGCATCTGTTTTTCTTAAACAAGCACACCTAAATCATAAACATGCTCAGCGTAAACAGAGAAAGGGATGTGTTCTTGGGTTCACATTCACACTGCTTTTGTTCTCTGTATGCTGAACCTTAGGGAAGTAGGATTAACACAAGCTTCCCAGTCCAGTTAAACAGCACCTACCTGTCCAGGCTGAGAGGCCACTCTGCCACCTTGAGGTGCTGTGATGAAAAACCTGAAGAAGATAAAAGTGGTATGTAACAGACATGCAAAGACAGCATTGGTCAACAAATTCAAAGGTTACACAAACAACTCCTTACAGATATTAGCACAAGGGGCAGAAATCTGCTGTGCACAGAAATACCTGAACCTTGCAAAAAAGACTTTGTCACTGTGTGCTTAGACTAACGTAAAGTTAAATTGAGTAATTGAAATCTCATCCTTTTCTTAATAAAGTGTCAAACTAAACGGCTGAATTCTGTTCTCTGCAATAACTTGATTCTGCAAATGCTTATCATTGAATGAACAGCAAAACTGTGTTTATATACGATGTACAATCACATAGTGCTGAAGTCCAGTGCTTCCTGATTAAGCAAAGAGAAATCTCTGTTACTGGTAACACCAAAAAACATTACTAGCATTATTTACTACAGTTGTGGTGGTGTAGTAGTAGTCAGTACATGGGTAGATTACCTTGGAGGATGGTATACTATCTTATGTATTCAAATGGATTTTTGGCTGATAGGTGGGTATACTGTAAACCAGGAGTGTCAAACTCATTTTAGCTGGAGCTGTAAAACCATTGCATAACATTCTAAAAATAACAAAGGAAAGAAGAAGTTCATTTTAAAAACGTTAATCCATTTACAAAACAGGTAACAAACAGCCTGTGATGTCCTCAGACGAATAAATGCAGTTTCAACAGTATTTGTCGGTTTTTCCATATTCACTCAGTCTACTACTCACTGTTATTACATGTGCATTTTTCTATCATCACCACACCAAACTCAATGTCAAAGAAAAGAACTGTATTCTGGTTGGGGTGAAAAAGGCTCTGCAGCAGCATTTTACATGAAGAAAACCTGTGCACACCCTTTCCAACAACACTACAGTTAGGTTAGGCCCATGTAGAAGTTTTATGAGTCAACATTTATGCACCCTAATGTAAATATTGTAAGTTACACCAGGTATACCAAGTCTGTGATTGTATGAAAACATCCATTCCTTCATCCAATAAGTATAAGCAAACAATTAATCCTATAAAGGGTCATAGATGTTTGGAGGAACACTTAACAAACCTAATGACACAAGATACTTTTTAAATAATAACCTTAAACAAATTCCTAACATTCAGAGTTCATACAGACACCACATTAGCATTACAGTCTCATAAATGTGTGGGTACTCACATAAAAATCACTTTCAAGTCCAGAAACGCTATTGCTGGCAAAGGAAAACGTAGAGGAGAAAGTACTAACGCTACAATTTGCAACAATGGTACATGTGTTGTCGGTTGGATCACACTAAAGAGCTGGTGTTATGATAAAGTGGTTGACGGTAAGAAAAAGGTGTCTCCTTCGAGCCGGATTCGAACCAGCGACCTAAGGATTTCAGCTGTCAAGCCACTACAGTCCTCCGCTCTACCAACTGAGCTATCGAAGGGACGCTGTGTATTATCGAGAGGGCACTGAATTTAAAGCCCAAACACTAATATTTTACCATATTGTCAAATAATCTTTAACCTAATAACGTTAGCTTCTTAACAGAGCTAAAAAAAAAAAAAAAGCTAACTGCTAACATGACGAAAGTGCGGTTGCACGCTCACCTCAATCAACGAATGTTAGCTCGCTAGCTAGCTAACGTTTAAGTGATTTAGCTTTCAGTGAAAGTAAAGTTCGCCCTGCGTCGACTGAAACTTGAAACTCACTGTGTGTTGCTTTAGGTTCAAACAAAACCCTCAAATTGGTCTAAGTCCAGTGAAAAACAGACTAAGCTAACGTTAACCGTTGGTGTTTGTAGCTCAAGTGAACGCGAAGGCCAACGCTACGCTAGCATACCTGTTAATTGACGTTAGCTAAGTTACCTTAAGTTTCTGTTTACGGTTAACAAAAAAAAACTGCCCGCCGCTTCTTTTCCCACAAAAATAAAGAAAAAAGTGTTTGAAATACACACTAGATGGCACATTTCACCCACCCTTATTTTTTTTAAAAGTAATAAATACATAGTTAAAGATGGGGAAACTATACGCAGAGACGTTAAACGTACGTTACCTTTGCTTCCCTGTAGTTACACAGACACACAACAGGTGTGATGGATGAAGCGTGATTGAAGGTAGATGTCATGAAACCTGTTGCACTAAGGACAAGTTGGGGATTCATGGGCTTGTTCAAGCTGCACCTCAGGTGTTACCATGGATGGGTCTCTTTTTCCCTTTTGCCAGTTCAGTGTTTCCTGCTGTTCGGGGGGGTCGAACCATCGACCTTCTCATCACACAAGACAGGTTTTGCTCTCCTGTTGCTGTGATACAAACCAACAGAGGATCAGCACATACTGAGGCCCAACCTAAGAACCATACACCATTGATGCCTAATAACATAATTTGGGAGTTATGGTGACTGTAATAAACATCATAACTGTAATAATCAATCAGTCAAGGGTTGTTTTAAAAGCAATAATTGCATAAGTTGTCTCCACATTTAGGAAGGCGTCAGTTTAACTCCTCTTACCATCACTGCCATACAGTGCACTGAACAACAGGAAACAGTACAGTTGTTAGTTTGTGGAGGACTCATCTTTGCAGAGCAGAGGATACTTTGCCGTGTCTGCATCTGATAGCTGCTGTGCATGGATATTAATCATGGTCATCTCTGTAGAGTTCAAAGATGCATATTTGCCTATAAATGGCTCATATATGTGAACAAGACACATGGGGCATTTCTGGAAAACAGGCTAACTACAGTAGTTAAATACAGCTTTTATGATTAATCCGAGCAATGCAGTTAAAGAAACACTTTACTGAGGATCTCATTATACCAGATGAAGTCATAGCTAGGCGTGGATTACTGCTGGACAGGCCAACCAGGGACAGGCCCAAGGGCTTAAAGTGTCAGGGGCTCCCTGGCATCACGTGCACAATGTCACTCAAATTAGCACTTAATGACCAGGAAGACACTCAAACTAACAACAAGGGGAGAGGCAAAGAGGTACGAAGAACTGCAAAGGTACACAAAATAATAACAAAACAGGCAAAACAACCACAACAAGATAGAAAACAATCACAAGGAGACACAAAACGACCAATATTGGACATAAAATTACCTTTAAGACACACAAAATTACCTCATTAAGACAAAAAATTACCTTAAGGACACCCAGACAACTACAAACAGACACAAACCACCACAAGGAGACACAGAATGATCGCAAAGAGACATAAAATTACCTTGAAGACACTCAAAATTACCTCAGTAAGACAAAACAAACACAAAACAACTACAAGGAGACACAAAACAAGTCATCATATCTGCTTAATATATCTCTAAATATTGACTTTATTTGTAATTGGAGACATGAGACAAAAATCATCACAGGTTTATTATTGCCCCAAGACAATATGTGGAAACACACAAGCACTGAGGAGGATGACTTGTATTTCTCTGTATAAAAAATAACACCATTTCTGTCCTCTAATTGTTCCTTAATATAGTCATTTTAAAATCTACATCACCCTTCTTTCAAACTAGATCCAACTTTAACCACTAGGTGGCAATATCATCCCATTTAAAGAAATTAAACATATTCCTTGAATGCCGTGCAAAGAGATAAAATTACTTCCTTCAGAAAAGTCAGATTTGGGGTCAGGTCACATAATGTCCTGTTTTGAAATTCACTTAATAGGTACTGTGTGCTTTCATCAGTATCTTGTCTGGAATTTGAGTATCAGGATGTGAAGGGGTTTACCAGCTGATTGTGTGTAATAAGGATTTTCCAGGTGTTGTATCACAATCCTCTTATGTTTTTGCCACGCTGACAGATCAGCCGTCATAGCCTGCCCGTAATGTGACTGCTGATGGGTGGGTCATGATTCTCCCGAATTCATAAACCGAAACAAACTGCAGTTCTACACATTGTTAGATGCAAGCGTTGAGCAAGCGATATGCCACCTGCAGAATTAGCCCATAGTCAGGATCACGAAACCCATCGTATATTCACAAGAAAGGGAAAGTACAGTCTGATAAGATACTGGGATCAGTGACAGAAAAATCACCAGTGTCTTCTGACAGCACAGGCACGATGCTTTACTATTTTATGTTGTACTCCAGTGTATTTCAGTGGGGAAATATTGTATTTTTTTTTACTCCAGGACTTTTATTTGACAGTTTAAGTTGCTTGTTACTTTGCAGACAATGCATCATTTTATAAAGCTATAGAGAAGGCTCTGTCACCCCAGGTTTGGTTCTTGGTCCTGAGTGGAGGAGTCAGGAGGTTAGCATCAGTGACTGCAGAAAGGAGTGTGGCGGTGGAGCAGGTCAGTGAGGTAGGAGGGGGTAAGGTTATGGAGGGTTTTATAAGTGAAGAGAAGGACTTTGAATTAGATGCGTTGTGGGACCAGGAGACAGTAGAGGTTCTGGAGGACAGGGGTGATGTGACTGCTTGAGCTGGAATGGGTGAGCAGACGGCAGCGAAGGTCTGGATGTATTGGAGTTTTGATACTTCGTATATACATTGATCAGCTACAACATTAAAGCCACTGACAGGTGAAGTAAATAACATTGATCATCTTGTTACAGTGCAAAGTGTTGTTGGGAAACCCTTGGTCCTGGCACACCTCTCCAGCAGGACAATGCACCACACCACACTGCAAAACCTGCTCATGAATGACCTGGAGAAGGAATTGACCTGGCCTGAAAATTCTCCTGATCCCAATCTGCTACCTCACCTCATAAGCCGCAGGACTCAAATGATCTGCCACCAACACCTAGAAGTTCCTGATGACACCACAGGACATCTCCAGGGGTGGTGACCTTGACCGGTGGCCTCAACCAACCTCAGCCAAGTCAAATCCAAGGAAGGAAGCCCCACTGCTGATTGGGCTTGGTTCTTGGGTACTGACACGCCCCACAGATGCTCAAACGGATTGGGATGTAGGGAATTCGGAGGCCAGCTTGATGCCTTGAGTCCATTGCAACATTCCTCAGGCCATTCCTGAACAGTTTTTGTGGTGAGGCATAGCACACTGTCGCTGGGGGAGGCCACTGCCATTGGGAGTGCCTCTGCGACGAGGGGGATCTGGTATGCAACAGTATTTGGGTGGGTAGTCCACATGAGTGCCAGCAGCTACTTCACCTGTCAGTGGTCTTCATGTTGTGGCTGATGGGTGTATATTTGTTGTTAACAATTGTGTGTTGGTGTACTTTACTTGTAGTATTTTTACAATTTGATAGTGCTATGTACCACTGGGAGAGGGTCACTGAGATGTGACCCAAAAATCAATGAATCAGATGAGCAGCAAAGTGACTATGATAATTGCTTTCAGCGAAATTTATTAAAGTCTTGTAATGATAAACAGCAGTGTTTGCTGTCGGGCTGCCCTCTGTACATCTCCATTTACCCAAAATAAAGATGTATTAATCTCATCCTGACCTGTCAGACAGGAAGGCAGCTTGTTACCCAACATACAGTACATTACAACAACATGGGGACAGACACGGAGCCTGGAGGAAGGTCACGCTTAGTGAGGCAGCAGACATTCCTCTCATAGCACAGGCAGACTTGAATCTTCTCCATCCCTTACAGAGATTATCATCCTGTCTGCCGCTCAACTGAGAACCCACTGGGAGCTTCTTAACCTCACTCGCCTGAGGTAAAAAACCTGCAGGGTGGATCTTCAAGACGTGTCACCATCAATCACAACCGCTAATGGATGGCTTCACAGCACAAACATTATGGTTATCTTCAATCTAGCACCAACTTTCAAATGTTTTACGGCGTCTTCGTCTTCATTAAAGTGTGTTTGGAAGCAGTAAATACTACGACTAAATGACACAGCAGGTACAATTTTCTCTAAGTAATGGAGCTATTTTCTCTCAGCAGAGTTTTTACTCCCAACAGCCAACAGGCATCCTCATGATTAACAACTGCCAGCGGTCTTCAATCTGCTTTCCAAGGTCACCATGTCCAACACATCCTCATGGACCATCCTGTGTGACCCATGAGGCCTTTGGAGAGACTTACACCCTCAGTGTTTTGCTATGCACCATATACAACTGGCACTGTTACATGGACATTTTCCAATGAGCCCTGCACAGTGAAGACCAATCACTCATAACGCTCTGACGCTCTGCCAACCACATCACTCTGTCCCGTTTCCATTCTGCATGCCAATACTATAAAGCATACACTTAGCAGTAATTTTTTATAGTGCATTGTTTTGGAGGTTAGCATGCAATGGATTTATTTACTTTACTTTACTACACTTTAGTGCTGACAGGAAATGACAGAACTGTGCGCGCCAATGAATGTCAAGTGAGCTGTCACTGTGGAGCACTACGGCCAAATTCATATTTTAAAAGTCCCCAAATAGCAAGTACAAATGTATTTTCCCAAACTGATCTGTGTGTTTTCAGGCTGTAAGAAGAGCTTCCGCTTTAGGACTACAATAGCTACAACTTAACTGTCCCCAGTAGAGGATGTGAATACATCCTAAGAGAACACAACATTCAGACATAAAACAACAATGAATTGTAAAGCTACATACAGTTACGACTGATGGTAAACATGGGGGGTGCTCTCCACCAATACTATGAGTGATGATACAAATGATAGCAAGCAAATACAAAAAATATATATGTATATATATACAGTACAGGCCAAAAGTTTGGACACAACTTCTCATTCAATGCGTTTTCTTTATTTTCATGACTATTTACATTGTAGATTCTCACTGAAGGCATCAAAACTATGAATGAACACATGTGGAGTTATGTACTTAACAAAAAAAGGTGAAATAACTGAAAACATGTTTTATATTCTAGTTTCTTCAAAATAGCCACCCTTTGCTCTGATTACTGCTTTGCACACTCTTGGCATTCTCTCCATGAGCTTCAAGAGGTAGTCACCTGAAATGGTTTTCCAACAGTCTTGAAGGAGTTCCCAGAGGTGTTTAGCACTTGTTGGCCCCTTTGCCTTCACTCTGCGGTCCAGCTCACCCCAAACCATCTCGATTGGGTTCAGGTCCGGTGACTGTGGAGGCCAGGTCATCTGCCGCAGCACTCCATCACTCTCCTTCTTGGTCAAATAGCCCTTACACAGCCTGGAGGTGTGTTTGGGGTCATTGTCCTGTTGAAAAATAAATGATCGTCCAACTAAACGCAAACCGGATGGGATGGCATGTCGCTGCAGGATGCTGTGGTAGCCATGCTGGTTCAGTGTGCCTTCAATTTTGAATAAATCCCCAACAGTGTCACCAGCAAAACACCCCCACACCATCACACCTCCTCCTCCATGCTTCACAGTGGGAACCAGGCATGTGGAATCCATCCGTTCACCTTTTCTGCGTCTCACAAAGACACGGCGGTTGGAACCAAAGATCTCAAATTTGGACTCATCAGACCAAAGCACAGATTTCCACTGGTCTAATGTCCATTCCTTGTGTTTCTTGGCCCAAACAAATCTCTTCTGCTTGTTGCCTCTCCTTAGCAGTGGTTTCCTAGCAGCTATTTGACCATGAAGGCCTGATTCGCGCAGTCTCCTCTTAACAGTTGTTCTAGAGATGGGTCTGCTGCTAGAACTCTGTGTGGCATTCATCTGGTCTCTGATCTGAGCTGCTGTTAACTTGCGATTTCTGAGGCTGGTGACTCGGATGAACTTATCCTCAGAAGCAGAGGTGACTCTTGGTCTTCCTTTCCTGGGTCGGTCCTCATGTGTGCCAGTTTCGTTGTAGCGCTTGATGGTTTTTGCGACTCCACTTGGGGACACATTTAAAGTTTTTGCAATTTTCCGGACTGACTGACCTTCATTTCTTAAAGTAATGATGGCCACTCGTTTTTCTTTAGTTAGCTGATTGGTTCTTGCCATAATATGAATTTTAACAGTTGTCCAATAGGGCTGTCGGCTGTGTATTAACCTGACTTGTGCACAACACAACTGATGGTCCCAACCCCATTGATAAAGCAAGAAATTCCACTAATTAACCCTGATAAGGCACACCTGTGAAGTGGAAACCATTTCAGGTGACTACCTCTTGAAGCTCATGGAGAGAATGCCAAGAGTGTGCAAAGCAGTAATCAGAGCAAAGGGTGGCTATTTTGAAGAAACTAGAATATAAAACATGTTTTCAGTTATTTCACCTTTTTTTGTTAAGTACATAACTCCACATGTGTTCATTCATAGTTTTGATGCCTTCAGTGAGAATCTACAATGTAAATAGTCATGAAAATAAAGAAAACGCATTGAATGAGAAGGTGTGTCCAAACTTTTGGCCTGTACTGTATATATATATATATATATATATATATATATATAAGTAAATAAACAAACAAAAACAACAATTTCTGCTGCTGCTAGGCTACGAAAGGCAACCACCCCCGACCACCCGAAATAATCGGTGGCAAACGTATCAGCATCACCAGTGGCGAAGGAAAGTTACGACGGGCCACAGTGCTCGCTATTGTGCATGTATTGTCTTGACACAAATACAGACTTGACATTGGACAACATCAACACACATATTACCCAGCATTCATCATTGCATAGCTGAAAATAATATCAAAAAAGTAAGCAATGTAATAGTTTTACTCATAGACTTTATAGATTGGATAGAAAAAGCATGTTTGTTTTAGATAGCTACTGACTATTTAAAAAAAAAAAAAAAGACAACCATGACACAGATGGCTTTGCCTTTTTGAGGACATATATAGCAAACTGCTTTAACATTAATAATATTCTTTTTTTTTTAAATCATTTATCTTTAAACACAGGTATGTTTCCGAGGTGGCAACCTGAATCTCTTGCAAGGGCCTGCTCTCTCTACAGGCCCCTCCACCCCAGGGGCCCCAGTGCAGTCACACTGCCTGCACTGTCTATATTTACACCCCTGACAATCACAAATATACTGAACAAATTCCCAATGTTACTATTACTGTCTCTAGTATTACAGTGTACTGCAGTTCTGTCTGTGGTTTGTCCATGTGGTGTTGCCGTACCCCAGCAGAGGTCAACACTCAACATCTGTGTGTGGGTACAATTACTTCAAACACTTTCCTGTCTCTGTATATCATTACTGTCAAATGTATTAAAAAGTGGAAAACAAGAATGTAATGTGAGTGTTAAAGGTCCCATATTGTAAAAAGTCGGATTTCTTAAAAAAAAACCCATATAAAGCAGATACAGGTGATATATGAACACTGTCAAAGTATCAAAATGCTCACAGAGAAATGCACACAGTCTGTATTCAGAAAAGCCGCCTTTAAACGAGCCGTCAGGACTTCTGTTAAAATGTGATGTCATAACTTTACCACATAGACCATTTCAAACATCAAAAATAAACATGTATGTCCTGCAGGAATTTTTAGCAGTGTATATGAAGGACATCAGCTGACAGTAACATGTTGTAGCTGTTGCCGAGTTATGCAAGTCCAGTTTAATGGTCTACAAAGATAGAGAGTGCCACTACAGCACCATTACAGTCATTCCCCTGTTGCAATGACAGCGCAGAAACATTGAGAGTGCAGATGTGGACCTGGAAACACTGACCAAGACTGGGCTCCTTCAAGAGGGGGCTTAAAGAAACAGATGCTAAAACAGAGCAGTTCAGAGGCTGAGCGGTGGTATATTCAGACAGAGAGGATGCAAAAGTTATTTTATTTTATCTTATATTTTGGCTGGACTGTAGAGGCGAGGCCAGCCCTATAAACAGGAAACTCTGTCCGTTCTAGTAGAAACCCACAACACAAGTATGAACCTAAAAATCGGCATTATATGGGACCTTTAAAGTGCCATTTATGTTGCGTTGCATGTGTAAACATGTTTCTGGCACAACTTCACCTACTTCCAAGAAGCGCAGAAAAGGACACGAGATCTATAGGGGTCAATATTCAAGAAAAACAAAAAGAACTTTATTGTAGGACGAGTTTCATCTTGTGGCCTTCATCATCTCTTAACTACAAGTGTTGCTGGAGCTTTGACCATATCAGTAATATCTGCCTGTTTGGCTGCTAGTCTGCTGTTTCAGTGATCACCTGTCAGATACACAGAAGAAGAACTCACACCTGTGGTATGTACAAAGTTAAAACACGTCACTGTTTCCTCTCCCATTGTTCATGATACTGTATGTTGGGGTTTTTATTCACGCCATGTGGCAGATGACATGACACAGGTACACTCAGCCCTCTGTGGGCTTTCCGTTCCCCTCCCATAACACTAAAAAATAAAACTGGGACACATCCGCCTGCCTGGCTTTTATGAAGGTGAAACTCCCACAGTTTCCTCTGTTTCTGTGTCCACTAAAAACCAGGCTTGTGCTCAGTCATCTGTTGAGTCTTTCCTGTGCAATAAGAGAGCGTGTCAAAAGGTGACTTGAAATATAGAGTATAAACTTCCAGAAGTGTCTGGATGGAGAGGGCCGAGGGGGGGTGAGGAGTGTGTGGAGAGGTAGCGGACGCCTTCGTTGTGCTAAGTAGAATCAAGAGTCTTAATACTGTCACAGCATAGCATGAATAGTGTTAATGCCAAATGAGTTACATCATGGGAAGAGCTGCATTCCAGGACTAGTATTTACATAACGCAGACCCTGTTTCATTTTTCTGTCATTCCAGATTAAACCGTCTGATAAAGCGTGGGTGAGGGGGATGTTATGGCTAGGAATGAGCAGACAGATAGCCACGATAAACGTCATAAAAATGGAGGTGAAGAGCGAGGGAACCAGCGGCAGAAGGTGTTTAATGCCTTTAGCCTGTGGGCAAGGCACCTACTCTCCTCGCCTGGAGCATGTCTGGCTTTTTGTCTGGCTTTTACAGGAGAGTAGACAGATTACTTGCAAGGGTTGAGACGGTTCAGTGAGTTGAAGGTACTAGGTGACATGGCAGCATCGGGGGGGAGGGAACCATATCCTTTTACAGTCTGGAAATAAAGCTTGCCAGCGGCAGTGGAACGGCCCCGCATCTGTCATCTTATTGGGCCATTAGATGACGAGCCCACACCAACAACACTGTGGGGGTCCAGCAGCAGACTGTAGCAGCCGTTTAACATGAGAGGACTATTTCATCCCAATATATTTCATGTGTTAATGAACTAACCCCTCTGACTGTACTGTAATGCTGACATTATTTATAACTCCACTTATCTGCAGTATTTTCACACAAAAACATGAGCCTGCAGTTGTTTAATCATACAACAACACTTAGTCTATGGTTTTTAAGTAAGAGAAGAGTGTTTTCTCTTAAAAGAATAGTTGGACATTTTGGGAAATACATTTATTCGCTTTTGTGCCAAGACTTAGATGATAAAGCTGATACCACCCTCATGGTTGTTATGTAAGAATGAAGCTACAGCCAGCAGCCTGTTATTTTAGCTTAGCATAAAGACTAGAGACAGTTATCCTGGCTCTGTCCAAATGTAACTAAACCCACCTACCAGCACCTCTAAAGCTCACTAATTAACACATTATGAATCTCGTTTGTTTAATTCACCCAAAACCGAAGTGTAGAAACAACAAATTGGGATTTTGCATGGTGTGTGCAGGACTCAGCTGGTTTCCTAACAACCTCACAGTGACGATGTGACTCCTGGAAATCACTGCCCATGGATGTACAAAGAAAACTCAATAGAGCATTGGAGGGACCTCGTTCATTCCTATGACAGTTGCTTAGTGGCACATCTGACACTTCTGCTGCCAGAGTACCTTTATTCTAGTTTAGCCCATTTTTCTAGACTTCAGAAATGTTATCAGACCATGGGATCAAATTCTGATTTTGAAACGAATCATTTCTCAGGGGCTGTGACTCTCAAAAAAAAATGTATCCCCTCATTTACAGACATCTCTTTCACATTGTAAGTCTATGGGAAAAAGGCTTTTTGGGCCTCATGGCATCAAGTGACGGACCTGGAAGTTGTAATTTTACGCTTCGGCCGCTTTGTCAAATTGGCATCAAAGCCTGGCGCTGTTCCTCGGGGCTTGACTTTTCAAGGACCCGTAATAATTTCTCTTCTTGCCCATAACATATCAGATTCAAACTCTATTTAAACATTATTTCAGCAAGCAGGCGTCCATAAAGGTAGAGACAGATGGCTGGGAGAAAATGGAGAAACATACAAGATAGTGAACAAATGTTTCCAGACATCGACACATATTAGAGCTACGTTACGTCACCAGCTAGAGAAAATAAATTTACACTAGCTAACTTTACATTACGTGGAAGATTATCCATAGAAGATTACTGTAACAATTTCGTAACACACAGCAAAATTCCATGACTTTTCCAAAACTTTCAATTATTTTTACTAATTCCATGACTTTTCCAGGCCTGGAAAATGTGACTTTTCCAGGTTTTCTGTAACTATGGAAAACCTGTATGCAACATGTTGATCAGAGAGGTGTATTCCACAGATTTTCACATTGCATTACTCATACAAATATGGCCCATAGAGTGTTTTTTTTTAGGAGATTTTAGCAAGTGGTGAATATTTGCCTTTATCGGTTATGCTAACGATTGTGCTAATTAACTGGGGTAGGCAGCTAACGGCTAACATGATTTGCCGTAAAGTACGAGCGATAGCTGGAATTAAGTGATGTGAACATAGTCAACATGGATGCTTGGCTCTCTGAACCAGTGTGAACCAAGACAGCAACACACTTCATTATTTTTTATATCGTCTAAGGCAATGCATTACAGCTTCTTCCGTTGTCTACTTTTCACTACAAAGACCAAAATGAAATACTCAGAGCATTTTGTTGAGAAACAACTCAACAAATAGCTTACACAAGTCACAAATACATATTTTGAGAACTTACCATGTATTTCTATGGCTTGATTCACTTTCTTTAAAGCCCTCTCCCCGTCACTTCTGTCTCTGTACAGTAGTGATGTTGACTAATGGAGATCCAGGTGCCCACAGACAGCAAAATCGAGTTTGTTCTCCATGTCTAATTCTTGATAACATCAGGAGAATCACAATCGATTCTATTAGGTCTTTGTGACACAGCACTGCAAATTTTGCCTCATAGCATAACTATTTCGCCCTGTTTCCAATCTTTGTGCTAAGCTAAGCTAACTGGCTGCAGGCTCTAGCTTCACATTTACCATACAGACATGGTCTGATCTAACTTTTGAGTGAGAAAGCAAATATTTTCCCAAAAATGTCACACTCTTCCTTTAATGATTTGTCTCAGTAGAATTCAAGTTGTGTAACAGAGGAAAACAACAAACAGCTGGAGTCAAAGAGAGAAGAGGAATTTGTTTGTCATGAGCGTTGCTTTCATCCTGCCAGGGGAATACACACAGACTGGCTGAGATTAGACATCCTTCCTCTGCAGCATTTTTCCACGGTGGCTCCTGGGCTCCTGGGAGTTGAGGATCGAGAAACATGCGAGGGATGTACAAAGGGAACAGCTCAAGGTGCATCACCCCTTGCCCCGGCGGATCATCTGGAGACAACCGAAATAACCCATGCAAATCTAAAAACACACAGACATGAACCCTGTCCCTCTTTAAAGAGAGGAGGCCGTCACTGTGACAAGGGGAGCAGTATTCAAGGAATGTCCTGATCCGGGATGCCTTTAGGGAAAAGACAGGGAATGCTCATGACCCCCCTTCTTCTCCTTTAACGTATACAGGCTCACATATATGAGAGGATGAGTCATACAACAGGCCGTATTCACTCCTGACCTCATGTATTCACAGGTATGATGCATATTCTCAATGACTCATCGTCACTCATCAGCCTGTCCCATCTGTGGCTTTCTACTCCACACTATAAAGCTTTTACATGGTATCAAATGTTTATGAGAAATTAGTTAGCCACCGGCAGAGCAACCTGTAATATCATATGACCTTTTATTCCTTGAAATGTCTCTTTAGACTCAATGGGGTGATGTCACTGTGAAAGTTTTCCAAAAAAATGGCATGCAACTGGATGATTATTGGGGTCAAGGGTTGTGCGACCCCCTCAGGTCCGGGGCTGTTGTCAGTCTGATGAGGCAGGTAAAGCGTGGTTAATGAGTGGCAGTTAGAAATAAGTGGTGATGTATGGAAGGAATGCAACACAATGACATACTTGTCGTTCAGCGCTCGAGTGCCTGGGTGGTTCGTGGAGGCAATCTAAATGTCTCACTTTCTGTTTTAGACCAGTGCTTTTCTACTCTACATCTGATAAAAGAACAACCTCTCTCATTATGGGTGTTTATGGAGGAATGCAGAGAAAAAGTTAATGCTGCACAAGGGTAAAATATGCATTTATAAGTCTGAGGCTGATGCAGATGGTCTTTTGTGTAAGGTAGATGATTGTTAAAGAAACAGTGTGCAAGATTTAGGGGGATTTTGTGGCATCTAACGGTGAGGATTGCAGATTAAAACCAGCTGAAACTTGTCATTCCTTCAGTGTTCGTTGTTCAGTAGGTTTTTACCGGGAGCGAAATTATTAACAATTTCTACAATCAGGCTTTCACCTCACCATCTGCGTCACCAACTTCCCATCTCCAAAATGTTTGTAAGCATGGGTCAAAGTTTCTCCCGTTAAGTCTGTTGTTATAGATCACATTTTCTGAGTGGAAAGTGGTGTAGGCCTCTTTCAGGCCTCGTTTTGTTTGTACGCAATTTTTTATAAATGTGACCCAAGGTGAATAAACCAGTAAAAAAAAAACACTAAGAAAAGCAGTTTCATATACAAATCAGTTTCTGCGACGCTTTCCGTCAGGTTAGAGACGGGTAGCTTGTCCACCACATGCTAATATGTGCTAACCTTTTTTGTAGGAGCCAGAATTTGTATTTAACCTCTGTTTATTATTTGTTTGGCACAGGGGTGGGTGTGGTTTCACATTGTTTTACCTGTTCATTCATTGACGTGGTGATTTTTAGACAAAGTGGGTGAGTTTTTGGCTGCTATATTTTCTGTTGACCGTAATCACATCACGTAATATCACAAGGAATAATATTTCATTTAATCTCTTTTTGCTTCAGTTATCTCAGTTGTTTGTTTGATAAATCACCATAAAAGGCATCTTTGGAATTCAGCATTTAGAGTCACAGTTACGAGCCTGCTCAGCTTCTTAGTGTTTTTTTTCTTTGATAGTAGTTGCTACATTTTTTTGTCTGATAACTTAAGATCCAGACATTAAGGACGTTTTTACAAGGAGCTGAGCTATCTGCAGAGGTCTGTTTCTCTCCAAAAACAAACAGACCTGGTGATTTAATCTGGTTAAAATCACTGAATAAAGCTGTTTAATGTTAAAAAAGACAGTGTTTTTCTGATGCTGTCATCGCCGAGGGGCTGACACAAAAATACAAATGTCCCTATATAGAGCCAGTGTTTGGTTTGTCCATTCTGGGCTACTGTACAAACATGGCAGTGCAACATGGTGATCTCTGTAGATGAGGACCTGCTCCCTATGAAGATATAAATTAATTCCAAGGTAACAAAAACACGATTGTTATTTTCAGATGATTATACACTAAAGAAAACATACTGCATTTATTCATTTTCCGTAACCGCTTATCCTGTTTGGGGTCACGGGTGGGCTGGAGACTATCCCAGCTGACACTGGGCGAGAGGCGGAGTACACCTTGGACAGGTCGTCAGACTAGGGCTGACATATAGAGGCAGACAACCATTCACACTCACATCTACAGGCAATTTATAGTCACAATTAACCTGTATGTCTTTGGACTGTGCGAGGAAGCCGGAGCACCCGAAGAAAACCCTGGGGTTCAAACCAGGAACCTTCTGATTGTGAGGTAACAATGCTAACCACTGTACCACCATGCCATAAGAAAATACACTTATTAGATTATATTCCATTTCTGCCAATATATCCCCTAAATCCTACACACACAATCATAATCAAAACATCTATTTTAAAATACAGTATATACCAACAAGTCTCCCACAGATGGGTCTGATGCTCCTGATTTTAGGAGCCAGTGTGGGCGGGGCCTGGGAGAAGACAAGAGGAGGAGGGCGGTGCTAACCTCTTCATATTCCCAAATGTCAATGAACTCTCCACAGCAAGTTGAACCCTGAAGTGCGTGGGCTGGAATAATTTAAGGATAAGGACTGCAGAGCGCTCAGATCATACGAGTCAACTCTAACAAGGCTTTTATTTCTACACCATGACAGACAAGAATAGGCTCAGGTCTGTTGACTTTGTTCATTTCTGTACCCGTGTGTGAGTAGTTATTTTATAGCGGAGAGGAGCATGTTGGATTATTAACGTGTGGGTATCCTTGGATCAAACTGTGAGGAATATAAGACAGGTGACTTTATGTAGAGGAACAACAGCTGCTTCAGGATGAGACTGTGGACTTTGCTCTTCATTATCCCGGTGTGCGCATCCTCTCCTCTGTCAGCAGGTGAGTGTGTGTCTGACACTTTCACTCATTAATGAAGATGTGGATGACTTAATCAAGCTTTGCGCGTGCTGTTCTGGGAAACCCACGTGCCTCACAGCATCACACAAATTCAAGAAGGGGAGTTGGGGAAGCGGGAACCGAAACTCACCATTCTTCTTTCACCTCATATCACACTAAAAGTAACTTTTTCCTTACAGAGACGTCTAAGTCCAAACCTCCATCTGCGGAGAGCCGCTGCTCCGGCCGAGCCTGCAACCCCCGCATGGGCAACCTGGCCCAGGGCAGAGTCCTGAGCACCCTGTCGATGTGCGGCTCCAACTCCTCGGAGCCCTACTGTATCTACAAAGAGGCATCCTCCCCCCGGAGCAGGGAGTCCTGCCTGCTTGCAAAATGCACCAAGTGCAACTCAGCTATCCCCAGCCAGGCGCACCCTCCCTCCGCCATGAGCGACTCCTCTTTCCGCTACCCGGACACTTGGTGGCAGTCTGCGGAGGGGGTGAAGCAGGAGACGCTCCAGCTCGACCTGGAGACGGAGTTCCTCCTCACCCACCTCATCCTGGTGTTCCGCTCCCCCCGCCCCGCTGCCATGGTGCTGGAGCGCTCCCAGGACCACGGGCTCACCTGGAGGGCTCTCAGGTACTTTGCCCGGGACTGTGAGGGGGTGTTCGGCCTGGCAGAGGGGTCGACGGACGGGGAGAGTGGAGCAACCTGCACCTCCAAGTATTCAGGAGCTTTTCCTTGCACCAGAGGAGAGGTGAGTACACAGTGTGGCATGAGAGGGGTGTGGTTGGGGGCCACATAGAAAGACACTTACTTATACAGGTCAATTAAAAACAGAAGATAAGAAGAAGTATATCACTTTACTGGAAACAAACCAAGAAGTGGGTAAAGTGTTTTTGTTGAGCAAAAGATGAAATTACATACATCATGTTGTGTCAGCTCTCATTTCATTTTACAGAACACAAATTTGAAATCATAAGCTCACAGATGTAGGAGTACACGGACAAAAACATATAAACTAGACAAACCATAGATATATTAAATGCACGTAAAGAAAATGGATTTTTAAAACATATATTTCTTGCGTGTTTCAGTGCTTTTGGAAGCTTAGGGACAGAGGAACCCTAAAATTACATTGTTTTGCGATAACATCTTGAGGAGCAGGAGGTCAGGAAGAAAATGTTGGTATTATATGTTTCTGCAATCCATGAATAAGATGCATTTTCACATTTATTTTATTTTATTCAACCTTCATTTAACCAGGCAGGCAGCAACATAAAGTTCCAGACAGACAACATGGAACAAAAATACAAGCTAAACATATATAGCTCTTAAACAAGCAATATAAAACACTTCATGAGATTACTACAAAGAAAAGCCTAAAAGTATGTTAATATATGCTGTAGGTGAACCATAAAAACATAAAACAAGGGAAAGACCGGCTTAAATACATCCTGACATTGTCATATAGATGATTGCGACTGAGTGCAACTTCAAGTTCCTCTGCAGAAGATTGCACACGTTTCCCAAACTCTACGTATTCTCAGTACGGACAACAAAAACATGTTGAGAATGGAGAGCAGAGCCATTTTCAATTTTTTGCTTAATGTACACACATATGCTGGAAGTAGGCCAAGAATAGCTTTGTAAAGTCTACGAAACTGTAAAGAGAGCCACCCAACCTGAGCATCCAGGATAGAGTGATGAGGTAGCTGCTTACAGTTGATAATAAAACTCAATGGACCATGATACTCAAAATCCAGTGCATGCCATCACTAGGTGGGTGCATTAATGTATAATACATTCCCATAATCAAGCACAGTCATAGCAAAATGTAGCTGAGACCAGTCACATGCATCATATAAACGTTTCTAATGTGACGTAGTGTATGAGCTGACTTGAGCTGCAGACCACTGTTCAAGCAACAAACAACAAAGCCATTAGGGATTTACCATTGCTGTGTTTCCAGTGGCTTTTTAGGCATGAATGGTGGTTGTTTTGTTACCCAGACATCGCTGCTTTTCCTGCCGGGATTGTAGTTTTTGTTTCCAAAGCTGACCATACATTAACCACAGCATTGTTAAAACAGAAACTTTTATTGTACCTGCTGCATGACAACATGCAAATCTGCAATTTACAGAAACCTACAGTGCCACATCAGATTTTTTTCTGATGGTTGTGTTGCTGGCTGGCAGCTGGTGGTGCAGGCCCACTGTACGTCCACCCCTGAGTGAGCATTGTACAGCACTGTACATATTCATTCAACTCCAAAAAATATTACTGTGTCTGTTTTAGGGAACACAACACCTTTTCAGATGAACAAGCCTCTGGCAATATGATGTCCTACTTGGGCAGAATGCAGAGAACATCAAAGATTTATCTAAACAGCATCACTGGCAAGTTTTCTTTTAGAGGTTACACTTACACGAGACAAGGTTTAAAGTGTCTGCTCCTCATGTGAATATCCTTTAAATTACTGAAGTACATTTTACTTTCATAGTTTTTTTGATATTTATATCTTGGTATGCCAAATGTAAGCAATATAACTTATATAAAACAATCAAACTGACAGTTGTTGAAGGAACTGTTTTCCATTGTTGTGCATTATATACTCAACTTGGCCCAGGGGCCTAGCCTGAGTGTCAGACTGAAGCTCCCAGAACCTTCAGTCTGACATCGCCTCCACTGAAGGCGATTTACAAGGAGGAGGGTATTTGATTTTTCCCTAACCAATCAGTAGAGATCAACAACTCACCCAGAATCTGATGTCATTAGTATCCGTGCCTCGGGGGTGCCGAAAACAAGCGAGCATTGCCCGTTTAAAATGTCTCCGTCGTCATGCACGCCCAGCTGCATCGCCGTTAAATCCAGTTTAGCAGCTTCCTTAATTGGTCCTCCATTAACGCGAATAGTGGCGAAATACCTCGATAGCATCGTTAATATGGTCTGTAGGATCTGTAGCGGTTGCCATTGTTGCTATCCTCACCAGTTACCCACTGGCGCACAGCTTGACATCGGCGTGGCGCTGATTGGCTAATCGCTAGACCCACCAGGGATTAGCCCATGCCTCTGTCGGGGAGGATCCTCCCCTGGCACTATTTTTGATAAACAAGCTCTTTTTTATGCTTTTTTTTAAAATGCTCTTTGGTGAGCCTGGTCTCACTCTAAATTTGTCAAAATCTGGTGCTGACTTGCTGCGTCAGAAACCAACGAAAAAAGGCGTCCTTTAACGTCAGCATGATATGCGGCTGGTTGCGGTTATAGTTTAATGGTGCTGGTGGTGTCAGGGGGGAACATGGTGGGACAACAATAAAAGTTAAAGTGGTGAAAGTCCAACTGGGGTGGGTGGGAGGGGTGGTGAATGGGTCCAACAAACACCAACTTTCACCTGAGAGAGCGGTGTTCGCATCCTGTAAGCTTCTAAAGCCAAACCTTGTTCTATTTTCCTAAAGCTAACCACGTGTTTTTGTTGTTGAAGGGAAAAAAAAGGTCAATTTTGGGGTGTTGTACTGACGTAGTGCGTTTATTTTGAAAGAGACTGTATGTAAACGGTCAATTTCCTGTAAAACTGGAAGTGTATCTTGAAAGAAGACAATGCATGTAACAGGCAGAACTTGACACGGTGTCCCAGAACGTTAACAACCAACGCACCCAGGGTACCTTTCATGTTGTGTCTGGATGTGGAAAGTCCATGATCAAACATCAATTTATTTTCATTATCAATAAGAAAATGGTTGCAGGGCCACTTGGCACCCTAGCGGGGGCCAGATTTGGCCTGCAAACTGTGAGTTGAATATCACAGCTATAGCATAGCTATGATCGCGTTGTCACAATATGATTCCACAGAAAAGTTTGTGGACAATAATATAGAATAAAATATACCCAGCCCTAATCTTCACTGAATTAAAACTCTATTATACATACAAGTAGATCAAGGGCCAGTCATCTGCAGCCCAGAGAAGACATTTCAGTATTGGATTGTGATTTTATTCCTGAGATCTGAGAGTGACCACATCAAAACATGCTGCCAGACATTCCCCCAGCACTTCACAGCAATAACACTCACCATCTGCTCTGCTCTTGTTGTCCATTTATTGGCACGGGGAGGATGCACTATAAGCTGATATCACACAACCCACTGAACAAACAGCCACTTTGTAAACTGACCTCCTCTGACAGGCTGTGGGAGACCTTTTTCTGTTAGGCCAGCCTTCTGAGCCTCAAACTGCTTTGACATGCACGGCTAGAATATCAATGTTCACTTTTACCTCTGATGTTTCCCCCAAAGCATTTTTGGGAGCTGCTGTATCATCACAGGGAGGTTTAGCCAGATAACCAGCTATGGTTAATTCATGAGCCGAGCATTTATTCATTCACACAGATGGTGTAAAAAAAGAGACTCTCACTGGATGGTAAAGATTTGTTTTGCTCCAGAGAGCCTCAGACCACGTTGGGAGTTTCTGGTTAAACGTCTGAATGAATTTATGGCTTTGACTGATCTCATAATTGCAGTGTATTTGCAACAAGTATGTGTCTTGCTACAGTATGTCAGCTCTCTAGTGTAAGCCCCTCACCCTTTATAATTAGTGTCTCTGTTGTTCAACATGCAAAGACATCCCCAAAATGTGGTGTGAAAATCGAGTTTCAGTCATAAAGTAACACCACAGGCAACATATGCTTGAAGGGACAGTTCCCCCCCCAAATTAAAAGTACATATTTGTCCTTTGACCTGTAGTGATATATATCAGTCAAGATGTTTTTAGCACCTGCTCTTCATCTGTGTACTCTAGCTCAAATAAATCAAATTCAAAGGCCTCGTCCATATTGTCGAAATCAGCAAATTAACCATGCATGACATTCAAAATCTTTTAGATAACACTAAGATACATTTTCTGTAAACTACTACTACTACTTTTTTCACGTTTGTCTGACTACAATAAGGCACATCTGGTGAGATTTTACTGCAAGACATCCGCTTGATGAGACAATAACGAACAGATCAGATCAAGCATAAGATAAAGAGACACTTCAGACACATATAATAACAATTTGAACCTGTCTGTTGCAAAAATAACCACTTTAAATTATACAGTGACAGTGTTCAATTGCCCCTCTCTCTCAATACCTTACCAACTGACCTTTCGCTAAGCCCCGCCCCTTCTTGATGGTGTGACAAGCTGTCGCAGTAAGCATGGAGCCCACACAGTGACTAACTGCACTCCCTGAGGAAACATTATCATATTTGTGGTAAAATGAAAGAGTGATTCCAGAGGGAAGCAGACAGAGGGGTCTACAGTCTGTGTTTGAAGGATATATCCAGGATGTCAAACTGACTCAGCAGCAACAACAGGTTAAAAAGACAAAGATAGTTAGAAGCTAAAGCCGAACTATAGGCTACAGATCACAGTGTAAAAGTGAACCACCACATCACTGCTGATCGCCACACAAGACAATGAATATAAAGGGAAACTTTGCTGATATTGAACCAGCTGTGTGGCATCGCAGTGTGTGCAGATGAACCGTGTTTGGCTTTGCCCCCGTGCCCCCTTCACCTCAGCCACCACACAGGCAGGGATCTCCAGTGGAAGTCAAACAACGTTCATCTGCGCACAGAGTTTCCCTGCTTCCCTTCACTGGTTCCTGTACAGCAGGGTCGGTCTTATGAAGTCATATAATCATTAAAAAGCAAAAGCAGCATGTGTATACATTCAGTAGGCTATATCTTCAGTAGCTAGCTAGCTAACCCTACACTTTTCAGGGTTTGATTTTGGTTTTGGAACAGGGAAGAAACGTATGTCTTTTTCCAAACTCTTCAGGTAATGAGTATCATTAATACACGACGTGCCCCAGACACAACATTTAGCGCCAAATCCACAAAACCAGCCTGAAAATGAAGGAAATCTGAGATGATTGTATTAGAGTCAATGGAGCACAGCTGTGTTGTTGTCGGACCCTGGTCTGAGCTGGATGATGCTACGTCATGATTGGCCAGTCTGTGTCTGGGGTGGGACTTAGTGAAGGGTATATTCCAGAAATTGTTGTTCATCAGTCACTTAGACACAAATACATGGAAAATAGGGTCCACGCTGAAAAATGTTTAAGTTACCCTTTAGATCTACCCGACACTGAGACACAGAACTACTTTAAGACTTGGATTGAAAAATAAAAGAGTGTATTGAAGATGAAATTTGTCCAGGTCGATAGATTTTTGGGTCTTACACACTTTTGCTTCCTGCTTTCTGTTTGATTTTCATAAAGAATGAACACAGTCCTCATTATGAATGTGACAGTTTCCATTCTTGATGTTGTGATGAGGTGTAAGGACCTGTTTTTTGTGCATGTGCATGTTTTGATATCCAGACAGAGAGGATGTATCAGAAAGATCAACATTCAGTTAAACTTAATGAGGGAGAACAAGAACCATTTGTCCGTGTTTACATTGGCGCTGGTCTCATTTTCCGAGAATAGCAGCTATTTGAGGAGCATGAAAGGCGAAACAGATTGATGTCTGTTTTTTATTTAGCCGACTGAGAAAGAAGAGAAACTGGTATAATGTTTGTTTTCGTCACGGTCTGTCGGTGTCTCTAAGATGAGTTTCTCACTTCTTAGAGAGGCTTTTACAAGAGGAATAACAAAATTTGAGACATTTTCTCTTTGATGTAGAAAACTTGTACTTCGAGAGGGATCCCTCCTCAGCTGCTGCTCCTCTTGAGGTTTTTTGCTTTTTTTTGCAATTAGAGGGTTTTTGGGAGGGGGATTTTTCCTTATCTGCTGTGAGGATCCACGGTAAAGCCCTCCTGAGGCAAATTGGGATTTGTGATACCTGGCTATATAAATAAAATTGAGTGGAATTGAATTCTCACTTAGAGGAATATAAGAATAACTCAAAGAGCTTCAGTTGTCCTGACTTTAATATGCAGAATTCAGCTGCCAGGCTTTTAACCAGAACCAAGAGACCAGTTTCAGCCTCTTTACACTGGTTCCCAGTATGTTTTAGAACAGATTTTAAGATTTTACTGATTACTTTTAAGACTCTTCATGATCTCTCCCAGCTGTATCTCTGACCTCTTAGTGCTGCACACGCCAGGATGAACTTTGGGGTCCTAGGGCAGAGGTCTTTTGTCTGTTCCAGAGGCTCAGCTGAAAACTAAAGGAGACAGAGCATTTGCTGTCTGGAACAATCTGCCTGAGCAAATCAGGTCCCTTCTTAAAACATACATCTGAGAGCCTTTCCTGATTTTACTTGAGTTTTAATTTCATTTCAATTCTCTTATTTCCTCTGTTTTTCTACACTCCTGTGTTTTTATCCGTTCTTTTAAAAGCTGTTGTTTTTATGTCTTGTCATAATCACACCACCCTGAGGGAGGGAAAACCGTGTTGTGCAACCTTTGGTTCAGACTTCTTACCATGAGAGTCGGGTACCTCTACAAGGTCTCCATCTTAACTTTACCTCCTTGCACCCAGAGTAAAGCCTCTCGACATAAAGCAAGGCTGAAGGGCTTTAAAAGGCCTCTAGGTTAATTACCATCAAAGCACACTTTTTCTACAACACTCTTGTATTTCTCTCTCCAGGTGATCTATCGAGCCTTGTCGCCCTGGCACTCAGTGGATCCATACGGACCAGCCGCCCAGAACCAGCTCATGATCACCAACCTCAGAGTCCGCCTGCTGCAGCGCCAGCAGTGTCCCTGCCAGGCCAAACATCCTGATGCTGCCGTTCTCCCCACAGACCACTATGCCATCTATGATTTCATTGTCAAAGGCAGCTGCCTTTGTAATGGACACGCTGACCACTGTGTCCCAGCCGGGGGGTTCCAGCCCAGCCAACAGAAGACCAACAACATGGTGAGCCATTCCTGAGCTGGGTTTATGAACATACGTACAGCTCACAGGTGCACAGTGCACCGAGGAAAAGCTTCTGCTCCTCTGTTGTGAAAACTTACAGAGATGTCGTGTCATGCACAAGTCTGCTGATAGCTTAATTTAGTCTCTGTTTTTATTTGTTTATGTGGTGCCATGGGGAGTAGCAGGTTTGGGGTTTTGTTCCCACCACTCCCTTGTTACTCAGCTGTGTGTTGGTATGTGCCGCTGAAGCTGAAGGCTGCAGTGAAGACTGGATATTAGGCCACAGCTTTACCTACCATTACAGGGCTTTAAGGATGTGGAAACCTTAATTATGGTATTCAAGCTAATGCTTTAACAGCCCATAGTCTCTGTCGTGTTATTCTCTTTACTGTAAATGGAGAACAGAAGCACTAGTTTAATTCCAACATGGTCTGAGAGGGTGTAGAGACGTTACACAGGTGGTAATAAGCTACACAGTGTGTAACCACTGTGATTGTTGCAATAGAAGTATTACGTGTGTCAGGTACACGCCTACATCATGTGGGTGCAGGACTGCTGGAAATCAGCCTCAATGAAAACCTGCACACTGACTACAGACCACAAATGAATTTAAATGCATAATGTTTAGCTCTGTATGATCTTTGTCAAGCAGAAATGTTTTAAAATAGTCACCACACACATATACAGTGCTGCAGGGATGGTGTTTATTAGTAGGCTGGCTCCCTTGACAAAAAGCCTGTGGTATTTTACATTGGATTTTGGATTATTGCAGAAAATAAGCTCTGTGGCAAACCAGAGTTAATGATACATAACATGTTTTGTTCAGCAAGATAATCTTCACAAAGGAGCACCACTTCTAGGATTTCTGAAGCATAAATGCAGTCTCCAGAAGTAAAGAGCTAACATTAGGCTATAAACAAACTGCACCACGGTTGCATGATTTCAACGTCGCCACCACAACAAGGCTGTAAAGCCGTGTTCGGAGTGATGGCATTTTGTGGTCTCATTAGCCACTTGTTAGCAACCACATTTTTAACACGTTAAAGCTTCAGAAGTTAGTTAGTGGGGTATTTACTGACATATGTTATGTTGTAGAACAAAACCGAAAGTCTCTTAAGCTTGTGTTAACTACAGACCTTATTTCAGGTATCTAAACAAAAACCCACTGACTTCAAGACGAGGGAAGCCGTAGTGCAAAAATGCTAACTCATTTACGGGTTTTAGGACTCATCCCTGCATTAGTCCACAGGCTGATGACAGACGTAGTTAACCATCCAACCTGCCCAGGGTAATAAACATCTCCCAACAATTAGCAGTTCAAGAAGAACATAATTAAAACTCTGTTAAAAATACATACATTCCAAAAAGTCAGGGTATCCTACAATATGATACAGCAGTACTCCTAAAGCCAAGGGTGTATGGAAGTGTGCATATGATGGATCTATAGGTGTGGCAGCTATTGCCTCAGGGTGTCAGGTCAGGACACTATTTGTGCTCAGGTGGGTGTTGAGAAAAGAGATGCAGAGTCCAGGTCTGAATTTCAACTGTTTATCTAGATGCAGTTCAAAGCAGGTACAAAATGGTGTGGGTGGTGATTTTTATGGACACACACACAGGACAAATAAACAGTTTGCCTGATATCATGTGCAGGTGCAGGGGGGGGGGGTCACATATTAAAAGATGGGTTTGGGGCAGCCTCCGCCAGAAAATTTTGAGCATCAAACACTTAATGTCCTACATTTATGCACCAATTTATGCCTTTTTTTGTCAAAGTAAAAGCCCTCTGCTCCTTTCCAGTTTTCACTGGGAGGGGACAAATGCACATGCTCTAAAAACTGAGGGGGGCCCTGTGTCCCCCCTTAAATCTATACCTATGCTCTAAGCAATGTTCCTGAAGCACATGAAAAAACATTCAGTCACAAAGATGCGTGCAGCTGCAATGAAATTCCAATTATGTTTCTGTCTGTTTGCCTTGCAGGTCCACGGCAAGTGTGTCTGCAGACACAACACAGCCGGTGACCACTGCGAGCGCTGTGCACCTCTCTACAATGACCAACCCTGGCAGGCGGCCAACGGCATCATAGGGACACCGCATGAGTGCCAGAGTGAGTGATGGGGCAGGAGAGTCAAACACAGAGTAGGACACACAGCGTGTAGACTTATCTCGAAAATGAATTTCGTCTCATAAATCACACGTAACCTTTTGGACGCCTGTGCATGATGAATAACAGAGCAGTTCCTCTCTTTTTGTGTTGGCTACAGAAAGAGTTATCACTGCTATCACCAGGGCTTTAAAAGTTCAGCCGAGCAGAGAGAAACGTCTCAGTGTGTTTGATTGTACATGTCCATCTAAACCCAGAGTGCAAGTGTAACGGTCACGCCAAGAGCTGTCACTTCAGTCGGGGATTGTGGCTGGCGACTGGACGGAGGAGTGGTGGCGTGTGTGATGACTGCCGCCACAACACAGAGGGCCGTCACTGCCAGAACTGTAAGAAGGGCTTCTTCAGGGATCCCAGCCGACCAAAAACTGCCCCTGACTCCTGCAAAGGTAAAGCTTGTAAATCTTCTTCTGCAGAGTGAAGCTTTAAACTCTCTGGACAGATGCCAGCAGAGAATTCCAATTAAGAGGGGAGCCTTTGATATTTTAAAGGCAGTAATAGAGATTTGATTTTTCTTTTGACCCTTCTGATTAAAGCAGATTGATCTCTTTGATAAGGGTATTTCCTTCCAGTGCCTCACTGAGTCACTGCCTTCCCAGTGATGGGATAGTAAGATGACTCCAGTCCGCTCCTTAGCAGGAATGACGGAGGCCGCACTGTTTTGGAATGTGACTGTAATTGCAAACAATGGAGGAATTTCCCATGGACCATGCGAGCACATTTTTCCCATTCTTGCCCTTTCCCCCCCGCCAGGCACACTGAAGCATTTTTAAGAACAAACATGCCGTTTTTGGAAACAGATGAAGCGAGTCTGTAACAAAAATCAATCTGTCATCACGAGGGACCATCAGGCGGCAGGCCTGACAGCGTAGAGAGGGAGTGAGTTACTGTTTGTTTTCGCCACAGCTGCTTAAAGCATGTTGAGTACGTTCTCCCAGCTTGTTGCTTGTTACAGGAGGATGATAAAATACAGTTCATATTGCCATGGGAGTTCACTGTGTACACTCCGAAATGTGTTTGTTTGTGCTTCTACAAGTGTGTTTGTCCTTTGCATACATACAGGCTCATAATGTATACTGAGTGCTGCTTCTGTGCCAAAAAAAAGAGACACAGCGTTTGACCTACAGACAGAGATGTTAACATGCAGTCCTCTTGTTCTGTCACCCCGCTCCTCTGCAGCCTGTTCCTGCCACCCTGTAGGCTCCATCCTCTCAGGAGGTAGCACTCTCTGTAACCCCAGCAGCGGGGAGTGCACTTGTAAGCCCGGTGTTGGAGGCCCCCGCTGTGACAGCTGCATGCCGGGATACTGGGGGCTGCATGAGTACGGCTGTCGTCCGTGCGACTGCACAGGGGACTGTGACCCCTACACTGGTGACTGCATCTCTGGGTGAGAGCCAAGACTTAATACTATTTCCATATGTATTTGCACTTGGATTAAGTGATGTGTGATGTGGAGGTGGAGTGCATTCTGGATGATTAACACTGAGTGGAGCCCTGCCTCTGACTGGTTTTACCTCTGCGGCACAGCTCAGATGTGGAGGTCTTCTATACAGCCACCGGCCACATGGGACACAGCAGCAATAATAGTGAGACGGCACTCTTTAGGGTAGAGGAGCTTTTCTCTGCACTGCACCACTCTGGTGAGTCACAGGTCATATCACACGCGTAGGCTGCACACACTCATCGACCCACACAGATGAAATGCAGCTGTTTTGATCTTGAAATCTATACATCATGATGAAGGGATTTTATATCAATCTTATTAATCATGATTCATTTTTTTCCAGAGAAATGTGAGTGTGTGGAAGTGACCCTTGGCAGCCCTAAACTCTTCTGTGCTGCAGAGTATGACTACGGTAAGTGCTGTTTGACAGAGGGAATTGATATTGATATTCAGTATTTTGTGAGCCAGTCATGACAGTGAAGGAGGGTGATTCTATTCAACAACACAGTGGAGTGTCTGCAGAACCCATCAGACCTGTCTGTAAAACATTTCTAAACATTGGTTGCTCCACGTGAGATCCTGTCAAGTGATTGTCGTCTTAAAGGTGCCTGCGGAGTTTTCTTGTTAACAAGAAGTTCCTGTTTACATTCATTGTTACTCACCACAATAGGAACAGGAAAAAGAGGCAGTGTGTTTAAAAGCCTTTTTGTCTAGTTCTCTTTGAACCTTGGGAACCAACGTCTGTAGAGTATTGTGAGACTGCAGGCAATATTGATTTTGGTTTTTACACATGTACGTACACAAATAAGAGGACAGCAGCCCAAGGGTTATATATAAAAATCAACCAATATGAAAGTCTGCAGACATACAGACAGTAGTATAGTGGAGAGTAGTCACAGCTATACAGGGTATACCTTCCTCTTTTTATGGCCATTTCCATTTATCAACCAAAAAGCCATTGGAATACATAGAAGAGTATACCCACTTCCTCTTTGGTAACCTTCCCATCTGCCTAATAGTACACCCTCATTGACAACTACCACTACACCACCACATAAAGTGTAGTAACCCATAAAAAAAAAGAATCATCCTGTGAATTTGAATTTGTTGACAGACCTTATTGCTGTGGGGAAAAAGCTGTGTTTGAGTCTGTTTGTCAGGGTTTGACTGATGTGTAGTGCTTTCCAGAGGGCAGCAAGTCTACCCTGGGTGAGTGCAGTCTTTGATGATGGCCAAGGCTCTGCTGGGGTAGCGGTTGTTAGCAACCTCTTCCAGGGAAGGAAGAGGACTGCCAATGATAATAAATTTAAAAAAAATCAAGTAATAGAAGTTTCAGCTTGGGAAAAAGGCTTTCATTGTGTTTCCTGAAAACATTTGCAAAGTGGATTTTGAAAAGACCGAAAGCTGTTTACTTGCTATAAGTCTTCCTCTTACATGCCTTTGCTGGTGCACTGCAACCTTTTCTTTGTGCGCTAACACCACCAGTAGAGTAGAATAATGTAAAACCATTGGCAGAAATCTTGCTGCACATGGGAGAAGTTTGCCTAGAGCAGAAATCCATTCATTTTAACCCAAACGACAACTTCAACCAAGAAATCCCTCTAGCCAAACGTTTCCCCATCAGTGTATCTTGTCACCTGCATCCTTTTGGACTTGCACCAGAACAAACAAAACAAGAACCCACTCATAAAAACATCGCTCCACAGCACCACTAGTGGTCGAAAACTCCACAGGCTACCTTTAAAGAAGCACTAACAAAATTTAGCATTGCACTTACCTTGAGTTGTGAGTAAAAGAATAGTAGGCCAAGACATCTGACTTCTCGTCCACAGCATGGATTAATGCTGGATCCTATAATTGTCATGTTGCAGCTCAGTAGCCTCTCTCTGCCTACTTAAGCCCACATCTTTCAAATTCCATGTCCCCAGCATATAATGCAGGGTGTCTGTTAAAACATTTGCAGTCTCCAATAGCCAACAAAATCCTGATGACATCACTCCGGTTATTTTCCTAGACTTAAAAAGCTCCTCCAGAGCCACAGATGACATTATACCATTGGATTCAGAGCCTCCCTTTAACAGTAGAAATGTGTCTGTGGTGCAAAAGAATAAAAGTGGTGATTGGATGTGGTTGTTTGTAGGCTGCTTATTTGTTGAATGACTGTTTGTGTTGCCTTGGCAGTGCTGGTGGTGAAGGTAATGTCGGCTCATGATAAAGGCTCCCACGCAGAAGTGGAGGTCAAGGTCAAGAAGGTCTTGCACCAGAACCCTCGGATGAAGATCCAGAGGGGAAACGTCAACCTTTACCCAGAGTCCTGGACCAGCCAAGGCTGTACCTGTCCCATCCTCAACCCAGGTCAGCTGCAGCAACCCCCACTTATAAACTTTATTGCTCCCCGTGCAAAAGCTTATTAATTAGTCGACTCTTGAGTGAACAATCTGCCAGCTTTGTGCTAAACATGGGATATTCGTTGCTGCTCGCGGAGGCTTTGAGCGGGTGCCAACGTCCTAGCATCACTCATTTAGATTGGACATTTACAACTCGAAGATTAGAGCCGCCTTTCTATTATGAGACTATTTCACACCTAGCACTTTCACAGTAATCGTGGCAACATTCATCCAAGCCAGCCACAGCAGCACAGTATTTAACTGGTTGGTTATAGTTGTATAATGACTCTTTTTTACATGAGGTGATTTTTCTCTTGAGAATCAGAGTGGCTCATGCTTTGCTTTCTGTCCTCCAGGATCTGAGTATGTCGTGGCCGGTCATGAGGACTGGAAGACCGGCCGACTGATGATCAACACCAAGAGCCTGGTTAAACCTTGGAAGTCAAATCTGGGACGCAAAATCCTTCACATCCTCAGAAAAGACTGCGGCCGCTGGTAGGGCATCGCCACGGACTGCTACAGACAGAGGGGTGAAGGGGTGGAGGATGATCTGTGACATACAGGAGTGAGCAGAATGAACAGAGACACTGTCTGATTTGGGCATTGCTTGGACATTCAAATGAAAGCCCATGCCCACTACAGCGATTTGACTGTTTCCTCTGTTTCTAAATTGGAGTCCACTGCCCCAAGAAAAAGCTGCAATGCTGATAGAAGTAAGCACATACCTCGCCAGATGACAGTCACTTAAGAATCAAAGAGAACAAAGCAAGCCATAAAGACTTTCATCCGGACAAAGACAAAGCTGATGTTGCATTTATTCATTGTCTATGTATGATATTTTCCAGGTTATTTATAAAACAATGCATGTTAAAGGGACAGTTCACCTCTAAATCAAAAGAACAGATTTTTCCTCTTACCTGTAATAGTGTTTGTTGATCTGGATTGTTTTTGCGTGAGTTGCCAAGTGTTGGAGCTATCAGTTCTAGAGGTATTTGCCTTCTTTCGAATATAATGAAACTAGATGGCTTTCGGCTTGTGGTGCTCAAAGCACCAAAAAATACATTTGAAAACTCAACACTAAATACAGAAATCATGACCAAGTTACTCAAGAAAATCCAGAGACCTTGTGAGCAGCTTCAAGTAGGAACTATTTTCTTTCTACCGAACTATTCCTACCAACTGTATCACTGCAAAGAAGGAAGCGTGCATCTACTCATGGACGAGAGGCTCATGACAGCATGAGATGTAAACATTAATGGCATCCTTATTGTCTCAGCTCTAACGTTAGCTAGCTCAGACGCTGTGAGCACTAGGGCTGTCCCCTCATAGTCGACCAAACGTTAGTCAACCACAAAGGTCATAAGTTGGCAAGATTTCATTGTTCGGTTAGTAGCAGAAAAAAAAGTGAAACTCTATTAGGAGCTGCGCCTTGTCAAAATAAATCAAAACCTATCTGACTGGACCATGTGGGAATTTAATTTGAAAGGACATACACAGGAAGTGGCCACACTCAGCAGTCAGACAGGAGTCAGGTTAATTTCCAGGGCCGGTACCTGCGGTTATTCCACAGGCTAGTTAATAACATGTCGGGCAGGAAATCCAAAGTGTGGGATCATTTTGAGAAGGTGAAGGACGAACCCAAGGTGATATGTAAACTCATCTTCATTGGTCGACTACAAACATGGCGTATCATCTGAAACATGTCAGTAGCTACATGCCCATTAGCCACTTAGCACAATCATTACTGCTTTGCCGTCAGCGTCATTAACAGGCGGCTCGCTCAGTGTGTGACGTGCACTTGTAGATAAAATATAGGCCTATATTAATGAAGGTTCATTAGTACGGTTTTGTATTTCTCTGTAATGTAGCACAGTGTTAACAATGTTACTGATACTATTCTTTCTCACACCTTCAACTCAAACCATTGTGTTGCCCCGCCCAAAATATATAATTTGATAATTAAATTAATATTGTAAACATGCGGGCAACTAGTCGACTAATGGCCCTAAATGACGACTATTGGTCGACTAGGAAAATTGTTAGTCGGGGGCAGCCCTAGTGCCATCTAGTTCCATTATATTCAAGAGAGGGCAAACATCTCTTCGGCCAATACCTTCAACACTCGGTAACTCACAACAATACAATTTAGATTGTAAATAGCACTACAGGTAAGAGGGCTAATATGTATTTTTGATTTTGGGATGAACTGTCACTAAGTTACTGTCAGAGTTGATGAGCCAGTCACGTCCCACTGTATCAATTTCATTGAGAGCTGTTGACTTGGAAATCGTGCAAAGGCACGGCCTGAATCATCCTTGTCTTCTCACAGATATTGGCGATAAATCATGAATGAAGTCAACATCAGAATGTGTGTGAGTGTGGATGTGTGTGTTTGCTTGATGTCCTTGGCAGGGAGTCTGGGACTGTACAGGTCAGAACAAGTAACTCCTGGATGAGGGGAGAGGATGAAAAAAACATTAAAGGAATCAGGCGGCTTAATCTGAACAGCTCTGCTCTGCACCGGCAAACTCGCCCGCCTGCTGTCTGACAAGAGCAAAACACACTCCACCCTCTCCGGTCTGGAGTACATACAACCGTCTCAAACGCTCAGGAACAAGTTTGCTCTCACACCTGCTTCAGTTATAAGAGTGGCTCATTGTCAGGTTGCTTCAGCCAGATGTGATTCTGTGAGGATTTTTCTGCTGTCCTCAGTCGCCCTGCTTCCACACGAGGAGGATTCACTTGAGAAGGGCTCTCTGAACATGACCCTGTGGGAGCCAGAGTGTGTGTGAGTGTGAGAACGGGAGCACACACTCTCTAAACACATGCTCCTCTTTTTGGCCTGTGACTCCTCCGGCCCCAAAATAAATATGTATTAAAAGCCTGGGCATTCATTGACATCACAGCGCATCAGATCCAGAGTCCACAGGCCATTTTTGAGCCAGGCCCAGTTAAGAATAGGACGGGCTGCTGTCTCCAAGGAGAAGGACAAACTCTGTGAGGAGACATGATGCATTCCTCAAACATGACATCACCGCCCGTGTCCTTGTCCCAAAGACTTTACCAAAATAAGAGAAATGGGCTGAGCATTTTTCTTGTAAAGGACAAAGTGGTGATTTAGGGTGCCTGAATGTACTCCGCCATCAACGTGATATTTGTAAAGCTATTTGTGTGTGTCCTGTATGTTCTTCTTTTTCATATAAACTGTATAAACTACACTCAGTGTGCTCATTCTTAATGCTTCTGGGAAACGTCTGTGTCGTTCCATGGTGACATTATGAAACCTGATGAGTGTCATTGTAACATCTTCACTAACACAGATGACTGACTGATGTTTGACCCATGTTTTAGTACCGCCCTCCTTTGGTTAAAAGAGAGAAATACACCTTTACATCATCAGACACTGGTCATGTAATCGAGCATGCTGAGCTCTCAAGCCTCCATAAATGTGCACACAGCAATCAATGCAAGATTTATAACAATTTATTTCTTATAAAACTGCCTCAAGCAAAGAAATATAGAAATATAAATATTTCATTGCAGTTTCCTCACAAGGTCTTAACAATGCAGTGAAGCAAAGCATTTCCAGGCGAGGCATTCGCCAAAACCTTTTTTTGCATGTTTTGTTTGCATATATTTTTTGCATATTTCCTAAAAGCAGCACATTAAAATATGACTAAAATGACAACACTACGTTTCATAAAGATGTGCCCTTTGTCTACTGGCTTGATTCTTTGGAAAAATAAACACTAGTAAGCTACTGCCATGACACAAGTCTTTTGCTCTTGCTAGAATAATTACCTACTGAAGCATTGGAAATTTTTATCAGAGAAATATTGCATAATTGCGATCAGTCTGCAGAGGTTTGTTGTCTTTGAGCTGTCATGCTCCTCCTGCTCCGCCTTCAGTTCTGGGCGCATGCTCAGTAGTCGTCTCCCCGGCTCACTACCTCCTTGCAGGTGGGCCTGAGTAGGATGGTGTGCTCGTACTGGGCCGTGTAGCTGCCCTTGATGTCGCAGAGAGGTGGGTACGGGTCTATGATGCCAAGGTCACACAGATTCTTCAACGCCATCAGGTACTTGCTCTCGCCCAGGCGGTCCAGCCAGCGGCGGCAGAACGCCAGAGTGCCAAAGTTCTCATTGATTACATTCAGCAGATGTTTAGCCCTTGGAAGTCTGCGGCACAGAAGATTCGATAGTGAGACAAACTGAAGAGTGACTCTATGGATGTAAACAACAAGCGTTATGTTCACAGCCTCATTTGTTATCATTTAAGATTGGAAGAGTAAGAGGCAAATATTAAACTATAAACAATTTTCAGGATCAGTATTTTGCATTTCAACAGAGGGAGGAGATGAAAACAGCAGAACCTTATTGGTACGTGTCCAACATGGAAGTTTTTCATGTAATGTGAGCACTCCATGTCATCGTGGACGGCACCTCTCCCTGTGCTGCCAAATGTCTCAATGGCGTAGGCTTCACCTTCCTGAGAGACAACAAATGAAAAGACAAAATCACTTTGTGTAAAATGTAGCGTTTCTATGAAAGTGTGTATCTATGTACAGAGCCGGACTGAACACATTTGTCACCCCGAAGTTAGCCCCCAAAATTATCATTTTTATTATTATATTTATTGTATATGAAACTAAAAACAAGGGCTAATGAGAAATCACAACACATCCTCATACAGCGATTCATGTGATATCCTACGCGCCCCACAATGGTGTGACATAGCGGTATTTAAAGGGATACCTCACCGATTTTCAACCAGCTTTCTATCAAAACAATGTGGGCAGTCTGCGTAAATGAACTGTGGTTAACCAGTTTAACCAGTGCCTAGATATATCGCTTCGCCCCCCCTGCTCTCAGGCTGTCGCTCGAACTACAGGCTGCATTTTCTCACTTTTGTATTGCTTGCCACCCATACCGCCACCACGGACACAAAGAGTATAGAAGCAGATCAAGAGACAGACCTGCCCTTCTCTCTCTCAAACGCAGACCAAAATATGATCAAACAGTAAAATTTGGCAGTGCTGATGAAATACATATCAAAATTATGTTACTGTATTGCCTGTTTCTCACCTACAGTGTTTTTAGAAACATATTTTAGTGTCGTGTTCAGCTGTAATAGCAAAAGTTTGAGAAGACAGAGAAAACAGAGGCCGAAAAAAATGAGATTGAACAGGAAAACTAAGTAGCGCTGATCAAATATAAACCAAGATTCTGTTTCTGAGTTGCCTATTTGTCACCTAAGAGATTTTCAGACATTTTAGCTTACTTTTAAATTGTAATACAAAATTGTTTCTTGCCAGCTGGCCGCCATTATTGTCAGCTATCAGAAGAAGCTGGTTATTGGTATTTGGGAGATCAAATTTACTTTGTAGCTTGTGCTTTCTATGATTGTCTTGTCTTTTTTTCACTATCTAATTATAGGCCAACTTTATGCAACAAAAACAGGCATCAAAAGCATGAGAACAAGCAAACAAACAATCCCAATGGAAACTTTTACCGCTGTAAAATCTCTTTCAACGCTGTAAATGAGTTTGTCCTTAACAAACAAAACCTTTTAAGGGATTCTGTGCAACTGTGTAAGCCTCTCAACTGAGGAGAAATTAAGCTTTAAGTGTGATACTTCTTAAGGGGAAAACCTAAGGTCTTTTATGCACCCGGTCCCTGTACTTTTACTCAAGTGTGGCTTTCAGGTCCTTCATCCACCACTGGTTATATACGTACTACCCGCTCATGATTACATGGGTTATTTCCGAATTTTGGTGCAAAAAAATAACAAACAATAAGAAAGAAAATGGTTTGTGCAAATTTGCAAATGTAAATCTTTTTTTGTTTTTCTACTGCGCCTTGAGGCTTTTGACTTTCACTTCCTCTGTAATGCTCTTCACATCCACTCCACTCCACCATTTATTGAATGTTAAGGGGAAAAAAATTGTGTGGGGGATTTTGGAGCCCCCCTCTGGGTGGCCCCCCCTAAGCAGCTGCCTATGCGGTCTACAGGAAGATATGTCCCTGTCTGTATATCTGTATCTGTACACCTTTCTACAGCATTATGTGGTGCTGGGTATGATGTTACTGAAAGGACAAAAACGATCCAGGGGGACTGAGAGTAAATTAAAACCTCAAGATGCCAGTGGCTGACACATTCATGTGCAGTCTATCAAAGGCAGTGGTGTCCTTTGTGGAGCAGTGCCTCGTGTGAGTCAATTGGCTGGGTTTCATTGGCGTTTTGTGTCTCTATCAGCGCATGGCTGTTGTTGGAGTCCCTGTGGTATTAGCTGATAACACTGCGACACCCTCTCTCGCTGCACCGATAATCAGTCAAAGTGCTAGCAGCCCCGTGGCACACCCAGCTGCCACTCCAGCCGTGCACTCTCTGATCACAAAGAGGGTAATGGCCCTGTTACACCAACACACTTCAGCTAAAAATACAACACGCAAAGCTGCCACCTCAGCAGCAACCCCCCCCCCCCCCCCCCCCCCCCCCCCCCAACCCTCCTGGAACCATCAGGTAAAATGCTTGACTCAGCAGCTTGCCAATTAAAATGCTCACTTCTGTCCAAATACAGTCGTGTACTGCAGCTGTGCAGGCGTGAGGCAGCCGTGGATCTCGGGGAAATGTAAGACAGTGCAAAGCCATGTTCCTCCTGGGTGAAGTGCCGGCCTGTTAATGAACTCTGGATGCCCACAATTCAGCGCTCTTACGGTGAAATGAGGGGCTGGAGTTTGAACACGTGTTGCTACTCGATGCGGCTGGTAATTCCATTAAAGGTGTAATTAAAGTGCTGACGAGGGTGACTAAGAAGCAGTTAGAGCAGTGAATTGGAACACTTCTCCACACCCCATCGTAACCCTAACCAGCCACATGTTCCTCCAATTACACTTAAGAATTAAAAAGGGTTTATTTATATGCAAGGTCAAGCAGCTAATAAAGGTTTAATTCCAGGCACTCTAGTAAAAAGAGGCTGCGGTGTTGGTTTGTGCTCCACAGTCTGGTCACATCCACATCTGGCTCAGGTGAAATAATAATTCAAGCAAGCAGTTATGTACAAACCTCCATCCTTGTGGCTTCTCCTCCTTTAACAATAGGGACTGTCTTCCCTGAGTGTATCCTGTACTGTCCGATGGAGTGGCCGTTGAGATTCCTGATTGGCTTCACTGGAAAGAGAACACAGCACAGAGGTTTAATAAACTGGAAGCAGAGCTGAGCCTGTGCGTGATATAAAGATGATAAATGACCTCACATTACCTTGATATGTTTTCCCATCTATCTCCACTTCGTAAGACTCCATGACCTCCTGAATGGTCTCGCCAACATCGCACAGGCGCACATCAATTCCTGCAAACTTGGAAGGAGAGGTGTTTGGACTCACATCATTACATCGCTCACACACAGACGGGCTGGACAGTAATGTAATGTGTCTAATTTATAAAGTACACAAACTATAAAGAACAAACTCCTGAGTTATCACCAAGGAACAAACGGATAATATACAAAGAGAAGTTCCTGAATAACTATAAATCAATATATAATAACTCATGATGGTAGAAACTATGTTAGTGAACTAGTATCTAATATTACATCCTTGATAGCAGGGCTGTGACTTAATTACTCAGTTATTTTAACTGTTGATTTTATCTCAATTAAATGATTAGTTGTCTGGTTTCGAAAATAGTAAAACACGTCAATCAGTGTTTCCCAAAGTCCGAGATTACGTCCTCAAATGTCTTGTTTTGTTCGAAACCCAAAGATATTCAGTTTATGGTCATTGAAGACTAAAGAAATATTCACATTTAAGAAGCTGAAATCAGTTTGATTCATCAATTCAATTTATAGTTTTACTTGATATATGGTCATAAGTATCCTGAACTCTGAACCAGGTACTTAGAGGCACAAAACCAAAACCTAATCAAGTGCAATTTTTTGTATTTCATCAGTTATTGCAACTTCATTATCTCCTAATTATTCAGTGTTGATACACTTTGTCGTTACTTTTATAAGCTGTATATTTTACCTCCTAAACTTGTTTTTTTCATGCTTCATATCATAAGTATTTGAGTTTTTTAAGGTAATTTATTTACACTAAGTGATCCACTGTTTTTTTAAAACATATAAATAATCTTTTGTGTTCTACATACATTTGAGTGCCTGTGCTTGTGCACATATTCAGCATATTAAGTTCGCTTTTTTGTATTTGACTTAAACCTTCTTTTTTGCTGACACTTCTATTTTGCAATTTTTCTAATTTTAATCATTACGTCCTCATTGTGTAGGCATTAGGGCTGTACGATCACAATACAGAGGTAATGATTTAATATATTCTGATATGTTGCCATTTTTAAATCTAATTTTAGGAAAACTGCAACATATCCTCATACAATGGTTCATATGGTATCTAACGAATTAGTGCCCCACAAATTACATGAATTACTTAACATAAAGTTACGCATTTAACGCACAGTTACTTAGATGGGGTTTCACAGAAGAAACAAGGTGACGAAATACCTTAAAATAACTCAGTGTTTACTTGGTTTCACACGGCTCTGAACATCAGTCTCCTGGGTGAAAGTCCTGTGTTTGTTTGACCCATCTAACACCCCAACCTCTGTCCTGACACAGAGTTTCTATCTTCATACTTCGTCCTTCTTTACTCTCGTCAGCACATTGGTTCACGTGATCACAGCCTTCCTAATTACGTGGATTATACACAAATTACTGGCTCATGATTACGTGTGTTACATACAAATTGTGCTGCATTATGAAAATGCACATGAAAAGTGCAGAAGAAGAGCCTGAAAACTGTCAATACTAGTGGTGCATCTTTTATGAATCTCTTTCATGGGCCTGTGTTCCTTGTGTTTACGCTAGCGATATGCTGTTATATTGGAGTAAAAGAGTCAAGTGGCTGAAGACAGATTACAACACTGAAGGCTCAAGCAGTCGGGGCTTTTAACACAATGCAAAATGAAACACTGCCCAAATATTTGCATGTGAACTATCAATTAAAATTGTTAGTGTCTTTGAGAATCAATACAGTATCACAAAACTTAACATTGTATCAAGTGTATCAAAATTTTCATGGACTGTCCTCCGATGTGAAGTTGTGTGACACGTCAGTAGGAATTCATCATTACTTAATAATGACCTTACCTCAACATTTCTGTGTCACACCAAGTCACATTTAGCCACTAACTGTTTGCTAGCCAGATGAAACTAAACTTCTCAATAAGTGTATCTGGGCGGCAGCAGCTCAGTCCATAAGGACCTGGGGTGGGAACCAGAGGGTTGTTGGTTCAAGTCCCTGTCCAGACCAAATATGGAGTGTGGACTGGTAGCTGGAGAGGTGCCAGTTCATCTCCTGGGCACTGCCGAGGCGCCCTCGAGTACGGCACCAAACCCCCAACTACCTGGGGTGCCTGTCCATGCTCCCCCCACTCTAACATCCCTCCATTTAATACACGTACAAATCCTGTTTGTGCCTGTGTGTGTGTATTTCAGGCCAACAGAGTGAAAAATTGTATTTCTCCTTGGGGATGAATAAAGTTTTAAAGGGTTTAATCATAGTAAACTGCACTCTATATATGAATATTAATGTAAATGTGCTTTGAATATGATGACTCTTGTTCCTTGGTAAGTACTCAGGATTTTTTAAAGTGTAACCAAAGGAGCACCTTGCATTTTTTACCTTAATGCCGGTGTTAGTTGCATCTCTCACAGCCTCCAGCAACCTGTCATACTTTGGATTGAAAGTAACGGTGAAGGCACAGTCTATAATTCGACCTGAAAGAGCAGAAAGTAAAGTTTCTCACACCAGTTTCAGCGAGGACATCATTTTGCAGAAACATTCAGCCTGTATTAATCTAAAAAGTGGAAGTTAATTAACTTACCAGAACAGTTTATTCCAAGCAGTGAGAATTATAATGTAATCATCATTTCACCATGTCATAATAAATGCCAAGTGTGAAATAGCACAGCAGAAGCACTTAGGAAGTTATTAGCGAGCTCTTACCGTTGATGTGCGTTCCAAAGTCAATTTTGCAGACGTCGTCGTAGCGCAGCACCGTGGGGTCTCCCGCGTTTGGGGTGTAGTGGGCAGCACAGTGGTTGATGGAGCAGCCGGTGGGGAACGCCAGGCCTGCCTTTAGCCCATTTTCTTTGATGAGCCTCCTGGAGCAGTCCTCCAGCTTCTCACTGCCAGGAAGAGAGAGCGGCACAAAGGGACAGCAGATGACAGGAACAATGAGACTGTTGTCAGGGCAGATAATACACCCAGCCACAAAGCACTTCTGCTTTCTTTGATAATTTTAAAACTGTTTCTTGCAGGCGAGGACAAAGAAGAAGCGCTGATATCAATTTCAGTCTCAAACGAGCTCAGGCAGGTACCAGCAGCCAATATTAAAGTCCATTAAAAGGGGCTCGGGAGAAATATTTCAGTGCTTGTCTCACCAGATGTCAATCATGGTCATCCCTGGTTTGATCCAGCTCCTGACATACGAGCGGACCTGCCGATGTGCCTCGGCCGCCTCCCTGAAATCACTCCACATCTCCTCGTTGGCCCTGTCCAGCGCCCGCTTCTCTTCGCTGGTGGTCCGCCACGCTGCACTGCGCCTGGTGGGAGGTAGACAGGCACACACACACAGAGAGGAGGAACTCATTATTTTCTCATTATACAAATACTTGTAACGAGGATATGACGCACTCTTGTAGAAACCCTGCACAGGTGAAAGTCGTGTTGATACTTTTTCAGATCTGACAGAATTTAATTTGCTCCTGAACAGGAAATTAAACCAAACACTAAACATTGCACCTCATTATGATGTCCAGAAATGAAAAAGTGCAAAGCAGAGAGACCTAAATAAAAGCTATCACGCAGTGGAAGACTAACTGCTGAGTGTGAGGGACGATGTGGAGGTCACACACCCGTCTTTCGATGGTGGATATTCACACTCCTCTCCCTTTGGAAAGTCTCCGCTGGGAAAGAGCTCACAAATAGGGATTGAGGGAGGGTCAGTCTGTCCCTTCACTGTGGCCCAGATAGTGAGGAGGAGAAGGAGACGCAGAGGAAAGCAGTCAGAGAGAGAAAAGAAAACACAAGTTATCCTCCCTGTGTATATGACATTAACATTTTAACCCAGCTACACGATACAGCACAGCTCCTGATTTACAGATCTCGTTGTGTTAGACGCCCTCAAGTAACAGAAATATGTGGCAATATAGAAGCACTTGTATCATACAGTGGGGATATAGTACATTTTTAGGATGACTCATTTTCAGTTTGCTCACTCCACACTAACATTACGGAGTATGATGTCATTAATTTTGTTCTGTCTGCTGGACATGTAAGGTCCTGTGGCATTTTGTCCTACTACTCCTCTGTCAGTCCTTCATTATGTAACTCTCGTGACACTAATTAACCAAGTCAACCTGCTTTCATGCACCTGTTGTATTTACCTAATGATCCAAAGCGACTCTGGTGCAGTTGAGTCAGGATGCAGATTTGAAAAGCTTTTGCCGTGGGGTTCATACATTTATAAACTCTTATGTGCCACTGTGATGTGAACTGCAGTTTCAATTTAAACTGGCAGCCATTGCCAAAGAGCGATATGTTGCAAACTGTAGAGACGCGTTTGCTGCACTGAGTAAAACAAAAAACAGCTTACATCCTTTCTTCTTTTTCTTCTTCTTCTTCTTTTTTCCAGCTGAGTTCTCTCCTTCATCCCCATCTGTTGAAAGCATCATTAGTTTCAATACAGTTTGCAAAGTGAGAAATATCGACAGGCGCTCGGGCACAATTCCCAGTGTGCTACTGAAAATCAGATATCACATTGCAGATATGACCGGCTGAATTTCAACTGAGCACTTTCACGGGCTTTTAGAGTTCAACACAATCACCACTGCAGATGATGATGACGATGATGGTGGTGGTGGTGGTGGTGAGGAGTTACCTTCATCTCCATCCTCCTCCCTCTCTTTGTCCGCCAGTGTTTGCTGCTCCAACTGTTTTGTCACATCACCAACACCTCCGGCTTCTCCATCCCCCTCAGCTTCATTTGTCCCTGCTGCAAAGTCACACACCCTCGTGCATGCATGTGCAGGTGAACACGCACGTGTATAGCCAATGGCGTGCATGCACATGCATTCACACACACACACACACACACACACACACACATGGAGTGAGTAAATTATTTGTGGTCCAGAGTGATTTCAAGAAAGTGCATCCACTACGATCTCAACTTGGCAGGGTCTGTGCATAATTTCTTTCCATACCTTGGGAGTCAATACCCTCAAGGGCATATGTACCTTGCAGCATTATGACATTTAGCCCTTCATAGGCAGAGCTGTGTGAACCACACTTGACTTATGGCCGCTTCAACAATTCAGGCTTTCTGGGATTTTATTTCTCCCCATTATGAAGCAGTGAGGCTGCAATTATCATGCTGCTTTTTTGCATTTGAGTGGTTGTCATCTTATTGCACTAAAACTGTGGATACTTCTATTACATAATTTCATGCAGCTTAGGGAGGATTTATAGGATTGAACATATTTAATCTGGAGTAAAATTTAATTTTATTCCATCTTCCAATGACAGCTTTCACTCAGTTTTGATGATAAATTCCGATTTTCAGAGCCTGTCCCGTTTCCATGTGAGCGCCCTCAGCTCCAGCGGCAGTCGCTCAGAGTTGGGACAGCTGCACAGGAAAACCATCTGACAGGTTGAAAAGTCTCCTGTCCCGCATATCTGATGCTCGTGCACAACACCGAGTGACACTAGAGGAGACAATTTTGCGCTATTTCTTTTCCTCAACCGATTCCCTACTCGCAAAGTGATGCCTCTCACCTGGCGCCGTGGTCTTATTCCTCTTCTTCTTTCTTCTCTTTTTCTTCACTGACTCTGACGCGTCCGCATCCTCTCTCTCCTCGGTCAAGTCGTCCCCATTGAGAAGTTGAGGCTCCACTTCATGCTGTAGCTGTAGCTCCGCCATGATCAGCGACTGAGAGGTGAAGTGACGCATAAGCTGCTGAGAGCCTCCAGTGGTCAGAGCAGAAAAGTGTGCAGGAGGAAGCTGAGCCAATAATGAGCTATTAGACAATCTCTGTGCAACAACTTGACCCGAGCAGAGGAAGACGATCCTCCTCTGCTGAGGAGCAAAAACTTTCATTTAGCATCTGATCTTTTTTTTCTAGGGAGAAATTACAGTTTGGGACAGACTATAATAAGACAGCAACACAACCCCAGTGTGATCTGTGGAGGCTGAAATGCTCAGTTGTGTTACACCATGTCTTGATAAACGGTGGAGCTAGAGCAGTGACAAAATTTGGCTTAATAAAAAGGAAATATTGGCACTGAAAAAAAATATAACAAAGGATTTGATAATCTTTTGCATTCTGATGTTTTTCAGTGTCAGTTTTTTTTTTTTACACCAATAGTTTTTTCCACTCCATGTAGAGGAGGTGCTTGAGGGGAGGGGCAAGGACAGCAGTAGTTTTCATATAATCTGCATACTAAGGAGTGAATACCTCTTTGGGTCCCACCCCAGTGATGGTGGTGTCACAGCTGGAAAGAGACCAGTTTATTTGGCCCAATTCCGGGGTGTCATTCACACCGAGTCTCAGCCAAGTTGGGCAACTGGATGGATCCTGACTTATTTCTTCCAGCATGCCAAGTTTGGGCAAATGCTGACAGTTCATTTTTGATAATAGCCAACTGATGGCAGTGTCAGCAGCTGGAATCAGGACAGTTTATTTGGCCCAATTCTGGGGTGTCATTCATGTCGAATCATAGCCAAGTTGGGCAGCCGCATGGGTCCTGACTTATTTCTTCTGACATGCCAAGTTTGGGCCAATGCTTAGCCAGGTCATTTTTGATATAACAACCCAGCGATGGCAGTGTCAGCAGCTAGAAACAAGCCAGTTTATTTGGGCCGATTCTGGGGCATCACTCATCCTTGTCTTGTCATTGACCCCAAGTCTCAGCCAAGTCAGGCAACTAGATGTGGCCTGACTTATTTTTTCCCGCATGCCAAGTTGGGCCGATGCTGGGCCGGGTAATTTTTGATAACAGCATAGTATCGGGCTAGTTTATTTGGCCCGATGCTGGGGCGTCATTCATCCTGATTCTTAGCCAAGTTGGGCCATGGAGGCAGCCTGACTAATTTCTGCTGACATGCCAAGTTTTGGCTAGTGCTGAGCCAGGTCGTTTTTGATGGTAGTGTCAACAGTTGGAATTGGGCTAATTTATGTGGCCCTATTCTGGGGCATCATTCACCCAAAATTTTGGCCAAGTTGGGCAACCGAACGCAGCCCGACTTATTTCTTCCTTTCTGCCAAATTTGGGCCGACGCTGGGCCAGGTAATTTTTTGATATAAGGATATAACAATTATGGGGCATCATTCATCCTGGGTCTCAGCCAAGTTGCACCACCAGATATGGCCGACTAATTTCTTTGGACATGCCAGGTTTTGGCTGATACTGGGCTAGATAATTTCTGACAACAGCCCAGTGAAGGCAGTGTCACAGCCAGAATTGTGCCACTTTATTTGGCCCAGTTCTGGGGCGTCATTCACTCCGAGTCTCAGCCAAGTTGGGCAACTGGATTCACTGTGACCTATTTCTTCCAGCATGCCAAGTTTGGGCCAATGCTGGGTCAGGTAATTTTTGATAACAGCCCAGAGAGGGCAGCGTCACATCCAGAATCAGGCTAGTTAATCTGGCCCGATTCTGGGGCATCACTCATCCTGAGTCTCAGCCAAGCTCAACTTATTTCTTTCGGGGTGCCAAGTTTGGGCTGATGCTGAGCCAGGTCATTTTTGATGACAGCCTAGTGATGGCAGTGTCGGCAGCCAGAATCGGGCTAGTTTATGTGGCCCGATTCTGGAGCATCATTCATCCTGAGTCTTAGCCAAGTTGGGCCACCAGATGCTGCTCAATTTATTTCTTTGGACAGGCCAAGTTTGGGCCAGTGCTGGGCCAGATAATATTTGTTAACAGCCCAGTGATGGCAGTGTTGGCAGCCTGAATTGGACTAATTTGGGCCGATCCTGGGCCATTTTTGCTACTTGGGGCAGTTCTTCAAGAGCTACATGAAGGAAAAAAAACAGCTGACTGTCATTTAAAAACAAAAATATATATATTAAAAAAAAAAATAGTGCCTGTTTTATTTTTAAGTGGAACCTTTTTCATTACCAATGTTTCCCCACTTTAAAGCCAAATTTTACTGTCAGAGCCAAAACTTAGTGTGACTGTTCTAGCTCCATAATAAATACCCTGTAAAAGCTGCACTTCATGCTACAATCACCACTTTGTCTGAACATCCAGTGGCTGAGTTTTAGGTTACTGTGCGCACCTGTGACTGCAGCTCCTCGGTGAGACTTGTGTATCACTTCTCCTGTGTGCCCACATTGGAAAACACCTTATCTGTTATTGTAAATAATGTCTTGTCGTTTGACAGCCTTTCAGTTTGATCCGCAGAGTCGATCACTGATGGTGCGTATCGCGAGTATTTGGAGACGGGCGCAGAACTGCGTATCCAAGCAACAAGCCCAGCACACTGAGAAGATAGAGGCACACTTACACAGGTGAAAAGTGGATTTTAACGCACCTCTGCTCGGGGTTTGCTCATGAGGAGGTGTACTGGCGACTCATGGAAACTGAAGTGGATTTTTTAAGGGAATAATGACGGACTTCAGAACTGGCCCTTTGTATTTCTTTGACCAGGTGGGTTAATGATTCATTTTACTTTCTGTAGCCTAGTTAAAAAGAATCAGCATGACATTAACCTTGCTGATCTGTCTGCAGCCAACAAAAAACCGGATTAAAGGATCACGAAGCAACATCCTGCATTTTGATATGGCAAATAAAGGTGCGAGGTTAGACGACACTATACAAAGGTAATTTAATTCTCTTATTGTTATTAAGTCTTTTACATTTTTCTTGTGCGACTCATTTTGCTCATTTTTCTCCCAGTGATCGAGACGACAATGAAGAAAGTAATGAGCCCACTCAGAGGCTGTCAGGTGAAACATGTGGGGATGGTAAACCTGATACCTCCTGTGTCTGTGCTGCACTCAACATAAAGGACCAGGATCCGATGGATGCATACAAGCGGGCAGCCCCGCACTTATTAAACCAGTTGGCTCACCTACTCTCACAGCACAAGTGGACTGAGGAGGGACGTCTTCCTCACGGGATTGTAAATATTCTGAATTACTCCTGGCAGGATCTGACTGCAGGGTCTGTGCGCCTGAAAAGTCCGGAACAAACCGACACACGACGAAAGTCCAGAGGGTCCGTGAAGTTGGATGAATCCCGTCAGGTGTCCGCCAAAAACAAGAGGGAGGCAGGAGAGAGGAAGTCATGTGCTGTGGAAAGTGTTGGTCAATCTGTGAGAGACGTCAGCGCAAAGCCACGTGTGAAAAAGCGCAAAAACAATTCAAACAGAGGTAAATGAGCCGCTGGGTCACATTTGTATGAAAGCCCATCACTGTCTGGAAAATAAAAATAAAATGATGAAGAGTAAAACTGGTTAAAATGTCAAAAGTAGGCTGGCCTACTAAATCCAAATTGTGAGATAGGATAGGCTATACATTAACACCATAGCTGCTATAAATACATTTTGACCAACTCACTAACAAATAAATTATGTCAGTAATTCAAAAAAATCAAAATAAATTGATTTAGTATCTCATATGGAAGCTTATGCATTCATGTTCTAAAAAAATATTTTCCCCTTTTTCTGAAGTAGCCTAATGAAATGAATATATCAGCATTATGACAACAGTTTTTGGGGAAAAACTGCTCCTGTTTTACTGAATTAAAGAAATTCAGAAAAACACGAATTAAGGAGATTATTCTGTCATAATACAGACACACAAGAGCAGATTTTTTTTTAATGAAAACTTTTCTCAGAATTCTGACATATTACAACTCATTCACACTCAAACCTTGTCACATATTGATGTTTGGTCATGGACCTTACTCATACAATGTAAAAGGTACCCTGGGTGCGTTGGTTGTTGATGTTCTAGGACACTGTGTAAAGGTTATGCCTGTTACTTCTTTCAAAATACACTTCCGTTGCTGATGTTAAAGGACTTCTTTTTTTGTCAGTGTCTGACGCCACAAGTCACTGCTCAAGCACCGGATTTCAACGACTTCGGAGTGAGACCGGGTTGGATAATCAAAAAAAACAATCCAGTCTCACTCTGAAGTCGTCGAAATCCGGCACTTGGGGAGTGACTTGAGGTGTCACTGACGAAAAAAGTTGTCCTTTAACATCGGCATGATAGGCGGCTGGTTGCTGTTATAGTTTAACGGAGGTCTGTGGTGTTGGGGGGAAACGTGACGGGACACGGCGTTCACATTGCGCAAGATTATAAAGCCAAACCCTGTTCTTTTGTTGCCTAAACCCAACCACGCGCGTTAGTTGTTTAAGGAGAAAAATGTTAATTTGCAGTGTTTTACCGACATAGTGCGTTTATTTTGAAAGAGATATATGTAAATGGTGAATTTCCTGTGAAAACAGATGTGTATTTTGAAAGAAGACAATGGCAGGCCTCCAGAACGTCATCAACCAACACACCAAGGGTACCTTTCATGTTGTATCTGGACGTGGAAATTCCATGACCAAACGTTGATATGTGACGAGATCAGAGTGAGAATGTGATGGAGAAAAAAAACCATTTTTTTTCTTAAGGAAAAGCATTACACCTCTGTACATTAATGTATTTTACATTTTTATCATACCAAACATTTCATCTAATTTGTTTTGTCAACTGGCTGAAACAGGCTAAAATGGTAGAGCTAATATACAGGTATATAAGTCGTAATATTAATGCATTCTTCCACTACAATAACCCATCAAGTTGTAAATGTAAATAAAATGTTTGCTAAATACAAAGTTATGTTACAGGAATACTATAAGAGTTTTTTTACAACCTGGCAACCCAGAAGTAGGTTTTACAAATAGCTTTTAAAGTATAAATTAAATATTTATCAACCATTAATCAAGCCTTTAGTTATAGCACATCCCTTTATAAAATATGCATTATTAGAAAATGCACGTGTTGCACAGGTAGGCCTACAAATATGTAAAACTGAGAATAAGGCAAGACAGACAGATTATATTTTAACTGTCATATTTAATGTAGGTATAAAGTGATAAAAGTGAAAACCCATGAAGTCATTTCTGGTGACCTTTTGGGACTGAATGTGAGGACAGCTTTGGTTGCAAGCGTGTGGAAGTGGCAGGATTAGTTTACCAGACAGGACAAGGTAGCTGGTAGCTGGGCACAGATGTACTGCTGTCTGTTAATCAGTTACAGAGATATAGAGTTACATTATTAAGTTCCCTGATGCCACTGTTAGTGAGTGATGTATGGCCAGCAGCCTATTGTCCATACAGTTTCAATAAAAAGGTGAATTAAAAACCTCAGGTGATACGTTCTCTCTCTCTCCAACAGCTCACAACTCCACCATCGTCAGTCTCTCCATCTCATCCAACAACTGCAGTAATCCAGGTGAGACATGGAGCTAAGGCATTGTGTCAGTGGTGACCACTGTGTCTGTAGTTGACTGTCTCATTAACTGCTGTGGCCCTACTGCCTCAGCCGTGTCCTGATTTGTGTCCAGGCTGGATCATCCAACCAAGGCAGCCCTCCTGTGACAAGCCTCAGCAGATCGCTTTGAGTCAGTGGGTGGTGGAGCGACTCCAGGCAGCAAGAAACCCTGAGTGCGTTGTTATTAACCTTTGCTGCTGCAGCCTCCAGCAAATGTTTGTCAAATGAGATGCTGCATATCTACATTTCTAATCTGATAATTGGACACTTCGAACTGCAAACATGGTCAATTATGAATCTTTCCGTTCTGAATTTCTAAGCCATGGTGGTTTTATATTTGTGTAACTTTTCTCAAGCTGTAAAGGACAATTAACAAATCTGTGAGGTAATCACAATAATATAAAGTCTATGAGCTGCACAGGGACTTGGGGGTGAGGCCAGCAGGAGAAACACCACTGTGCATATTTAGTGGGCTGCATACTGTGGTAATAAACCCGGAAGCTACAAACTTTTTGGTATATGCACCAGGCAAGTAACTCCATTGGAATGAATGGGTGCCATCTTGCATCCAGTATTTAGTTATTAAAATCTGTGGATGCGACACGAATAACTTTGGTGACTCCCTGACGTTTCATGTAGTGCTTCGTTAGATTCAAATTTTAATTACTCCACTACTTTACCAGACACCTGCAAGGCATTCCCAACTGTGTTTAGTGCTAATAAGCAAATGTTAGCATGCTAAACTGAGGTGCTTAACATGGTAAAAATTATAAACAGCATGTTATCAATGTCATTCTGAGCGTTTTAGCATGCTAACGTGCTAAACTAAGATGGTTAACATGATTAACATTATACTTACTAATTGTTTGCATGCTAACGTGGTAAATCGAGATGTTTCACATGGTAAACATTATACTTGTTAAATATCAACATGTTCGCAATATCATTGAGCATTTTAGCGTGCTAAAATGCTAAATAAAGACGGTTTACATAGTCAACATTATACTTGAGAAATGTTAGCATGTTAGCAATATTGTGAGCGTTTTAGCATACTAACCTGCCAAACCAAGATGGTTAGCGTAGTCAACATTATACTTGCGAAATGTTAGCATGTAAGCATTATCATTGTGAATGTCTTAGCATGCTAACATGGTAAACTAAGTTGGTAAACATGATAAACATTATACTTGCTAAAGGTTAGCGTGTTAGTAGTGTCATTGTAAGCACTTTAGCATGCTGAATTAGCATTTACCTCAAGGTACAGTTCTAGCCATAGCTGCTTGCTTCTTAGTCTTGTTTCATTTTTAATGACTGGATTTTAGTATGCAGCATGAGAAGAAGCATATCCTTACTGAATTTTAAATTTGTTTATCTGTCATTGATAATTGTATATGTTTCATTTTGCAGTGAAGGCTAACTCCACATAAACGTTAAAGCTGAATGAGAGATCACTTTTCAATCATAAAAAATTATCTTCACATAGAAACCTGCAAACAGCTGGACAGGACCTGAACAAACTTATACTCCGTCACTATGGTGATGCAAAGGCAAAACTGAAGGACAGGAGAGCAAGGAGAAAGGCCCAACCTGTCACTGTAGTCAACGGGATGCCCCAGATACCAGAAATGAAGCAGCAGGATCTGACACAGCAGCAGAAACTATACTACAGGACCAACGACGGCTCCTCATTCATATAGTATCCTTCTCGTGTTTATTCATAACTATTTTAATTCTAGTGGTTGTACAAGAAGCAAATGCAGGATACGGCATATGGCTAATGTGTCACTGTAGCTGACCTTTTGATCTTTGACCCTGAACTCTCAGCTACCCGTCTGGGTGTATCGCAGTATGCCAGAGCCACTCAGGTCTGCCCTGTGGAGGCTTCTATACCAACGTGTTTAGTGACTGCGAGTGTCCTGCTATGCTGGCGACTATCACAGCATTTGGGCATGGGGCAGTTACACATCCTCTGAGGTGAGCAGTGCTCATATGTGAGAAAGCCTGAATAAATAGAAAAGCACTCCGCTGAGAATAAGTCAGGATATTGTCGGGATAATGTCTTGTGTGGCTTTGGAGAGAGCTTTCCAAAGTTTGTCCTGCGTTATGAGAGCTTCACCTGGATCAGGGACACCAAGTTATGATATGTCTGCCTCTGCTGTTTTGATTTTGATTATTTACACAAAGAAATTTTCTCCTGTGTGCTCCTGTGAAATAGCTGGAATAGACTACCTTTCAACACAAACATAAGATTGATGTTGAGGTGACAAAGCGTATTCTCCAAAATGCTAAATGCCCTTAAACAGCTTTTATCATATGTAAAATGTTCCTCCAGCTCTTCCATTAGAGCAGTGTGGAACCAGGACAGGGGATTCATATGTGGCCATCATGGGAACATAACTAAGGAGTGGAGCTGGCAGACAGACCGCACGCCAAAGGAGAAGATTGTTATTCAGGTGCAGCCACTTTTGAGACTGTCATAACTCTTTCTACCTATGATGTAACTTGGTTATAAAAAATGTTGTCGCCATTTTCTCTGTGCAGTAAACAAACAGAGTGAGCATGTTGCATACAGAACAGGCCAGTGAGGTCATCTCCAGACAAGAAAAATATTCAGTGACAAGGGTAGTCAGAATCTGTTGAGAACCTGTCATGTGCGATAACTGTATGATGTGCATATGGGAATGGTCACATTTAGGGGAAACAAAGCATTGTATCTGGGGTATGACACATGGCCTGCTGATGAACAAGCATTAACTGTCTCTGACGGGACCCAGAGAGGTTTTATAACAGGTCTACAGTGTGCAGATTCAGCTAAATTGCCAGAATAAAGTGTTGGTAACGTATGTTTCTGCAAACCACAGATATGTTACATTTGTATGTTTCATACATAGGGCATAGAAATTTCCTGTATATGATGTATATAAGCTGACATCTCAGGGGAACAGCAGCAGACCACTGTTCAAGACCAACAAAAGTGGACATGTCCAACTGTTTTTGTAGTGACAAAAGCAGGTATTTTTTAACGCGATTGGGACATGTACAACTGTATTTGTAGTAACAAAAAGGGGTGTTATTTAACAAGACCTAGGGACTTGTCCAGCTCTTTTTGTAGTGACAAAAGCGGATGTTTTTAACAATGGTTTGGGACATATCCAGCTGTTTTTGTAGCTACAAAAGCAGGTATTTTTTAACTAAAGTTTGGGACATGTCCCTCTGTTTTTGTAGCTACAAAAGCAGGGTTTTTTTTATCAAGAGTTGGGGACATGTCCAACAGTTTTATGCTGCAACAAAAGTGGGTGTTTTTTAACAAGATTTAGGGACATGTCCAGCTGTTTTTGAAGTAACAAAAGCAGGTATTTTTTAACTAAGGTTTGGGACATGTCCAGCTGTTTTAGTAGCAACAAAAGCAGGTTTTTTTAACAAGAGTTTGGGACATGTCCAGCTGTTTTAGTAGCAACAAAATCGGGTATTTTTTGACAAGAGTTTGAGACATGTCCAGCTGTTTTAGTAGCAACAAAATCAGGTATTTTTTGACAAGAGTTTGAGACATGTCCAGCTGTTTTAGTAGCAACAAGAGCAGGTATTTTTTAACAATAGTTTGGGACATGTCCAGCTGTATTTGTAGCAACAAAATCAGGTATTTTTTGACAAGAGTTTGGGACGTGTCCAGCTGTTTTAGTAGTAACAAAATCGGGTATTTTTTGACAAGAGTTTGGGACATGTCCAGCTGTTTTAGTAGCAACAAAAGCTGGCATTTTTAACAAGAGTTTGGGACATGTCCAGCTGTATTTGTAGTGACAAAAGCAGGCATTTTTAACAAGAGTTTGAGACATGTTCAGCTGTTTTAGTAGCAACAAAATCGGGTATTTTTTTGACAAGAGTTTGAGACATGTTCAGCTGTTTTAGTAGCAACAAAAGCAGGCATTTTTAACAAGAGTTTGGGACATGTCCAGCTGTATTTGTAGTGACAAAAGCAGGCATTTTTAACAAGAGTTTGGGACATATCCAGCTGTTTTAGTAGCAACAAAAGCGGGTATTTTTAACAGGAGTTCGGGACATGTCACTGTTTTAGTAGCAACAAAAGCTGGTATTTTTAACAAGAGTTTGGGACATGTCCAGCTGTTTTAGTAGCAACAAGAGCAGGTATTTTTTAACAATGGTTTGGGACATATCCAGCTGTTTTTGTAGCTACAAAAGCAGGGTTTTTTTTTTTATCAAGAGTTGGGGACATGTCCAGCTGTTTTAGTACCAACAAAATTGAATATTTTTTGACAAGAGTTTGGGACATGTCCAGCTGTTTTAGTAGCAACAAAATCGGGTATTTTTTGACAAGAGTTTGGGACATATCCAGCTGTATTTGTAGCAACAAAATCGGGTATTTTTGGACAAGAGTTTGAGACATATCCAGCTGTTTTAGTAGCAACAAAATCGGGTATTTTTTGACAAGAGTTTGAGACATGTCCAGCTGTTTTAGTAGCAACAAAATCGGGTATTTTTTTGACAAGAGTTTGGGACATGTCCAGCTGTTTTAGTAGCAACAAGAGCAGGTATTTTTTAACAATGGTTTGGGACATATCCAGCTGTTTTAGTAGCAACAAAATCGGGTATTTTTTGACAAGAGTTTGGGACATGTCCAGCTGTTTTAGTAGCAACAAAATCGGGTATTTTTGGACAAGAGTTTGAGACATGTCCAGCTGTTTTAGTAGCAACAAAATCGGGTATTTTTTGACAAGAGTTTGGGACATGTCCAGCTGTTTTAGTAGCAACAAAAGCAGGCATTTTTAACAAGAGTTTGGGACATGTCCAGCTGTATTTGTAGTGACAAAAGCAGGCATTTTTAACAAGAGTTTGAGACATGTTCAGCTGTTTTAGTAGCAACAAAATCAGGTATTTTTTGACAAGAGTTTGGGACATGTCCAGCTGTTTTAGTAGCAACAAAAGCAGGCACTTTTAACAAGAGTTTGGGACATGTCCAGCTGTATTTGTAGTGACAAAAGCAGGCATTTTTAACAAGAGTTTGGGACATATCCAGCTGTTTTAGTAGCAACAAAATCGGGTATTTTTTAACAAGAGTTTGGGACATGTTCAGCTGTTTTAGTAGCAACAAAAGCAGGCATTTTTAACAAGAGTTTGGGACATGTCCAGCTGTATTTGTAGTGACAAAAGCAGGCATTTTTAACAAGAGTTTGGGACATATCCAGCTGTTTTAGTAGCAACAAAAGCGGGTATTTTTAACAGGAGTTCGGGACATGTCACTGTTTTAGTAGCAACAAAAGCTGGTATTTTTAACAAGAGTTTGGGACATGTCCAGCTGTTTTAGTAGCAAGAAAAGCAGGTATTTTTTAACAATAGTTTGGGACATGTCAAGCCGTGTTTGTAGGAACAGACAGGGTATTTTAAGCCAAAACATGATCTTTCCCCAAACCTAATCGGTGTTTTTTGTGCCCAACCACATGTAAACCACAGCTTTGTCACAACATAAAATTGAAAAACTTACATGTTACTTTACAACTTAATTGCTAGATATTGAATGTATAAATGTTACATATCTGTGGTTTGCAGAAGTGTACAATGGCAACAATTATTCTGGTGATTGGGTTGGCAGATTAGATAACCATGGCTGAATTAGTCACAATTTATGAATGCTCACAATATCTTTTTTTAAAGCACTGTGCTAATTTTAGAGAAACCTGTAACAGATTTTTTTGTCTCCTACAGTTGTCAGATGTAATCTCTGTGAGGCTGCACAGTGGTACATCTGCCATGCTCATCTTCAGATGTAACAATGAAAGCGTTCAACTTCCTCTTTCTGCTGTGTCGAACATTAACCAGTCAAAGGAAATGGTGAGATTAAGATTAGTAGACGTAGTTCACAAAAAGGCATCAGATTTCCGATTAACAATTCTAATTGATAATGTCTGCATGACAGCCTTGTTTGCAGACCGAAGAAAGGTTTACCTCTGGCTTTGCTCAAGAGCTTCTGCTGGCAAGAGAGACAGAATCCCCCACTGTGGTCCTGAAGAGCAACAGGAACCTGACACTAACACCTGTAAGAGCCTTTTTTATCACTATGTATTTGTGGGCTCAAAACAAATTTATTTCAGCACTAAATTATGTTACAAAAATACCTTTTTGTGAGCCTCTAAAAGTTCTGCAGATGTCTTCTCTGAGTCACTTTGTATAAAACAGCTTGCTAAATGCCTTATGTTGCTCTATATCATATAATCTACCATGCAAGTAATGATGTATGGCAGGTGTCTGCGTGCTCCCGGGAGGTCCTCCAGATGGTCGGAGAGGTGGAGGGGCTGGAGGAGCCGACAGCACTGTGGAGAAGAGGAGGGCATGTTGGCAGGGAGCTGAAGAGGCTTCAGCAGAGAGTACGAAACACCCTGGACGCCTGGCTGGATTACTATCGCGTGGCCATTGGTAGGTACCAGTCGGAGCAAAGCCTTTCCAGCTTTTCTGGAAAGTGCAGTGTGCGTGCACATGTCCCCGCTGGGATCAAACTGCAACCGGTGGGTGTGATGTACTGTACACGAGTTATTAAAGTATGCAGTGCAAATAAAAGTAACACTGAGCCAATCTGACCCAGTAAGGTTGTTTCAGAGGGATTCAGTGGAGCAAAAAGTTACAGTATCACCTCATCCTGCAAACTCAACATTATTGAATAGTTCCATCAGGATCTTGTTCACGGTCACTCGTGTCACTCGGTGTCTGTGTGCATTTCTGAGTGACCTCTTCCTCTCCTTCAGGTATCAAGTGTCCTGACATGAAGCGGATGCCAGATGCCCCACTGAGGACCAGGCTGAGGAGGGAGGTACAGTCAGCTGCTCTGCCCTCTCTGAACCCACCTGAGCAGGCAGATGCTAAACCAGTCCAGCCTGAGGAGGGCACGAATGAGTTACAGGAGCTGCACGGGGTGTCACCAACACCAGCAGAAAGACCTCTGGACTCCTCCGTTAAGCTGCCAAGGTGCACACTATACACCAGTACACAGCAGCACATGGTCCATTTGGCCACTCCAACAATTTTACAAGTCAAAGTAGATAGAATCATCGAAATCTATCCTTAAAGGTACTGTATGTAACTTTATACTTAATGTTTCTCATTGCCAATGGGTGAACAGGTTGTAATGTAACTCAAAAACTTACACCTGCACCTTCCAGAGTACCACCTCTCTTCAGCTCTGCTACAATGCTAACAGTGTGCAACACCAGTTAACGTTAGCTACAAAATGACCCCATATTACAGTCTCTGAACCCCAGCGTCTGGAGTTTGCACCGGCTGAATTCAAATTGCTACAGGGGCTAAGTCAAAGCTGTCATCCACTCTCCTTCCAGGGACGCAGTGTCCTAGCAACAGGGAAGGAGGTAGAGTGTTGGCTAGCTATGCTAGCTTGCTAATCCTTGTCTAATTTTTTGCTTAATAAATAGTAAATCTATCAAAGACTACCATAATTTGAAATATATCGTTATATTGACACAGACTAATTGCTAGCTAGCTAACATAGCAAAATACTGTCCTGAATGATTAAATGTCATTTTATTCATACAGACTCCAGGGTTTATCTGACCGGTAAATTAGCTAGCTTGCCATTTGCAAATTAATGTATCAGCTAATGTTACAGAGCAACTAACGCAAGGTTGATGGCAAACAATAAATGATGTCACGGTACAAAGCACTTTCTACTAGCCAAAAGCAGGCAGGGGCAGCCAACAAGCTAATCGTAACCCAAGCTAAGGAGGTTAACCCAGGGGTTAGCAGCATTTACAATCAAAAGAGCCATTTTTGACCAAAAATAATAATGATAATAAAAAAAATCTGTGTCAAGCCACAAAACATATTTGAGCCTTATAATGAGGGTAACATATTAAGTCTAAATTAGCCTATACCAATGGTCGAAATGAACAAGGTGGCTACTGTGCAGGGCACTATTTATGATCATGTGGTCCTTTGACTTTGCAGAGCTGGCAGTGAAAGCAAACAAATCCGTCCACACACTACTAAATTCTCTTTTTATTATTTATTTATATATATATATTTTTTTATTTATTATTTTTTATTCTATGACTTTTACTTTTTTGGATTTGGCATCTAACTAACCAGACAGGGAGACTCAAGAATAGCCACTGCTATCGAGGTTCGGCAAAATTTTGAGGAAAGGGCGCCAGACGGTAAATATATTACTCATATTTTAGTTGTTGAAATGTTAAAATATTATTTAAATTCGGTTTATAGGCTTCACATTTTTACTTTTGTGGAATGTAAAGAGCCACATGTGGCTCCAGAGCCACAGGTTGCCTACCCCTGGGTTAACCATTTAGGTTGTTTTGTAGCGTCAGCTGGTATTTGCAACCCATAAACTACTTAGCATCATGGAACAAATGATCCAGATGAAATAAAGGACAATTACAGATATCTAAATATGACTGTAATTTATTTTCCAGCCTTCTATCAACATAATGCCAGTCAGTCTCTTTTTTGTCATTGCTTTGGCCGATGCAGGTGCTCGCTCGAAGAGCTCGAGCAACTGGATGCTGACTGCAGTTCACATAATGACCTCAGAGAGAAGTGTCATTAAAAACAAGGATTATGTGAAAGTTACATACAGAACCTTTAAACAGAATCCAGTGATTGTTTTTGTATAGTGACAGAAAAACTGTTTATTGATCAGTCTTAAGTGCTTGAGCTCTGCTAGACTTTGCACAGATGTATACTGCATTATGCAAAATACAGTATTTTAATATGTCACTGTTTTAAACTGCATGTTTCCAGGACACGAAAAACACGATCAAAGGAGGAGCCTCGTGTCACACAGATAGGACCCCTTCAAATTCATGGCAACATCAATCTTGAGTAAGATGTACTAGTGTTACTGACAGGCACAGAAATACATTGAAATGTTACTGCGTAGAAATGACATTTACTGCAGTTTACAACAGCATGAGTATATTTACACTGACAGCTTCACTATCACCCCCACCCTGCCAGGTCAGTGATTATTCCAAACAGTGCAGATTTGCAGCCCTCCGCTGTCACCCGCCGTCCACCCCCGCCATCGTTCACCCCCTCCACCCCCCTCACAGTGTGCCCCGCTCTGCTGAGAGCTGCCCTGCTGGGGGAGGGGGGGCGCAGGCGGTGCTGCTGCAGCGCTAAGCTGATGCCAGCGGTGACAGACCTGGAGTACGATGCCTTCGTTATGGGCCAGCCTCCACACAGTCAACAGATCCTGGTGGTGTGCGTTACTCCTCCGCACCAAGCCGTCAACGCACATGCTGTGCCCGGGCAAGACGTGCTGGAGCAGTTTTACAGGAGGAGGAACAAACACAGAACCATGCCATGTACTCAGGTGTGAATGCAGGGGGTGGACAAAATAATAACAACAACACAAGCACCTTTTGGTCACCTGTCATATCCTGTATGTACCCAGCCAGGCGTCCTTACAGTCTTTAAGTTGCAGTGTTTGCATCATTTGTTTGTAGTTAAAATAACATTGAGTTTACATAATCAGCAAGTACACTAAATGTACTTAAATATGCACAGCTATGCACAGACTGTGAAACAAAGGGTCAGGGAAAGACATACTACAGTCAGCAGGATGTTGTAGAGTATGTCTTTCCTGAAATTCAGTAACAGGTTCTTCTTTTAATCTAGTGCCAGATGGACTCATTTCGCCTGGTGAGGTATGAGATGTCAACAGGGGAACCCAGCTGTGGAGGGGAGAACATCCTGCTGCAGCAACGGCACAACACAGCCCCTGGCATGGTCCTGGTCAGTAAACCCACTGCAGGCTTGGATAAAAAGGCTGCAGGCTCTGCTCAGTGCAGGCGTTTGTTGATCCCACTGGGTGGCAGCAGCAGTGCTTGCCTGAAGCAGACGAGGAGGAGGAGGTGGGGTGAGGACTGTAGTGAAGTACTGTCCTTTCCAAGAAACTGAGACATTTATTATAAAAGTACTGTAGGCTGACAAGCAGTGAGGGATGGCGCTTCTTAATTACAAAAGGGTGCTCTAATTATTAGCCCAAAGTCATGACAGCTGCTCCGCTGATTTTTGCTGTAAGATTAAAATCCATCCCTCAGTCCATAAATTAAACAGAAGAAGTCACACTGTGTAAGACACTGTAGGATCCTTTGTTATGAAACCTAAAAATATCCACATGACTGATATGAGTTATGTTGTGAAAAGATAGAATCAACACAGTGGTGCAACCACTTCTCTATTTTCTAAATAAGAATACATGGGCTGATGCTTTTTAAATATCACAATGAAACTGCAGTGCACGTAGATTTTTCTTCTCATTTCCACACATGTAATGTAAAATGTGTTTGTTCATGTGACAGATGTACGTCAGAGGGAAGCTGCTGTTTGTGGGCTACGTATTCAGTGGTCACAGCTGCTCAGTCAGGGACCTTCAAAAGCAAATCTCCAGAACCAGGGGAGACTACAGATTAGGTCTGAGCCTCCCTCCAGACTACAAGTTCAGGTACGACTGCACCAGAGTGAATCTGGTTCACTGTAAGAAACTGAATAATGGCAGTGATATACTGTGAATGTGAAGGGGATTAGACTTGATCATTATGAGCTTCAAGCTGTACCTCAGCCTCTGCTGGACAGAATCATGATCTGTTTGGAGACCTATAATAAAGAAAACAAATGCCCATATTAAGATAAAAAATGTCAGTCAACCTCACAAAATGTGTGTTTTTTAAACTGGTGGAAGGATTTTACAGTCAAAGTTGAAACAACAAAGATGTGATGGCTTACAGTGTGATTTGCTGTGCCCACCCCATTGACTTTAGCAGAACTGACACCAAAATCTGGTTCCTGGAACTTTGTCACTGTCACTGTCGCTGTTGCCATAACATTTCCTTCCTTGTAGTGTCCTTGGCAATGCTTGTTTAGTAAGTGACAGTAAATTACATACTTTGCCCACCTACATGGCACATTTGTTTTGTTTTACACAAAATGAGGTCAGTGTTTGTTTAAGAAGTTTGATTCTTATGTTGTTTTTGTGTTGTGTTCATTGAATACACCTTGCTAGTACCAGGTTGGACCTCTTTTGCCTTCAGAACTGCCTTAATTCTTGGTGGCATAGATTCAACAAGGTGCTGGGAACATTCCTTAGAGATTTTGGTCCATATTGACATGATAGCATCACACAGTTGCTGCAGATTTGTCGGCTGCACATCCATGCAAATCTCCTGTTCCACCACATCCCAAAGGTGCTCTATTGGATTGAGATCTGGTGACTGTGGAGGCCATTGGAGTACAGTGAACTCATTGTCATGTTTAAGAAACCAATTTGAGATGATTTGAGCTTTGTGACATGGTGCATTATCCTGCTGGAAGTAGCCATCAGAAGATGGGTACACTGTGGTCATAAAGGGATGGACACGGTCAGCAACAATACTCAGGTAGGCTGTGGTGTTTAAACCATGCTCAGTTGGTACTAAGGGGCCCAAAGTGTGCCAAGAAAATATCCCCCACACCATTACACCACCACCACCAGCCTGAACTGTTGATACAAGGCAGGATGGATCCATGCTTTCATGTTGTTTACACCAAATTCTGACCCTACCATCTGAATGTGGCAGCAGAAATCCAGACTCATCAGACCAGGCAACGTTTTTCCAATCTTCTATTGTCCAGTTTTGGTGAGCCTGTGTGAACTGTAGCCTCAGTTTCCTGATGTTAGCTGACAGGAGTGGCACCTGGTGTGGTCTTCTGCTGCTGTAGCCCATCTGCTTCAAGGTTGGACGTGTTGTTGGTTCAGAGATGGTCTGCTGCAGACCTTGGTTGTAACCAGTGGTTATTTGAGTTACTGTTGCCTTTCTGTCATCTTGAACCAGTCTGGCCATTCTCCTCTGACCTCTGGCATCAACAAGGCATTTTCACCCAGAGAACTGCCGCTCACTGGATATTTTCTGTTTTTGGGACCATCCTCTGTAAACCCTAGAGATGGTTGTGTGTGAAAATCTGAGTAGATCCAACAACCATGCCACATTCAAAGTCACTTAAATCTCCTTTCTTCTCCATTCTGATGCTCTGTTGAAACTTCAGCGGGTCGTTTTGACCATGTCTGCATGCCTAAATGCATTGAGTTGCTGTCACATGATTAGCTGATTAGCTATTTGTGTTAAGGAGCAGTTGAACAGGTGTACCTAATAAAGTGGTCAGTGAGTGTACAGTAAGGCATCATATTTTATAAACTGCTCCAACAAGTCTATATGTATTCTAAGTAAAATAGAAACACTCAAGTCAATTATAAGTACCTCAAAATTGTACTTAAGCACTTTATGGTACATAGTTACCTTGCAGCTCTGGTGTTCATAGTTTTCTATCCTTGTCTCGCAGTGATACAGGTAAAACCCCTGCAGCCACAGATGCACACAGCTCACAAAATGCAACACTAAAAAGAGGAGATGACACAACACCGACTGCTTCAGTGGAAACGGAAAAGGCCAAGCAGAGGTGTGTGACTGAACTTAGACCTAATTAAGTCTGCAAATTCCTGCAATGTAAAGAGATGGTTCACAACACATACATTCTCTCTAAATCATGTGTTGTGTTTTCATAACCTGTTGTATATTAACACAGTGTTTAATATGACTCACTGGCTCAAATTTTTCTTCCTGCACAGAAAAAACAATCAAGTTCCTGATGGTTCATGCCAACGACAGACGGACTTTTGTATCAAACCGAAGAAGACTGCAGCACTCCCTCGTGTTCCTGTTATCACACACTGAATACGCTCCAGTGACGAGATTATATCTGCATCGGTCTACTTATGTTATTAAAAAAAAAAAAAAGTCTTCACACTACACCAGTTGTGGGCTCAAACTTGAGGCTGATGTGCGGTCAGAGTGCAAACACCTCGTGTTTACTGTGTGGGTGGCACTGCTGATAAGCCTTATCAGTAGCTGAGGTGCAAAATGTTTTTTGACTTATGACCATGAAGAGACTGTGTGACAATGTTTCAGTGGGCCTTTATATAAATATTAATGAAAACTTCTTTAATTAAACATCCCTGGATCTGGATAAGCTGTCCGTCATCTGCCTGACTTCCTGTAGGCCAGATGTGTTTCCTGTAACGGTGACTGATCAGCCTGGTGACACAGATCCAGCATGATGAAAGCACCACCCAGAAATTTTGCTTATTTTAGTTTTACTTCCTCATTATATATATCTCAAGTTTAGCTTACAAAGCATCAGCTGGCTTCCACTCATGTTTCAGTCTCTTAGTCACACTCATGGTGTTATTAATGATGATGATGATGATGTGTGTGGAAAGCTGTGTGGGTGGAAATTCCCATGTAATGATGATGATGATGAAGTCTATGCAGTTGAAATGTTGATCAGATGAGTTGTAGTTAGTTTAAACAACATTAAACCTTCAGTCAGAGTGCTCAGGATTTTCTCTTACGCTCCTCTGACTTGGTTAATGTTACAGTTAATTATACTTGAGAGTTGTGTTTTGGTTGACATGACAGTTTGTGGCCCCTGAGGACCCCTAGTGGAGTGTTTATGGAAACAAAAAGGAAGCAGTGTGGTTAATGTAGCTGGCAGCCAGTCAGTGCGGCTCCGGTGAGACTGTAGCAGCAGGATCACATGTGCTGGGCGAAGAAACACTGACAACACTTATATATTTCTTGAAAGACAACTTCTTTGGACTGGATCGAGTCTTGAAATGTACCCGGACACCCAGGATGGTTTGTTTCCGCTTCACTGAATCCACAAAACTGGACTGAAGTGAGTGAAGCGATGATGAGCTCAGGTAAGTGATTGCCAGAGATCTGTTGGTGTCTGCGAGCTCACAGCTGGCGACATGAACTATTAATCAGAAGGTGTTAAACTGCGATGGAAACAGTTATGTTTAGTTATGTTTGTTTCTCAGGGGGTAAGGCAGATAAACATCAGGGAGAAGCAACAGATTCATAACTGTAGGGCGTCAAGATGAAACTGATCTGCAGCCTCTGGTTGTGCTTTGAAATGTTAAACAGCTCAACAAGCTGGTGTGTTAACGGATTAAGAATAAAAAAAACCACAAGAAGACATAAAACTATGTGTGTGCATGAAAAGGTGGAGGAAGTGCTCAGATTATTTACTAAAGTTAAAGTACTAATACCACTGTGAAATAGAGTACTCTGTTACTAGTAGAAGTTCTGCTTTGACACTGTGACTTAACCCTTTGAAATGTGGAGTGACATCACTTTTCTTGTGCTGCCTTTAGACACCTTTCACAAATATTTAAATCTTTGGTATCTGAGCACATTGGTTTGATTTCTTGAAAAAGAGGCAATCAGCAATTTGGCATAACATGCCCTCTTAATTGCAAGAAATTATTAAAAGTTTTTTTTTTTTTTATTTGCATTGTTAATTTTTTTTTTTTTAATTTTCACTGTTTAAATTGTAATTGTGCTTTGGCAACACAAAGAAATGTCATGCCAATAAATCTTATAGACGAAGTATATATATAGGCCTATTATTATATTAACTGTATTATTATATTTATTATTTTTATTTTATGCCACTAATTTTTTAGTATTTATATTTATTTTATTTTATTTTATTTTATTGTTTATTTATTTATTTTTTTATTCTGTTTTATTTTAACCACTTTTTTTAGGTCTTTTCTTAATTTGTTGTTTTACTTACCTTTTTTGTGCTAATTTTCACTTTTTTTCACATATTTTGCTGATATTTAACTAATTTCTCATTAAGTTGCTTGTTGCCTTTTTTCAGTGGTTTTTTTTTTGTAAGAAATTAAGCCAATTTGCTCAGGTTTCAAAGGGTTACGTAAAAATATGTAAGTAAAATCAGGAAAATGTTTAAATAAATTGAATTAGTCAAGTAGCAAGTCCTCATATTTGAATATCCAAAACCACATGATTTTACATGAAAAATGACTTGAAAGAGTATTAAAATATTTGCTAGTTATTTTTCTAATCAGTCGACTAATCGTTTCAGCTGCACTTGTATATTGTCATATGGTTCGTGTGCAAAAATCTTCACTTGTAAAGTTACTAAAGTTATCAAATAGTTGTAGTGTAATGGAGCAGAAGCAGAATGTGGCATGAATTTGAAATGGTCAAGTAAAATAAAAGTACCTCGTACTTGTACTTAAGTACAGTACTTCAGTAAATGTACTTGCATCCTACCGCTATGTGCGTGTATCAATCAGTGTATTATGGTATTTGAGACGTATCTCACTCATTTATCTGTCAGTCCATCAGTTGTTGATTGTTCCCAGAATCAAACTTCATGAGGATGTTTTTGTAGATCTCTAGATGTGTTAGTAACCTGTGGTTTACTGAGTGAGGAAATATGTGCTGAGGGAAAACAACACAACATCTGTCCCTGTCAGAAGGTCAGCGTGTTATTGTTTGGTCCACCACAAAAGATTTCAGGACACCAGTTAAGCCAGATGTACCAGTTTGCATGACTCTGTCCCCAGTCCCTGCACCCCCCTTCTACCATTTGCCTCCCACTCTTCACCTCCCATCTGCTCCTCCTCCTCTTTCTCTGCCTGTTGACACGCACCATTAGCCGGATTACAGTGCTGTTGTGTGGAGTGGCAAACATAAGCCATGTGATATTTGAACCCCCTGTGGAGGTGGTTTAGTCCTTTACAGCAGTTTCACACTAAGCTGTCACTAGGTTAGGATGAGTGCTGCAGAGCCAAAGAGTTAAAGAGTAAACGACCACTCAGGCAACATCTGTGCGTTTACTGAAAATGCATTAAACACACCATCTGGATATTCAGAGTGTGTGTTTTTATTGAGCCAGATTATATCGTAATCTTTATTGATGTGTTTCAGATTCAAATCTGAGATAACTTTACACAAATTCTGAAGTGTGTCTCATTTGTTTTTCTCTCCTCAGGCATGCAAAAGCCACCCTTGGCCCCAAAACCAAAGCTGGCCCAGCCCCAGAGGCCAGGACTGTCTCCGTCAACCCCCAGAAGAGACAGCCGCCTCTCGCTCCCGTCTCCTGGCACACAGAGGAAGGTTAAACCAGCGCTGGCCCCCAAACCCTGCCTCTCCAAACTCACCACTGCTGTGGAATCCAAACCACTGGCTTCAAAGAGCCTCCTTCAAACATCTGTGAGAGAAACCCCGCGGCTCAAAGGTCTTCTCAACTCCCAAAATGCAACACAGCAAGAGAACAAAAAGCCGGACTGGGATTATATTATTCCTATATGTCTGTGTAGCCAAGAAAACTGCATGTGCATCAGGAACACAAACAGAAAGCTTCTCCCTACATCTCAAGAGAAAACCGACAAGTGCAAAGTGACGAACACTTCCACTAATGCTCACCTCACAAACCATAAACCTCTTCAAGAAACTGTAGACAGAAATCTCAACACATCAGGCCCTGACGTCACCGTTAGACCAACCCTTCCCCACAGAACTTGGAGCGATGAGGCAAATGGTAACGTGATCCCTCAGAGTGCACCTGGGCGAGGACCAGAGGAAGATGCTCTTGGCTCGGAGCAGATACCTCGTGCACCCCAGACTAAACCCGTCCCAGCAGCTTTGAGGAAACCCATCCCTGTCCCTGTACCACGGAAACCCAGGACGCCTGTGCTGGTCCGTCAGGAAAAGGTGGAGGAGGAGAGTGAGGAGATTGTGAGCCAGGAAGGGAGGGAAATGAACGTCAGTGAGGTGAAGGTGTCATCAGAGGGGAAGGGCAGCTCATCGCCGTCTGTCAGTGTACCTGCTGGAAACAAGCCACCAAGTTTTCTATCAGCGAGACGAGCCTGCACTCAGCCGGCGCCTCCGCCCAGGAAAAAGCCTTTACTGTCTGCACCTGAAAAAGCACCAACCTCTGCTCCTCAGACGCTCCCAAAGGATGTGGAGGAGGAAGACCTGGGGTGGGACAACAGCATCCAGGAGATGGAGGTATCGGTCGACAAGGAGGATGAAGAGAGGGAGAGGGAGAGGGAAGGAACGCGTGATGATGAGGAGGCGGTGTACAGTGACTTCACACATAGTCCTCCATCAGGCTGTTCGCTTGATCAACCGGAGCCTCCTGCCATCGCTGTGGCAGCAGAGGACAAGGTGGTCAAAGTAGCTCCGAAGAAGCCCCAGAGACACAGCAGCCCGATGGCATGGATGCAGAGGAAGGAATCATCTGAGGAGAGAGACGAGTGGAAATCAGGAGGTGATGAGAAGAGGCAGGAACTTTCTAAAGAAGACTGCGTTTTGAAGGAACGTGTGATGAGGGAGCTGCCTTCGCCTCCAGACGAGAAAATAAACAAAAAACTCTCAACACCTGGAATCGTCAAACCTTCTCGCTCCAGCAAACAGAGAGCCAAGTCGTTCTCTGGTGCTGACCTGCAACGATCTGAAGGACAGAAAAGGAACTCTTTCCGAAAACTGCTGGACTTGAAGCTCTCTGTGAAGATGCTTCCCAAGCTGAAAGCGAAAGGAGGCCAGAGCTCAGACTGCACTGCGAATGAGAACGAACAAAGCATGGACGAAAACGGATGTGAGGACTTCCACGAGCATCTCAGGGCGCCGCGTAAATTCTCCTGCCCGCTGCTCGGAGTTGAGCAAAGTGTGGACGGAGATGAGTTTTCTCTTGGAACGGACCAAGGTGTTTACTACGAGAACATGCCTCACTATGAGGAGATACCAGACTACATGAACGTGAATGTGGCGTCCCCTCGGACCTCCATCTCGCAGCCTACGGCCTGGCAGAACTCGATGTATAACGACGAGGGCATTTATGAGGAGCAGGAGCCGTATATGTCCTTTGAGACGAACACTGAGCACCAACATTGTCAGACACCAACAGACTATGAGAGGTAGATTATGATACTTTCATGTCTGTCTTGTTTCTCTCAGTACCTCATATGTGATCTCATCTATGAATATATAAGTTGATTTCCCTTATTTAATGAAAGGAGTGCAGGCAAACACCGTAGGCCTCCTAAAAACATTAATCTGTAAAAGATTTTCAAGACTCCCAGGGTTTCAAGGTATTCAAGATTTAGTTTATCATCAATTTGTGTGTACTTGCAGACATAAAAACAAACAAAATGCTGTACCTCTGAGCCCTCAGCATCACAACAAGACAGGATAAGATTATGTATCTAAAATGTTCCTTTAAAAAGAAAACAACTAAAAACTTATAAATATAAAAACAGATTTTGAACACTGCATAATGGATACTAGGAGAGGACGCCGCCAGCAATAGGTCTAGTTCATTACAGAGGGTGACTGTGTATCGTTTGTAAAAAGGGCGGATCACAAAGCAGCGCGTCGCATTGTGTCTTTTGTTGCAGATTCCTGTCTGGTGAGTCTGACGTGGTGATACTAGTACGATGGCACATGTGATCAGCCACTCAGGTGTTGATGGATTGTGGGTTGACCTAATAATTAAAATGACTCCCATCATTTTTTTCATGCCGCAAGTCATAATCAGAGGAAATACTTATGCAAACTTTGGCCTAGAAGGCAAGAATGTGTGTGTGTATTTTTTTAATTGAGGCTAAGAGGGCACTGATGACACACCTCCAGTGTTATCAAGGCATGCAGACAGACAGTTGAATACAATGGAGGTGATAGATTTGTCGCTCAAAACAATGAAAAAAAAAAAACATTCTTAGAAAGCAGTGTATGTTTCCAAAAAACATGTTCTTGTTACTCTGCATAATACACAGACTGTTAACAGTTCATACAAGTTCTTTTAGCAATTTGAATTTGATTTTGAATGCTCAAAATGCTCAGTAAAAAAGCTAAAATATCTGCGTTAGCCAGGGCTCGACACTAGCTTTTAGAATTGCTTGCCAGCTTGGCAATCAGGCATCAGCTTTCGGATTGCCGAAACTAAAAATATGTTTGATGTTTTTATTCACCTTATGTTTGGAATAATTAAGATACCAGGCAATTATATGTCAGGCAGCTAAATAATGTTTGAAAGCTTTATAACAGTAACCTAAAATGACCTTTGTATTTTTTCGTTTCATACAGCACTTTAACACTTGAATCAATTTGCACATTTGTTTGTGATGTTAACGGGTAAGTCAAACTTTTCAACCTACAGTCAAACAACTTAATTAGCTTAACCATTGTCTCCAAAACAGATGCATGTGCAAACACGACTAAATTAGAGATGATCTGATACGATATTTTCCTTCCCAATATCGATTCTGATACCTGAACTTGCACATTGGACAATACCGGGTACCAAACTGATACCACTGCCTTAAAACCCATCAACAATTGTATACTATTAACCCTGTATGGTTGTGAAATGGTTGCTATCAATGTTGTACGACATAGCTTAAAATAAACCGTAAAGCAGTGGTTCCCAACTGGTCCAGCCACGGGGTCCAGATTAAGCTTAAGGTCCACAGTTTGATACATTTAGCATCATACTTACTGTCTCTGTCAAGTAGCAATCTATTAGTCACTTATTTTACAGTACAGAAACAGCACTTCAAAATAAAAGCTCTGTGCCAGAACTTCACTGTACTTAAAAAAATAAAGTGTGTTTTTTACAAACTTGACAAGTTTCAGAGTCACTTGTGGTCCATTCAGAATGGAACCATGACCCGCTTTTTGACTGCAACCCACCAGTTGGGAACCACTGCCGTAAAGTGGTGGGAGTTTCCAGTGTATAACATTGCCAAATGGAACAGCTAGCGTCACACTGTTTACTGGAAATCACTTCTGCTTTGCTGCTTTAAAACAGTAGTTGTCAGTGGCTGTGCAGCACAACTTTATCCTCGTGTGAATCAGCGTTTAAAATTATTCGCACATTATGTGGTTTCACATCAGTGCATAGACCCGCATATTCGCCGATACCTGATCCAGCATTTTAGGCAATATCAGAGCAACTCATGATACTGGTTATCAGTACTGGAACAACACTAGACAAGATGCGCCAACGCACATGCAGCGATGTCTGTTTCCATTTCACACTGCAACAGCAATATCTAGGTCAGTGGTTTCTAACTGATGGGTCGGGGGTCAAAAGTGGGTCACAGGTACCTTCTGAATGGACCGCAAGTGACTCTCAAACATGTCAGATTTTCACAGAGATTTTATTTTTAGCGCAGTTTACTGCTGTAGAGTGAGTGACTTACGGAAAGCTACTTTACAGAGACAACAAACTAACTCGACAACCTGGCGACACAGGTGTAATGTGTGTAATGTGTCACATGTATTAAACTGTGTGAACCTTGAACTAATGACTAAGGAGAAATCTGGACCCTGTGGCTGGACCAGTTGGGAACCACTTGTCTCAAATATTATAAATGTATTTATATTTTGGGGCATGTTGTGCTGTTTCCTTTGGTTGCCACTCCTGACAACTAAAGGCAAATGATTGGTTGCCAGTTTCTCAAAATGGTTGCCAACAACCTCCTGGTAACCGTTACTGTTGAGCCCTGTTAGCTCTTGTTTGGCAAGAAGAGCCAGTGTGATGCTTAATTGGCTCAGTTAAACTTCTATCGTGTTTAAATTCTTGGTAGTTATGTATGTAATCATCCTTTTATGCAAAGAAGTCATATGTTGCATTGTGAATGAGCAGTGAGCAGAAGTCAGTTGAGAAAATAGGATTATGGTTTGTGTAACTGTACACTCGGCTTGGCACAGCTTAGCGTGTCGCCCCTCTTTAGCTCAAACTGTGCAACAATCACATGTTAAAAAGAGCGGCTCACAAACAGAGACCAGTCACAGCTCAATGCAGCAGCTATTGTAAACATGCCACAGAGTGTTAGACCCACAGACTCCGGCTTATTGGGTTGGCTGCTCAGCCTTGGCCCATTTCTTCTTCTGCAGTTTTGTTCAGGGAGGAGCTGTTGTTTCACATGTAATGCTCCCTCTGGGAATAGTGGCATTTTAGATATGTAGCTTCTCTGTGGTGCAGCTCACTCTTAGCGGTTCACATGTAGTCATTTAAAGCTGTGTGTGTGTGATGATTGGGGGTTTGCAGTTGTTTCTGTTGGACATGGCAGTGTTTAGCCGAACTATAATGCTCTGTGACCTGACCCCGAGGCCGGCAGCTGGACCGAGGCTAGTGTCATGTGACCGTGATGATGGTTATCACTGAATGTTTGTTCCGGTTGTGTCAAGTGCTCCCTTTCCTGTGTGTTCTTTTTTTCTATGACTCCCACTCGATCAGAGCAGGAAATGTTTGAGCACTGCTGGACTGACAGTTTTCTCCTTCAGATTATGTGCTGACACAGGTGCTTTATTTCAAACCTCATCTTGTTTACCCTCTTCTATAAATAACATCCTCACTTTCTATATTAATCATGTGGCATGTAAATGACGTGGTCAGCACCTGCTGTATTCACTGTTTTTTATGCCTCAACAGTGGTGACAGCTGAGAGACATGTTTTCTAGTTGTCAACTTGGACTCAACAATCAACTGATTGAATTTTTTTGTGACCTCGTATTTCTCATTCTCGTGAATGCGATACATCCAAAACACAAAGTTTAGTTTAGTTTATTTAAGAAGGGACAGTGCAAATTAATAAATACACATGGTATAAAAATGCCAGAATTAGCCAAAAGGCTATTTTCCATCTGTAGTCCCTTGGCCAAGATGTTACACAAGGCTACATAAAATACAACAAAGCACACACACACACACACACACATACACAAAAAACATAAAAAAAACCAAAACAAAATGACAAACAAAAAAAGAAAACAGGACATGCAGTTTAAAAGACGTCATTGAACGCATCAACAAGAACTGATTTTAACATGATTTTTTTTAGTTACAAGACTGTAAAGATCGTCAAATCTGTGATTCAGTGCTAAAACTTGAGGAAAGTTCTTACATTTTGGCACAAATGAACTGATTACATTTTTGTGGTCAAAGGTCACAGTGACCTCACAAAACCAAGCAGCAACCTCCAAGGCCTGAAAAGTAAAGCTAATGTGGAAGTGCCAAAAGCTGCAGTTCCTCAAATGACCACTTGAGGCTGGCTCCAGTCAATCCCCATAGACCCCCATGTTAAAATGCCCAACTTTACAGCAGAAATAAACATCTTTACAGCGTGGTACAAAAATGAGTTTTGGTCTCTACAGCTAATTTCAATATATATGTCAACTGTACAGGGGGTGAAATTTTGTTTAACTCACCCGTTTGCATTTTATTGAGGCCCAAAGTTACACATATATAATGGAAGAGTTGCTTGAGTGACAAACTCTCTGTGAGGCGTCGCTGCTGTCAGACGGTCAAATCCACCCCTCGCTCCTCTACAGTTCCAACCTCTCGTCCAAATATGGTCACCTCCGGCTCCAAAAAGACAAGATGGTGATGGCCGAAATGCCGAACTCGAGGCTTTGAAATGGCAGTCCACAAACCAGTGGATAATGTGATGATAGCTATGTCCATTATCAATACAGTTTATGCGCAAAACATGTTTTTGGCCATTCATTTTCCGTAATCGCTTATCCTATTAGGGGTCGCGGTGGGCTGAAGTCTATCCCAGCTGACATTAGGCGAGAGGCAGGGTACACCCTGGACAGGTCGCCAGACTATCACAGGGCTGACACATAGAGACAGACAACCATTAGGCCCGTTTCCACTGAAGAAGTTCCTAGTACTTTTTGGGGGGCAGGAACTACTACAGGAACGTCCTCTCGCTCAGCCCTCTCAACCGCCGTGTCTCCACTGAGACTCCTCTGAGGAAGGTTCCTGCAAAGTTATGGGCTCTGGATGTGATGTAATCGTTGCACGACCGTTTTTACCGGGGCGACGTAGGGACGCCGTTAGCCGATAGCAGTGTCTGTAATAACTCACTAAATGGCCCGTGAAAAAAATATTTTTTCCAGCGGACGTCTCAGTTACAACATGACTGAGTTAACTGGAGTAGTTTCATGTCGTACCCGACAATGGGAGGCTTTTAACAGATGATGTCCTGATGTTAGCTTTGCTGCTGCTGTTAGCTGTCCCTGTCAGCTGCAGCCACTGATGCTCTCTAGACATCGTGATTTCCCAAAACTGAATAAATACCACACATATCAACACAAAACTGCTTTTCTAGCTCAATCATGTTGTAACTAAGATATCCGCTGGAAAAAATATTTTTTTCACGGGCCATTTAGTGAGTTTTTTTACATGGCGGCGGAAGCTATATGAACGAGCTAACCCTCGTCTGCTGAGTTTTAAAAATGTCAGCTATTTTGTTGCTTTCTGTTGACATCACATCCCTCCTTGAGTATATCCAATCAGCACCAAGTAATCCCCAAGCCCCAGCCAGGAGTCTTTCGGGGCCGTTCTGAGTACCTACCCTGAGGCAGGGACTTGTTTAGCCCCTGTAAAAGTTCCGTAACTCTGTCCTTCGGGGGTGGTTCCTGCGGTGGAGACACGCACCAACGGCCCCGGCCCTGTAAAATTACCCCGAAGTTCCTGTGGTGGAAACAGGCCTATTCACACTCACATTCACACCTACGGACCTGGAGAAAACTCACAGTGACACAGGGAGAACACCACCACCCTGGGGTTTGAACCCTCCACCCAGAAACCAGAAACCCATGCTTGCTGTGAGGCCACAATGCTAACCACTGCATCACTGTGCCACCTACGTTTTTGGTCATAACTCAAGAATTCATAGACTAAACATGACAAAATTTAACAGAAATGTGTAAGAGGATAAAATGAGGAAGTGATGACATTTTATATCCAAAAGGTTAAAGGTTAACTTTACTGTGACATCATAATATTCTGCAAAAACTCTTTTCTGGCCATTAATTAACTCAGGAACAGAAGGGGAGACCTTTGGTCAGATACCAAATTAGTGACACTAATCCTGGGTGTCCACTTTAAAATTGTGCTGCTGATTGTATAGATCATCTGTGCTGCTGGGGGAAGATGTGTGTGAAGCATCTATGTTTTAGAATTTGTAGCGGCTTTGCAGCATCATACATATTTCAAGCATTGTCAACTGTCATGGCTACATTTGAGTCTGGACAGACATAAATGTAACTTGACTGGTTCAGGGAGACGTACAACTCTAGTTAAAAAATGTCTACAACTGCGTCTGTGTGTCTTAAACATCTGTACAGTGGTGTGCTCAAACTGTTACACCTGACTCTACTCTCCCCTGACCCCAACACCCTGCTCCTTTTGATAGAAGCTCTGTCGATGAGGAGGTGACACCCCTGGATGATGCCCCCTCTGATGATGACATCTTGGCCAACACCTCAGACGACGAGGCCGACAGCAGCTCCATCTCAAGTAAAGGCGACCCTGAGCAGCCAGAGGAGAGCGCGGTGAGAAGCAGACACTGTTAAATTTATGATCTCAGTCAGAAATACTTCCTGGATTCACCTCACGGGGTTTGTCCTCTGCAAGGTTTCAGCGATAACATTGTTTTTTTTTTGGTTGTATGGGGAAGAACTTTTCTTCCTCTTGACTCTTTTGACTTTTTTCATTGACCTTTACATCAGGCACAGGCTGTATCTGATAGAAATTCTACCTGAATATATTGTGATTCACAGTGTGTATCTGCTGTGAGTAGTTTTGCTGTGATTTATTATGGTGCATTGTTATTCAAAGTCTGTGTCTTTCTACCTTGTTTTGTTAGATGCAGAGTGGAAAGAAGAAGAGCAAGATTCAACACATTGCCACAGAAATCATGAGCTCTGAGAGTGTGTAAGAGTCTGACTTTGTTTTCCTTTAGGTGTTTTTTTTGGATCCCTCAAATTATGAAAAAAACCCCCCATCCACTTACATGTTGGAGTGTGTAGCCATAGAGATAGTTTTGTTTTACTTGCCCAGGTTTTGAGGTTTCTGCCTCCACCCTAAACATTTGTGGTGAAAGGAATGTCGTTTGTGGCGCCCAGAACATTGGAAAATGATGTTTAAGATTTTTACAGCAGCATCTCATTTTGTTCACATTACTCTGAATCCAAAACATACGTTGCTATCAACACATGGTATTAAATGCAAACATAAAACACGGTCTGTCTGTTATCAAAAGGACATTGTTTTTGGATAGACGTGGTGCTGAATTTTTAATGTAATGTCTTTATGCTTTGAGCACCACAGACAAAATTTAATACACCCCCATTGTTTTCAGGAGAGACATGTCTCAAAACCTTGACAAAGAAACAAAAAACAAACTAAACATTTGGGGAAGCAACTCTTTACTTTCTCTATTACTAAACCTATCCATTATAACTTCTTAAACGTCCCCTGTTGTTTGTTTTTCTAGGTTTGTTGATGTCCTCAAGCTGCTTCATGTTGTAAGTACCCTGAGACATCACCCTTATCTGTTATTTGCTTCACACCAAAACAGGCCTCATGTTTGTCGTGAGAAGAGCAGAGGCAGGTGTTATAGAGTTGGGAAGTGGGAGGAGAAATTTGTCCATACTGAAATTTTATATTAAAAGCTATTTTAAAGGAACAATGTGTAAGATTTAGGGGGATTTAGTGACATCTAGTGGTGAGGATTGCAGACTGCAGCCAGCTGAAACTTTTCCCAGTTAGAATTCCTTCAGTGTTAATTGCTCAGGTGGTTTTTACCGGGAGCTGAATCATCCGCAGAGGACTCTTCCTCTCCAAAACAAACGGACCTGGTGATTTAAATGGGTAAAAACACTGAATAAAGCAGTTTCACATTACACATCAATGTTTCAAGGTCAGATGCTGGGCACTACTCTGGTGCTTTTTCTGTACCAGCTTTCAAGAGCGCAGCGGCAGGTCGCATCTGAGATTACCAAGCGACAGTAACCAACTCTGAATGATCACAGACTGATATTTACAGAGGAAGGGAAAGGTATCTGTCAGCTGTGATTGGTTGGTCCTTGTCATATGGCACGTGGTGTGCGCTGCTGCGTTTCAAAAGCTGAACTCAGTTTATTTCAGGATGCAGTCATTGTGCCCCAAAAAAAAAAGGTGCTCAGCAACGCGTGGGTGTTGTGATGATGTTGCTCTCCTGTTTGAGACCACCTGCCATGCATCTACATTAAAAAACAATGGATGAGAGGGAGCAAAAAACGCGGCATGTTTATGACCCCTATTTCTCTCTGATAACTTAAGATCCAGACTTTCAGTAGGTTTCTAACAAGAGCCAAATTTTCCGCAGAGGTCTCTTCCTCTCCAAAAAAGAAACTGACCTGGTGATTTAAACCAGTAAAAACACTGAATAAAGCAGTTTCACATTTTTAAAAAACAGACTGATGCTGCTTGTCATGGAGGGGCGGCTAACTATGGTGTCCAGCGTGAAAACATAAAAACATGAATGGCCCTATCTAGAGCCACTCTTTAGTTTGTCCATTCTGGGCTACTGTAGAAATGTGGCAGTGCAACATGGCAGGCTCTGTGGATGAGGACCTGCTCCCTATGTAGATATAAACAGCTCATTCTAAGGTAACAAAATCATAATGATTCTCATTTTCAGGTGATTATACACTAAAGAAAACCGACTTATTATATTCCATTTCTGCCAATATATCCCCCTAAATCCTACACACTGGACTATTTAACCTCTTAAGTGGGAAAAACATAGTTAGAGATCAAACTCCATATTGACGTTGAGCCAAATTTAAATGTCTTTTTAAGAGAATAGAAATCAGCCACATGAGAAATGATGTTTGTTAAAGGACCCTAAAAAACAAATATTGAACAAACAATGATATTAAATGGTTTTACAAAAAAAAAACAGCCACCCTTATCTGAACATACTCAGCGAGCCACCCGACGTACTGTTGAGAAAGCTGTACTTCATCTCTCTATATGTTTTATCTAGTGCTCGTCTGCTGTGTGAGCCCACATTCTCCATATGTGTTTAATTATGCTCGCCACTAGGGCACACCCCATGCAGGAGACGACTGTGTGTACAACCTAACTCCCCTCAGTCTCAACCGCACAGCTCACATTCCTCCCTGTTTCCCCCAGACTTTCTCATGTGATCTGACAGTAACACTACACTCTGGACTTCAGTGGACTCCTGTTGTCTCCTTGTGATGTTTGGAGAAATTTAAGCTGTAACCGATCCAAGCCAACAAAATGATATGATGGTCTGGTTTCTGTGCTGTACTTTCCCTCAGGATATATTTGAGAAACAACGTTAGGAAATACACTGTAGGGTGACAGAAGTATTTGTGTCTATTGTCAGATCAGAATAACGCCAACCAACTTTTAGAGGGACAGTTCACCACAAAATCAAAAATACTCCTTCCTGTTATCTTTAGTGCTGTTTATCAGTCTAGATAATTTTGGTGTGAGTAGCTGAGTGTTGGAGATATCAGCCGTAGAGATAAATGACACTCGGCTTGTGGTGCTCAAAGTGCCAAAAGAAATTCAATGTAAAACTCAGCAGCAATGTCCAGAAATCATGACCTGGTTACTCAAGATAATCCACAGACCTTGTTGTGAGCAGTTTAATGTAGTTTAATGTATTTTCTTTCTACCGAACTACACCCACCAACCATATCACTGCACAGAAGGAAGTGTGCATCTACTCATAGACGAGAGGCTTGTGCTCATGGCAGCATGACATGTAAACATTAATGGCGTTCTCCTTGGCTCAGCTGTAACATTGGCTAGCTCAGTGGTGCTTGGTGAGTTATCAGTTGTTGCACACTTCCTTCTGTGCATTGATACGGTTAGTGGGTGTAGCTCAGAAGAAAGACGGTAGTTCCTACAAGGGTTGGGTGGTTTCTGTTTTTTCATACCTCCATACTGTCCTGACTTTTCACCAGGGTATAGGGTCTATGGTGGTATTTGGACCTAGCTTACTTGGACAAGCGGTTTGTTGCTTGCTGGGTTTAAATACGTACGGCCCCTAGAATAATAAACAGACAGGAAATAAGCACCCTTCCTCCATAGATTCTTGCTGCAGGATGATGATGACACTTGTTGCAGCGGCGGACAATGACACATCAAGTCGCAATTGGTGGTTTGACGTGTTCAATATGAACGACAATTAAAACTTAAAAGTTGGACATATAAGAAGTTGGATTAATTGAGCTACCGACAGGGATTAGATGTATCTCATATACAGAGGGCTGGCAATACAGCTAACCGTCATGCCACTTAATAATATAAAATGCATAGGTTTTGTTTCAACACTGAGGGGGGACACATACATGTATGAAATGAGGGGTTTAGAGATCCTCCGCCAGAAAAATTTGAGCGTCGAGCACTTAATTTTCTGCATTCTGGTGAATTTTTATACAGTTTGTGCCTTTTCTACATCAGTTTATGGTGTAAATGTCTTAAAATTTGACTAAACAAATGTCCTCTGCTACTTTAATGTTTTTATTGTGAGGGCTAAATGTACATGTTCTAAATATTAAGGGGGGCAAATTAAGGGGCCCTGAAATCTACACCTATACCTAACATGACCCCCTTTTGTGTTTGCAGTGTAACTTCACCTCAAAGTTAAAGTCCTTTTTGTATTTTTCCATCTCTTTATTTTCCCAAAAAAAGGATGAGTGTGAGCAGATGTTTGGAGAGACAAAAGTCTCAAAACAAGATTGTAGTGGGACTGACTCATAAACAATGACTCCTCACTGCGGAGCTCAGACAGGAAGTGCTCGGGTCTCTGTAGGCTGTAGAGGAATGGAGTCCATTAATGAGGATCAGTCACACCAAGTTCAGAAGTATGTAGAGGTGACTTAGTATTTGTTCATTCTCCATCTTCACCAGGCACTCCGCCAGCTCTCCACCGACTGATTTATGATAACGCCACATGCCATTTGTTGTGTATTTTTATCTGAGTTATCAGTCGAGCCATATTTTCCGTGATGCTCTGTGTACTGTCGCTGTCAGGTGAAAACATATTGTCTCTAAAATGTCAACTGCTTCATAAACTAAGTTCAAAGAAGTTACACAGAAGTGCGGGAGCTTTAAGAAAAAAATGAAAATCACCCAAACTGAACCGCAGCTTCTCCTCAGCCCTGTTGTTGTCCGCTCCGCTCTTATCAAAAAATATTCATTCACTGCTGATTCAGTCGTGTCTGCATTGTAATCTTTTCTTATCTCGTGAATCACCCAGTTTTTTTTTCTAATTCCCTGCCAAATCCTCTTCCACATGACGCACCTCCTCCGCCGTCAGATCACACATGTTAACCACAGGAGCGCTCCACTGGGCACTCAGTCTGTAAGCAGTTTTATTTGCCATGTGTCCTCATAAACCACAAAAAAAAACTCCACATCATCAGAAAAAGAAGCAGAAGCAGCACCCTCCAGCTCTCCTTTTTATTTTAGTCCTGATTCATGGTATTGTGGAAATTTACAAATGCTTAATGCGAGTCAGGTGTGTGTGTGTGTGTGTGTGTGTAGGTCATGGGTCAGCACTGCTTCTCTTCATGTATCTTCTGGAGCTTCTCTGGTTTGTAGAGTTATTTTGGGGAACAAGCATCTTAATTGTCGATATATACTAATGCACTGCGTTTTCATGCAAATCTAAAAGAACTAGTTTAACATTTGACACACACAGATGCACACACACACACACACACACACACACACACTGGGTTTTCCCCTGTGTGCCTGAGTTCCTGTATTTGATCATCTGACTCTTTATCTGTGTGACTATCTGACCTGCAGGACTTCCGTGATGCAGCGTCCACAGCGTCCCGTCAGAGTGGGAAGCCTGTGATAGAGGAGCGTCTCCTCAACCAGATCCTGTACTACCTCCCACAGCTCTATGAACTCAACCAGGACCTGCTCAGAGAGCTGAAGCAGAGAGTGGCCAAATGGTACGACAAAATCCTGAAAGAAGTGTTTTTACGCTTGTGTGCACAGATCAGTATTACTGGCTGAAACAGCAACATATGGCCAAAGGTTTATGGAGGCCCCTGTCCCCATGTTTACCTGGGAGGTTATGTTTTTGGTCAGGTTTGTTTGCTTGTTTGTAAGCAGTAATACAGGGAAAACTACTGGACCAAGTGTCATGAAACTTGGATGGCTGTAGCATAGGCCAAAGAAGAGCCCGTTAAATTTGGGAGTGGTTCTGAATCACAGGGCAGATACCCAAAATATTGTCCTCTTTTCTAAACAGTTAAGGCATTTAGCCTTGGCAGAATAAAAGTCATACATTTTGAAATCCAGTAGATGATAGTTAAGTTCAATAGTGATAAAGCATGGCCAATAAGAAATGCAATGACTCCATATCACAATCCACTTTCATAGGTACCAGTAATCCTCTGGGGTAGGTTACACAGGTAACCGCTCAAACCACAAACAGAAACCAGTTGCTATGGAGCACTTAGGGACAGTGTCTCATGGGAGAACTGGTACAACTGTACCACCGCCGCAGTTGTAACACTCAAACTAAAGTGTGGCTGTGGAAACGTAAATACACACATATGACGCAACTAATTATACTCTTGTATCCAAATGTGAACTGTCTGTAATGAACTCCACCAGAGCTATTACGAGAGGCCACTATGTTTGAACAGATGTCGTTTTATTGTGGACTTTTGTATTATATGTTGTATGTGTTGCTTTTTAAATGTGTTTTGATTGGCTGCTACCTCGGCCAGGTCTCTATTGTAAAGGAGATTTTCAATCTCAATGGGACTTCCTGGTTAGATAAAGGTTAAATAATAAATAAGTAGGTAATAAGTAAGCTGAGATGATGACACTTTAGTTAGTCAAAACCATATTTTGACCTATTCTAGTAGTTTTGAAAATGCATCCAGACATATATAGTGGTTGTGCTTTTAGATTTGCATACATACAAGACTATTGGCCTTGGCAGAGGTGTGAACTCTTAGAGTGCTCCTCTAGTTGTGTGTACTTTGGGTCTGGGGCTGTTTCTCATGGTTTGGGCTGGATAGTTGAGGTCTGTTTAAGAGAAATCTTGTATGTGCACCGATCAGCCCAAACATTAAAACCAATGGCGGGTGAAGTGACTATCATTGATTATCTTGTCACGATACAATGTTCTGCTGGGAAACCTTTGGTCCTGGCATTCTTGGGGATGCCACTTGACGCACTCCACCCACCTGAACCCTGTTACAGACCAAGTACGCCCCATCATTACAACCGCGCTCCCCAGTGGCAGTGGCCCCCGAGCAGAACAATGCACTATGCCACACTGCAAAAAACTGTTCAGGAATGGCCCGAGGAATGTGACTAAGAGCTCAAGGCGTCAACGTGGCCTCCAGATTTCCCAGATACCAATCTGATTGAGCATGGGATGAACTGTTACCCCATAGGCTTCCCCGAGCCACGGTGGGGCCTTGTTGGGTTGGACGTGGCTCTGATGTGTCGAGGCATAGACACATGACCCCTGGGGGTGTCCTGTGCGTCCTTTGAGTCCTGTGGGTTGTGAATTAAGGTACTGACTCTTACAGATGTCCAATCAGATCGGGTCTGGGAAATCTGAGAACAGGTTGAGGCCTTGAGCTTGTTGGCGCATTCCTTGGACCATTCCTGAGCAGTGAGTTGGCGCATTGTCCTGCTTGGGTGGTGGCGTGGCTTTTAGGGCATGTTGATCTGCAACAGTGTTTGGAGCATCCACATGAATGCCAGGACCCAAGGTTTCCCAGCAGAATGTCGCACTGTGATAAGATGATCAATCTTATTCACTTCATCTGTCACAGATTTAATGTTGTGGCTGATTGGTATATACACACTATGTGTTTATGTTATTATTATTCCTACAAGAATAATTCATCACATTGTACAGCTTAATTAAACATACTTTCTCAAGCAGGTTTCACAGTGCCTGGTTTAACTCATGCAACTTTATTCTGTGTACAGGGAAGAGAATGCCCGGCTGGCAGACATTTTCGTGAAGAAAGGGCCCTATCTGAAGATGTACTCCACATACATCCGCGAGTTTGACAAGAATGTGGCTCTACTGGAAGAGCAGAGTAAGAAGAACCCAGCGTTTGGCGCAGTGGTACGGGAGTTCGAGGTAACGAGGCTTGCTTGACCTGTTTTCTGTGTCACAGGGAGTGTGTCTGTTGGGTCATTGACGTGTCATTGTTTATGATGTGTGAGTTTGTTCCTGAAAATTGTGTCATTTGTGATGTGACACAATTTTTTTTTTGTCCAAGGCCAGTCCACGCTGTGCCAACTTGGCTCTGAAGCATTACCTCTTGAAGCCTGTGCAGAGGATTCCTCAGTATCAGCTGCTGCTCACAGGTATATCTGCAAACGAGTCAGTTTGACTGCATTAAAATGTTCAGTTTAATTTCTTGACACATATCTGAAAGTCAAAGTCAAGCTTTATTTAATTCCAAACATCATTTAATTGCAGTTATGAGCTCATAAACTTTGCATGTTTGACTCGTGCCTCATTTTTGGGATCACACTGCCCTCTGCTGTCCAGAGAAACAAAATCACTTTGGAATTTCTGTCTTGCTCCTTCAATCCTCATATAATAAGATTTTTGAAGTGCAGCCCAAATCAGGTTTGGTGACATAACACCAGCTTTAACATGAGTGAGCTTAGTGATTCATGAGTCTAATGGATCAGGGTCGATCCCTCGGGACCAAAATATGAAGAATGTTTGTCACGTCACTGTTGTGTAATTGTATTATGTAAGCACCTGCAGACCTTTTTATCCAGGATTTTAATTTTAGATTACATTCCAGGAATTTACAGTACAACACTAAGCACTTGTAACCCAGCGTACAAAGTAGTTTGCACTCCTGGCCCTGACTCTTGTTTCTAACTGTGTTTCAGACTATTTGAAAAACCTGTCTGAAGACTCTGATGATTACAAGGACACACAAGGTATAGCAAGGGGCCTTTTTACATCTGTATACTGTAAACTCACCTGATGGTGTCAGTGAAATGGAAACATTGTTAGTCATGTATATGTAATTAACACCTTTTCGCATCTCTATCCGCTCAGCTGCCCTCGCCATAGTGAAAGAGGTGGCCAATCATGCCAATGACATCATGAAACAAGGGGTGAGAGCCAACAAGACATCAGGCACATTATACTAATGTGTTTAAAATACTTTGTACGGGTTGCTGATGTCCATTTTTTTCCTCTCAGGATAACTTCCAGAAGCTGATCCAGGTGCAGTGCAGTCTGAACGGCCACCATGAGATAGTCCAACCTGGGCGGGTAAGATCTTTTATTAATATACCTTCATTAGATTTTGCTACATTAAAGGCATAGTTCACTCAAAAATGAAAAACACATTTTTCCTCTTACCTGTAGTGCTGTTTATCAGCCGAGATTGTTTTGGTGTGAGTTGCAGAGTGTTGGAGATATCAGCCGGAGAGATGTCTGCCTTCTCTCCGATATAATGGAACTAGATGGCACTCAGCTTGTGGTGCTCAAAGCGCCAAAAAAAATACATTTGAAAACTCAGCAGCAATGTTGCTCTTTACAGAAATCATGACCTGGTTACTCAAGATAATCCACAGACCTTTTTATGAGCAGTTTAATGTCAGAACGTTTTTCCTTTACTGTACTACACTCACCAACTGTATCACTGCACAGAAGCAAGTGTGCATCCACTGCTAGCTCACCTAGCACCACTGAGCTAGCTAAAGTTACAGCTCAACCAAGGAGGACGCCATTAATGTTTACATCTCTCGCTGTCGGAAGCACGAGCCTCTCGTCCATGAGTAGATGCACGCTTCCTTCTGCGCAACAATACGGTTGGCAGGTGTAGTTTGGTAGAGAGAAAATAGTTCCTACATCAAACTGCTCACAGCAAGTTCTGTGGATTATCTTGAGTAACCAGGTCATGATTTCTGGAAAGAGACATTGCTGTTGAGTTTTTCGAATGTATTTTTTTATTATGCATAAATATTACATATTTCAGATTAAATAAGATAATTAAGAAAGTTGAGAATTTCACTTCAAGTTCCATTTAGTTACTGTTCTGAAACTATCAATTTTATTGCACAATCTTCCTCTGAAGATTAAGTTTGCCCAGTTATCATGAAATAGTACATGCTTGAATTTCCATGATTCTTTTACTAGAATGACATCCAGACCATGTCAGTTTAAAAGTAAATTACAGAGTACATGCTTGGGCTTGAAAGTAGCATTTGACAAAACAATCTCATCTCGAGGTCTTCAAGGTCCTGTTTTCAAGGTTAAAAATGAACCCAAAACTCAATCATTTAACCAATTAATACAATTAATTTGTATATAAATAAGAGTTGTGTGTTGTATGTTGAGTGATACTATACTATTATATGTTTTAATCCATAAAATCTAAAGCTTCTTGTCGCTATGATTAAGTGCAATTATGTGATAATTACTATAATTAACTGGAAACCACATCAGCACAACTACTACACTCTTTCTATCAGGCAAATGTTTTTTTCTACCTCAGTACTTGTGATATAGTGCTTTAGTTTAAGACAGACATTTTTAAGTTCACGAGTGAGGAAATACCCATGTACGACAACAGACATGACTTAGTGTGATCTCATGACATTTTTGTGCTCCAGATCTTCCTGAAAGAGGGAATCCTGATGAAGCTGTCTAGGAAAGTCATGCAGCCCCGAATGTTCTTCCTGGTACAGTAAAACACTTACCTGTTCCTTCTCTTATTTCATTCTTATACAACATAATCAGAGTAATGCTGCAGTGACTGTGTAATCTGCCTACGCTAAGGTACTGCACACTCTCCTACCTACGTGCGGTCAGAGAGATCCTCATTTTCCTCGTTGTATAAAAGAAAAAGAAAAAAAGTGTTATCTATGTTCGCTAAATTTCAGTGTACTGTTCTTATAAGATGAACAAATAAATCAGTTAAAAAAAAAGAAAAGACAGAATGAACAGAAAGTAAAAAAGTGTCTTTGGTTTTCCTCCTTCAGTTTAACGACACGTTGCTGTACACCACTCCTGTGCAGTCAGGCCAGTACAAGTTCAACAACATGTTGTCTCTGGCTGGGATGAAGGTGAGAACTTCACCCCATATTTCCTTACACTCCTCATCTCTTCTCACATATATCTTATTATCCCAGGACATGTTATACGCTGCCATCACCGCTCACAATGAAAATAATTACAGGTTAGCAAGCCAAGCCAGGAGGCCTATCAGAACGAGCTGAAGATTGAGAGCGTGGAGCGCTCCTTCATCCTCTCAGCGAGGTAATGATCAGAAACCAAAGATATCTCCTGGTAACTTAAGAACGTGTTGTTTCATACCAGTCGTCCTGTGTTTCTCCCTGCAGTGCAAAGGTCAGTGAATAATGTGTAGGTGTGTATTCACACTGTGTTTTCTCTCTGCAGTTCGGCCACAGAGCGAGATGAGTGGCTCGAGGCTATTTCCACGGCGATCAGTGAATACACCAGAAAGAAGATCAGTTTTATATCTGGCAAGCCTACAGAAGAGGTGAGATAACAACTTGGAGAAAGTAAACCTCGTACATTTCCTGTTTCTAGTGTGTGAGCCTGTGTGATAGTGATGAATATAAAGTCTGTTTTATAGTGTGTGTGTATGACAGGGTTTTTAATGCAGTATGGTATAAAGTATTGAATTTGATTTGAGTCATTTAGATTCAGGATAAGTATGGAAAAATGTTGCCCCCCTCTGTTTCCTAAAATATAAAATTCAGGATATCTAAAAGTAAACTGATCATACCCAGAGTGTTTTTCAAGACATTTGGAGCAGGAAGCCAAAGTGTACACCACATTGTGAGGAAGCAGGGCCAGAGTGATCTTGATGTCCTCAAAATCAAGGCAAGAAGTAGGATGTGCGACTGATCACACACTCCTACAGAGAACTGCTTTTATGCCTGTACATCACAGTTTGCAAAACAGCTCTGCCCCAAGTGCTTTGTAGCTCAAATACGGCCATCCGGGACCAAATCAAGCTTCAGTCTCCGAGGCAGAATAATGAAGCCAATGTCGAAGTGCCAAAACGTGCAGTTCCCAGAATGGCCACATGAGGCTGGCTTCAAAACAGAGTCAATCCCCATAGATCCTGATGTTAAAATGCCAGACTTCACAGCAGAATAAACATATTTATAGCCTGGTACAAAAACTGTTTTGGTCTCTATATAATTTGAACATTAGTGACAACTGTACAGGGGTGAATTTTTATATAACTCACCCGTTAACATTTTATTAGGGCTTAAAGTTACTCATATTTAAGGACAGGGCCACTTGAATGACAGGTGCCCTCAGCTTCTCAGTCAGGACCATCCCTCGCTCCTTCACTGGTCATCAGCTCATCCAAATATGGTCACTTCTGGCTCCAAAAAACTAAGATGGTTGAAATAACGGCAAAAAACACTAGTCCATAAACCAATGGATGACGTCACGGTAGCTACGTCCACTGTTTTATACAGTCCATGGACCAAATTAAAGGAAATATCAAACTTGCCTTAACATTTATGAGTTATCTAGTTATTAGAAAAGTAAATGGAGTGTCTTTTCTGTGTAAGGAAACCATATCTTTATTGCTGCCGTCAACGTTATTTCCATAGACACAGTGAATATACAAGGCTACAAACACCATACATATGTATTTGTGTATTTATTTGTTTGCCTACTCACAATTGGGAAGTGCAAGTTTACAGAGGGCTGACTGTTAGTACTCAGTTACTAAATATGGTCTGAAAAATCTATGGAGAAGTCTGGAAAAGTATGAAGTATGAAGAAAATGTAAACGAACACTGGTGTGAGCGATGACTGTAACCTCCAGGTAGAGCTGAGGGATTCTGGTGACGGTGCTCCTTTGGGATCCAAAGCCCCCATATGGATCCCCGACCCGCGGACCACCATGTGTATGATCTGCACCTGTGAGTTCACCCTGACGTGGAGGCGACACCACTGCCGTGCATGTGGAAAGGTAAGGCGACAGAAAGTGGAAGAAAAAGCTTCTACCTTCAAAAACAAATGTAATTTCTGAAATATTCTTCATCAAAAATTTAAACTTAAAAAAACTACTAAATGATTAAAATTAGAGCAGCAAAGCGCCTTGAAAATCATTAATGTTGTAAAATGATGAGAAGAATAACATATTTTATGCTTATATCATGCCATCAGGTGGTGTGCCAGTCTTGTTCCTCCAACAAATACTGTCTTGAGTACCTGAAGAACCAGTTAGCACGAGTGTGTGACCAGTGTTTCCCTGTTCTCCAGCAGCAGAAATGTAAGTCTGGCTTCCTCCTATCATTCTTTGAAGTCTGATCCAAACACAGTCATCCTCATATTTATCTCATATCATGTTGTTGTAGGCTGAAACATCAGCGTGGTTTAGACTCCGCATATTGTATTTTCTCTGTATTGAATAACTGCATGTTCCATGTTTGTGTTCATCAGGTGAACAGGCTCTATCAGCAGCTGTATCTCCTGGAAGCAGATCTACCTTTGCTTTCTCCAGGAAGCAGAAGAAGATACCGGCAGCACTCAAAGAGGTGACTGATGCTGTGTCATGATCAAGACGCACTGTCAGTGATAACAACCTGATTTCTAATCAGATGTTTGTTTCAGGTGACGGCGAGCACAGACAACTCCTCCATGAGTGGGTATCTGCAGAGGTCAAAGGGCAACAAGAAGCAGGGGAAGAGGCTGTGGTTTGTCATCAAAGACAAGGTCCTGTATACGTACGCTGCAAGCGAGGTGAGCTCTCCTACCTGTATCTGTGAAAGCCCTGTGTCATGATACAATTAAACCAAAGGGAATTTATTGTATGTCCATCTAACGCCAGTCTTTTATTGTGTTTCCTGCAGGATGTTGCAGCCTTAGAGAGTCAGCCCCTGTTGGGGTTCGTCTTAAAAGTTGATTCATCGCAGAAGCTACAGTTTAAGCTTTACCACAAAAACACGCTTTACTACATTTTTAAAGCCGATGACGTCCAAACAGCACAGAGGTACAGTATGAAGAACGGTGCCACTTATTGTTGCATATGGTGATGGCAATAACAATACTAAAAACAATCCTTATTTGTTTTTTAACAGGTGGATCGACTCATTCAAAGAAGCCACAGTGCTTTAACGTCGGTACGCAGCCGTGTGGAGCTGTTCAATGAACTGTTTTACCTCAGTGCTCTCTGAATTCTGCAAAAAGCATCTGGAGACACCGCGTTACCTGCACTGAAACATCCAAATATATTATTTTATTGCTCTCATCAGACATACCGTAGTGACCTTTTACATTGTTTAACAGTGTGAATTAGCCGTGTTAATTTTGTTTAACATGAATCATTTCCACCAGGATTCATGCAGTTTTAGCTGCAAGTTAAAAATCATATACCTGAATCATTGTAGCTATTTTAGACTTTTTTTTGTTATATTTAATTATTTTTTTAAACCTGCTTGGATCTCTGTAGCACAAATTGTTGATAAAAGCCCAAATGAATACTGTAATAACATTTCGATCCACATTTACTCAGTAACTTTTAGAGTTAAAAACAAATCGAATGTTCACTGTTTGGACATAACTGTACCATAATGTATATCTCAAATAGCTGTACATAGATGATATCCTTACTCACATATCTTCTGTAAATAGACAGTTGTAAAGGAAATGTAATCAAATTTCCATGAATCTCTCTTTTGTTATTTAAATTGTCACTGTAATAAATTTTTGTTTTACTGTGCTTTTTGTCATGGTAATCTGTTGAGGAAACAAATAATTGGGCTACACATTAAAATGGTGGAAAAGCAATGTTTTAATAGTCAGGAAATGGGGAAATTTCCCTTAACACACATTATAGCCCACTGTAACTGAAATACATTAGAGGTAAATCGCCTGCAGCTGGCTGCACATAACACCTTAAGATTTTCCTTCGGGTTAAGGTTCTCTTAAAAAATAAAATCAGTTGTACAAAACATGTTATCTCCCTCGGGTTTCGTTAAATTTTTCACAAAGTATTTTAAGTTTTCTCCTTATCTTGGGCTCATACTTCAGAAATCCCTTAAAGTTAGTTAAACTATTGCACAAGAGACTTTAGGTATCACAAGCTTTGAGGGCAAGCAAACAAATCATGAAAACTGTAGTTACTGTACTTAACATTTTCTTCTTAACCAAGGAAAATTCCTAAGGGATTCTCTGCAACACCCTTAAGTTTTGGCATTGTAAATATGACTTGGCTTTGAATAAGGAAACATTGTTACAATAATATATATATATATATATATATATATATATATATATATATATATATATATATATATATATATATATATATATATATATATATATATTTCTTTTTTATTATTTTACTAATATGAATATATTTATAAATGAATAAAAATTAAAATACACAAAGGAAAGCTGAAGTTTTTTCAGTGCCTCAGCAGCAGTGTTCTATCCATATTGTTTTAAGATAGAAGTCTGATACAGATTCTTTTGTACTGAAGCTGCTGGTTGACAATATTTTGCACAATGTTCAACATCCTTAAATATGACCACAGTAAGTATTTATAGTTTTATCCAGAGTACTGTACTCTGGTTAGGGTGGAAAAGCCTCTGAGGCAGCATTTTACATTTAGTATCTGCTCGCTGTTTATATTGCTCCTGAAACCTGGCACCTCTTAGCTTTCACAAGTGTGTCAATATTAAGTGTGCAAGGTCATCCAGTGGGCCGGATTGGACCCTTTGTCGGGCCGGGTCTGGTCCCCAGGCTGTATGTTTGACACCCTTGACCTAGATCATCCTGCCAAGATAATTTAAATTATTCCATAGTTGTTATTTGAGACACTTTTTCCATATATATTTGATATGCCCTCTTTACTGTGAGGATCTTGCAAAAGCAACTATTCCATTGACGAGTGGTCTGGAAGCTAAATTTTGTTTTCAGTACCAAAACTCATTGTCATTGTTATAGAATTATGTCTCCTCAAACATCCTAATAGTTCATAATGTTACATCCAATGATGTGGTCTATCTTCTGTAAAGAGTAACTTATATTATGAGTATGTTTTTATTATGTATATATGTATGCAGACCTGTTAATATATTGACTCAATCATACACTGTGTGATCTGTTTACAGCTGATATGGCAAAGACCAAAAAGAAACTGAAGCTAGATAAAGTACATTTTGACAGGTTGACACACACACACACACCCCCCCACACACCCACACCCACATGCACAGGCAGGCTATGAACCGCGGACATCTTACTGCGCATGCGCTTAGCTCGTTTATTGATGAAAAAAGGTCACGAACTCTGACCCTCCCACCACCAACTGCAGCAAACTGTTAAAATATTAATTTATTGAAGGCTACACATTAGCTGACCCCACAGCTCCACGGCAGGTAAGACATATTTAATATCGTGGACGCATGAGAGGCTCACAGACGAGACAGCAGTGGCCAGTAACACAGGAAGGGAGGGAGTGTTCAGTCTACAGCAGGGAAGCGACCATTACCAGCTAGCAAACAGCTAGCCTAGCTCGTTAGCACTGTCGTCGGGAGCTCAGCGCTTTAAAAATACATTTGGCAGGTATGTAGTGATGTCGGTATGTGTATGCGACTGCACAGCATGTTCTGTATCTAGCGTTACATGTTTATGCGTAGCTGTGCCGCAGCGGTAATGTTGTTAACGGACATGCTAGTTAGCTAACAAGCTTAGCCGCGTCAGCTAGCTGTGTTACCGTTAGCTGGTGTTAGCTGCTATGCTAGCGGTGCTAACTAGTCTGCGCAAACTAAGCAGCCACGTCTTTAATATAAGTCTGAATGTGACAGCGGCACGTTGTAGCGTTAAAGCATGATTTGCCTTGCTAAACTGTCTACTGATGTGGAAGTCCATTTCAAAGATTAATGCGTATTTAGCCCAGTTGTCAAAGCCGAAGTCCCGCCGTTCACTCTGCTATTCGGCATCATGGGCCTTGAACCCTAGCATGCTTTAACCCTTCAATGTTGACCTTTCACCCACAGGAAAAGAAATACCTTTATCTTCCGTATCGATTTTAAATAGCTGGCTGTCAAGACCTTGTTTGTGTTGCTGTTGCAGCTTTGCCGCTCATCCGTTGTCACTTTGCTGTGATATTAAGCCGTATTTTTATAACGAGGCCACCAAAAATACAGTTTCAAGCTAGCGCCGGCTACATTGGTTAGCTTAGGCCACAAACTAACAGTAGTTAGTGGCACGCAGTATAGCATATTACATGATGTTATTTTACCTGTTGGTTCAGTACAGATCGTTTCAGGCTTATTTGTCTGAGCACATTTTTATTACAACGATCAAGTTTCGTTTAGAAATATCTTGTAGGTAAAGGGAGAGGTAACGATAAACTAGTAAACATGTGGGATGAGAGTAGTTGTAATAGTCATGTTTATTACATCTCTGTGCTATGATGCAGTGCATCAAACCAGGTCTCTTTGCACATATCAGTATATAAAACATGTTATTTACACATGTGGTGATAGTATTATGAAAGTCACTGAATCAGGGTTGGAAATTAACATATCTTGTTCACCTGACACTGTGGCTGCTGGTTTCCAAAATCTACAATCCACTCAGTAGATTACCTTTGTTTTGTGAGTGAAGCAAATCTAGCTGCCACTTGCATATTCTACCAGCATTTGTTTGGTGGCTGGTGCTTACCTCAATTCACAATTTTATTCACAAAAACAGATAAAGTAAAAATACATGTACGTTTCATAAGAAATGAGATGTGAAATGTAACACCCCGATAAGCTATCAAAAGCTTGAAAACAAGGGCCCAGACATGAAGCAAATTGTATTTTAAAATGTGTTTATGAACATGTTGTCTAGATTTAAGAAAAGAAACTGCATATAATGTACAGTAACATTTATAATATACAGAACTCTGAAGACTAAACTAACCTAATACTAGGTGCTAAATCGTCCCAAGACATTTATTCCATCAGTCTAAACATTGGTTTCATCGGTACGAAAACATTATTTCAATCTCACTGACACCGTCCAGCCTCTGTAAATACTTACTAGAATGTATATAAATCTGCTAAACGATAGTCCCCCCAGAAAGCACTATTTATTCCTGTCTAATGTGTTACCAAAAACTACAGCACCCTGCTGTTTCAGGAAATTACATAGTGTTTAAAAAATGGGACTGTAGATATATCACCTGTCAGAAACTATTGACAAGTATTATACATGGGATTTGATGACTGAAAGAAAATGACAAAATAAATTCAGTCTTTTCCTTGAGGGTATTCCCTTACCTGACCCAAAGTTTGCTTTAATAGGACTTAGAGTAAAGTATATGCTCTCTCTGCAGTTGTGCGTGCCTCATGGGGCACTGATGTGAAGAGCAGTGGAAGAAGGTGCATGCAGTATCAGAATGGATGGACAGACACAAAGGATTCAGCTTGTGTCAGCAGACAGCAACATGGCATTAGGACACAGGATCCAGGTGATGTGACAGCCTGTCCACAACTAGAAAATACTCTTATTTTTTTAATTGTGTGTGAATAAACTAGAGATGCATGATATTGGATTTTTGCAGATATCTGATATGCTGATATTGATATATGTACATATTTCTTCCATCTAAATGCAGGGGACATCGAGTCTTTCCTGTTGTGGAATTGACATATTATTATGTCTCTTCTCTTCATGAAGGCTCATTGGCAGATACAGACATAAAATGCTAAGCTAAGCTTTTCCAAATGTACACATTCACAGGGTAAAATGAGAAAACTACTTCAATTTAGATTACATGTTAACATGCCATTTTTATTTTTATCTAACATAACAAAACTGCAGAATTCATCATACTTTAACAGCCTGGATGATGCTGTCCCTGAGACAATCCTGACAAAAGTCACATCCAGGGCAAAATTGACCTATTTGATTAATTAAAGTTGCGCAATTACAGCATCGTCTTATCTGTCTGTCATACTGGCAGAGATTTATTTTGGGCTGATGTGGATATTTCATTTTAAAGCCTTTATCTACTGATGACCGATGACATGCTGATATTATTGTGCATCACTAGACTAAACACACAATTTGCACATAAATTTGTCAAAATTGGGTCCAATATCTAAGAGTAGTGGACAGTATAACCCAGAATTGTCTCATATTTGTACAGTTTCTCTGCAGTCCTCCAATGAAAAATACTGTTTTTTAATTTCTAACAGTTTTTTATTTTCTCATGTAATTAGCTCAACGTCTCCCACACTCGCGCTGCATATTCAGCCAGCTCTCACTCATGTGTTGCTCTTTTGTTTCTCACAGATTGTAACTGATCAGCAAACTGGCCAGAAGATCCAGATCGTCACAGCACTTGAGCCATCTTCCCCTGGAAAACAGCAATTTATCTTAGCAAATGCTGACTATTCCCCCACTGGGAAGGTGATCCTAGCCAAGCAGGAAGGCTCACCCAACAAGGTCATCCTTGCCGCTCCAGACGGCTCTGGGGTTAACCAGCTGTTGTTTGCCTCCCCTGATCTGGCTGGGCAGCAGATTCAGGTATCGCTAGAGGATATTAGTGGCTTCCTGTTGCCAGTTTTGATAAACAAGTTACTGAAAGGTCTTATGACTGAAGCATGAACATGTTTAGTGAGTCTAAACTTATTGCAGTGTTTGCTGTATTAAATCATTTCATTGTCTTGGGTTGTTTGTCAGTTTGTGACCGAGGGGTCAGACCAGTCCATTGTGAAGCCGGTTATAGAGTACTGCGTTGTCTGTGGGGACAAGGCCTCAGGTAGGAAATAAGTTTAATTTGCTATAACATTATTATTTTCGGGAACACACGAGTAAGGGTTCACCAACCTGACCTTGTTTTCTCTTTCCTCTCTCAGGGCGTCATTACGGAGCTGTCAGCTGTGAGGGCTGTAAGGGCTTCTTCAAACGCAGCATTAGAAAGAACCTGGTGTACACATGCAGGGGCTCCGGAGAGTGTGCCATCAACAAGCTCCACCGAAACCGCTGCCAATACTGTCGACTGCAGCGCTGCATAAATCTGGGCATGAAACAGGACTGTAAGAGAGTTAAATATTCTTTACATACAGCTGTGTATATGTTATTCAGTACCCACAAAGAGAAAGTCTGATGTCTTTGTTTTCTTCTTCAGCTGTGCAGTGTGAGAGGAAGCCTGTCGAAGTGACCACCAGAGAGAAATCCGTCAACTGTGCAGCCTCCACTGAGAAGATCTACATCCGCAAGAACCTGTGCAGTCCTCTGGCAGCCACACCCACTTTTGTGTCGGATAAGGAAACTGCAAGGTACAGCCAAACAAAATACAATACACTAATTTACTAGTTTATTAGATACATCTGTACAGTCTAATGCAACACAGTGAATAGAAATAGAATAGAATAGAAAGCCTTTATTGTCATTGCATAGGAATACAACAAAATTAGCTGATGATCACTTTAAACTCACATATTGTAACATGATCCGATGTTGATTAACTCTTGTCGACTGTACACGTAGTCTGCTGGACACAGATCTCAACACGCAGACAAAAACACAGAAAAAATGCACCAGACTAGAGAGCAAAGAGCCGCTGCCCAAGTGCGTGCCGCCGTCTTAATGTGAAGAATATCTTTACACCAGAGTGTGGATACCGACCTGAGCCTGACATGGGCTGGGTTCGGACAACAAATCACATATTTTCGGTTCGGGTTCCGCCCACTTGACATGCTGCTGTGTTGTGCTATGGCCTATTCAAGTGCTGGAATTTGTTTTTTATGTGACAACACCTGAACGCAACACAGGCTCCGCTCCAATTAAGTGTGTGCTGTTCTGCGCTGCTTTGCGTGCGGCGTGTTTGACTGTGTGTAACAGCAGCCTTTTGTTGGTCATTTACACACTGTCTGTGTGTGATCACTGTGAACAGACAAGCTGTAACTGTGATAACAATAACTATGTCAGGTAACAAACTGCGTCAGGCTCGGGTCAGGTTCGGACTTTAAAATCAGAAAGGTTGTTGGGTCGGGACGGGCTTGGTTATAACAGTCTCGGACTCGGGTCTGGTTTGGTCAGGAAAATGCGACCCTAACTGCACTCTACTTTACAAAATATCTTTGGTTCAGTTTCTAATAACTCTAATAACTCTGTCTCTGTTGGACTGCATCATATTGAAAGTCGTTTCTCATGTTTTGTCTTCTCCATTTATATACATGATGGAGAAAGGAAACTAGAAACATCTCTTAATTTAATGCATATGAACACATCACCATCTCTTACTTCAGCCTGAAAATTACCACAGAGTTGACTCAGCCTCTCTCAGACACATTGTCTTTATCTGGCCGGTAAAGGAAAGACAGAATTTGTTGCAGTGGACAGGACTGAATTAAATGAGATTGTACCGGTGTAACTAATAAACTGATAAGAGTTTGAGTAATGACTAGAGCTGTCGTGGCGAAGGAATTTCTTCTGCCGTGATAAAGGGTGGCTCAACAGCGTGATATGTGGTATTACCACCGTTATGTGTCGTTTTTGCTAATTACTTCATTTATCATGATTTTAGTGATTTGTAAAGAAGCTTTATATTTAAGATATTATTAGGTACACTTTTGCTTTTTAAATGACAGGGATTGTACAGTTTCAAAGCAGATTAAATACATGTTCACTGATAAGTGCAGAACACTAAAGGGTGATGGGGTGCAATAAGGGCACAGAGTTTTTTTCAGCTGGCTCGCTTTTGTTGCTGTGGCACAGAGAGAGTACCTGCTTGCTTTGGCCCATGCTCTGGTGAAGGTATGACTGAAGCACGTAGGGAGAGAGGACGGACCTGTTGGCCTGAGTGGGTTCAGAATTGATTGATTTCTCCTCTATTGTTGTTGTTCAGCGATGTGACGCTTGATCTATGTGGTGTTTGTCCCGCTCCTCCTACACTGTGATCGTACACCCAGAGCTAAATATTTTTCAACTCTCAGCAACCAGAAGGAAAAAAAAACAGCAACTGTGCAGCACTCAGCGCAGAACAAACACTCAGCAGCTCATCATGCTGCTGCCATTTGTAGCAGAGTGTAAATACATAGCACACACAGGTTGCAGCGGTTACTTTCCGTCCCCTGCGGTTGGCTTGTCAATAGTGACACACTGCAATACTGCGGATATTGCAGCAGCCCTAGTAGTGACTAAATCATATTGCATGGCTCCATATTATGTAATGTAATGTAATTTGTGAAATGTTCAATCTCTGACTTCAGGTCTACAAGTTTGCTGGAGTCAAACATGTTGCTCAACATCCAACAGCCCTTCTCTAAGCTGGAAAACACCATCTTGATTCCAGCGTCCCCCGACAAGGTAACACTGACTAATGTAGTCAAATGACATTTAAATGAAGTCTGACATGTCAATCCAGCCCTGAGAATAAGGGGGTTTTTAATACATCAGAATGATAAATTATGATTAAGAAAGGAATAATTCCTGTTCATTAAACAGTTCTGGTTTTGTTATTCTTTCTTGAAGTAGTTCAGTGATGAGCACAAATGTTTTGTTGAGTAGAGACAGTGCTGTACAGATGAATTTGAACATCCGTGTTTATGAATACATCATTGTTAATGATTGATACCCATACAGCAGGATGACCCATCTCAAGGTGACCTCGGCACGCTGGCTAATGTCGTGACATCCCTCGCCCACCTCAACAAGGCCAGGGAGGCGAGTGAAGGCGACAATGATCTGATGGGAGTCGAAACGCTCAGTAACGGGGACAGCTCGATGACAGACGTCCAAGGGGATGAGCAAACTGCAAGTGATATCACTCGGTGAGGGAGATGTCATAAAGAATCAAGAGGCTTTGATCCTAACTGGTAGTTGCTTCTCAATAGGTTGATACGCACACCAGAGATCATCAGGAGCACTGTAGAGAAACCCAGGGGCTGTTATTTTCTGTTTGTCACAAAGCTTTAATAGAATTTCCAGCAGGGCCATGTGGTCTCTGATTCCGGTCTTAAGGACTTAATTAGATTCACCCATAGTCAGTCAAAATGAACCATACACTGAGCGTCAGCACAGTGCTGCTGTGAGTTGCATCCTGTTTATTCTCTGTCTGTCGAAGCTACAATACATGTGGTGTCTGACTCAAAACGTGGATCCTTAATGTTAACATTTACTAATAATAATAAACTTATATAGCACCTTTCATACAAGAAATGCAGCACAAAGTGCTTTACAATCAGGGCATGCTTCAGATGAAAATAGACATAATGGATATAAAACAGAACTGAGAATTGTAAAACTATAAATCATGAAATCAAGTACGATTCTGAAAGGGTTGCGGAAGTGTGAAGCATACAAAGAAAGAGTTTCAGACCTGTGTCAGGAAAGTCAGAGCTAGTTGAAGCCTACATTGACTTTCTTTTGAAAATATTTAGTGAGTTAGCTTCCCTGATATCTAAAGGTAGTGTGTTCCATAGCTTTGGGGTGTAACTGACAAAGGCCGCATCCCGATTGTTGCTGGGAACCACCGATAAAGCAGCAGCAGATGATCGCGGTGTTCTTGGAGGCAAATAGTTAACAAGGGAGTTAGCAATGTAGCTTGGTCCCAGCCCATTTAGGGCTTTGTATACACGGAGGAGGAGCTTAAAATTAATTGGAAATGTAGTCAGAGCAGCTCAGACTGGCCTGATGTGTTCTCTCTTCTTAGTTCTGGTTAATAGCTGAGCTGCAGAGTTTTTAATGAGCTGAAGTCTGAAGTTACAGGCGAGACAGCTTGAAATAAAGCCATGAATCAGTTTCTCTACATCTCTTTAATTTAGAAATGGTCGAACCTTAGCTGTGTTTCTGAGGTGGAAAAGTGATATTTTCGTTACCTTGTTAATGTGGGGCTTGAAGCTTAGATCTGAATCAAGGATCATTTAATCCAGGGAGTTAAATTCCACAGATTATTAAGAAGCATTTATCTTTTTGTTTTAGGGCCGACAAGCAGTTTTGTCTTCATTTAACTTTAAGAAATTATTGCTCATAAGAAATTCTTGTTTTCATATTCTGTGTATCATTAGAGCTTTTGACACCCTGGCCAAAGTCCTGCACCCTAATGACGGCACAGCAGGAGATTCTTTGGAGGCCACAATGCAGCTGATGTCAGGGGACCAGTCAGGTCCTGTGGTGGAGCTGGAGGGCCCTATACTCTCTGACAGCCATATCCCTTTCAAGGTAAAAGCACGGCCACTGACCTCTACCCTCAGGAAGAAACCCGAAACCAAAACTCCTGCTTAGTTTTACTGAGTTACACACTTTTCTGAGGAGCACTGCGGTCATGTTTCTCTCTTTACAACGTGTTCCCACAGCTTATGATGCCTTTGCCTGTGCCAGAGTACCTCAATGTCAACTACATCTGTGAGTCAGCTTCCCGGCTACTTTTTCTCTCTATGCACTGGGCTCGCTCCATCCCTGCATTTCAAACACTTGGGTAAGCTTTTGTCACAAGATGTGTCATTGTTTCATAAACACACCTTTTAGTTAGTTGCATGTCAGTTACAAAATGACAGTTAAGTAATAAAGTTTCCCTTATGTGGCCACCAGGGCTGTACCGAATATTTCAAAGCTTCATTCTTAAGGTTGACATTTGAATTCTTAATCGACAGTCTGCACGTTTTCCTTTCTTACTTTCTTTTCTTTTGCATGTGTATTTTTCTATTTAAGCAAATTTTTTTTGCACATTTTCAGATTAGGTTACACGAAGATTATTAGTATTATACTGTTTGTAGAATTAAATTCCAGTAGTGGTCGTGTAGGATTGTGTCCGGCTCGTGTGATTTTCAGCAACTCTAGAGCACTATTAAGTCCAAAAGTCAACATTTAATTGAAAAATGACAGATGATGGATGTAATCATTTCCAAAATTCACATTTTTATTGAAGTAAATATTCTGCTTAAATCCATTGTTGCTGCCGTTAAGTCTTTCAAAAACAACTTTTCCTCTTTGGTCACAAAACAGTTCGCTCTCCGGCTTGCTGCACACAAAGGGAGGCATGCGCCTGCACTAACAGGACGGTCCAGCATCAATCTAAAAGCACCATAAATTACATTTAGTTATTAAATAAAGTTGATTTAATAAAAAAGACTAACTCATTTAATTGGATAAATCATTTTTATTCAAATTGAGGAATTTCTTTTGTGTGGATTATTATGTCCTAAAATACAACGACAGATATTGGAAGCATTAAAATCTCTGTTCGGTACAGCCTGAGTGGTCACACAGTTCTCTGCAGCAAATTTAAATGACTCTTATTTTATTATTTTCCAGCGGTCAGGACAATGATATTAACTTAATGAAAGCCTGCTGGAACGAGCTGTTTGCCCTGGGTCTGGCACAGTGCTCCAACGTTATGAATGTTGGTACCATCCTAAGTGCCATTATCAACCATCTGCAGACCAGCTTACAGGAAGGTAGGACGGCTCTGCTCTTAAAAGCCTCAAAGGTTTATCACATGAATACAGTTCCAGAAGGCCAAACAGTGGTTCTCAGTGTGATGCAGAGGGGAATAAGTGCATGCCATGCACATATTTAAATCTGTCAGGTTTATTTTTGTGGCATAATTTGTATCTTTACTGATGTTCTGCCCCTCACATTTTCCTCTCTCTTTTTACTCTCTTACAGATAAGTTGTCCCCAGAGCGAGTAAAACTGGTGATGGAGCATATCTGGAGGATGCAGGAGTTCTGTAACAGCATGACCAAGCTGACCCCAGACTCTTATGAATATGCCTACCTCAAAGCCATCGTTCTCTTCAGTCCTGGTGCGTAGACCACTGCCCAGTTTACAAAATGAAAATTACTTAAGTTCTTGTTCTCCTGTTAGATCAGAATCAGTAATGCCGTTAGTGACAGTGAATGTCGACTGTTGCATCGCCTCACATCGCCTGTGTCTCGGCCAAAAAGCATGTAACTAACTTGTTATTAAAAAACGGCGACAGGACGGATACATGATGCTAGTTAGCAGGTTAGCACATTAACATCACAACCTATTGCTGATAGAACAAAGGATACTTACCATGTGCCAGCAAACAATAACACAAACAATTACAAACTGTTTCTGCCAAAAAGCACAATGGCTAAAAAGATCTCACACCCTCTTTACTTTAGCTGTTTTTTTTGCTTTCCTCATTTGTGCTTCTCATCTCTTGCACTGAGCTAAACTGCCCTTAAAAAGCAGATTCAGCAAGCTGAATCGGCCAAAAAAGAAGCCCACAAGGGCCACTTAGTGCCAACGGTGCGGGACACATGTCAAAAACTAGGGCGACAGATGCTCACCGACAGCCTGACTGTGACCAACGGCCGACTGTCAGCTTGGTGTTTCAGGAGCCCTTAGAGCAGTGGTTCCCAACTGGTCCAGCCACGGGGTCCAGATTTCATCTTAGTCAGTAGTTCAGGGTCCAAACAGTTAAATATATTCAGCATCGTACTGGCGTTTGGCCCTGTTGTCAAGCTAATTTGACATCTCTGTCAAGTAGTCACTTGCTTCAAAATAAAAGCTCTGTGCTGGAAATTCATTGTACTTAGAAATAAAGTGTGTTTTTTTTACAAATTTGACATGTTGTCAAGTCACTTTTAGTCCATTCAGAATGGACCTGTGACCCACTTTTGGACCCGGACCCACCAGTTGGGAACCACTTACATAGTGCCAAATGTGCATGGACTCCTGTCTGACTGTGTTGGTTTTTTTCCCCAGATCACCCAGGCATAGATAACACCCCACAGATAGAGCGATTTCAGGAGAAGGCCTACATGGAGCTGCAGGACTACGTAACCAGGACTTACCCAGAAGACTCCTATCGGTCAGTAGACTTGTCTGTACAACATAAGGCCAGCTCATTGACAGACAGATTTATGACGATACCATGAATGAAGCTGCTACAGTACATGTTCAAATTTTATGTCTCTCTCCCTTTCATTGCTCTCAGGTTATCCAAGCTGCTGCTGCGTCTTCCTGCCCTCAGGCTGATAAGTGCAGCCGTCACCGAGGAGCTGTTTTTCGCCGGGCTCATCGGCAACGTGCAGATCGACAGCATCATCCCATACATCCTCAAAATGGAGTCCACGGATTACAATAGCCAGACGGTCACTGGGGTCTGACACACTGTGCCATCGCAACATTGGACTATTAAAACTGGACAGCCAGCCAATCAGAGTGCTCCACAGACCGATCACTAAGTGGTCACAACATACTGTATTTATGACGCAACATCATTTGGGAATTCTGTTCTCACTCTAACCTTGCTCCTGCTTGTGACTCCTCAGTAACCAGTCAGTAGAGCACAACTCACCAAGAGGACAAATAAAACCGACTCCAGTGGCACGTGAGCCGCCAACAGCAGCCCGTTCAGGAACGAACCCCTCGAAACCTGCATAGTAGTTTGCGCTTTTTATTGTACATAGTATTTTATGCTTCATCGCCTCCAGGCCTTTCCTTTTTTTCTGCAGATCGTTTCCACTTTGAAGGAATCAGGACGGTTTGTTTTTTCACTGCTTTTTTTATTTTCTAAAAATTATGAGGAAAAAGAAAAAAAATGTGTCAAAATGTGAAATTGATTTGTGAGATGTTTTTAATCGCAGAAGGTTATAACCTTTGTTTCTTATTTGTTTGCCAATCCAAAGGATCGTGCAGCATCACTTGTCAAATGTTTGACATCATGAAGTTGTTGTGTATATAGATTTGTATATAGAATGCACCAAGACGGCTAAAAATGGGAAGCACTTGGTTAAATCGTGGACTCCATCTTTTGGACAAATTAATGTGGATGGAAAATAGTCGAGTCATTTGAAAATAAAAACACCTTTCAACCACTTTTATCTTATTATTTACACCACTGTGTTTCCACTTTGATTGGATATTATTGGAGAACAGATGGAGCTGACTCCAGATTCTTCACTGTATGCAGCGCTTATGTTTGGATGGCAGCTGTGGACTACCAAATAGCCAAAAAATATGACAAGTTGTACGTGTGCTGGGTCATGATGGCATGAATTAGGAGGTCAGCAGCCTGCAGTATGATTGGCTTTCTGTTTGGATGAGGAGACAGAAAATATTTACCGTAGCAGTGCCCTTTTTTGGCCTCTTACTTAAAAAGGCAGCAGTGTTTGAGTCATGCATGTCATTGCTGCAAAAACCCTTTAAATTCAAAAAACATCCATCCATTCATTTTCATCCATTTTCATGGGGCCAGGTCGCAGAGGCAGCAGGCCGAGCAAAGCACCCCAGACATCCTTCTCCCCAGCAACGCTTTCCAGCTCCTCCTGGGGGACCCCAAGGCGTTCCCAGGCCAGATGAGATATGTAAACCCTCCAGTGTGTTCTGGGTCTGCCCCGGGGCGTCCTACCAGTGGTATGTGCCCCTAACACCTCCAGCAGGAGGCATCCTGATCAGATCCCCGAATCACCTCAAATGACCCCTTTAGACGCAAAGGAGCAGCGGCTCTACTCCGAGCTCCTTCCAGATGTCCGAGCTCCTTACCTTATCTCTAAGGCTGAGGAAACAGCCTGCATATATCCTGTGCCAGGTGATCAATTTGTTAAGCATTCAGCTGACATCAATGGAGTATTCAAACCATTAGAAGCGATAAACATCCTTCAGCTGACAAGTATATCAACCTAATCAACCTTTGACCTTTGTTCATCAAAGTCCCCCCTTTGTTCCCCCCAGGTGTGTTTGACGTATCCTGTCTCCAGTTAAACTGACCCCAAACACAAACATTTGATTTTGCAGTGAGCATTGGAGTCCTTTAGACATGTTGTCCTCTGCCTCTTCAAATTTATTCCACAGTTTTGATGTTTCTGGCATGTGTTAATCAGTGCACCTTGGGACTGTCTAGAAAAGCCGAACTCAACTTTCGGCCTGTGAGCCAAATCTGGCCCACAATAGGATGTAGACAGGCCTCCCGACTGTTCTCTAACTCACAATTACAATAAATTAATTTAGAGTAGGAATGGTATTTTTGTACTTTTAATGTACAGAAGGTGTCAGAGAGCACTGACCCACTGACAGATCTGCGATAAGGGTGTCGACACACCAAGCCGATAGTTGGCTGTTGGTGAGTGTCTCTCGCCGTAGATTTTTTGGCACTACTCTGCCCTTGTCAGCTTTTTTGGCCACTTGAGCATATTGAATTGCTGTGGTAAGACTTTTTTAAGCTCTTCAGCAGAAACAGTTTCTAATTGCTTGTGTTGTTGTTTGCCAGGGCACAGTTAATATCCTCCTGAGACCCGAACTTTTGTTCAGTACGCATTTTTAATTTCTCCTAGCTATTTGGGATCAGTAGGACCTGATAAGTTTAAAAAAATGAAACATTGTCAATGATTATTAAGTCCCAATGTCCTCAAATGAGATGATAATTAAGTCCCAATGTCCTCAAACGAGACAATAATAAAGTCCTAATGTCTTCAAACGAGACAACGATTAAGTCCCAATGTCCTCAAATGAGACGATAATAAAATCCCAGTGTCTTCAAACGCGTACTTCTTAATTAAGTGTCTTAGCTTGTTACTGTTGCTAAAGTTGGTCAGATTTGTTGTCATATCAAACTACAAACATTATCAATTAATCATAAATAAACAAATCTCAACCATAAAATGTGATCAGGTTTTGGACCTTGTCCACTTTTGTGTCAGGATCGGCTGCAAACTGACTTGGCCGAGATGGCTGCCATCTTGTTTATACATGGATTACTATACTGTGCTCTTACTACCACTAGATGCCACCTAAAAGTGTCCACGAACGAAGACAACAGGTCGAAGTTAAGTAGAATGAAGTATAAGGTCCAGTTAACCCAAAATGTGATGTCCTCATATGAGGTCACAGGGTCTCAGGAGGATATCCTTTGTTCTGTCAACATCAGGTTGTGTTGTTAATGTGCTAACTGGCTAACTTGCATCTTGAATCTTCCCTGCCCTGCTTCCCTTTTCGAATGATGCCTACAGACTACCGCCTGCTGGTATGAAGAGTTATTTCGTCTCATGCAGGTGCAGAATGTGCGTGCTAGTTGGACATTGGTTGTAGTGTTCGAGTGCAACTTCTCGGCCGAGACACAGGTGATGAGAGGCAAAACAACAATCGGCCTTCTTTTCTGCTAGTTCTTGGATGACAGTTTGGTGTGTCTGTCCTCAAATGTCCTCAAATCTTAGAAAGGCCCCTGGCCTGTGCACAATTGACCTCTGTGCTGTTGGCAAAGACAAGCGAAGACAACAGATGTCAAAAGGTTGAAAACAGGCAAGTCATTTATTATATATACCCATAAATATCATTAATTTTGGCCTATTAAAGCAAGTTAAGTATCCCATGTTTACTGAGTTATCTGGACATCTTTGTGAATCCCTGACTTTAAACACGTCAAGAAAACTCACTAACCACACATCTTAAAACACGCCCCTGTTTCTGTAAAAACAGCAGATTGTTTACATGTTCCTCCTGAATTAATAATGCAAAATCTGTATCCTACCCTGAGACTGTTTTGTGTTTCGTGTCAAGTGACGTGGAGGTGGAAGATGCTGCGGGCTGCTGTGGAAGGGATTAGACTTTCAGCGTGTGTTATTAGCCAATCAATTTTTCATTAGTGCCAAGCGGATGTACGTGAACAGAGGACGGCACCTGTGCGCTTTCTTTTGTTGTAGTCACCCGGTGAATGTGTCCAGCTAATTAAAGGCACAGATAGGACCATTAAAACTTGATGACCAGATGAATTATAGCGTCTGCTGCTGTTCTTAGAAACCCATTGTCCAGTGTGTCCTGTAGCTTCTTTATGTGAGTCTCCACAGCCTTATCATATCACTGCATCACTGACTCACCCTCTGTGAACCACAGAGGTTAATGCATGTCACTGTACACTGCACTCACTGTATGGCCCGTACACACAAAAAGAGGAGGCCCGAACAATATATAACTGCAAAACAAAAACGTACTGTGCATAACTGTAAAAGGTTAAGAGATTTGTGATGCAACACGGGCTTTTGTGATCACAGCGAGGTGGATTAGCTCATTCCAAGCTGAATGAATGTGAGTGAAAGGGCCGGTGGACTGTTCCCATGGCCTCTTGGGGCTTTGCGGCTGGCTGCTCGAGCAAAGTTGTGCAAAATAAGGTGTCTCTTATGTTTGCTTTAATCTCACAGCTTTAATGCTCAGCTGGGCCCAGTGTTATTAAATGTGATTATCATGCATACATAAGGTAAATAAACTGTAAGTCATCACTCCCAAAAACAAAGAAACAGACAATTACTTGAAGTAAAACACCACCAAAATACAATACAGCCCAATTACATAACATGGAGCATTTTCCAAAGACTGAAAAGGTGCACGTGGGAGCTACAACTGCGCCCACAATATACAACCTATTTGTCTTGAGGAACATCATGTAAAAACTAACGCTACTACCACTTCCTGTTATACCACTGCCAGCTTTCTTGTCATGATTATTTGTTCAAGAAACCACTGAAATAAAGATGATTATTTTCACATTAATCCTCACACTTTGGATGTTTAGCATGCACATTCCTCTGGAGTCATATCATATTTTGAACATCTTTTGAAATAATATCAGTTAAAGCTTGGTTTTTTAATTCATAAATAATTTGTACTGTTTTAAAATCTCCCCAATCTCTTAAGTTTAGAGTTTATAACACAATAAATTGCGGGTTTGTTGGTTCTGTATACATAATTTTGTTTAAAATTCTTATGATTCTTTGAATTTTGGTAACTGGATGTTTTTGATTTATATGTATTTCCCATATGTTCACACGTGACTGTGCTGGAAAGAAGATTTACTCAGGCAGTGTACAATTTTCAAGTTCTTGTACTTCACTTGGGCATTTCCATCTAATGCCACTTTATTATTATTTTTACTCCACCACATTTCAGAGGGAAATACTGTACTTTTTTCCTCCACTTCAGCTGTTTGACAACTGGGAACTGATTACTTCAGTTTACTTGCAGAACAGATATTCAGTAATTAAAATATCATACATAATTCTAGATTAAAGTACTCAGCAGTAAAACTAGCTACATTAAAATGCTGCTTACTTTAGTGAATCTGCAGTTAGAATCCAGTAGTACTTCCATCCCTTTTTTGTGCCATCTAGTAGTTGTAAGAATACAGCACACTAATCCATATAAAAACAAGATGGCAGCCATCTCTGCCAAGTCAGTCTGCAGCACAAAAGTGGACAAGGGCCAAAACTTGACCACATTTTATGACTGAAACATGTTTATCTGTGATTAATAATGTTTGTAGTTTGATATGAAAACACATTTGACCATTTTAAGCAACAGTAACAAGCTAAGACACTGTTAATTAGGAAGTATACTCTCATTGGGACTTTATTATCGTTGACAGTGTTTCATTTTTTTATACTTATCAGGTCATCCTGATCCCAAATAGCCAGGAGAAATAAAAAATGCATACAAAACCAAAGTTCGGGCCCCATTCCAGAAAGCGGGATTAGTAAAAACTCTGAGTATGTTAAGCCTGAGATGAAACTGTTTAGACCCTGTTTGGACATCTTATCGTTCCCATAAGAGTGTTTATCTGAAAGATAGCATTTCACCTCACACTCTATCATTTATCTAACAATCTATTTCAACAATCTGCATTGCCCTTTGATTCTTCGGCAGCAGCAGTTTTCTTTGTAACATCAGAGACACTGAACACATCAGAGAGGCAACAGTTTGTCAGTTTTTGTGGGTTTCACTGCACTGAAATCAGAAAGGTTCATCAAAGCGGAAATCAACAGAACTGCAAAGTTGTCAGTGTTAAGAAGAAATCAATTTATGTGGATACATGATGCAACGATTTTTGATTTAGCATAGCCCGGGCTATTATTTGAAGTTTTACCTATATGTATATCCTCCATTCTGCATAACTTAGACCTGTTGTCCTCATTCTTGGACGCTTTTTTGTGTCATCTAGTGGTAGCGAGACCACAATATGACACACTAATCCGTGTAAAAACAAGATGGCTGCCATCTCTGCCAAGTAAGTCTGCGGCCGACCCTGACACAAAAGTGGACAAGGTACAAAACCTGATCACATTTTATTGTTGAAACTTGTTTAATCATGATTAATGATGTTTGTAGTTTGATATGGCAACACATTTGACCAATTTTAGCAACAGTAACAAGCTGAGACACTGACTTTAAAACTGTCTTGTTGGAGGACATTGGGACTAAATTATCGTTGATGATGTTTAGTTTTTTAAACTTATGGGGTCCTACAGATCCTAAACAGCAAGGAGGAATCAAAGCTGCATACCAAATAAAAGTTCAGGTCTCAGAAGGATATTTGATTTGTCCCTCTAAGTACATGATCTGAGTACCACCGCTGATGAATTATTAGTATTGCAACAGACTTTGGCTTCTTCTAAGTTATGAATTCACTCCCAGTTGACACTCTTTAATTTTAAAGTCATCTATCATCAGACACCATAAAGTAAAACCACTCTTTGAACCACTGTGTGACTGTTATTATAAGAATTTCCTCTTGATGACAAACACACGCAGAGTCAAATGATGAGGCTGTTTCTTTATCTACCGCTGAGGGGCACGTGCTGAAAGAGTTAACCCTCCTCGCGCAGAGCAGCAGCCACCCTGCAGAGAGAAAGAGGCGGAGTTTGCTTCACACATAGTTTTTGTATGTTCAAGGGGCCAGTCAGAGTGTAAGTATGAGTGTGTGCGTACGGGAGTGTGTGTGTGTGACACAGAGGGACAGAAACGGGGCTCAACATGGACCCGAGACTAGCCGTGAGTTGTGAACTGGTCCCGGACCTGAAGTGAAGACCCAGCGGCTCCTGACTGACCACACACACGGGATTATTATGCCCAGCGCCAACGTGTCCGTGCGAAGTTTATCAGAAGTGGAGAAATACCTCAGCAGCCGGATGGTGAGTATCATGTGAGTGTGTGTGTAGCATTGTTGTGTCATAAACGACAGGTCCCCTCACAGTACCAGCGACACAGTGCTGTGTATTCATCCCCACGTCATGCGAAACAACAGCTGCGCCGCGTAAAGCTGCTCATCTCCGGCTAACAAAGAGCCTTTAACCCGGTGACACATCCAGGACAATGAGACAACATGTCTGAGTGCTACATGATGTCTTCAACTGTCTGTGAACTCATCATGGGTTTGTCCTCATATTTAACGATATTCAAACGGGTCAATAATCGATATGTGCTGCTTTACAACCAGATTAGGTCTAAAACTAACCATTATTTCCAATATCGATAATTTAAGGAGACACCACCCTGGTGAAAACTGTGTTTTTCAGTGTACTGGTCAATTTGGCTTCAATAACATGTCTTCTATCAGAGTAGTGGAGAGAAGAATACACACTGGGGTTATTTTAGTTCAGATTTTTGTTCTGGAAATGTGTGCAAAAAGATAAACAGAACATTTCAGAAACCTCTAGTACATAAAAAATGTTTTCATATAGGTAATCAACTGGGGTAGCTTCACAGTGATATACATGAGTTACATTTTGCACCTGTAGTGTCTTTTTCGTCTACAATAATGTATGAAATTTCACAATTCATCTATTTAAAGGCCATTTTCTCAAAATAGGACATTTCACTCCAAGCCACAAATTCTCCACTTCAGTTGCACCAAACTTCCCTGTTTTGTTCCCATCTATATTCTGAAGGTTTCTACAGAGGCATTTGTTCATATATCACTCATGGCCTGATGTATAGAACATTTTATTCCTCAGACATGGTGACAATTGATTTGTTTAATGGCTGTTAACAGTATTTTCTTATTAACAGAGAGACAGAAAGAGATATCCAAATTTCCCTCTGTAAAAATGTTGGACTGCCAATTAAACAAGAATTTTGAACCTCATCCAATGTTCAGATTTTTGTTCTGGCTTTTATGCAGATTAGCACATATTTGATTAGATAATGCCTCATTTGCATATTTGGCATAATGTTTTTGAAAGCTTGCAATACAAAAAATAACTGTCTTAACATAAGTAATCAACTGGGGAATTTTTATGGTGATTTTTATTAGTTAAAACTTGCAGCTGTAGTGTCTAAAATATATGTGGAATTTTACAGTACATATTGTGAAAGGCCATTTTCTCAAAATGGGGTTTTTCCTCACACTCTGAGCCCAAAATTCTCCACTTCAGTCGCACCAAGCTTCCCTGTTTTATACCCATCTATATTCTGAATACATATATCACTCAGCCTGATGTATACAACATTTATCCCTCAAAACATGACAAAATGACAGCATTTTCTAATTTATGGTGAGACAAAAGTATGTCGACACCCAATGAAACAAGAACTTTGAACCTTATCCAATGTTCAGATTTTTGTTCTGGAAGTGTGTGCAAAAAGTGCATTTAGGTAATGCCTCGTTTATATTCACACAGGACATTTCAGAAAACTTGTAATATGTAAAAAAATAAATAAATAAATAATAAAGTGATCAACTGGGGTAGCTTCATGGGGATTTCTCTGAGTTAAATTTTGCACCTGTAGAGTCTTTTTTTGTTTAAAAATATATGTAATTTTGCAATACATTTATTAAAAGGCCATTTTTTCAAAATAGGATTTTTCTTACAGTCCGAGCCAAAAATTCTTCACTTCAGTAGCACCCAGTTTTATTCCCACTAAGGTTTCTACCAAGCGGCTTGTTCGTATATAGGTCATAGCCTGATTTATAGAACATTATATTTCTCAAAACATGACGAAATGACAGTATTTTCTTATTTATAGAGAGAATGAGACAATAATTTTTTATCCAATGTTCAGATCTTTGTTCTGTAAAGTTATGCAAATTAGCATGCTTATTTGGACAGTGCCTAACTTAACAATTGACATCACATTTTTGAAAACTTGTAACACAAATATAATTGTCCTAACAGAAGTAATCAACTGGGGAAGTTTCATGGTGATATCTATTAGTTTAAAGTTTTACTCTCTTCACCTGTAGTGTCTCCTCTTTATCGATTATTTATTGTTTGGTCTTTAAAATATCATAAAATAGTAAAAAAAAAAAAAAAAGCCCACCGTAAGTCCCCATCCCAATTTGATGTCCTGAAATGGCTTGTTTTGTTCGATCAACAGATTTCTAGTTCAAGAAACGTGCAAAATATTCACATGGGTGAAGCTACATCCAGTGGATTTGGGGGATGTGAGCTTCAAAAATTACTCAAATTATTAGTTGTGATTATATCATTATGTTCTATTTGAGTGATCAACTAAATGTTTAAGAATTCAGCCTGGTGATTCTGATGGATGTTAATTCATCTCTGTGGTGATTCCTTTATGCTGTAGTTCGTGGTGACGTTGTATTGCACTGATTCACCGGTATTGCTAATGTTTGTTCTCCTCCTAACATAAAGGTAAATCACCTACACAACAGAAACTGAAAGACCTGAGTCAGATATTTGCTGCAGTTGTTTTGCACATCATCTCACAGGTGTTTCTGTTTTTGCGGCCGCATAATGACTCAGTGCCTGACCTAGTTTCTCTGGAGGAAAAAAATTGAACCTGACCTCACCTAATTTGACGGGTGGCTCATGTTAACCATTTCGTATGTCCTGACATTTAGAATATGCAGCATCAGAGCAGATGTAGACGGATAAACATACTTAACAATTTTATCATAGCAATCACATACTTTTCATTTACCACCACACAGATTCTTACAGTATAGACTTAACACACTATAATAATTGTATGTGAAATCTTTAATGAGTGAAGTGTGTAAATAGTGTGGATGTTTTTTGTTTACAGTAATTTTAACCCAGCAGCAAAGAGGGCTTTGAAATCCCGTTGTCCTTATTACTGTCAGAGCGTATCTTTTCTTATATCCTTACACTTAAATGTTGTTAAACCAGGCAGTTTTATTCATATAGCCCAAATCCAGTGGTGGAGGAAGTATCTGGATCCTTAATTTAAGTAAAAGTACTAAAACCACACTGTGAAAATACTTAATATTTCAAGTTATAGTCCGACATTTAAAATGTTACTTAAGTAAAATAAGGATCATATACTCAATGTACTTAAAGTACGCAGCAAATTCTATTAAGCTCCAAATTATTCAAAATGAAGTACAAAAATGACTCAAATGTTTATAAAAACATTTTATAAATATCAGTCAATCAGCTAGTTGATTAATCGACTTACCATTTCACCTGTACTTAAATAAACTGTTACGTGTGACAAAAAAAAAAAAAATCATCTTTTACAAACTACTTTATGTTTTAATGCAAAAATTTGTAAAGTAACTACTAACTAAAGCTCACAGGTTTGCTCTGAAATGTTGTGTAGTAGAAGTATAAAGTGGTATGAAAAGAGTAAACTTAAGTGCCTTAAATTCATACTTAGGCACAGTACTTGAGTAAATATACTTAGTTACATTCCACCACTGCCCAAATGCTTAAAAACCTGAACAACAGACGCCTCTCTTGTTCCTTAAACCATTGTCTCAGATAAAAAAATAATCCCCTAAAACACCTTCAACATGATACCAACAGGTTTCAGGGGAAAACCATCCAAACATCCGTCAATGTTAATGTATCATGCTCAGAAAAATCCCCTAACGTTTTATGACAGATCAACCAGAGTACGCATTTAAAGCCAGGTGCTCTCAGTCTCAGTGACACTGAGAGGAGGAATGCTCAGTCAAGTGTGAGTCTGGTGCAACCAGAAAGTCAGTCAGGTGTCGTACAGCAGGTTGTTTCTCTTTCTAACGAACTCTATGTGTGAGCCTTCGGGCCTGCAGCTCCCGTCACCTGTCGCCTTCAAAGGGATCACGTATGGCAGCTTTTCTTTGGCCTGTTTAGCTCTTATTAAAACTGCAGTACGAGCCACTGCAAATGCTTTGGATGGAAATGTAACGCTGAATCTTCTAAATTAATCAAATCAATAACATTTCCTCCTGAAAGATTCACAAGCCAGCTTCTCAAGTAAACAAATTAGACGGTTGTGGTGTAATCATCAAGACAATATAATGGAACAATATATCTGACAGTTTGGCTGGTTTGTCACCACCGGACTGTGTAATTATGCTTTTCCTCCTTTTGTTGGCTGCAAACGACATTCCAGTTTTGTTCCTCAAAAAAGCCATTGTGCAGCAGATATAGTGGGTTAGAGGCCAAAGATGATGCAACACCTCCGCCTGAGTCTTTAACCCTCGCTGGATGGCGACTCTGCGGAGATATGCGTGCCATTTCTCAGTGACACGTTTGTCCTCACGTGAACCTTCACCTGAAGCTCTCTAACACTCATGTCAGCAGACAAAAGGCAAACACATTAGCCATCACAACAGTATAATTAGCAGCCTCTTAATATGTCATGTTCTCCATGATGTGAATCATTAATGGGCAACTATTGTTCCTTTTTTTTATTCTTTCTTTTTTGATGTTTTTCGTGGCTAATGAGCTGCTTGACTCCTCACCAACCCTGCAGCGTCACTGGCTCTATTCGCTCCCTCACTTTGAATCAGAGCATTGAATATAGCTGCATATTTATCTTAATTGAATCCCATTCAATACGTTCTCAGTCCACGGGTGCAAGCTGACGCTGGGAGTGTTAATGGGCTATTGATTTAGTCCTGGACCAGCTTGTCTGTGAGATAATAGGGAATACGTCTCAAGCAATTCACTCCGCTGACCTCCAGAGGATTAGTCATTCAGGAAACTCAAGACTTCAGACTTTGATGGTGGTTTTATTTCCCCTGTCATCATGATGATGCATACTATTTGGCCTCAAAAAAAGGCTTTTGCAATCAAAGCGCGGCCGCATAGGCAGCTGTGGGATGCAGATGAGAGGAGGAGGAGATGTTGGGTCAGCTTTCTGACTACAATCAAAGATGTGCTCCCTGTCGCTCCCCCTCGCTCTCCCTCTCTGGTTTTCTTCCCGTTTCCCTGTGTGAGCTCTGAGTGGGAGAGTGTCTGTATCCATGAGGATCAGCTGGAGGGAATACCAATAAGCACTGCAGGCTTCTTCCCCTCTGTGGCTCTGTTCTCTGCTGAAGGGACGGTTTTGTTCCATCTCAATGAGTGTGCCAGCTCTGTTCCCCCGTGTGTGTGTGTGTGTGTGTGTGTGTGTGTGTGTGTTATTTATTTGGGGTGCGCAGAGGCCATGGCGGAGGGGGATGCTTAATACGTGCCACCCTATGCTCCAAACAGCACAGCCTCATCATCTCGACCCAGCTTCCCTCATGTCACTGCAAACACCTGCGCTCATGGTTTCAAGTGTGCCCACATGACCTGACCTTAGACTGTGAATGATGGTTCCACCAGATTAGAGCTGCGATTGTGAACACTTGCAAACATTACTTCCTCTTAACGGGGACAATGCTTTCCTGTTTGCATAAGAATATGTCTGTGGGTTTATTAATCCCACCCACCCAGCCCTAAACAGGGAGGGACAGCGAGTTTAGCAAGAAGCAGGCTCAGTTTCTGTGCATCCTGCTGAACCAATGTTTATTTCACTAATGCTGCTAAGAATTTTGAGCACACCCACTGCAAACTCACCCAGTTATGTGTGATTTTGCCTCATTCCAGTTCAGGACTTTAAAGGTCCAGTGTGTAAGATTTAGGGGGATTTAGTGGCATCTAGCAGTAAGGACTGCAGACTGTAGCCAGCTGTGTTTGCTCATCTCTTTCCTCTGATAACTTAAGATCCAGACATTTAGGAGGTTTTAAACTAGAGACAAATTTTCCGCAAAGGTCTCTTCCTCTTCAAAAGAACCAGGCCTAGTGATTTAAACTGGTAAAAACACTGAATAAAGCCGTTTCAAGCAACAAATCAGTGTTTCTCAGAAGCTATTTGGCATCTCAGGGACGGGAAGCTAGCCCAGCACCTGCTAATATGTGCCCACCTTTTTTCTGTGTTAACTTAATATCCAGATGATCTGTAGGTTTTTAACTGGAGCCAAATTATCTGCAGAGGTCTCTTTCTCTTCAGAACAAACAGACCTGGTGATTTAAAATGGTAAAAACACTGAATAAAGCAGTTTGACTTTAAAAATTCAGTGTTGTCCCAACACTCTTGTAATGGAGGGGCTGCCAACTATGGTGGCTGACACAAAAACACAAATGGCCCAATCTAGAGTCAGTGTTTGGTTTGTCTGTCCTGGGCTACATGGCGGTGCAGCATGAGCCCCCTTTCCACCAAACACTTTCAGTATGGTGCCTTTGGAACCAAAAGTAACCCTTCACACATGGTACCTAGACCCTAGTGTTTCCATTGCAAACAGTACTCTTAAATGTGGGTGGGGTTGTTGTCACTCGCTGCTCCATCCAGCACTCACTGTATTTCCTCCTTCATCAGTCTGCACCTCCGTTTATCGTCCACAGAACAGGGCTATACGCCGACATTTTCATAACAAAATAAAACAGGCTGCAGTGAGAGTCTCTCTCCATGGGATATTTAGATATAGCAGGTTTGTGCATTTAGTCCTTCTCAGGCAAGCTCAGGGGTTTAGTGTTGCCAGAGCCCACAGGAATGAAGCTCTGCAACAAGTGAGGATTGGGATATATGCCGTCCCCGACGAAATTAATACATATAAACGCTTGAAGATCCACTCATTACTAAACGTAATTCAAAAACTAAAGTAATGGTCAAAGTTGTCACAGTAAAATTTAGGCGTGCTGATGGATTCACGTCGTCAGCTCGTACATTAAGTGACATTACAAGTAAACGTTCCATATTGAAAGTTGCCGGCAGTCAGCCCAGCGAATTAAGTAATTTTTTCCCTCAGACTTCAGCTGATGTGACAGTCTACTAATAAAACTCTCCACAGTATGAACAGTGGTTACATGAGCCTCAAAACCAGCCACAACTCAGCCCTGAGCAGAGTGACCGTCCTCTATTGACCAATCAACAGACTGCAGTGTTCACAACTCTACCTTTTAGTACCAGATCTGTGTGCTAGGTACCCCAACAGAGGGGGGACCAAAAATGGGGACGTTACAGAACGGTTCCATTGGTACCATCCACAACTTTTCACAGTGGAAATGGAAAAAAAAGTGTACTGTACCGTACTGCTTGGTGGAAACAGGGCTATGGTGATCTCTGTGGACGAGGACCTGCTCCCAATATAGATATAAACAGCTTATGCCAACTTAATGAAAACGAAACGATTCTTATTTTTAGGTGATTATACACTAAAGAAAACATAGTTATCATTTTTATTTCTGCATGTACAGTATATCCCCCTAAATTAACACACTGGACCTTTAATGCTGAAGTGCTGCATTGCTGTTTCTTCCAGTGCTGCAGTGGGCAGACGAGTGTAAGGTCTGTTTTTGCATGAAAAATTGAATCTCTAACTAGATCATTGATCCAAGAGAGAGCACACTGCAGTGCAGGAAAAGCAGCATCTGCAGTTTCTCCTGACTCCCCCTAACTTTGCCCCCAAACTGTGGCTAAGATTTCTCAAGCAGAGCAGCACACAGCTCTCCCTTGTTGGGTTAAGATTGAGGCTAATGCAGTCGGATCTTTATGTTATGCTGTCTAGCGAGGTCATATTAAATGGGTCACGGTGTTGGACAGACGCTGTGTGCTATGTAGGGCAGCATGGGGAATGGGGCTCAAGCAGGGCTGAGGTGCTGAGGGAGGCACCCTGGGGGCACACAGGGCCTCCTGCAGATCCTGTTGGAGGAGATGGTGATTGGGATGATGTGTGCTGCTGTGCCGTGTTTGGGAGCATCCTCCCTTTGTTCTATTCCTGTTATCTTATCAGTTTCAGTTTGTGTATCTCCAGCTCTCCGTGTTGTCTTCCGCTTCACGTCTGTCTCTCTTCTTCTGCTCTACTGACACACTTAATATCACTGGGTGAGTCAAACAGCAGTGGGCGTATGCCTGGGTCGTTAATTTTAAAAGACAACATTTTCTCACATTCATAGTGATAAGCATATGATCAGACAGATGGGTCTAATAGAGCCCAGCCTTTAAAGGTCCAGTGTGTAGGACTCAGGAGGATATATTGGCAGATAATATTAATATGATGTAATAAATATATTTTCTTTAGTGTGTAACCACATGAAAATAAGAATCGTCAGGTTTTTCCCTAGAATCCTTTGGTCCTTGTCCACAGAGTCCACCATTTTGCACCACCGTGTTTCTACAGTAGCCCAGAGCGAACAAACCAAGCACTGTCTCTAGATTGGGCCATTTACAGATTCTTGTCTGCCGCCGTAGTCAGCACCCCCTCTGCAACGAGCATTTATTTTTTTCATCCATTTTCTGTAACCTGTTGGGGGTCGCTGGAGGCTGGAGCCTATCCCAGCTGACATTGGGCGAGAGGCGGGGTACACCCTCGACAGGTCGCCAGAATATGGCTGACACATAGAGACAGACAACCATTCACACTCATATTCACACCTACAGACAATTTAGAGTCACCAGTTAACCTGCATGTCTTTGGACTGTGGGAGGAACCCAGAGTACCCGGAGAAAACCCTAGTGCCACGGGGAGAACATGCAAACTCTGCACAGTAGGGCTCCCCCACAATGGGGTTCGAACCAGGTAACTTATACTTACGTAACTTATCAGAGAGAAACGTTGAACACATTAGCAGGTGCTGAGCTAGCGGCCCGTCTCTAATGGTAGAAAGACAAAAAACAAGTCCTGGGACTTTAACATTTCTAGTAGAATAAAATACGTAGACACAGGGATAGAGGGCATACTGCTACTCAGTTAGGCCATTACAATTCATTACCCTTGAGATACTCGAGTACAGGGCTCCAAATTCTGACAAAGATTTTAATCTTATCCTTGTTAGAAGACCTTAACCTTTCTCAATACAATACATTCATCAGCTCTCTTATCCACATATCACATGTTGGTGCACGGACTGACTTCCACATACAGCACAGGCCAAAAGTTTGGACACACCTTCTCATTCAATGCGTTTTCTTTATTTTCATGACTATTTACATTGTAGATTCTCACTGAAGGCATCAAAACTATGAATGAACACATGTGGAGTTATGTACTTAACAAAAAAAGGTGAAATAACTGAAAACATGTTTTATATTCTAGTTTCTTCAAAATAGCCACCCTTTGCTCTGATTACTGCTTTGCACACTCTTGGCATTCTCTCCATGAGCTTCAAGAGGTAGTCACCTGAAATGGTTTCCACGTCACAGGTGTGCCTTATCAGGGTTAATTAGTGGAATTTCTTGCTTTATCAATGGGGTTGGGACCATCAGTTGTGCTGTGCAGAAGTCAGGTTAATACACAGCCGACAGCCCTATTGGACAACTGTTAAAATTCATATTATGGCAAGAACCAATCAGCTAACTAAAGAAAAACGAGTGGCCATGATTACTTTAAGAAATGAAGGTCAGTCAGTCCGGAAAATTGCAAAAACTTTAAATGTGTCCCCAAGTGGAGTCGCAAAAACCATCAAGCGCTACAACGAAACTGGCACACATGAGGACCGACCCAGGAAAGGAAGACCAAGAGTCACCTCTGCTTCTGAGGATAAGTTCATCCGAGTCACCAGCCTCAGAAATCGCAAGTTAACAGCAGCTCCGATCAGAGACCAGATGAATGCCACACAGAGTTCTAGCAGCAGACCCATCTCTAGAACAACTGTTAAGAGGAGACTGCGCCAATCAGGCCTTCATGGTCAAATAGCTGCTAGGAAACCACTGCTAAGGAGAGGCAACAAGCAGAAGAGATTTGTTTGGGCCAAGAAACACAAGGAATGGACATTAGACCAGTGGAAATCTGTGCTTTGGTCTGATGAGTCCAAATTTGAGATCTTTGGTTCCAACCGCTGTGTCTTTGTGAGACGCAGAAAAGGTGAACGGATGGATTCCACATGCCTGGTTCCCACTGTGAAGCATGGAGGAGGAGGTGTGATGGTGTGGGGGTGTTTTGCTGGTGACACTGTTGGGGATTTATTCAAAATTGAAGGCACACTGAACCAGCATGGCTACCACAGCATCCTGCAGCAACATGCCATCCCATCCGGTTTGCGTTTAGTTGGACGATCATTTATTTTTCAACAGGACAATGACCCCAAACACACCTCCAGGCTGTGTAAGGGCTATTTGACCAAGAAGGAGAGTGATGGAGTGCTGCGGCAGATGACCTGGCCTCCACAGTCACCGGACCTGAACCCAATCGAGATGGTTTGGGGTGAGCTGGACCGCAGAGTGAAGGCAAAGGGGCCAACAAGTGCTAAACACCTCTGGGAACTCCTTCAAGACTGTTGGAAAACCATTTCAGGTGACTACCTCTTGAAGCTCATGGAGAGAATGCCAAGAGTGTGCAAAGCAGTAATCAGAGCAAAGGGTGGCTATTTTGAAGAAACTAGAATATAGAACATGTTTTCAGTTATTTCACCTTTTTTTGTTAAGTACATAACTCCACGTGTGTTCATTCATAGTTTTGATCCCTTCAGTGAGAATCTACAATGTAAATAGTCATGAAAATAAAGAAAACGCATTGAATGAGAAGGTGTGTCCAAACTTTTGGCCTGTACTGTAAGTAGAATAAGTGTCTTTGCCACAACTGTACCAAATGAAATGGCGTGAGTTTCATACTTAGCTGCCAAAGGTAATGCACTCGTGGCACCCAGGACAGCAACTAGTGGGTGGGTTAGGCTCCCAGTTCTTGTTCTTCTCAGGGGCATTAGAAAAACATTCAAATATGCTCTTACAATAAGTGAACAATTTCCGACACGTCCAAAGAAAATGTGTTAATGCCCTGTCTGCCTCTTTACGCCAGCTACAGAGGGGGAAACATCGGGGACAATCTTATGCAATCTGTCTTTGAGAGAGGAGGAGACTTCGCCAGATAATTCAGCTCCTGGTAAAAAACCTCCTGAACAAAGAACATTGAAGGAATTCTAACCAGAAGAAGTTTCAGCTGGTTGCAGTCTCTAATCTCACCGCTAGATGCCACTAAATCCCTCTAAATCTTACACACTGCTCCCTTAAATCCCAGAGAATAACAGTCAGTTAAAGCGAGTAGGAGTTCATCTGATCGCTCAGTGACCTCTCATTTAAGGACTGTCCACCTCACTGTCAGACTTCACCACTGCCATCTGCTATGCTGTAACGGCTCTCCCCGCTAGTTACTGAGCTTTCACCCCTCCCTTCGTCTCCAGCCATCCCCAAAGACCTTCAGTTCTTGGCCCGTTTCACCCTACTACCTCAACCACCCCCGGAGAATGCCTACATAAGTGTTTGAAACAAATGGAGTGAAAAGTAGGGCAGCTCCTCAGCAGATTTGGGAGGACATTTTCATCAGTGTGAGGCTAATTCATTTAGCAGAGCCACTCATCCAGAGAGACCCTCAGATTTCTCCAGCTGTTAGTCAGCGTGGGTAGAAATTTCGAGTAGCGGCAGCGGCGGTGGAAATGGGCTGATTAAATTCCTCATCAAAAAAAATAGTCCGATGTCATACTTGTTTTTGGGTTTGAGTGCGAGTGAAACATCTGGGTTGTGTTACTCGTGTTATCTGAGCTGCTCTCATGAATCAGGCTTCATCCTGCCAAAGGCCATCTTGTTTTCATAAGACAAAGCTCCGGCCTCTCATTCCAGCTGTGTCGTACAATGTTGGCTTGACATGCACTCCTCCAGGTGCACGAGTGTGAATATGGAAGTTGCATGGATACGCTTTCCAAACATCTTCCACTCTGCTTGTGCTGCAGGCCTCAGCGGTGATCCATCAATGGCTGTCAGGTCACAATGTGACCTATGTCATGCTCATTCTTAATCTATGATATCACAGCACCTTGAAGCAATAAACCAACACTCTGTGTTCTGTGTTTGGCCCCAAACGCTAAGAGAATATTGAACATTTCAGAGTTAAGGCTGGTGATGGGAGAGTGCCTGAGGAGCTAGCTTAGTTCCAGTGCTGCATAAATAGCATGCAGTGAGTCTGAGCTGTCTGGTCCAACAGGCAGCTCTTTGTGTTTGCTGTTTGAAAACTAAAAAGACTGGGTAATACGAGCAACTTACACACGAGCCTGCGCTACACTTCCTCTTTAAGGAACACATGAGGCTTCTCTTTCTGTTGTATGACAAACCGGTTTGACAAAAGGACGGCTTATGTGCGAAACTGATTGTGTTGTCGAGATATTGTTCACACTCTGGAAGGAGCGGGATTGTGATTGGGCGCAGGGCTCCTCAGGCTATACGTCAGGCCAGTCAATCCATATGCAGTGGCTCACTCATCAGAGTCCTGGACAGAGCAGAGGTAGGACATGACAAAGTGTGCTTTTTTCTGCCCAGACAAAGAGTCCTGTGTTCGAGAAGGACAGATGCCAGAGAGGGGGAGAGAGTGGGACGAGGACAGAGGCACAAACACCCCAGGCATGCTTGTAGAAAGAAGCATAGCATTCTCTAGTTACACACTACACATAAATAAGTATGTAATAAGTATGTACAGTATGATTAGAGGCACCATAATAATAACACTACAGTTTTTTTTATACATGTACAAACACGACTACAGTTTACAGCCATGCTAGCGGCTAGTTAAGGCCGTAAAAAGGCACAGTGGTGCCTTGAGGCAATTGTTGGTGCTAGTGTGGTATACTGTTTACCAGAAGGGGTTATCTTGGGTCTGAAAAGTGAAGCCAACAGGCCTTTTCCACAGGAGACATTGTGACTTGTCTCAGTAGGAAAAGCACAGGTGTAAATAATGACATTAATGATGGCTGAAATCCTTTTAGCTGCTTTGATTTCAGGTTCCTGGCATTGTGCCACTCACTGAATCACCTGAACAGAGCAGAGCCATCATTAGTGTTATTACTAACACCTGTGTTTTTCCTGCTATGACAAGTCAAAGTGTCTGTTGTGAGAAAAGCCTGTCTGGAAGCTGAGTCCTGTACGGGTCTGATTTTCAAAACCTGCTCCTGAACTGGCACCACAATGTGCAATACCACACCCACCTGCCACCCACACATATGACCAATTAGTTCTGCAACCTGACCCCAAATCCTATCATTACCATGCACTGTTCAAGTAATTTTAAAGTTAAAGGATGTTTAAAGTGGACATTTAATACATGTTAAACAATGTTTTAAAATGAAGGTAATTAAGGAAATACAGTTTAACTCAATACTTCTTGCTTATTCTCATAACATTAAGCAGCACATCTTCAAAGTTAACATGCCCGTTAGTAACGCACCCCATTGAAGCAGCTCTCATATTTCAGCTAGCGTAGAAGACCGATCCGACATGCAATTCAACAGTCAGAGGACTAAAATGTTAAAAATTCAATTAAATTATCTTTATTCCTTTTTTTTAATTTAATGTATTTATCAATTCAACAGCCACAATCTGCAAATAAAATTAAGACAAAATATAATTTGTGAGTAGCCTTTTTTGTGGATCACCGCACGGGTATCCGTCCTGATGCAGGACTTGTGCCTTAAACCAGCATCCAATATCATAACGGCCAGCAGAGGGCAACTTCACTGGTTACAAAAAGAAGTCTTTTAGATAGGAATAGAAAGCCCGATCAGTCTTTTTTCAGCATTGGCAGTATAAAAACAAAATCGGGGAGTGCAGTAAAAGACCGGCTACCTACTTCTGTTTATACAGAATGCGCCTTTTTCGGGGCAATGGGGGGCGTGAGCAAGTAACAAAACGTGTGGCTCAGCTAAGACGTAAACAGTGACGTGGAAGGGAAGCTGCGGCTAGTTAGGCGGCGATAGTCAGGTGGCGATTCTCTCATAAGTCGGCCCGTTCTTCACCGTCCCGTCAGATGACAGTTAATGGCCTCTTCGTTTGCGAGAGCAAGGAGGGCACACAATGCCTTGTCTCCCCAGTTGCTCATCATTACAGTGTCTGTCAGGTTTGCTACTAGCTGCTCGCTAAGTCCTGCTATCAGCTGTTTGTTGTTTTACCACCACCAGTGGGTCGCACGTGCGGCGTCATCAACAGCTCCTCCCACAAGTCTTCAACAGCCCCTCCTGTTGCGGAAGGCCGCCTCGGCAGCGTTGCCAGGTGTACGATAATTATCGTATTTGTACGATAATTTGGCCCTCTGTACGATGTACGATCAATAATCCCAAAAAAGGCCAAATGTACGATAATTTGACCATTTCATGAATGTGTGGTTGTAATCAGTATGCCGGCGTTTTTTTTGTGAGCCCTGAAGGCATCTGTTCCCATGTGACATGTTTCCAGCCAATCGCACTTTGCTTAGCATGAGATATGGGTGATGTTTGTCTCTGAACAAAGAGCACGATTGGCTGAATGGTCAGCTGTACCCGCCCCACGAGGCGCTAAGACCCATCAGGAAGTCGAGCGAGAATGAGATTCAAAACAGAAGAAGAGGAGGAAAAACAGAAGCAAGGAACTTCCACCCACTCAGACTAATTTAAACTAAAAGTGTTGCGCCAATATGTCTACCCTATGAGGCAGAAAATTGGGCACATCGGATCAACTCGCCATTCCGCCTCTGTGTGTCTAAACGCTTGCAGCTGGCCGGCAAAACGGCTGAACATTCGCAGAAAATCTGGCAGTGTAAAAGGGGCTTTTATTGCATAGAAGTTTATGAGAAAATGACTGTACCTCTCATTTGATTTATTACTTCAGTAAACATTTTACCAATAAGTTTACAGTCTCAATCGCTAGTTTAAAGTCTTCTTTAAGACAGCATTAATGTTAAAGCTTGCAAATGATGGTCCCATTTAGAGCAAAATATACGATAAAGCAGGGTATACTTTAGGCTGTGGCTGACTTGTGATTGACAAGTCGCAACCACAGTGGTGTCCTTGGGTTCTCAGTCATATCCAACCCTTGCTCCTCAACAGCTCCACCCTCTCATCCAAATATGGTCACCTCGGGCTCAAAAAAAGATAGGAGTACAGTAGTCAGTAAACTAGTGGGTGACGTTACGGTGGCTACGTCCTTTTATCCAGTCTATGGTTTAATGTCTTAGTCTAGCATGTTAGCATGCTAACATTTGATAACTGGCACTGAACACAATGACATCTGAGGCCTACATGAGTGACATTAGTTATGTGGTCTTAAACCAAAGTATTAGACAATTTGTAATTATGACCATATGATAGTGTAACAGGAAAAGGTCATGGTCACACATGAGTGAAACAAACATTGGCGAATACTCACCTCCAGATCACTTACATTTAATGCGAGCAAAAGAGCGGCTAAAGCATTTGCTTCTGGTGGCAAAGCAATTTCGCATGTTCGTGTGGAGTTAAACTCTGATGTCTGACGGGTGAGGTAGCAACCTCAGCCAATAGCAAAGAAGTGTTGATTGTTGCTGTTTTTAACCAGCCGATATTGTTTGATATTGGCCATGAAAAATACAAACTGCAACACATGGCAGTGAGTCTGGAGGAAGTCCATGGAACGTAAGAAAATGGAAATTGTACAGATAACATCATATTTTAAGCTAGCTAACATAAGTTAGCAAGCTAGTTTTCCATGTCCGTCACATCGGGCACTGCCCACATTCAGCACAAATATTGCCTCGCCAGGTAATAGTCGCTTGCCTGTATTAACTGATATGTGACCATGCCCAAAGTCAGGGGATCACCAAAATTATTAAGATTCATTTTCTCAGGAACAGGAATGTCTGTGTGAAATTACAGTCCATAGTAAAATGTAAAAAGTACATTGCTTAGTTGATGAGAAATTTCAGTCTGAACCAAAGTGGTGGACAGACAGACAGACTGACAAACATTTCCGTCCCCCAGAGCCACGGCACTATAGCATGACTAAAAACAAGTATAAAGCCTTTCTGTGTTGCACATCAAAGTGAAACCACATTCTAGGAGTAAATGGAGACGTGAGAGATGACTGTGTCACACTGTTTCACACTCACAAACAAGTTTGACAAGTTGAGTATGAGGTCACCGTTTAAACAGCTCATAAATGGGAGTGTGTAACTGGATAACTTAAATCCTCCTGAGTGAGAATGTGTTGTTGTTTAGTGTTATTCAGTGTGCGTGCACAAGTGTACGTCCAGTCATACTTAATCACCCTGTTATTGTTAAACCCTGTCTTGGGTTCCACCTGACCATCATGTGTCGAGCAGTGTCAGTGTGTGGTGAGCTGTGGATGCATTGGTCAGTTGTAAAGGTACTTAGTAGCTTGCGATATGCAGCCGTTACGTAGTGATGTGGAAATGCTAAGCAGGATTCAGCCCTAAGTCTGCCTGAGTTAGCTGTGATCTGTTTATTTGCTTGAAACTAGCCGTGTTACATTTGTAAAGGATTAGTGCAGCTTTGTGCAGCCCATAGTGCTTGTTGTACAACAGTTTGTGTTAGACTTGATCAGCTTACACCTCCTGTCATTACATGGGCGTTGTACTGTGATAAACTTGCACGGTTCTGTGGCTTGTGAGGCTGCTGTTATACTGCGGAGTCAGGACAATTGAACTGCAACTTCTCTTTTAAAAATGCTGCTTTGAAACCTAATTAGATTCTGTCTTCACAGCTGTCTTCAGTTTCCTCTTTATGTCACGTCTTTAGGTTTCCTGTCGTAGTCAAACTTGCTTGCTTGAGCCATATTTATCCTGTTTCACTTCCTCAGGTCTACCCCACACTTCTGTGCTTGACAGTGAACTATTGACACCTCAGTCAGAAACCGACTGCAATGTTAAGCCTCTATTAGGAAAATGGTAATTTACTGTAAAAATTGGGGACAATGTCTGGAAAAGGGATTTCCTGAGTGTTGTGGCCCTGTGTGACATTATCACTGACCTACATTAGATGTGCATGCTCCACTTCTTTCACACACATTAATAGCTGTTATCTGAATTTTTGTCATCCGTCTCAACTGTGTGCTATACTGTGAACAAACAGGATTAAAATTTGGCTCCTAAATCATAACAGATGTGCCAAATAAGAGCATTACATACACACCCAGATGGCCTCACTGTGGCAACAACAGACAAGCAGAATACAGCAGAGGCCGGTCGCCATGTGGAATAACTGTATATGAACGAGAGCAAAGTCAGACACATCAAAAAATGCATTAAAGGAAATGTTTTATTGCCTGGTAGGCTTAGGCAGCATCTAGTTTTTTATACTGTCATACCTAAGAGACATTTCACCAGGATTAACGGTATATGACGGTATTTGTGTAAAGAAAAAAACAACCAAAAAACAAATGTAAAACCTGAGCTGCTGGTGACAGAAGTCCTTGTAGCATGTATGTCATTGTCTAACTCACAATGCTGTGTTTCTAATATGCAATTAGCCCACTTTGACAAGTCTTGCCTGGTTTAAATACTTTTGGGAGAGTAATAAATGGAAAATAGGCGCCCTTGCTAGAGGACCCATTGACACTTGTTGCCGCGGCAGATATCGACACATCAGTTCCGTTATCCCCTCATTCACAGTCACCATCTTTCTCTGCTTAGCTGACTGTTCCACCAGTAGACTGACCTCTGGTGGCATGAAATGTGCACTACAATACATCGCCTCCATACAACATCTCCATTATCAGTTTGATAGAAAAAAAAGTGTCTGTATTTTTGAAGGTATAGGTAATTATACCTTTAGGATTTTAAAAACCCCGACATATATCTAGATCAAGATCAAGATTAACTCTGTCTTGGGCCCTACACCCATACTGCAGCCATAAACATCCAACATCCAACATAGTACTTCAACAAGTCAACATTATACACCAACGTGGCAATAACACAAGAAACACAAAAGGTTAAATGAACGACATCATACGCTAAAAATACCTCGACAAAAAAGTAAATCAGCAACTTACTGATATATTGGAATACCTTGATACCACCCAAGTCCGCTGCCTGTGTCTGAGGGCTCATTTATACTCCCTTTATGCACCCAAATAGATTCATCCATTTCAAATGTTGTAAACATCACTGTCCTCATACTTCATGCGACCTTAAAGATACCACAAGTACAGTCAATAGGCACTAGAGGGCAACCACTTAACACCTATAAATCTTTCAGTAATCAGTTATAACAATGGATGATTAATATTTACACATGTAAGCACTAACCTCTTTTCTGCTGCTGCTAATAACATGTTCTGCTAATGTTGCAATGTTCTTCTATAGGGAAATATGTCACTTCTGCCTCTAGTGCTTTTAAAAATTGTAGGACTTTTTATATTGCATCAACTTTGCCTCAAGTTTTAGCACCGAATCACCCTTTTGATGATCATTACGTCCTTGTGTCTAAAAAAATCATGTCTTGTTGATGAGCTCAAAGATGTCTGTGTTGTTTTTTCTTTGCTTATTTGTTTTTTGTTTTGTTAAGAGACACAAGGCTGCATCCATGTCCGTATATCTAAGGTTGAGTATAAGTGAGACCTTAGTTTCATTTTTTGGGTTAGGAAGCAGCAACTGCACACAGCTACAGTGGAGTCCATGGGGTGTAGCAACATCAGCAGATCAAATTGAAAAAAAAAAACAACCCGCTCCCGTTTAACCTAATTATCCAAACCATTCATTGATGAATGAGGGTGACAGTGGCCTCCACTGTTGTTGTGCACACATGCAGTTTTGTGTGCAACTGTAGATTGTAATCAACAGTCAAAGCTGTTCACCTTCATTTGACCTTTGGTTTAAATAAGCACCCTGTCTCTGTGATAAGATAAGGTGGTTCTGTGAGATAAAATCAAATAATGTTTCATTACCAAAAGGAATGAAAGTCAAAACTAGAAAATATGTTTTTGTGTGCTCTTATTTGTAATTGGAAATAAAATTGGAAATGTAGTTTTTGTTAACATTTTCCAGATGACTTGTTTTACTAATTAGACAAATTTCCAAAGATCATCTCTGCAAATGCACCAAATCTAATACAGAGTCTAATCTTTGTTTCTTCTCTTTGTAGGACCGGAGTTCTGAGGGCAGTTTCCCGAGCATCTCTGGGTCGATGCGTCGGGGTTCCTCAGAGAATAATCTGGACCTGAATCTGAGTGATGGAAGTCCTGGTCCCGCTCTGGCCTTCGAGGTCCATCGTAGTCGTTCCTGCTTGGACAACCTCCAGCAGAAAATACTTAAAGTCACCGAGCAGCTGAAGATTGAGCAGACGGCTCGGGATGAGAACGTAGCTGAGTACCTGAAGCTGGTGAACAGCGCGGACAAGCTGCAGGTAGGGCGCATCAAGCAAGTGTTTGAGAAGAAGAACCAGAAGTCAGCTCAGAACATTGCCCAGATGCAGAAGAAGCTGGAGCAGTACCATCGAAAGATGAAAGACAGTGAAATCCTCCACAGTCCATCTCCTCACCCGTCCATTGCACACAAACACAGCACCATACCCAGAGAGTCTCCCAGAGAGCTGCTGAGGGACATGACTGGCAGCGGCCGACACCCGACCATGGACAAGATCAAGACCATCGGTCCAGGTGTTTCCCTCTCCCCTCCTTTCTTCTTCAGCAAACCCAGAGAGTTCGCCAACCTCATCAGGAACAAGTTTGGCAGTGCTGACAACATCGCCCACCTCAAGACCACGCTGGATGCTTCCTCACCGCTGCCCACTGACAGCACAGGAAAGGGGCTGAGCAGCAGCACCTCTCTGGTGGGTAAGCCCAAGTATCCCAGTGATGACGAGTGCTCCTCAGGGAGCGCCTCAATTTCAGCAGACAGTAACGGGGCCCCAGCAGGGGGAGGAGTGTCAGCGGGGCAGGTGCAGGGCCAGCAGGCTGGGGGAGACACCCACAGCAGACTGGCCCTGACCCTGGAGGAGGTGAGGGAGATCAAAGAAGCCCAGAGCCAGCTGGAGGAGGACATGGAGGAGATAAAGGCTCAGTTTAAGAGAGAGTATGGTATCATCAGCCAAACACTGCAGGAGGAGAGATACAGGTATGTCTATATTATGTCAAGGAACTGTATATGACATTCATATTCATAATTTAGAGTCTGCACATGGTTTTGAACATGGAGCTCGCTCAGCTGGCGGCTAGCAGCTAAAAGTGCTAGCAGGGAGAAAAGCGCTAACAGCGGCATTGAGCTAGCATTGTTAACCTTGGGGAGAACCAGAGGACGGACTCGAGGGTACTGCAAGGACAGCATGGGTTGGGATAGCGGTATTAGTAGTAACTGCTGTGTGAGTACAGTGCAGAGTGGTGGCGATGAGCTGGCCAGTGGGATACACACACACAGGGACTCATATGGACTCACATGCACTAACATGCATGCACCGCAGGACTGGTTACCACAACAATGAACAGTTAGGATTACAACAGACACAGATGGAGCATGACTTCATTCTCAGGATGCCGTTTCTCCATTATATTTATATAAATAGCTATTTGCTGCTGTGTTAAAGCTCTGACTGCCGTTTACAGCTCCTTTTTAATATTTCATTGTCCTCCATACATAATACAGCACCAGGCTTGAAGTCCAATATGTAATTATCCAGGTTGAGAACAGACATAATGAAAACTAAAACATGTAAACAACCACAGCACTTAAGGAATTTGGGGATATGTATTTAGTAAATGACAGATGTAATTAATCACATTAACATTAGCAGAAGCCCTATATACACAGTGTGTTTTATATCTGCCTATAAATTATCATTTTTACTAATACCTCTGCATCATCTACCAGGTACGAGCGCTTGGAAGACCAACTAAACGACCTGACAGAACTTCACCAAAATGAGATGACTAATCTGAAGCAGGAGCTGGCCAGCATTGAGGAGAGGGTGGCCTACCAGGCTCATGAAAGGGCCAGGGACATACAGGTATATAGTAGTTTTAGAAGTTTTTTCAACTCCAGGAGTTCAGAGCACTCTGACAAAAACGCCAGACGCCTAGAGCACAGTAATGCAAAGTGCAACGCAGCACAAAAACAGCGAGCAAAAAGCTTCATTCTCATTAATAACAGTTAACAAGCAGCTCCTGTGTTCAGTGAGGACCCCTATGACATCAATTCATCAGGAACTTTATCAGTTTGGGGATTTTGCGTTTGTAGAGGCATGCCAGAAAAACAGTCTCTTTCATGAGTTCAACATAACATGGGTTGAGTAATTGATATATGAAATATCATTTGGGGGGGTGAAGTGTTCCTTTAAAGTAAAATCTCAACATGACTGAAGCTTGTCTGACATCTGTTAATAAGGCTTCTGCGTAGCTCCAAGAGATGAGGCCATTATCATCTAGAGGTGAAGGTATTAATTGCCTGTGTGTAGTGATTTCCTTGATTAGATGACGTTAGAAAAATCAAAGTCTGTTTTGTCATTTGACATTCATCTTCTCTGTCCTTGCGCCTCTCTGCTGAAATGTAATTAATCTTCTAATGGAAGCTGAATAATTGAGGAGTAAAAGGTCAGCATAATGCCCTTTAGCCATTTGGAAAACATTCAGACCCTCAAAGTCTCTCTCCGTCTCTCGCAGGAGGCGCTGGAGTCGTGTCAGACGCGTGTGTCCAAGCTGGAGCTCCAGCAGCAGCAGCAGCAGACGGTCCAGCTCGAGAGCCGTGACGCCCGAGTCCTGCTGGGAAAGAGCATCAACATCATGCTGGCCATCATCACTGTCATCCTGGTGTGCGTCTCCACCGCTGCCAAGTTTGCCGCTCCAATGATGAGGAGCCGGCACCATGTGGTAGCTACCTTTTTGGGAGTTTGTTTTCTGACCATATTCTGGAAGAACTGGGACCGTTTACAGTACGCCATAGACAGGCTGCTGGTGCCTGCCTGATAGAGAAGCATGCACACTGAAAATAACACTGCAGATACATGGACACTGTCTGTTGTCAGGATAGGACTGTCTATGAGGATTGGTTGTACAATCGTCAGAAGACACGATCGCCATGCATTCACAGAGGTCACTGTTTTTTAAAATCAAACTGAAATGAAATTTTGGTGATTTTTTTTTTGTTGTTGTCTAGAACTTGAATGTGTGTCGTTAACACTTTTCATTTAACCTTTAAAATAATATTTATATAACTAGTTTTGTTACTTCTTTAAGCATTGACATGAAATCATCAGAAGACATAAAGTTAATTCAAGGATCAAGAAGGGTGGACAGACATGCACATGAGACTAATCTTTACCCCAGTTTTTTGGGAATTAATCAGTAGATGAGGTCAAATTTGGCAAATGATTATTCTTGCTTCAGTTCGACTTTAACATTTCTCAGACTGTTGAAAACAACACAAACAAAACCTCAAGCTTTGCATCTTGTTGGCCACAGATATGAAATGTCACCCTTGAAGGGATAGTTGGACATTTTGGGAAATACCCCGAAAGTTAGATGAAAAGATTGATACTATTCATATTAATGTTAGGTAAATATGAAGCTACTGCTAGCGGCCAGTTAGCTTAGTTTAGCATAAACACTTGTGTAGTATGTGAATTTGTCAGGGTAGTATTGTCTCGAATCAAACGCGGCTGTTTGACGGTCACAAGATTTGACAGCTTTTCTTATTCTGCTTGGCAAATGCAGTCAAGCCTTGCGTTATCTCCAATAGAGGGCTGCAGTAATGAGTCCTGAAACCCGGAAATGAGTTAGCGTTTTAGCACTCCCATTTCCCTTGTCTTGAAGGCAATGGGTTTTTGGTTGTGCTTGAAATGAGGTCTGAAGTTAACACAAGCTTTAGAGACTTCCACATTTTGTTCTACAAAATAAAATATGTCCGTAATACCCACTCGTAAATCTTGAAGCCTTTATGTGTCTTAAAAAAGAGGGTTGCTAACAAGTAGCTAAATCAGACTACAGAGCGTCATCACGTCAAACAGCGCTGAACACATCTTTACAACCTTGTTGCGGTGGCGATGTCGACCGTAGTCCATTCCTAGCCAAATGTTAGCTTTTTACCTCTGGCGATTGCATTTACACTCCAGAAATAATAAAAGTGTGTAAATCTGTGAAGATTATCTTGCCCCACAAAACGAGTAAATATAAACTTTTGTTTGCCACTGAACTAGCAAAAGTCACTCCCCAAAATATATGTTTACTGTATCTGCTTTTTCGCTTACTTGTCTTCCTTTGTATTTATTTATTTATTGAACTAAAAATGAACGCTTTCACGGTACATTATAAATGTTTGTGGCTGATACTGGCTGGCTCTTATCACCACCTAATCTACATTACTGAGTCATTGATAGCTGCCGCATTTTGCTAATATTTACAGCTTGTCAAACATCTGCCCACAAAGCTAACACTAAAATCCTGTATAACTGAGACAAAGTTAGCATACATAAAAACCAAATGTAACTATGCCCCTAGATCGTATAGCTTATGCCACAACACAGGAGTACCTGATGACAAAATGTGCTGCTGTCTAGCTAGCAAGCTAACATTAGCATTAGCAATATTGTTTGTGGTACCCAATGATTACAGAATTAACATAATAAACAAACTTATGGCTTATATCTGACAGCAGTAAAGTGGTAGTGAAAAATACACATATGCAGCATATTTACAATGCTTTGGTGTTTATTGCGGGAGACGGACGACATTTCACAAGATTGAAATGTGTTTGTGGTCAAGCCCCTTGTGCTTTGTTGGCAACATGGCGACCATTGAGGTTTAGAGATGTCCAACGTTGCACACTCAAACTTCTTTGACTGTCATGAGTGCACAATCTTGTTTCTCATAGTGTACTGCATTTTGCCATTCTTCTCAGTGTGAGCGCACTTATGCACTCAGAATATTGAGTAAAAGTACAGAATACACAATATAGGAAACGGCTAGCTACCTGTTTCCCCTTGTTTTTAGCCTTTACACAAAGCTAAGCTAACTGGCTAATGATTGTACCTTCATATTTAGTGGTTTAAATCCTCTAACTGCAAAAATAATCATAAAGCATGTTTCCCCAAATGTTGAAACTATTCCGTTAAATGAAGAATCTACAGACTAAAGCACAGAGGCAAAGGTCATTCTGTTTTTTCATGTGTTCATTTTCTTAATTTCTTATTGCCTTGTCTGCCCTGTGTGGTCAGTCATCTCTTAAAGTTCTTCTGTTTACTGTTCCTGATGTTTAAAGTGCAATATATTTGATTTCTACGAGCACTGTTTTTAAGATGTTTCTTCTAGGAGTGTACGTTACACGTCGATGTTTTACAGTGACAGGGTGCTGTGGAGGGGGGTTGAGTGAGGAAGTGTCATTAATGTTGGCATGAGAGATCCATAACCACTGAAGCCACTGCTGGGCTCGGATAAGACCAGCTGTCTCCTCTCTCAAGGGCCAAAAATCAATCCCACTGCATTACCGTGCTGGTGCTGTGGTTATATCAACACACACCAGCTCTGCAGAGCAGGAACACATGCGCACACACCCATACAGCACAAACATGAGTTTGTCACTTGGCTCTCTTTATGTCTTTTAGGTCAAACGTTTGTCATTTATACTAATAATGTGATTGAGAGGCGATGGGTTATACTGTGATACAAGGCCTTTTTCTGAGGAAAAATGCATTTCCCTTTTTTTAAGAAGCAACAAACAGCCTTCAGTACTCCAATGACGACAGAGGAGCATGTAACAGGCTCTAAGTGATGATCTATGAGCCAATTTCTCTTGGACTGATTAATGTATTATTTTTCATATTTGTCTTACAAACATTGCCTATCATGATCTCACATGAAGCTACGGACCACTTTTTAATGTTTGTCTGCCATAATAATGTGTTTGTGTTGATGTTTGTTGTCGTCTTCCTGTTGTTCTACTGACTGTATCATATTTTTGTTCCTGTTTTTACACATTTGAGGAAGTTTTACTTTACAGAATTACAGATGTGGTTTACATTCTCTCTTCATCTCTGGTGCACTACGTGATCAATCAGTTGTGTTTTCATGCATTACGTGCCTTTGTCTGACACGTTCTGTTAAATTAAACAAGCCTTTTTAATCAACGTTGTATTTGTCATGTTTTTTTTCTTACATATTCCAGTATTGAGAAGTCTCAGTTATGTGGACGTCAGTCAGAAATAAGAGGTTACTTCACCATGTGACACTGGTGTTAAAAAAAGGAAGCAAATGGAATTATGTCAAAGGGAACTTCTTCTCTCTTTTTTCAACCTGGACCCTATTTTTCCATGTTTTTTGAAATTTTTGAAATTGGTCCAGTATTGCGAGCGACCTCTGCAGCTGTAGCAATGAAACAGGCTGTAATGTAACCCCTGTAGTGGCAACTGTGCATCTTTAATTTTGTTTCAATTAAAACTGCTCTTTTATCTACTAACAGGCTCTGGTTGCTTTTAGACGTTCTGACCACATAACAGAAAGGATCTATATATTTAAAAATTAGATGTTTTTCCTGACCTGTCACTGGTCTGTTTGTTATTGTGACCAAGCTTCACACATGGAGAAGTCTTGCAAAAGGTTACTTGCAGTCAGTTGCAAAAAACAACTGTGGAATGTTAAGACTTGGACATAGTTTCCACATTGAATGTCCACAGACAGCTGCAGTCACATGGACATGGACCAGCACGTGGTTCTGTTGATGGGACAATTGATGGTCCATGTCAGCTCCCAGCTGTTCACAGGAGGAGGTGAGCTTACTGTCTTCCCACTGCCAACATGGGTAAAAGTGAAATTAAGAAGACACAGCTGGGTTTTGAGTGAATATCCAACTTAAAACTAACTTCTCCATGGCGACGTGGCTGCAGTTGGCTTGGCCACAGTGTTTTGGACTGGAGTGGAGTATGAAACTGGAGATTAGAGCATGTGCTTGCTATGCATACAATCTGTGCAGTCACAAAAAAATGGGCTGTACACTGACATCAGTATTTGGGTCTGTGTGGACCCTCGTGGACATATGTAGATAATGACATTTACTTTATACGGACTCTCGTGGACACACTGACGTGGAAACTCTGAATTGGCCTTTAGTGGGGTCCAAACTTTTATTTTTTTAAAGATAAAAAACAATGACTGGCCAACTCACTCAGTGTAAAAGTCCGTAGTATAGGCAGGCAGTCCTAAAATGCATCCCAGGCACTCTGGCTATGGTTAAAAATCCTTTACTCATACATGGGTAACTGATTTGTTTTGACCAGAGATTCTTCATCAGGGTGTTTATTTATTTATTTTTTTAAATTTTATTTAACTTTGCTTGTTCACCATCTGTTTATGAAGACACATTAGTTCTGCCTGCATAGCTCCTACTTGGTACATGTCTTCAAATGGAAAAATATGCAAAGTGATCTTGCTTGTTTAACCAATATTGTGTGATGGGCCACATATAGTATATTCTGAACAACAAGCTGCGAGTCATTTAAAATCAGTCCACAGGCCACGATTGGCGCCTGCGCTAGACACTGGACATGCCTGGGAGTGCTAGGAAGAGTTTCCTGTGTTGAAGCACAGAAAGCGTAACTTAATGTTATCTAAGAGATTTTCAGTGTCATGGTTGAATATTCAGCTGATTTCAATGATATGGAAAAGTGTAAGATTTCAAAACAACTTCTCCTTGAGCAAGACTTGGTTACACACACTAACAAACACATAGGATCAAGCAAAAGGTACAGAAAGACGTTGCATTTCTCATCAGGGTCTTTTCCGTAATGTTGTCAGACAGTTCTAAAAACAATCTGAGCCTGTCAGTGGCAACAACAAGCACTTTTAATGGACATATATTAATGGTGCACAGTTGCCCATTCAGATTACATTGCAGCCTGTTTTAATCAAATCAAGTTTATGTATATAGCACATTTAAAAACAACTGCACTTGACCAAAGTGCTGAACAAAATAACAGAATGATTATAAAACACCACTACAAACAACCAAAGGCCATTGACAACATGTACGTTTTAAGATTCTCCAAAGCTTTGGAGCAACTACTGCAAAGGCACGATCTCCTTTACCCACCAGCCTCGATCTAGGGACAGTTAAAAGACATTGTTCTGAGGATTGCTGGAGATGGAGTAGGGGCTGAGAATTTCAGCAATATACTGGGGTGCCAGCCCATGTATGGCCTTAAACAAAAAAGAACCTCAAAATCAATCCTGTATTTGACAGGCGGCCAGTGCAGGGACGCTACCACTGGTGTAATGCTGTTTCATTTTACCACTACATCTGCAGCAGTCTCTCTCAGAACTGGATCAGTTTCTAAAACTGTTATCTCCATTATGCACTCAGACAGAAAATCATTGGAAAACAGAGTCCAGGCTGAAAAATGCAGAAGTTTCCCTTTAACTGAAACTTCCTGAAGTAACCTCACAGCAGAGACTGAGTACACGCTTCATTATACAACTGAAGATGTCTTTGTTTTTGCTTTCAGGCATTTGCAACAGAAGAATAAAGCCTTAGAAAGACATAACACGCATGCAGTTTCTAAAAAGTTACACATATGAATACCACAAATATTTGCTGTCTCTTGCTGCTAAATACTCTCTCCTCCACCACCACTAGAGGGTGCAGGTGCTGCACTGTTGACACAACAAAGACCAGGGCAGCATATTGGAAGTGTGCTGCATCTTAACAGCCTCTATGGTACCCACCAGGCTTTGTGTGTGTTTTACATCTAAATTATTGATTTCCATTCTGTCAAAGTAACTGCAAACATTAAGACTGCAGCCTCACAGAAGGCAAAGACTTTCCTGTGGTGGTAATGCCACAATATGGAGGAGTAGCGCCCTCTGCTGTTGTTACAAATCAACATAGAGACTACAGTTATTCAGAGTGCAAAGCTCCATATGTCTATACATTTTCATCAACATTAAATCTATGTTATACTGTACTCCACGCTGTGAACGGGAGTGCTCTCTGTAGACTGTAACTGTAACTGAAGAGGTTCCCATCAGGGTGAATTGTGGCACACAGGATGCTGACGCTTACAGAGAGATGGATTAAATTCAGTTACAGCCACTTTAACGATCACTCAGCTGAGCTGGTACAGCATGAAACAGCACACAGCTCTAACAGCATCACACAGCCACAACAACAAAAAAATGACACACAGTGTGAAATATCACCTTCAAATGACAGCTAACACACACTCAACAATACAGCATCAACATTACTGCTGCATATCAATGTCAGGGAGCTGCAGGAACACACACACAAACACACACACATCCAGACAAAATGAAGCTCATGCACGGTTAAACTCAGCCGCACTGCAATATGGGTCACCTGGCACAGCGGTGTGCACGGTTTAGTCTGCGTGACTAGTGCCTGTCTGCATGCCAAACAGAGGCACAGGCACACGGCAAGATACAGGAACAGGAATGGGGATGATAGACAGATAGCTTAACTGGGGATCTCTGGCTCTCACACAGTGTTCCCGTATTTTATGAGAGCTTAAGTTTGAGAGTTGAATCGTGAGTTGTGTGCGCATATGTGTGTGTGTAGGACGAGCTGTGTTTTGTGCATGTGTGGAGCAATTAAGGGCCTCTGGGGGAGAAGAAATACTCAGATTGGTGTGACGCAGAGATCCTGACTAACACACACATCCACCCACACCCTCACACACACACACCCTCACAAACACACACACACACACACACACACACACACACACACACAGGCTTAAAAATGGGGATTATGAGCTATATTTGTAGGTGTGAATGGAGAGCAATATTTCCTTCCCCAATCTCTCCCTCCCTCTCCTCTGTATTATGTGATCTGAAAAGTGAGCGCTTCCCTTTGATGTGCGCTCCTATCCTATGTGTTTTCCATTGCGCTCTCTCTTGTGGCTCCTGGAGCTCGTTGGTCTATTCACTGGGCTCCATAATGAGCTGCTAATTATCCCAGGACCTCATCAAGTCTATTTGGGCTCCACAGCTAAGCCTCCTCCTCACACAGGTTGGCATGGTGACCGTAGGGGATGGGACCTGCACGGAGGAGGCCACCAAAAGGACCGCTGCAGCTTCACTCCTGCTCTCTCCTACTGAGGGGGTGTAAGAGGGACTTTTTTTTTCACTCCCCAGAGGACAAAGAAGAGAGTGGGAAGTGTGGGGATAGAATTAGCATTATGCATGGCTGGTTAACATTTTGTGTTGTGTGTGTGTGTGTGATTATAAATCCATACGTACATGAGTGTTGTTTGTGTGTTGAACTCATATTATGGGAAAGTTCTGACCTCTCTGGCAACTTCCACACTGATTTAGACTCCTCTGGCAGCGCTGGGCCCTTCCCATTTCCTGTTTATGGTGTCATGGAAACAGGCCATGCTCCCTTCCTCTGCTTTTGCACCATAACATAAAAATGTAGCCTGCACCTCGCAAAGAGCCACAGCCTCATACCTCAGCGGGCACAAGACCTGCAGCTGTGACGCCGAGGCGTCTGTGACCAGAATTAGAACCTCCAATGACGAATTCATAGAGACGGCCAGCGGAAAATTTCAGATTTATGGCAACATTTATCATCAAGGTCCTCGTATAAATCACCTCTTAAAATGCCCTAATTCAAAGGCACCTCCAATTTCCCTTAGTTGCTAGGCAACCACAGAGCGCCACAGTGATGCTTGGAGTTAAAGGCTGGCAGCCCAGTGGTGTAAGAGGATTGTGGGGTGAATCACTGTCTTTTATAGCTCTGAGGTTCCATTACATGGCCAGCTGATGGTGACAATGATACACTGTCACTGGAGAGTAATTATACAGCCTGCTCATCCCTCTGGTGCATCCACAAGCAAATTATGTTAGTCAAATGGTTGTAGTGGGCCTTGTATGCCCACTGCCACTGGACAAGCAGTTAAATATCCTAATCAGTGGAAATAATTTGAGAGATTTTACAGCATATGGTCCTTTGGCTTTGAGCTCTGATGATTTGATTATTGAAGAAACAACAGTGCCAGCATGATATTTAATAATATAATTTATCATCTATTTTAAGTCTGCATGCCATATGTGATGTCTGGTATTGGTCTGTATGTCTCTGTGTTTAGATCTCTTTTCTTTAAAGCTGTATTAAATGAACCCACTATGGGGCACTGATACAAAAATCAGCTTTCAGACCCCTTTTAACCTCCTGTTGCTCCTGCTCTCTGTGCATGTAATCCACCACCTCTTAAAAGCACACTGCAGACAACATGGAGAGACTGGAGAGGCAGTAATCAACAAATACTACCTGCCCTTGGTTTTCTCATAGTTTCATATATAGGACGATGCACCATGTAAACACAACTAAATAAAATATGGGGCACTGAGGCCCTGATGTAGATGCCTGCTTTGTCCTGTTGGTAATTCAGCTTCGAGTGGACTTATGTACTCTGATGTTGTCTGTCTGTTTTTCTGTATTTTTTAAAAAAATTTTTTATTCTTCATCACATGCCCATGGCTGCAGATGGACATTTACTACTTTATTAAAAACAGCATGAACAAATTGGAAAAGCGCCCTCAGTAGACTGTAAGTCTCCCAGGGCACAGACTGTAAATATACATGCCTCGTCTATTTTTGATACGTGTTCAACTTCTCATAGCAGGCACTATGTGAAATATAGATAGTCTGGTGTGAAATTATGAATGAATGTAATTTTGATAAATAAAATACAGCCACAGATCTTGTCAATCATGATAAGACTTTTAACAGTATTAATTTTGTCGGTAGACTATGCACAAAAAAAGAAAGAAATAAACACTATTAAAAGAGGCAGAAAAACAAGAACAATTTAACTACATATCTACTTATTTACTTATGGCAGAAGTACAAATATCGTAGAAAAATTACCTTATCAACAAAATCTGCAAGTCTATACAATCAAGCCGGTAAAAGCTCCGTTTCTGCTGCGCTTGGGGGAATTAGGTCCTTCCCGGCTCCCTTACAGTCACGATGGCGGGAAGCTAGCACAAAATGGAGACCAATTCGCCTTGTAACGTATCTAGCTTTAGTGGATCATAACTTATGGGGTATGGAATCAAGCTGCAGACGCTCCGGTTCAAAATGAGATTAAACTTGTATCTGGATATCAATCTCCGAGCCATGACGAAGGCCAACATGCCTGCAACAGGTAAGGCTGATTGTTTTTAGCTAAGTCGATATCCGGAAAACTTGCGGCCCCTACCGGCCGGTTAAGAGAAGTGAGGAATCATCCGTGACTGACGGTATGAAACGGTCAATAAAACAGGTTTTTCAACTATTTTGAATCACCACAGTTAGCTAGCTGCTCTGTAATCATGTACTCTGGTGCAGCTATTCTTTGAGCTAAATGCTAATGTTAGCATGCTAACGTTAGCGTGTTAACATTAGCATTTAGCACTAAACCAAGCACAGCTGAGGCTGATGAAATGTCATTAGTTTTGCAGGTCTTGCCTGATAAACCAAAGTAATGACCAAATTTAAAATGTGACCTGATGATAAAGCTAAATGGGGATAGTCAAAGTTCTTAATCCTTTTGGGCACTATGATTATGTGTCCCAAATTTCATGGTAGGGCTGCACATTATACAATAAACTATGATATTACAATTACGTTGACATTCATTCATTCATTCTCTATAACTACTTATCCTGTTGGGGGTCGTGGGTGGGCTGGAGGTATCCTAGCTGACGCAGGGTGAGAGGCAGTGTACAAAGGGCTGACACATAAGCCCTTTTTAAACAGGAGTTGTGCAAATTTGCAGGAAAGCCCAATCAGTCTTCTTTCAGCATTGGCAGTATTAAAGAGAAAATCGGGGAGTGCAGCAAAATGCCGCCTACCTACTTTTGTTTATACAGAATGTGCCTTTTTCTGGGCAATGGGGGGCGAGAGCAAGTAACAAAACCTGTAGCTCAGCATGTGACGTAAACAGTGACGTGGGAGGGAAGCTGTGGCTGGTCAGTCCTTCAGCGATTGTCTCATAAGTTGGCCCGTCCTTCACCGTCCCCGTCACTTGAGGATTAATGGCCTCTTCGTTTGCGAGGACAACGAGGGTGTGCAATTCCTTGTCTCACCAGTTGCTCATCTTCACAGTGTCTGTCAGGTTTGCGTTTCCCTCTTGCTACTAGCTGCTCGCTAATTTCTGCTATCAGCTGTTTCCTGTTTATCCACCGCCAGTGGGTTGGACGTGTGGCCTCCTCAACAGTTCCTCCCACAAGTCATCAACAGCCCCTCCTGTGGCGGAAGGCCACCTCGTTCTGTTTAAACCAAAAAGGTTCTGTCAATATGACTACCCTACATGGCGGAAAATTGGGCACCTTGGATCAACTTGCCAATCCGGCTCTGTGTGTCTAAACGCTCGCAGCTTGCTGGCAAAATGGCCCAACATTCTCAGAAAATCTGGCAGTGTAAAAGGGGCTATAGAGACAGACAACCATTCATGCTCACATTCACACCTACGGACAATTTAGAGTCACCAGTTAACCAAACCTCCATGTCTTTGGACTGTGGGAGGAAGCTGGAGTACCTGGAGAAAACCCACGCTGACATGGGGAGAACATGCAAACTCTGCACAGAAGGGTTCACAAGGGCACAGAAGGGTTTGAACCCCAGGAACCCTCTTGCTGTGAGGCAACAATGCTAACCATTGCATCATCGTGCCACCATTATGTTGACAGATATTGCGATATGAGCTGTGATTTTTATTTTGTGGAAGTTGTAATATTTGCATAACTAAAACTAAAAAAGATTATGATGTGATTTTTGCTGGGGTTTGTACCAAACATGCATGTTCCCATATATTCAGAATATGGTTTGTACTAGTGATGAGCAGATGAAGCTTCATGAAGCATTGAAGCTTTTCATCAAATTGGTTCACTCAAGGGCAAAGCTTCTTGATGCTTCATTTGCTCTACTAAGCCATCTACTGGACAAAAAAAGCTATTACACTTAGTGGTTTGTATATATAGATCTGAACCACTTCCCAAACCACTCACATGGTACAGCCGGCCAGCGAGGCTTCGGACGTCACCAATGACATCACTCGTCTGAAATGACACAAGCCTCGATACGTGCATCGCGGAAACACTTCCTGGATTACTCGACACATGCTTCGAAGCCTCGGCACAGCAATTCACATCACTAGTTTGTACGCTGGGGCATCTCTGTAGCACCACGATGCTTCATTTATAAAGGCATGTTATGACACAATTTATCCTTATCAAACATTGTAGCCCCTATGATTTGGATATTACACTTGGCTGTATTGCAATTTCCACAATATTTTGATTAATTGTGCAGCCCTATTTCATGGCCCTCCATCCAGTAGTATAAGAGGCATTTCACTAAAAAAACAAAAATGTAAACCTGTTGGTGGCTTTTGACAAAATGTAGGGGGGTCATCAAGGTCATAGGATTCATCCTCTGGGAACTATGGATGTGTGTGCAAAATTTCAAGGCAATCAGTCTTATAGTTGACATGCTTTGATCCAGACTAAACTGGTGGGCCGGCCATCAGACTGACCTCACATTGGGGGAAGGCTCAGACACATGAATTCCACACATAATCATATTTATGATGGACATTTTTGTGCAAATCCCTTTTAAACACTCCAATTGAAACCATCGTTCCACTCATGATTACATGGATTCAGCATGTTGAATGTAAAAACCACAGCATTCCAAATACTTTAAGAAACTGTTGGCCCCTTTGTGTGTGTTTGTGCATCTGTGTGTGTCCATTTGTGTTACATGTCAATTACAGGCTCACATTCCTGCGGCCTATACTGTAGCTGTGGCCGCCTCGTAGTTGACTTGTTGAATCTGGACAAAACAAAGACCACAGTATGAGCAGATAGATTCCCTGTGTATGACCTCATGCTCCGAGGGGACAGCTCTCTGTTACAGCACAAACAGCTCATCTCTAACACGCTCCTAATGCAGAACGACCAGACCGTGGTTAAATGTCACATGCAGCCAAAGGAAAGCAATAGTATGGGTGGAGATGGCTGTAAAAAACTGACTGACTGTCACAAAATGTATCTTCCAACAGCCCAACAATCATCTTAGTGTACTTTGGCAAGTGGCTATCCATCCTGCCCATCTGGTTCAGCGAACAGTTTGAAACAAACAGTGAGAATCATTTTAGTGTTTGACCATGGTTTGATGATATCTGCATTCCTTCTGTGCCTGTTCTGCTCTACAACCACCAGCCTCCTGCCACAGTAGGGTGACACGGGTGGATTGAAGCCAGATATGTCAGCTCATTATCAACACCTTGTCAGCCAACTCTCTCCACAGCTCTCCCTTCCTGTGTGTGTGTGGAGGACTGTTATTGTGTGCGTTAAGGACACTGTGGGATGTCTTCCAGTTGAAAGATGCCTCCATGCTCGCCCTCCTTGTCTGGGGATTATAGCTGCCTGAGGAAAAGCTGTGCAGAGCCACAAGGAAGCGAAGGAAGTGCTTAAAAGTGGGCATCAATCTTTTCAGTCTGGTACCTTTTAGCCCTTGTTGCTCGTTTGTCCCTGAGAAATCACTTGCTGTTCATCACAGAGGTGGAGACTCGAGTCACATGACTTGGATTTGAGTCAGACTGGAGTCACAGATTTAATGACAATGGATTCAACTCGCCTTGGACATTAACACTAATGACTCACTTGCACCTGAGCCTTTTGACTTGACTTGAAAATACTTGATACCCTCCCCCAAGCCCAAAAATGAAAAAGTATGTTATGTTAACAGTGTGCCAGGAATCAGTTCATTTTCTTTCATTTCCTGATTCAGCTATAGACTGTAAAAATGATGGACGTAGCAACCGTGGTATCACCCATTGGTTTATGGACTGCCATTTTGAAGCCTCGAGTTTTGCACTTCAGTCGTTGCCATTTTGGTTTTTTGGAGCCAGAAGTGATCATTTGAGTGAGAGGCTGCCGCTGTGGAGGAGTGAGGGGTGGATCTGACTGAGAAGCCGAGGACACTATCGACAGACAGCCTGTCACTGCAGCCCGCTCCAAATTATGTGTAACTTTAAGCTTTAATAAAATTTTAAAGGGTGAGTTGTAAAAAAAAATGGGGAAAGGGGGAAATTAGTTGTAGTGACCAAACTGTTTTTGTGCCAGGCTGTTGGGCATTTTAACATGATGATCTGGTGATTGATCTGCTTTTGGAGCCAGCCTTAAGTGGCCGTTCAAAGAACTGCAGTTCAGTCAGAAGCACTTTAGTCAAGGAAAACTTTATTTCCATTTGCAGTATTGTATTTGGTGGTATGACTCCCCTCTGGCCCCTCTGTCTTTCCTTGGGCCTATGTAGAGAGCCTAAGGTGGAGATAGCACACCTCCCTGCTCTTCCATGTGCATACATAGAAAGCCTAAGGCAGGGAGAGCAGCAGCAAAGACCCCCGGGAACAGAACAGCAGCATCAATGACAAACAGAAATGACATTGATAAATCAGACACAGCATGTAAAGGAGGAGCTGGGGTGGAGGCAGGTTGCAAAGCGGCATGCAGAGGAAGCAGCAACAGTAGGCAGGCCAGAGCAGTTTAAATAGGGCGCCTTGAATGAGATTCGCCAATAGTTGCATAGAAAGGAATCATCATATCAGCTGACTCCCTTTCATCAGTCAGCTGCTCCATCAGTTGACTGGGCTGCTTGAGATCAGCTGATGTAGCTGGGATGTGAGCTGAGCTTGACATTGTGTCCTGCCTGATCTAACACTGTGTTCAATTTTTTGGCACGTCTGTGTTGGCTTCATTTTTCAACCCCGGAGATTGCCAGTTGGATTCGCTGATGCTGTTCATTCCCAGGAAAACCACACTTTTACAGTTCCACGTTGTTTGAACCAGTCTGACAGCATCCAATCAAGTTGCAGGACAGAACCAAGAGGAACTAACGTTACGGTACTGAGCGCCAGTTGGAAAAAAAAGATGATTTTATTTGCATACAGAAACTATGCAGTGGTCAAGAACAAACAAATTACAGTATACAATACGTGCAGGTCACAAATTACAACTTCCAACTTACACAAAGAACAGTAAATCAAGGCTGATATTAACATAATTTGCAAGCTAATGCTAAGCTAATGTCAGCTAAACAGTAAAGTAACAGAAACTTGTTTTAACAAATGAATACATTTTAAAAAGCACTCATAATTTTTGTTAATTTGGTGCCAGCTGTGCAACAGCAAGGCAACTATATATAATCTTTAGTGTTTATTATTATTATTATTATTCTTAATCTCCTATATCAATTTTGCAGGGAAACTTGTCTTGCAGCGTTGCTAACACATCGGCAACAAACACATCAAAATGCATGGATTGATTGGGAATGGATCGCGATGACTTTTCGCAGAGATTCACCTGGCTGTTATTACGAAAGTTGCAAAGAAATGCGTAAAAGTTTCTATTCCCATTATGCACACATAGTGCTCAGTACCTGTAGTATGCAGTACTTGCAGCAGTAGCAGGTGCCTGTCAAAATTTCTTGGGAATTTGTCCCAGTTTAGCAAACTATGTTAAAATGCTGTTATATTTGGTGAAGTGCACATTATAACTTGAAACTCAAAGTTTAGGACTTGAGACTTGACTTGGGACTTGAGTACAAAACCTTGAGACTTACTTGTGACTTGCAAAACACTGACTTGTTTCCACTTCTGATTTATTACACACAACCACATTTAGAGGCTCTTCTATGTGTGCTACACTAACTTCTGTTTCTTTTTTTTTCATATTTCCTCTTTCAGATGTCGACAGGTTCCACTTGAGTGTGTGTGTGTGGCTGTGTTGTTTGTGTGCACATCTGTGTGCACTTCCTGCGCTTTGACAGTGCTCTGATAGGAATATCCTCCTACTGGGCCAGCAAGCAGTAAAGCCTGGCCCTCCTTTCCTCTCTTTCTTACTCTGTGCGCTGACATATTTTCAGGCTGTTTCACGGCACACCTCACATTTCTGGCTCCTTATGTACTGCACTGAAGTTGCCAGATGTGATAGCAGCAGAAGAGAGGGAGAGAAAGAGGTGAGAGACAGACAGAGACAGAGATGGTGTGTGAAGGGTAGTGATGAAAATGGAGGGAGGGGTAAGTGTGTGTGTGTGTTAGTGTGTTTCGGATGCTGTTTTTAGCATAAGAGCCACTGTTCGTTAGCAGTAAACACAGAGTGAGATAGAGAGTCAGCGAGGGGAGGAAATGAACAATGGAGGGGAAATGATCAGTAATCTCGAGTGTTAGCTGTCAGCCTCCACTGCAACAGTCTGTCTGGAGCTCATTATAGGTAAATTCATTTGGCTTACGGGCTGAGGGCCGAACATACACGAGTGTTTGAGGAAGTGTGTGTGTATGTGTGTGCAGGAAAGCACAGATGAATGGCTGCAAGAAGCAAAGTGTGCATATGTTTTGGTGCTTTGATCCTCTGAGCTCTGTTTGGAAACCTGTTTGCTGTTTGTTGTCTTTGTTTATTAGGAACCAGACGAGCCAGTTGGAATCTGCATGATAAAATATATATATAGATTCCGCATTTGGCAGCTAAATGCATTACCATTCACTGGAGATCTAGTATTATGCCAACTCTTTCACACTGGTGAATTGAGCTCTTGAATTATTTAACACTTGATAAGGTCTACTATGATATCAAAGGGAAAATTCAAGATTTTTACATGAAATTTGATTTGTGGAAACATTAGAGACTATTTCAAAAAGAAATTCTCAATATCTTAAAGGTCCAGTGTGTAGGATTCAGGGAGATGCACTGGCAGAAATGGAATATGATGTTTTCTTTAGTGCATAACCACCTGAAATAAGAATAATGGTGTCTTCATTCCCTTTGAATGAGCCATTTTATCTACACAGGAAATGGATCCTTGTTTTCAGAGATCTCCATGTTTCTACAGTAGCTTAAAAGAGATGAATCATGTACTGGCTCCAGATGGGGCTATTTGTGTTTTCGCGTCAGCCCCTCTGCGACGAGAGCGTCTGAAACAAAGATCTTTTAACGTGAAACTGCTTTATTCAGTGTTTTCACTGGTTTAAATCACCTGGTCTGTTTGTTTCGGAGAGGGAGAGACCTCTGTGGATAATTCAGCTCCCGGTAAAAACCACTTGTATAACAGCAATGTCAAACCTGTTCTGCTGTACGGTTCTGAGAGTTGGCGAGTGGTCAAAACAGACGTGATGAGAATCTGTTTCATAATGGATGCCTTAGACAAATATGCCAGATTTTATCGCCAAACAAAATCTCCAACCCTTAACGTCACACACAGACATTTGAGATGGCAAGGCCACGTGCTAAGAATGGAACAGGGATGCATAATGAGAGTCGACTTAAGATGAATGCCATCAGGCAAAAGAAAAGACCCAAAGCCACCTGGCGCAGACCTGTGACACTGGAGTTGGAAAAGATGACATACTGCCAAGGATCGAACGCAATGGAAAGAGCTCATTGAAGCCTTACATCTCATAGGGGATGAAGAGGAGTAAGTGAGTGAGTAAAAACCTCCTGAACAATGAACACTAAAGAAATTGTAACGGGGAGAAGTTTCAGCTGGTTGCAATCTGCAGTCCTCACTGCTAGACGCCACTAAATCCCCCTAAAATCATACAAAGTGTTCCTTTAATATACAGACTGTAGTCTAAACCTCATTTTTAGTGTGTATCTTGGTATGATAAGTTGTTTTTGTGCGTACCCATCATCAGGTTCCCTTGCCATGTAAGCGTAATGATGATTAGGCATTGTCTCTGTGTTAGTCTAAGTCGGGGGGAAAAAGAGGAAAGAGGCTCTGAAAAGAGGGAAGAAGTTGAAAGACGAGTGCAAAAATAGTTAACAGAGTGTAAACCACTCTCAAGGGAGAGACAGACAGAGTGTGCATTTGTACGTGCGTGCGAGAGAGAGAGGCCGTGTGTGCGCGCGCGTGTGTGTGAGGTCTGCGCAGGGAGACGGAGCTTGCCGTCTGGAAAACAGCATCTTTCCCTCCACTCTGCTCCTCCCCTCTTCCCTCTCGGCATCTCTCCCACGCTCCAGAGCTCAGCCTTCAGCTCCCCAGGATCCTCCCAAATTCTCCCGAGGTACAGCCTGTTTGTGTTTGTGTGTAAATGTGCATTTAAGCCTGCGTGTGTGTGTGCGCGTGTGCAAGTACTTGACGCTGTGCTCAGTACTTTCCGTGTGTTTTTCTCTCTCTCTCTCTCTCTCTCTCTCTCTCACTCTCTCTCTCTCTCTCCCTGCAGCTGAGGTGGGCGTGTGGAGCCTCTGACCCTCTTCGCCCACTCTCTTTCTCTGTCTCTCCCTCTTTGCTGCAGCTTCAGGGGGCTATGGATGGACTGCGTTTACCTCCACTCATCGAGGAGGCTTTGGACTCTACAGGTCTGTGCAGCTGTTTTGTCAGTGTGTGTGTGTTCAGCTGCGACTCAGTGCAGTTGGATGTGAGCTATTTTTAGCCCCGGCACTACAGATCAGATATGATCAGCAAGAAAAGGTAGAGGGGTCGATGTTTATCTCTGCTGAGAAGGAGTGTTTACTCCTCAAGTGAGAGATGGGGTGCTGAACTGAGGAGGCGTAGGAGCTGGAGAGAGGTGGTCAGGTGGTAGGAGGTGGGGAGATGATTGTGGAAGGCTGTCTTTATTAGGAGCTGTGGTCGAGCTGACAGACTGACTGACGAGTGGGCATTGCTGTCAGCCATGGCATCTGTGGACATTTGATGGAGGCGACATGCTGCCAGGTAATAATAGATGGCTGGCAACCAGAGGCAGGAAATAATGCAGTCATTAGTGAGGGCTGTGTTAGATGTGCATATGTTATTCTGAGGCTGATTGAGGCTTGATGCAATGTGGAGTCACGCTGTGTTGATTTTAGTTCAGCTTCTTTTTATACTTTATGCTTGGACTGTTTTCAGCTCTAAAATTAATGCTTTGCTTATAATGGTTGTGTTGAACAGCTGCCTGTTAGGCTTGTTTGGTAACTTCATACCATTAAATGTTGTTGTATGGCATTTGACACAATGCATCTTCACAGATTCATCGCTGTGTGACTGTGATTACGATGAAGGAATGTGGGGAATGTTTCCTGGTATCCCAACGAGGAAGAAGTGTGTTTTCTCCATGTTTTGAATGGGTGTGCGGACAGAGCAGCTCTGTGCGGGACACTGTTAGGAGGATGTTTATTGGTGCGGAGGGACTCAGAGAGACCCACGGGTCAGCTGCCCTTTGACTGGCGGCCACGTTGCCAGAATCTGGCTTCCTTTTCCTGTGTAGTACTGTCCTAAAATTGAACTTTCACTAGACGTGCAATTGGCGGATTATCTCTTAAACCCCCCTGCTCTTCATAGACTTATTTAATCACTTTGTTTTTGTTCAGTTTTGAATAGTAATGAAAAGGATTTTTCAGATTGTGAAGAAACCAACCCAGGCGCCAGAAGAAAATTTTGGCATTTGACATTTCTAGAAAGCGCAAATACGTCTTATGTATCATAACATGTAGTAGCAATGTAGCAAATTGACCTGGTTTTATTGACAGACATGCTGCCAAGCTGCAGATCTCTGTAGACCACTGTTTGAGACCAATAAACAACAAAACTGTCTATTTTTAGTGAGTTATTGCTGTGTTTCCAATGGCTTTTCAGCCCCCAAATCTTGGTGTCTTTTAGGGACCCATCGCTGTTTTTCCAGCGCGGATAGTGCAATGAAAAGGGATTGTCCCTGCTGGCACAGTCCCCGCTGTTAACACAGACTGCTGTGTTTCCAGCAGGGACTGTGCCACCAAAACCAGTATTTTAGCCGCAAACATGATCTTTTCATAACCGTTACCAAATGTATTTTGTGTCTAAACCTAACCAAAAGTTTACCACAAAAAAGTGAGTAATTTCCCTTATTAGAGACCACCGCAGACTACTGTTTGTGGCCAACAAACAACAAAATGGGCTGTTTTTAAGTGTGTGATGGTAGTGTTTCCAGCATCTCTTTAGCCCCCAAAAGTGAGTGCTTTTCACTGTTTTTCCAGCAGAGTTAGCGCCAAGAAAAGCAGTTGTTATTTTACCAAGAAATTGCTGCATTTCCAATGGGGATATTGCCACCAAATTCGGGTATTAACAGCCAAGACATGATCTTTTCATAACTATAGCCAAGTGGTTTTTGTGTCTAAACCTGACCACAAGTTAACCACAGATTTGTTGAAACTTGTGTGTAATTTCCTTTATTACAAACCACTGCAGACTACCGTTCGAGACCAACAAACAACAAATTGGGTTGTTTTTAGCGAGTCATCGTAGTGTTTCCAGTGGCTTTTTAAACCCCAAATGTTGGTGTTTTTTTAGCAACCCTATCGCTGTTTTTCCAGCGGGGATAGTGTCATGAGAAGCTTTTTATTTATTTATTTATTTATTTATTTATTTATTTATTTTTTACACCAAGACATCAGTGTTTCCAGCAGGGATCGTGCCACCAAAACTGGGTGTGTTAGGCTGAAACATTATCTTTTCCTAACTGTAACCCAGTGTATTTTGTGTCTAAACCTAACCAAAAGTTAACACAGCTTTGTTGAAACTTAAAGAAGTGAGTAATTGCCTTTATTACAAACCACCACAGACCACTGTTCGAGACCAACAAACAACAAAATGGACTGTAATTTTAGCAGTCATGGTAGCGTTTCCAGCACCTCTTTAGCCTCCAAAAGGAAGTGTTTTTTAGCTACCTGTCGCTGTTTTTCCAGCAAGGCTAGTACCAAGAAAAGCTGTTGTTTTTTACCAAGAAATTGCTGTGTTTCCAGTGTGTCTAAACCTTAGTTAACCACAGCAATGTTGAAACTTAAAGATGTCAGTAATTTCCTTTATTACAGACCACAGACAACTGTTTGAGACCAAGAAATAACAAAACAGGCTGTTTTTTAGTGAGTCATCATAGTGTTTGCAGCACCCTTTAAGCCCCCAAAAGTGAGTGTTTTTTAGCAACCTGTCGCTTTTTTTTTCAGCGGGGATGGTGCCAAGAATAGGGGTGGGTTTTTTTGTTTGTTTGTTTTTTTTTACAGAGAAATCATTGTGTTTCCATGCCACCAAAAGCGGGTATTTACAGCCAACTTTACTTACTAGAACCAAGTAGTTTCTGTATCTAAACCTGAACACAAGTTAACCACAGCTTTGTTGAAACTTAAAGAAGTGATTTATTTCCTTTACTACATTTATTATGCTGATGTGTTGACCATCACAACACTGGATGCTGTCTCAGGAGAAATTCTTGGTTCCTGACAAGCTTGTTCCTGTTGTCTTAACTCTGGAGACCTCTCTCCTTTCATCACAGCCGGAGGCATGCTTTTAAAGACGGAAACTCACCATACACTGATGACAAGTGTCTGGTTTAATGTAGCGTGAATCCTGATCATAATAAGGATAGACACACAGCAAACGAAGAGTGGATTGAGGGATGGCTCGTATTAGCTTGTGTCTTTTTGACTTGCACACATTTAGGGATCTAAATGGAATAAAGTGCATTTATCTGTCCAGGCTGACGCCAGTCGCACAGCAGATAGACATCAGTCTGCGTTCTTACAAAAAGGAGACTATTATTTTCAAGGCTTTTTCAGTCCCACCTGGAATTAATTTCACACTGCGCTGAAAGAAATGCTTCTAAAATCATTTGCCACATCTACCAACAGGGAATACAGATGCTCTCACACAAACACACGCTCGCACTGATCGATAAAACACCCATCAGAGGCTGATTTGACATTTGCAAGCCGTCTGTGTATCTTCCAACCGTCGGCCACCATATTGTTCCTCCCACTTGCACGAGTTGTCGGCCATATCTTTCTGCTTTCCCACTCAATATCTCTTCCCCCTCTTTCAAATGCAATCCTCTGCTCTCTTCAGCGCCCACACGCCCTCCAACACTCACACACACACACACACACACGTGTGCACGCGCATGCATATACACACACGAACCTTTGCACCTGCCAGCGCCTCGGCCCACACAGCATTTCTTTCCCGTCTTCTCCTGCTTCTCCCTCCCCAGTGTTGTACCCTCACATCAGCGGTGATACTCCCAAAGGGTGCACAAACAGGATTTCTCTGAGCTCTCTGGAACTAATAAACAGCAAAGTTGCTGCCGTAGACAAACTTTGTCGATGTGGGATCTGCAGGGGCCTCTGAGAAAAACAACAATGTGAGATTCTCACATCGGTGTTTAATATGGCTGGTCAAATGAAAACAAATCTCGCATGTTTTTCCACCCTCAGGCGTCCCGGCTCCTTCTCCCTGCGCCACCCTATCCCCATTTTCCCCCATCAGACTTTTTAAAGCAGGCTTTCAATGCACTCCGTGGGTCACTGACAAAATTGAGTGTGCCACATGTATTTTTATTCTCTCTCAGTTGCATAATGGAAAAATTCCTGAAACTTTCGGGTGAATAGAGCGGGTTCATGAACTCACACGGCTCCTTCCCGCAGCTCATTCTATGGATTTTAAAGAACTTTTCTTCTCCCTCGCAAGAATGCTTGGCGCTGTCAACCTATCATTAGCGCGCCCTCTCTCCCCCTGGGTCTTTATCCTTTTTGGATTTGGCAGCTTCAATATGAGCTGTGTAACCCCCCCCCCCCCCCCTTCCTCTTGAGTGATGTAAAACCTTCCAGAGATAAGCTCTCAGGTGGGAGGCGCTGATATGTGATCAAATGGATTGTTACCGCATCAATTGTTTTCCTGCTTTGTTCTCTTTTACTATTCATATCCTTTAATGGAATAGCTACACAGCAAGCACATGCACACGCACTGCACCACCACACACATATTACCATTAAAAGAAGCATCTTCCCTGAATCAATCACCTCCAGTATGTACACACTGACACAGTTTTTGTGCACGCTCATCTAATGAGGCCAAATTACATCTCATTCTGCAATGCATCTCTCTTCCGTTGACCCACTTTCTCTTATTTCCCTTTGAAAGTGCAAACATGGATTTTCCATTTAAATAACAGAGTGGCTCATTAAGTCAGTCCAACTCTTTGGTGCTTGTGGTTCCTGTTTCTTTTCTTGTCGTCTCCCGCTGCTGTTGTTCCCTGCTCTCCCTGGAGTTTTCAGGCTCAAAGTAGAGAAAGAGAGAGAGAGAGAGAGAGAGAGATAAACTCACATTAACCTCATGAGACCTCCGCCCCTGTAGCTCGCTCCCCATCTCCAGCTGTTGAGTCGCACGCATTTTGAAGTCAGCTAATCTCATATGATGCTGACTTCACTCTGCGGGCCTCATGGAGGGACACCTGATAAGATCCCCTCTCCGTGGGGGAAAGCAAATAGCGGACAGAAAGGTTTCCATGCTGAGCAAAAGTGTGGACAAAACAGCTTTATTACCATGGCGATTTCCCCATATGGTGAAGCGCTGGGTTGTTGGTGTGCAGAGGTCACCATGGAGATGTATGGCTTCACCTGACTCATGTTAGTTTCATGTGGAACTGAGCGGCTGGAGGACCTTGGGGCCGTATCATAACTCCTTTTGCTCGCATCTCTCTTATTGTCTTCTCCTCCTTCCCTGTTTTGCTCTCTCCGTGTTTTTCAGCTCCCCCTCCCTGCTCCGAATTATGTGTTGCTGAGGAAGTGTGCCAGTGCAGGGGGAAAGCTACAACATCAGTACTGGGCTGGCTTCAAAGCTGGGCTAGGAGGGGGTGGTGTGCATTATGCATGGCCTCCTACACAGCTGCAGAGATCCATGGTATACATACACATACCATGCACATGCAGCTTAAATACGGCAGGCTTTAGTGATAATATATGTGTATAAGGGCTTGTCAGAAGTGGGCCTAAGAGATCATACAGCACATGTCACCATAGTGTACATATACACACAGGTACAAGTGCATACTTAGGCATACATTTAAACAGTTTATACACAGAATCATAACATTTAAACACACGGACCACTAACACTGCCAGCCTCACCACCAGCACTACCTGTCTCCCCAATCCAATTTTCAAGCTCGGTTCAGCACAAGGCAGCCATCACACTACACCTGTAGACAGCCTCCAGCTCCTGTTACACTCAGCCATCATTTCTTTTCACAGCTGATTTGACTCCAGATGTTCCTCTCAATACAATGAAATTAGATATTTAACCGGCAGTCAGAGGGAGAGAGTGGAGTAGACTCACAGAGTTCTCTTGATTTGTGCCACATTTTAAATCACACAGCACCTAATTACATAAAGCAGCATGGAAAATGAAGAGCAGGGTTGTGAAAACGTCTTAACTCCTTCTGCAGACATATCCTCTTCAGTTTATTGCTATATCACATTAGCAGACTCTATACAGAGCAGAGCTGCACACTGTTTTTAGACCTTCATAAGTTTGCTCCTACTTTGGCTGTTCAGAGTGGTATTGTTTAGACTCCTGGATCAATAAGGTAAAAATGCTAAATGATACAACTGTGAAATTGTTTGATTAATATGTCAGAAAACAGGCGTAATAGGGTTTTTCTTCGGAGTAAATTGCATAGTTCTCCACAGAGCTTCATGTTGTTTTTTAGGAAGCTGTCACGTCAAACAACCCGCTGTCATTTCCAAAAGTCAGTGGAGTTATTTTAATAACAATGTAGTGTGCTAGTATGTGTAGCATGCTACGATAGTGACGTTTCATGATTGTAGTAACAACTGTATGGATTTTAAGCCAAGCCATGCTGTTTCTTTCTAAACCTAACCATGTGCTTGTATGTTGCCTTAACTTAAGGAAATAAATGTAAAGTCCATAGACTGTAAAAATATTGGACATAGTTACCACGATGTCACCCATTAGTTTGTAGACTCCCGTTTTAAAGCCTCGAGTTTGGCACTTCGGCTGTCACCATCTTGGTTTTTTGCCGAGGGCACTATCCGTAGACTGTCTGTCACTCAAAGCAGCCTGCCCTTAATTGTGTGTATCTTTAAGCCTTAATAAAATGCAAACAGGTGAGTTATATAAACATTCAACCCCTGTACAGTTGACATTAACAGAAATATTTTCTATAGAGACCAAAATCATCTTTTGGAAGAGGCTGTAAACATGTTTATTTCTGCTGTTAAGTTGGGCACTTTAACATGGGGGTCTATGGGCTTTGACTGACTTCTGGAGCCAGCCTCAAGTGACAATTAGAGGAAATGCAGTTTTTGGCACACGTGTTTGTGCCGCTTGGTAAAAACAAGATGTTTGACGTTAAGTGTATTTGAAAAAGACTGTGAGCATGTACGGAGCAGAAACTGTACATTTCCTGTGAAAACGGAAGTGTATTTTAAAAAAGACACAATGCACATAACAAGTATAAATTGACATGCCATCCCAGAACGTCCAAAGCTAAGGCAGGAGGCTACCACATGGGTCATATTTCGATGTTTAGGTCTGCTAATAAAGCAGTGATATTTGATGAGTTGTGGTGAGAACACGTTGGAAGTACAATACATGTATAGGAATAATTTATCAAGCAGCATGAATACAAGTAGAAGAATCTTACTTGTTAGATTTGAAGATAAATGGTTAAACAATATCTTGTCAATACTGAAACTAGGATCACATATTAATATTGAGCACAATTATGGCACTGAACTTGATTTTATAGCAAACTTATGAAGAAGTCAGAGGTCTTTAGTTGCTCAGCTGAGAACAGAAATCTTTTGTCTGGCCCTTTTCAGATTTAAAAACATCCAAAAGGAAAGCTGGTTGTGTGACAGTGAATCACAGTTTATTCTGTATTGTCTTTATTTTGATGAGTTAGGAATATCTATATTTAATGAAATGTCTGTTCAAAAGCCAGACTTGCTTTGGTGCACAAACGATGACAGAAAGGAATGGTTGTTTAATCTTCATGTTTATAAGTTGGCTGCCTTTGTCTGTAAAGCTTGGAAAAAAACATCAGGAGGGTTTATTTGTTTCTTATTGTTTGTAATTTATGTCACTGCTCTGGTTTCTGGTCTCTCTGTTTTTTTATCCGGTCTTGTAAGCCGGTTTGGGCTGAGCATATAATGTATGCAAGACACAATAATAACATTGAATTAAATCATGTTACACTGTGGGTTTGAATTTCAGTTTGCAGCCTATTTAATATGCAGGACTATAAGTCTGACTGCAGAGTGCTGTATGGAGAGAGGCTTGCCTGTGGTGCCAGGTAAAAGCAGCTCTGTCCTACATCCACGCCTCTGCCAGCATGCCTCCGTTTGCTAAAATCCTCACTCTGCCTCTCAATTTTGCAAAGTGCAAATTTCATTACACTACTCACTCCATCACTGAACACCAAATCAGAGGCAAAACAAAGGCCTTGTGTCGCCACATTAATGTTTAAATTTAATCTCCGAGATGCTGACAAAAAAAACAAGCCTTGCTTGTTGTCTCCGCTCCAAAGTGGCACAATGTTTGCAGTGACATACTCAATGTGCTGTGCTGCAGTGTGATTACAAAGGAATGTGCTTTGGCTAGATAAAGCCGTCCTCTCCCTGGAGCTGTAACGCTGCTCCTGAGATGACTCTTCTGCCCGTCCCCGCTCTCGTATGCGTGCAGCATCCATGTCTAATGCAATCCCTGCGTGACTAAAGACCAGCACCGTGCCAAGTATGCGGTGGAGTGATCTCAGGTGTCACTGCAGCTGATTCTGCTGCACAATGTGTTTGACATTCACTCACAAGGTGAGATGATAAAGCTTCCTTAAGGACTGAGATGATTAACAAGCTGCTGGGAATAGCTAAGAAGGCAGACTTGTGGAAGCACTGGACAGATATGGGATGGCTCCGTGAGGAGGTTTTACAGAGCTGACGGACACAGGCTAATATGTTGAGAGGAACCATAACAACGTAGAGGCTAATGCCTTTGCAAAGATGCCGTCAAAGGAAGTTGAAGAAAGTTGAGAGGGCTTTTTTTTTGCCCATCATATTAACAGATGTCCGAAACAATTTCTCAAGCAGCAGCATAGAAAGTGTGTAAATAGTGTGTAGGGGGGTGATTCTCACAGTTGTGACATATCTGTCTGTTTCTTGTAGCTATTTTAAGCCAGTGTGTTCAAACTGTGATACAAACTAGTTCCATGTGTCTGGTATTAAATGGTGTAGCTGCTGTCTCTGTCATACAAAGAGAAAATATGTGGTTTGGTCTCAAAGGAGTGGAATATTACCCCATAGTCTTGATAAGTTGTAACGTAGCCTAGGGTGAGATGTAACATCATGAAATAAGGATTATGACAAAAAAAATTAAGGCATTTAAAGCTTTTTATTCAACACTTAAATTACTTTATAGCATAGTTGGTGTGTTTGTGTGTATTTGTGTGTGTGAGCCAAATATATAACAATTTTGCTTGGCATAGTGCCACATGTTATTACCCGTAACCTAGACTCATGTAGCCACGAACTAGCTAACCTAACGTTAGCTTTTTACTTCTGGAGATTGCATTTCTTGCTGAAGAAATTGTGTAAGTACCATAAATTTTTGTTTACTACAGAACTTATTTTTGGCAATAATCCAAAATCCAACTGAAAAATCCTGTGGGCTTTTTGACGAGCAAACCAGTGCAATGCTAACTTTCGCATTGGCCTACAGAAAACATCATACTTGGAGCACTCTATACATGTCTCACTTCCATGGCTGAAAAATGAAGCCAACATGGAAGTGCCAAAAACTGCAGTTCCTTGAATGGCCACTTGCGGCTGGCTCCAGAAATGAGTCAATCCCCTTAGGCCCCCTGGTTAAAATTCCCAAATTTACAGCAGAAGCAAACATGCTTACAGCCTGGTACAAAAACAGTTTTGGTCTCTACAGCTAATTTCTCTGTTCATGACAACTGTATGGGGTTTAATTTTTATATAACTCACCTGTTTACATTTTATTAAGGCTCAAAGTTACACATAACTAAGGGCAGGCCGTTTTCAGTGACAGGCTGTTTGCTAATAGTGTCCTTGGCCTCTCAGTCAGGTCCACCCTCTCACCCAAATATGGTCACTTCTTGCTCCAAAAAACCAAGATGGCGACGGCCAAAATGTCAAACTCAAGGCTTTAGAAAACTAATTCAGGGTTCAACGCTAAGGTTTTTTTTCACTTGCCTGGTCGGGCAAGTTGGTCAGAGATCTACTTGCCCAAAGTCAGTTTTTACTTGCCCTAAAAAAATTGTTTGATTTAAGCGGCTATCAATTAACAAAGACTGCAGTTATTTTTATGTTATGTAATCTTTATTCACACTGTATTTATTAATTAAAACAACATAGGTTATGTATTGTAGCTTAATTCCTACACAAATATGACAGTGTCAGGGCTTAAAGTGAAAAAATTTGTCAATCGTTCTCCGTCTATAATTTTGCGCCCTACTTGAGCCATGCCCACCTCTATTTATTTTTCACCCCTCTCTCCAGTTCTGCTGTATTAACACCGGGTTTAATATATTTTGCTTCCATCTCTCTGCCCTGCTCTACTCTACTTCAACGCTACTTAGCTCTCTCTCTACTCTACCAGTAGACTACCACATCCACCTGTTGCACAAAACGCACACAGCAGTGTTTCCCCTAGGATGGAGTTGTAGCAGCGGAGGTGAAGCACACGCATGAAAAATAATTTTCACATGCGTGAAACTTTTCTGTATGCTTGCAAAGCACAGCCTGTTGGGATGTTTCTATGTATCTACTGGCACCAGAAGGGCTCTTTAGGACTAAGTACATACAGTACATGTGTGCACAGTAATGAGCAGGTGAAATGTCTGTCTAGCTTACATATGAAGTGTCTCAAGATTTAGGAACATACAATTGTATTAAATATAATAACAGTAAAAAGTCACTTGACATGCTGCTGTTTTGTGCTATGACCTATTTAAATGCTGGAAGTTGTTATTTACGTGACAACGCCTGAACGCAACACAAGCTCAGCACCAAGAGTGCCGTGCTGCGCTGCTGTGCTAGCAGCGTGTTTGTGTGTGCGTTTGTTGTTGGTTATTTACACAGTGTCCATAACAATAACTTTGTCAGCTGACAAACTGCACCGGGCTCGGGGTCAGGTTTGGTCAGGAAAATGCGGCCCGAGCCACTCTAGCGTGCTCACCTGTGTGTGTGGCGGAATCTACGCCGTGCGGGATACAGAGAGCAGAGGAGAATTGTTAACGCGTGACCATGTAGAGACAGAAATGACACGATGACATAACACCATAAATAGTATATTGTTATGTTATTACATGAAGCGTCCATCGTACAAAATAATATCAATGGGGGCTGTGGGCAGGACATTGTTACGTGTGCCTGTGACTTCAGGCAGAGAGACCGCTGCATCAGAGCCGAAGGAGCACGTTTTAAAATACATTTATTTTATCAATTAGTTATTAACTTTTACTATTTTTAGCAACTTGCCCGATCGGGCAAGTGAGTTGTTAGTTTACATGCCCGACCTTGAGTTTTACTTGCCCCGGGCAATCAGGCAATCCCTATTGTTGAGCCCTGTAATGGGTGACCTTATGGTAGCTACGAATGAATCAGATGATTCATAGCTCGCTCCTGGTTGGAGAAACTGAAAGTGTTACAACCATCCCTGGTCTCCCCTACAATACTTCATTCTGACCGAGTTTTCACTGTAAACTGTATCATAGTTTCATAGTTTATCCCTGATCTGCTGTAATTGAATGCCGAACGTCACATCCACAAAACCTAAAACACTGCCCAAGTCACTGGAGCCAGAGCTTTCCGAGTTATCAAACCCTGAGCTCGACGTCCTGAAGGGTGTGAATGTGAGTGATATTCAGTGGGGAGCCTTTTGTATCTTGATGGCCTTTTGCTGCCGCTGGCTATACAAGCAGCGCCAGCTCTCTCGCTGCCACACGACTCCAGCTCTCTTCTTTATGACTAACTCATTACGCCAGCATCAAAGTTTAATGACAAAATAGCCCAGTGCTCATGAAACCTCTCAGGCGCCTCTCAGGGGCTGCATTGTTTAAATGAACATTATTATGAGACAGGAAGGATGCAGCCCGCCACTAATGCCATATAGATATGATAAAAACGAATTTGTCGCAAGTGCTCGGTTGTGGTGGAAATAGTTACATCTATTGAGGGAACAACAAGGCAGAGAAATAATTACCACAAGAGAGGGAAGCATCCCCTGAGCCAAGATTACACCAGTGAGCATCACTCTTAATTAGGTGGATCTTTAGTTAATGCCTCACTGTGTCCCCTGCTGCACCTTTTCTTTTGTCACATCTCTCTATTCTCGTATCTCGGCAAACACCGCTCCCCTCACCCATCCTCACACCGCTGTCTGAGTACAAACAGCAATTTTGAGGCACTCAGATACCACTCGAACATGAACGTGTGACGCTACACATCAATTTAGTGCCGAGATTGGGCTTGACCCTGGAGGGCACGTTATTCGGGAAATAAGAGAGAAATGACAGCAGGCCAGTGTGATGTAAGCAGAATTTCCAGGGATGAGACAGTAACTGAGGCACAAGTGATCCTTTGACCTTATTAACTGCACCTGAGAACAAACTAACACTGCAAATATAATCTCCATTTAGCTCCGTCCTCTCCTGCCTCGCAGCAAATCTCATCTCACTAATGGGAAACGACTTTTCCTCCGAGTCAAATGGGAATCTGCCGTCATGTTGTTGTGCTATAAATGATGCCCTCCCTTCTAGTTTCCTGACCTGCTCTGCATCTGTCTCTGCGGCTCTGGCAAGCAACAGCTGTTCTAATGTCAAATCAAGTTTACTAGTACATCGTATACAATGTCTCATTGGGCTTTACAGGCCGACATTAACAACAGGCGGTCTATAGGAACAAAGGAAACCAACGCAAAAACAAAACAAAGACAAAAAAAAGGCAGACAACCGTGTAATGTGACACCGTGTAATACAAGAGAGGGACGTGTGTTTGTCACATCTTTCTTACTATGAGTGGTAGCTCGTGTTATTATGGACTTGGAGGTGCATTGCTGAGTGGTGAGTCATAGTGATTGCTTCAGCATTCAGGCCCTCCTCCCTCCTTCTCTCTCCGCAGTGTGTCAGCTAACTCACTCCACCTACTGGTCACAAATTCAAATCTAATGTGCAGATAGAGGAATGTACAATGTGTCCTAACATTGTAATCAGTTGTCATCAACACATGATATCGTTAATAATGTCTCCCTTAACTACACAGTATTAAAACTCTGACAAGACAGTTTGGCATATTTTGACATATAATCTAATGCGTTCTTCCTGATGTGAATGAATTTCCCGCTTCCTCTCAGTCAAAATCTCGGCTCTAATCTCATAAGAGGGTTGTCTGTGATTTTGTGTATTTAAATGAGTGTGTTACATTAAGATACGTGAGTGGAATACAGGTTGGCGTACAAAGGACTCAATGCTTTTATCTTTTATCACAAGATGGTGCTGTTGATTCAAAAGACTACACCACCTGTGTCTAAAGCATGACTGAATTTAGGCTGATGACAGATAGGTTTGTCACCTGTAAATCTCTCTTCCTGTCTCTCCCTCTCTCTTTCCCCTATCAGGCATCCCTCTCTAATATCGCTCTCATCTTTTCATCAGATGACCCGTGCGATCTGAAAGCAGAGTGCAGCCCCACCATGGACAACGAGATAACGGCGAAGGAGAGAGGCGTTCTGGAGGAGAACAACGAGAAGGAGGAGATGGACCAGGAGAGAGCTCAGGAGGAGGAAGGGGAGGAGGAGAAGAAGCTGAAGGAGGAGGAAGCCGAAGGGGAGGAGAAGAGGAAGAAGGAGCAGGAGCCCCTGACGGAGGAGCAGGAGCTGGAGGAGCTGAGGGCCCAGGTGCTGCAGCTGCTGCTGGAGCTGGACGACGCCAGAGAGACCTCCAACAAACACCAGGAGAGCTTCCACGAGCTGCAAGGTGAGACCCCCAGCCTTGGAAACGAATGCCGGTGCTAAGACTGTATTTTTATACTATTTATTCATTATTTAGTGTCTTGAATCATTAATCTCCCTCGATCACAATATTTTATTTATTATTTACTAACAACACATCTGACCTGAAATCAAGAGCTATAAAAAACAAATGCTAACATCTTTCAAAACCCCTGAATCCTGCCTTTCTGGGCAAATTTTAAAAAATTCTGCCACTTGTCAACCTGGTCTCATTCTCATGTTGTTATCCTTTATGACTTTTAGTCATGGGAACATTAAATCATAACCATCTCTGCTGTAGAGATCTGTGAGATACAAACTGGCAAACATTACAACTATTGAGGCAAAGAGCTTAAGAAGCTACAGTTCTCCCAAAAACTTGACAGAAATAGTCTCCAATTCTTCTTCTACTTCCTGAAAATCCCCGTAGCTTTTGTAGTTAACAGCATAGCAGCATGGGTGGATTATGAGACAATGGGCACCTGGGCGCAGATATGCAAAAGCCCTAATCATGTCTCCCACATAGGCGTAAGACACAGACTTTGCGGTGGTTTTGCCTTTTATTGAATTGTATCTTTATTAATCCTTGTAGTCTTTATTCATTTTTGTGGTTCTATATCTCATCGTGGTCATTTTGTGTCTCTTTGGCTTTGTTTGGCTCATTTTTGTACTTATTTTGTGTCTCTTTGTGGCTCCTTTGCAGTCATTTTCTGTCACTTCCTGGTCAGTGTGTGTTAATTTGAGGGAGTTTTCACACTTGGTCCTTTTCAGCCCTCTAAATGGACTCAGAGTGGTGACTCAGCATTTTTTGTGCATATGTGAACACTCCAAGAACTGTACCCAGACTCGGCAGGTGGTCTGAGTTAGTTTTAAGCCCGCAGTGCGGTTCACATAACCTGTTCCTTGTGTACACAAAGTGCTCCAGGTTTGCTTTGCTCTTTGCCATTGTATTTAGCCCTCTAGAGCACATGCTGTTGCACTGGGCCGCTTGAATAAACCACGTCGACCTGTAACACTTGCAGGGATGCAGGACGAGGAGTAGTTTGGTCCACGGAAGATACTGCACGTCTCCAGATGTGGAATGTAGAATACATCAAACAGATACAGGCTACAGCACAGAAACACTGAGGTTTTCCTCCAATTTTAAGTTCATCTGTAAGCAAGGGGCTTCATAATCACACTGCTGTGCCACGTTAAAGTAAAAACAAAACTGTCAATATATAATATATATATATGTAGGCTATAGTGTGAACAGAAAGAGGACTGAGGCCCCATTAGAGCTGAAGCTGACCAGAAAGAGAACTGAGTCCTCTTTCAAATGACCTGACAATGTGAACACACAAAGAACTGAGTCCCTTTTCTGTCAGTCCACTTTTAGGTGCACTTTAAGAGGACTGAGTTCAGTTTGTTTAAAGGGACTATATGTGAAAACACCCTGAGTGACATTTTACAAGTGAAGGTCAGTGGGGCCCCTGGCACTTTGGGCTCTTGGGCCTGTGCCCATCCAATAATAATAATCCATCCTTGTATGGCAGATGTAGTGCAATACGCCATCTCCTTTTAATCATGTAGTGGCAATGCAGTGAGATCTGCCCAGTATGTCCCGATCATAAACACAAGCTAAACTGAAAGTGATCCACAGCAAAGTGGTGCGCACTCATGAATATGTTAGGCATGGCACTGACTGTTCAACCAAAGAGTGGATACGTCATGCTATGCAGCGAGGGGCCAGTTTCACCCATTTGCAACATGAGATAATTTCCTCTCCATTTAATGATGACACAACTCACCATTCAGAAGAAACGGTATACTTGCAGCCCAGGTGTGAGCATGCAAAATATATCAGCCATTTGCATTCAACAGTCATTTGTGAAATGTGACGCAGTGAACAGTTTCTGTGAAATGGGCCTCATTTCATTAGAGCTCACCATCGTTCTTGCGTTTGTGTTTTTGAGTCCAGGTTTCCCAAATTTCTACAACGGAGGTGGTGGGTGAAATGCTATCTAAACCAATAAACAACATGAGAATCAGATCCAGATACATAGCGGGGCTTTCCTTTAATCTCAAGTAAATTAAACAAGCAATTAAACACTAACATTTAAAACCTTGTGGGCCTTCCCTCTCTATGATTTAACTTAATTTATGTAGCAAGATCTCATGATTATGGATTCCGGTTTGGGAGGTCTCTAACTTAATTATTATTACAGTAAAATAAAATAAACCATGCACTTTCCACCCCTGTGAGTCTTAACATTTTCTCTATTCTTTACGCACCACCAGAGAAGAAAGCCTCTGTCCTCCACCTGAACAGCTTAACTTTCCACCTGAGACATCTCCTCTTCATCACAATCTAACCACACACGTAGAAGCGTAAATGTTTATATGCGACCGCTGACACGGTCAGTTCCTCACAGGCACTAAATGGAGCATCACATCATACCTTAGAAATGATGAGCTTAATGTTCAGGGACACGAGCACTGCGTAAGACCTTGGGTATGGGGCTGCACTGAGTTCAGTTTGTGTATATGACTGCGTGTCATACTAAAAGACATGGCGTGGTGAGCTCAGTTGTTTGTTTGGCAACGGCAGAGACATTCCTCAGACAACTGCGTGCATGCTGAGCGAAGCTTCCAGACTGGGTGTCCTAGACCACAACGAGAAATCACTGTGGGTCAACTCCCACTGGGAACAGTCAGCTGCTCAGGCTGCTGACAGCTGTTGGGGGGGTGGAGCGGTGGAGGTGGTGGGGGTCCTGAGTGAACATGGTGTAGAGAATGATGTAAGATGAGGTGTAGGCTAAGATCAGGGGTCTATAGGTGATTTTAATGCAAGCTGTCAATCAAACTACACTCACCAGTTAGGCTATATACTGCTGTTTCCTGAAAGGAGGAGACTTCATCTGAGCCGAAGAAAAATCAGGAGCGCGATGTTACTGATTGAAAGATCCCAATGAAAATGGTGCATTTCTTAAAAGATATTTCTTAAGGTTTTTATTGTTTTTAATCGACAGGCCAGTTTATTATTGTGAAAGGGAGAGAGGAGATAACCTGCGGCTGCTGCAGCAAGAACAAAGCCTTTGTACATGGGGTGCCTGCTCTCCCAGGTGAGGTGGGCACCCTGATAGTGAGATTTAAATGTTTTTTAAGTGAGACTAAGAGCCTGAAGCCATGCTAGGCGCTCTGTGAGGCTAAACTGAGGCTAAATGCTAATGTCAGAATGCTAATATGCTCATAGTGATAATGCTGATGTTAGGCAGATATAATATTTACCCATAGCCTGCATAAAAATAATGGATGTAGCCAACGTGACGTCACCAATTGGTTTGTGGTCTGCCATTTTGAGACCTCTAGTTTGGCATTTTGTCAGATGCCATCTTGGATTATTTGAACCAGAAGTGACCATATTTGGACTGAGAAGGTGGAGCTGACTCATAGAAGGTGGTAACGCCTTGCAGAGAGCAGGACCAAGCCCTTAATATGCATTTAAGTCCCTTATATAAATGCATAACTTTGAGTCTTAATAAAATTTCAATGGGTGTGTTGAATACAAATTCACCCCTTGAAAGCTACAGTTGTCATGAACGGGGAAATTAGCTGTAGAGTTCAAAACCGTTGGGTGCGTTGGGTCCATATTTCAGCCCTGGAGGCTGCAGCTTGTGTTCATCATGTTCATATTGGCATATTTACTTATTAGCACCAAACAGATGATGGTGTTAGAGGAAAAAGAAAAGGGATTTTCAAAATCAGTAGCATTCATCCTCTGGGGATCGCGAATGTCTGTACAAAATGCCATGGCAACCCGTACCGTAGATGTTGATGTATTTCAGTCTGGATGAAAGTGGTGGACCAACCGACACTGCCATCCCTGAAGCCATGTCACTAGTGGGTAAAAAATCAGATTTAAATTTTGATAATGCAAAACCAAAATGTTGCAACGGGGTCAGTCCAGCCGCAATACAGCTATCCGTGACGTAGGATGCTTTCACACTTGCCATATATTTTACCAGCGCTAAAATCAACCCGCATAGTTGTCCTTCCATTGTGACATTAGAAAGTGTCGCATTTACGTTTGTTTACTTCCTGGATTTTTCAGGCATTGTTAAATTCTGACCAATCAAAGCAGCTTTTTCGCACAAGGTGTTTGATCTGGTCTGTGTGTAAATGCTGCCTTGAGAACACAAACAAACTCTAAGCAATTATGCAACTTTGTAACAAAATTAGTCCGTAAATTGGACCAAAGCAAGACAACTCTAGGAGTACCCTTAAAGCGATTGTCAGTCAGGGGTGTAAATTTGGGGGGCCAATGGCCTCTTTCCTACTTCCTACCCCCCTGTTTCAGGTCCTCTTGCTTAGACCACACCCATCTTCAAACTTGGCCTTCATTTTGATCTCAACTACACACCTGTAAAATTTACAGACTGCATCTTGCATGGCTGCGACAATATTGTGCAGTGGTAGTTCCAGCTAGTGTTAGGTGTCACCAGAACCACATTTTGCCGAACACACACACGCAGACTCACGGCGTAAAAAAAAACAATGCCAGCCATTGCAATGTTGTCACAGCTGGTAGAAATCTCTCTTTTTATCTGTAGTTTGGGTGAATTGGCCCTTTAAGAATATGCAGGCTCAACTGACCTTCCTGTGTCTCCAACGAGCAGCTGTTGTTGTATTAAAGTCATTAGTGAATCTGCCCGAAGTATGCTGGAGAAATGACTTGGCATCACATACTAATAAGGACCAAAAGGAAATAGGAAGTCAAAAATAGCCGCAAACCAAAAGCTGTGAAAAACTACAGCCAAAATAATCATCTTTGTTTTGTTCTGCTGTACTTAAAAGTTCTTATATTCAGGAAGAGAGTTTTATGAAATTCATATACCGACAGATCTTACAGCAACACTGATGGTGCGGCTCACATTGTGTTTAACACTCAGACGGACACACAGAACTGCTTGTGTCACTCAGTCATGCCTCAAGGTTGAACAGCTTATCAAGTTGTCATCTTTCTATTGGCCTGCTGACATTTTCCTCTTATCTCTCTACCCACTCTCCTCTCCTCTCCTCACTTCACCTCTACACCAGGTCTGCTGGAGGATGAGCGTCTAGCCAGTGCCCATCAGGCTGAAGCCTTCACACGGCAGATCCAGAATCTACAAGGTACTAACGTCATAAAACACTCAGAAATGTTTGTTCTGTTCTGTTCTCTGATAAACCTGCACAATGACTATTCCATTTGGTCAATCAACGACGGAAACAGGAAAAATAAATCAAAAATCAGATACTTCATTTTACATTTCTTATGTTTGTCAACAGTCGATGCCAATATTCGTCTGTAAGCTGCCGGTGAAAAACAATTTGTTAGCATAAATCGACAGGACCTACATCTCGTATGTCACTGTATGGATTTCTATTGTCCCAAGCTCTCCGGTGCTTCACAAGTACGTTGGGATGTGATTGACTACCACACGTCAAATGCTTGCAATGATTCAGCTGATTGATCTGGGGGCTTTGTCTTTTTGTGCGACTATTTTTTAAAATAATATCTTATGTAAAGAAATCATTCACACAGAAACACAATTATTCTTCAGAAAGCCTAAATGAGATTCGTGCTCAATCATGAGGGGTCAATAAAACACACGTCAGAGCCAACACAGTACAACTGGGGATAATGAGGATAAAGGCTCTGGGTACAGGAAGGAGAAAAATAAATGAAGAAAAAGAAAAAGATAGAGCAAGCATGTCCAAATGTTCTCCTTCAGAGGGCCAAAACTAAAACTTAATGGTGGGCCACAGACCAAAAGCAAACACCTGTTGCGTTGGATTGTATTGTTAAGATGCAAAATGGTACTCGGCACTATGTTCCCTCAGTTGAAATGCCTTTTGTCTGTGTGCCACTGTCTGTTTCTCAATTTTTTTCTTTCCTCACTCGCTCCAAACTGTCTTCCCAAAGTGTCTCTCTGTCTGCTGTGCTCAGATTATGAAATATAATTGATAATTAGGGATCCTGCATATTAAGATTAAGATTATTATTATATTATAAAGACAAAACATATAGCCAGCAAGTTGAAAAATTGTTTAACGTTACTTCCCCATTAAGTTACATTATACAGAGATGTCTCCATAAGTATTTAAGCATAAAAAATAAGCTGAATTCATGGTTGACAAATGTGAGTTTCTGGAATTGACCCTTCACTTGTTCCCGCCCCGGGACGCAGACTGGCCAATCATAACGTAGCATCGGGCCGGCTCAGACCAGGGTCCGACAACAACACAGCTGTGCTCCATTGACTCTAATGCAATCGTCTCAGATTTCCTTCATTTTCAGGCTGGTTTTGTGGATTTGGAGCTAAATGTTGTGTCTGGGCACGTCATGTATGAATGATACTCGTTACCTGGAGAGGTTGGAAAAAGATATACGTTTCTTCCCTGTTCCAAACCAAAATCAAACCCTGAAAAGTGTAGGGTTAGCTAGCTAGCTACTGAAGATATAGCCTACTGAATGTATACACATGCTGCTTTTGCTTTTTAATGATTATAAGACTTCATAAGACCGACCCTGCTGTACAGGAACCAGAGAAGGTAAGCAGGGAAACTTTGTGCGCAGATAAACGTTGTTTGACTTCCACTGGAGATCCCTGCCTGTATGGCGGCTGAGGCAAAGGGGGCACGGGGGCAAAGTCAAACACCGTTCATCTGCACACACTGCGATGCCACACAGCTGGTTCAATATCAGCAAAGTTTCCCTTTCTATTCATTGTCTTGCATGGCGATCAGCAGTGATGTGGTGGTTCACTTTTACACTATGATCTGTAGCCTATAGTTCGGCTTTAGCTTTTAACTATCTTTGTCTTTTTAACCTGTTGTTGCTGCTGAGTCAGTTTGACATCCTGGATATATCCTTCAAACACAGACTGCAGACCCCTCTGTCTGCTTCTCTCTGGAATCACTCTTTCATTTTTTCAAAAAAATTGTAACTAATTGATAGTTAGTTATAGTGTGGGTTTCATGCTTACTCTGACAGCTTGTCGAACCTTTACAAAGGGGTGGGGCTTCGCAAAAGATCAATTCTTCGTGATAATTAATGGTATTCTACCAGGTAAGTACTTCAGTTAATGTAAGCCCGGCACACAATCCTTTTTTTCTGCTGCACATAGAGCATATACCAATTAATATAAAAACGACTCATTGCAACAGGGCTTTACGCTTGCATGTGTTTACAGGCAAGACTTACACTCTCTGATATGACGGCACTGTTGACGTATCACCGCAAAAGGCTCACACAATGCATCTATGTACAGTACAGGCCAAAAGTTTGGACACACCTTCTCATTCAGTGCGTTTTCTTTATTTTCATGACTATTTACATTGTAGATTCTCACTGAAGGCATCAAAACTATGAATGAACACATGTGGAGTTATGTACTTAACAAAAAAAGGTGAAATAACTGAAAACATGTTTTATATTCTAGTTTCTTCAAAATAGCCACCCTTTGCTCTGATTACTGCTTTGCACACTCTTGGCATTCTCTCCATGAGCTTCAAGAGGTAGTCACCTGAAATGGTTTTCCAACAGTCTTGAAGGAGTTCCCAGAGGTGTTTAGCACTTGTTGGCCCCTTTGCCTTCACTCTGCGGTCCAGCTCACCCCAAACCATCTCGATTGGGTTCAGGTCCGGTGACTGTGGAGGCCAGGTCATCTGCCGCAGCACTCCATCACTCTCCTTCTTGGTCAAATAGCCCTTACACAGCCTGGAGGTGTGTTTGGGGTCATTGTCCTGTTGAAAAATAAATGATCGTCCAACTAAACGCAAACCGGATGGGATGGCATGTCGCTGCAGGATGCTGTGGTAGCCATGCTGGTTCAGTGTGCCTTCAATTTTGAATAAATCCCCAACAGTGTCACCAGCAAAACACCCCCACACCATCACACCTCCTCCTCCATGCTTCACAGTGGGAACCAGGCATGTGGAATCCATCCGTTCACCTTTTCTGCGTCTCACAAAGACACGGCGGTTGGAACCAAAGATCTCAAATTTGGACTCATCAGACCAAAGCACAGATTTCCACTGGTCTAATGTCCATTCCTTGTGTTTCTTGGCCCAAACAAATCTCTTCTGCTTGTTGCCTCTCCTTAGCAGTGGTTTCCTAGCAGCTATTTGACCATGAAGGCCTGATTGGCGCAGTCTCCTCTTAACAGTTGTTCTAGAGATGGGTCTGCTGCTAGAACTCTGTGTGGCATTCATCTGGTCTCTGATCGGAGCTGCTGTTAACTTGCGATTTCTGAGGCTGGTGACTCGGATGAACTTATCCTCAGAAGCAGAGGTGACTCTTGGTCTTCCTTTCCTGGGTCGGTCCTCATGTGTGCCAGTTTCGTTGTAGCGCTTGATGGTTTTTGTGACTCCACTTGGGGACACATTTAAAGTTTTTGCAATTTTCTGGACTGACTGACCTTCATTTCTTAAAGTAATGATGGCCACTCGTTTTTCTTTAGTTAGCTGATTGGTTCTTGCCATAATATGAATTTTAACAGTTGTCCAATAGGGCTGTCGGCTGTGTATTAACCTGACTTGTGCACAACACAACTGATGGTCCCAACCCCATTGATAAAGCAAGAAATTCCACTAATTAACCCTGATAAGGCACACCTGTGAAGTGGAAACCATTTCAGGTGACTACCTCTTGAAGCTCATGGAGAGAATGCCAAGAGTGTGCAAAGCAGTAATCAGAGCAAAGGGTGGCTATTTTGAAGAAACTAGAATATAAAACATCTTTTCAGTTATTTCACCTTTTTTTGTTAAGTACATAACTCCACATGTGTTCATTCATAGTTTTGATGCCTTCAGTGAGAATCTACAATGTAAATAGTCATGAAAATAAAGAAAACGCATTGAATGAGAAGGTGTGTCCAAACTTTTGGCCTGTACTGTATATATTTCTATAATCTGGTGGGCCAAACTGAACCTTATGGCAGGTCAACTCTGGCCCATGAGCCACACTTTGGGCAGCCCTGAGATAGAGAGAAACCCAAAAGCAATCCTTACACAAAAAGACATAAAGAAAAATATAAAAGGAGGAGCAGAGCAGTGTTTTTAGAGCTGTAACTTACTTTTAGTCAGTTGAGGTAATGCCAAACTATTTCATGACGCATCTGTATGCGTACAAGAATTATTTCTTAACTTTTTAAGCTGCTTATTGCTGCTTTAATCGCCATTATCTGGCATTAATTCTCTCATTGCTGTTTTTGTGAGAGACGGAGAAGATTTTCCTTTCCTGAAAACACTAAGCTAATAATCTGAATCTGACCCTGAGAAAAAGGTCTGTTACCATCAGTTACATCAGCTGTTCTTTCAAACAGTACCCACACACACACACACACACACACATACACACACACGCACAGTCACATGCACATGCAGGAGAACACCACCCACACACACAAACACATGCAGGCCCACTGTTTCAAAACCTCAGGTAAGATCATATACACACACACACACACACACACACACACACACACACACACACACATCTATATACACCCATACTGATGCTGCAGTCTCACCCACACATCCCCCTTACAGAAAACATTCTCCTCCTCTCCCCACAGCCCAGCTGCGTTCTGTGCAGGAGGAGATGGACAGCCTGGAGGAGGAGAAGGAGAGTGAGCTGGCGGAGGCCCAGGAGGAGCTGCGCGTCGCCCAGGAGGAGGTGCTCCTGCTCCAGCAGGCGGCAGAGGAGGCGGCGGCAGAGAGGGAGAACGACATCGCATCCCTGCAGGAGGAGCTGTGTCGCCGGCGGGCCGAGCTGCAGCGCCTCAGCGATGAGACCCAGGAATACGAGCTGGAGATCACCACTCTGAGAGCCGAGATCAGCATGAAGAGCCAGCGCAGGGAGGTGGAGAGGAGAGAGGGTGAGGGCCGAGGAGCAGGGAGAGGAGAGATCAGTGTGGTAATAGAAGAGAAAAAAACAAAGATAGGAAGGATGAAAGTGAGAGGGTGGAGGTGGTTTTGTAGTGCGCGCACACATGCTTTCTCCTCCGTCACCATATTGTTTTACTTTCAGCGCATCAAAGTTAAAACACAATAAGCCTCTGTTTTACACTTCATCTTCACACCTTGTGTAAACAGCCATCGGTGAGAGGACTGTCTCTGCGTGCACTATGGAATTTATCCAGCTTACTACTTTCACAAATAGCCCATGATCCGTCTTTGTGGCTGATACTGTGAAAACAAAGCATGATGTTATGGATGTTCTTCTTCCATGCTCACATCATGTTAGCATCCTGCAGTCAAGCACATAAATCATTTCTGAGATTTAATAAATATTACAAATGTGGTCGCTGAGCGTTGAAAGTGGAGTGGTGTGTGTGTGCAGATGTGTGTGTGTGCATTTAGGATACCAGGAACATGAAGTCATGAGGGGGAGGGACACACACTTCTAACACATGATATCATCGCTGGGCTCTGCAGCTGAGCCTCGGGTGGGACTGAGGGAGGGGAGTTCATGTAATTTTATTGTTGGGCTGTTTCAGGAAAACCTCACACAAAATGTATTTTATATGCAGGGACAATCTAGCTCACAGTTTGGCTCCATTATGAAGGAAGAGAATACATTTTAGCAAACAGGCTTATCTGCTTTCTTGATCTCATGATGTGGTTAGACGAAGCGGCAACCTGTGGGGCTGAAAAATAAAGCCAACACTGACTTGCAAAAATGTCCACTTGGACTCAACAATGAATTGATTCCATTTTAGTGGTAAAATGTCAAAAGTCAAGGTCACTGTGACCTCGTACGTCTCATTGTCATGAATGCGGTATCTCCAGGACAACCTAAGGGAATTTTTCAAATTTTCACTCAAATGGGGCGTTGGTAGCTTAGTGGATAGTGCTGGCGCCCCATGTATAGAGGTGATGCCTCGCAGCAGTGGTCGCGAGCTTGACTCCGGCTTGCAACCCTTTGCTGCATGTCGTCACCCCACTCTCTCTCTCTCTCTCTCTCTCTCTCTCTCTCTCTCTCTTTCTCTCACTCTCTCTCCCCAACTCACACTCTTCACTCTGTCCTGTCCATTAAAGGCAAAAAAGCCCAAAAAATAATCTTAAAAAAAATTTTTTTGGTACAAATATCCACTCAGTCACTGTGATCTCGCAAAACCAAACAGCACCTCTGAGGCTGAAAATGAAGCCAATGTGGAAGTGCCAAAAACCGCAGTTCCTCACTATGATGAGACAATCATCATAGTTAAAATGCACAACGTTACAGCAGAAGTAAGTACAGCAGAAGTGTGGCTGCTTTGAATGATAGGGTCTTTCGGCTCCAAAAATCCAAGATGCCAACAGTCAAAATGCCAAAGTCAAGTCCACAAACCAGTGGGTGATGTCACGGCGGCTACTTCGATTATTTTTAAACAGTCCATGGATTTGTTGACAGAATAGAATTGATTACCTGGTGCATTTACCAAAAAGTAAAAAAAAATCACCAAAAACTTACCAGTGTCTGGATTTACTACTGACAGTATGTAGCCCACTGAATACATGCATTAGTGTTTCTCTTACTGGCCTTGCCTGCGAGTTCCTGGTCGGCTGACGGCATCACAGATTTTTAAAACCCTTTTCTCGGCTCAAGGAAAGTTTTACAAATATAAAAACTCCATGGATCAAAAATTCATAATTGAAAGATTCATTATCGGGGGCGTCGGTGGCTTAGTGGATAGAGCAGGGGCCCCATGTAAAAGGCTGTTGCCGCAGCGGCCGGGGTTCGACTCCTGCCTGTGGCCCTTTGCTGCACGTCATTCCCCCTCTCTCTCCCCCTTTCACACTTGACTTTCCTATCAATTAAAGGCAAAACTGCCCATAAAAATATCTTTAAAAAAAAAGAGAGAAAGATTCATTATTGACCTTGTCTGCAGTTCGAGGTGTACGGTCAGCAGTTTTACAGACATCTCTTTTATGGTGGCAGTCTATGTGGGAAATGCTTTTATTTTCTGAGATACCATGAGGGGCCACTGGAAAAAATTGAAAGCAAGGCTGAGCGGCGTTCCTGGGGGCCTGGGGCAGGACCAGTAGTACCCATCTGGAGTCTCCACTGGTTGCCTGGCAATGGGTCCTAGCCAAAAAATAGTCCAGCACATAACCCTGTAAAATGGCATTCATTTTCCTACTAATCAAACAAAGAAGATATATTTTTTTAAGTCAGCTTTAGAGGTACTTGTAGATTGTACATTGCGTTCCTGTTGGATGGAGGCAGGCTAGCTGTTTCCCCGTTTTAAGTCTTTATGCTAAGCTAAGCTAACCAGCTGCTGGTGGTAGCTTCACATTTAAAGGGCCAGTGTGTAGGATTTAGTGGCATCTAGCAGTGGGGCTGCAGAACTGAGACTTCCCCTGTGTGGCAAGCGCATACAGAACTATGCTATCTGATGCAAAAACATAAAAACGCAAAAAAAACAAAGGGCCCTGTCCAGAGACAGTGTTTGGTTTGTCCATTCTGGGCTACTGTAGAATAACAAGACAGGCTCTGTGGAAAAGGACCCGCTCCGTATTTAGATATAACTGGCTCATTCTAAGGCAACCAAAACACAGTGATTCTTACTTTCAGGTGATTATAAACTAATGAAATCATGGTTATGAATATGATACAACATTTCTGCCAATATATCCCCCCTAAACCCTGCACACTGGACTTTTAACAGACAAAAAGAGTGACATTAAGCTCCTCATCTCACTTTCGGCAAGAAAGCAAATAAGCATATTTCCTAAATTGTCAAACTAGTCCTTAAATATATTCTACGCATGTTGTCATTATGTTACAGCTTCAAGCAGTAACGTTAAAGATGAGCTCCTCTTAACATCTTCATCTCTGACCTTCCTCGCTCTGTCAGGTGACGTGGACCTGCTGAAGGAGGAGTGCCGTATGCTGAGGGAGGAGTGTCAGACCCTGAAGGAGGACAACAGACGTCTCTCTGAGAGGCTGCAGCTGCTGCAGAGACAGAGGACATGGTGAGAGGTCAACGACTGCTCACTCATCAGCTGTGCTTACCGGATCAGCTGGAGGGGATACTCTCAGGAATACTACCCCTCGTCACAGCCGCTCACGTCATGTCTCATTTAAAAAAGAGTGGCCACCTGTTTAACCACCGCAGTGAAGCTGTAACATCATACGAGGGATTACACTTAAGTGCAGGAACCTATAGTTAATTAATTGATAGGAAGATAAATCAAACATTTTGAGACTGAAAGTTGATTCTCGACCTGGAAAATAATCTCCCGACAAGATCTATTTAGTAGCTGTTATGAATTTTTTTTTAGCGCATCCCACAGTCTTCCTCAGCAGATGGGGAACTGGGCACACTCCATCTGCTGAGGAAGATCCTGTGATGCCTCAAAAACAAAGCTAACTTTATTTATAGCACTTCTCAAAACAGAATTTACAAAGTGCTTTACAGGAAGAAGAAAAGGGATAAAGGAGAGTTAGAAGAGACAAAGACAATATGTGCAACACGGAGAACTAACACAAAGTAATAACTAAAAATCAAGAATAAGGTTCTGATTCTCTGCAGTAGACTGCTTCGGAGCTGAGAAGCATGATGGCCAGAGCAGCTCCTAAATGAACCCTGTAGTAGGACAGGATTTGAAATTATGATTAATCAACTAATTTATTAAGCAAAAATGCCAAACATTCTCCAGTTCAGCTTCTTAAATTTGCTGCTTTTCTCTGCATCTTTTTGAATTTAATTAAAAAAGAAATAAGTTTTGGTTTTGGACTGTTGGTCAGACAAAACAAGCAATTATATTGTGGTGGGCCCTTTTAATATTGTTTTCTGACATTTATAGACTAAACAATTAACTGATAATAAAAGAATAATCATTTGAATAGTCCAAATTATAATAATCTTCAGCTGCAGTTCCATTACAAGGCTGGCTACACAAATGTCTGTAATAGGAACACAAATAATAAAAGAATAGTGGGCCTCATGCAGCAACGTTCTCTTAAATTTCTCTTGTATTTTCTTTTAATATTCTATTAAAAGAAAAAATAAAAGAAGTCAGATGCACCAAACGTTTTTATTATCCAAATCCACTCTCACCCAGGTGTGCTGAATGATGAATCCCACATGATCATAAGTTACCTAAACATTACATAAGGGCAGGTGTTGTGCCGTGTGCAAAGACTCTGGCATGTGCCAGAGTATTGGAGGGAAGCCACCAAACAAAGGCTGTAAGAAGAAGAACTTCTGCAGCAGTGAAATCAATGTACTCTTAAATAAACCTTTACAATGTAAAAGTGTCAGTACTGGTGTTACAGGACATTTAACAATCGAGCAATGGCAAAATATTTGTGATGCTGTAAATGCCGCATCAGCAGCAGTGGTGGTGGAAGTATTCAGATCCATTACTTAAGGCTGTGGCTCAGGAGGTAGAGCAAGTTGTCCACTAATCTGAAGATCAGCGGTTCGATCCCCAGCTCCTCCAGACCGCATGTTGAAGTATCCTTGAGTAAGATACTGAAACCCAATTTGCTCCATCAGTGTGTGAGTGTGTTAAAAACTGAGTAGCAGGTGTCGCAGTGTATGGTGGCCTCGGCCACCAGCGTATGAATCTGTGTGTGAATGAGACTCAAAAGCGCTTTCGTGGTCGGAAGACAAGAAAGGCGCTATTCAAGTACAGGTCCATTTACCATTAAGTGAAAGTTCTAACACCACACTGTATATTTACTATTTTAATAGTAAAAGTCCTGCAGTGTTACTTCAGTAAAAGTATGTAGGTACAATCAGGGAAATATATTTAAGTACTAAAAGTAAAAGTACTAAATGGAGATAATTTTACATCAATTTAATAATTCAAAGTTAGTAAAAACAAAAAGCGGCAAGTCCTCATATTTGAAAAGCTGGAACCATGAAATATATTTTTTCAAATTTAACATACAAACCCCAACAAAAACAAACACACACACCTGCAGACACACACACACACACACACACATACACACGCATGGAAGAGGGATCTTGACACCTAAATTCAACAGAGTCAGTCGGTTAATAACACAAAAGCACATAGCAATACATCTAATCCATGTATGATTATCAGACATAGCCCATCATGGACGAGAGCAGGAACAAGAAAACCATAAAGGATGAAGGGAAAACATCCACTTAATATGTATATCCAGATGTGGTTCTCATCCAGATGCACTCATCCAGTCCAGATATGGCAAGAGAGGACTCCAAGACCAAAAACCATTAAATGTTTTTGCATTAAAAATGACTTAAAAGATGATCAAAATAGTTGCAATTTATTAACGAATCATTCGACTTACACTTTTGGCTGCACTTGAAAGATTTTTTCTAGAGTTTGTGTGCAAAACTTTGTAATCAAACGTCATCAAATAATTGTAGTGGAGTAAACGTACAATTTTTCCCTCTGAGGTGTGGGGGAGTGGAAGTAGAAAGTGCGTGAGATTGAAATACTGAAGTAAAAGTACCTCAAATTTGTACTTGAATAAATGTACTTAGTTGCATTCCACCACTGGTCAGCAGAGGGACATCGAGTAGCTGACCTTAAAGTAATTAGGAATAAATTGACCAAGTATATTAGCAATTCTTCAGCCCACAAATTTAATAATGCAGTCATTATAATTAGTCTAAATCAGTGGTTCCCAACTGGTCCAGCCCTGAGGTTCAGATTTGTCCTTAGTCATTAATTCAAGGTCCACACAGTGTAATACATTTAGCGTCATACTTGTGTTTGGCCATGTCGTCAAGCTAGTTTGCTCTCTCTGTCACGTAGCTGTCCATTAGTCATGTACTCTACAGTGATCAGAGTTTGTGTTCGCCATGATGAAACCTCCACATACTATATTTGACAACACAAATGCTGGTCATCATATAAAATAACAGCAATCATGTTTAGCCTTTGATCGTGGAAATGATCATCCCATTTGGAGCCCATTTTCAAACTTTCATCTCTTTCAGCTGAAACTGAAACTGTGATGTAATCTTGCCCATCAGCTCCAGTGTCTACCTGTCACTGAAAGAAGAGGACGGAGGGGAGGGAACAGAGGGGAAGGAGATGGAGACCGGCTCGGATGAGGTCATGACAGAGAGCTACATGACCATGGCTCAGTCTGGGAACTGTCGCCTGGTGGACGCCTCCATCCAGAAGAATATCTCATTTGATGGGAAGCCAATGACCCCAACCAGCTGGAACGGAGGCATGGGTGAGATCTTCTCCCTGAGGGACCAGCTCAAACAGGCAGAGGAGAAGGCCTCACAGGTTCAGAGAGAGGTATGACGCTAAGAAATGCCTTGGGAGTTTATGATAAAATGATTAAAACATGGATAGATTCAGGTCAACCATAATCAGCCAATCGATGTCAATCAATTACACTAAATTGGTTTCAGTGAATGCAATCAGTCAGTTCGCTGTTGTGAGGAGAGACTGAGAATTTGACCTCTGTGTCCTCCAGTGTGACGGGCTGAAGATGGAGCTGCAGGAGCTGCAGGTACTGTATGACAGCAGTCAGAGGGAGAGAGCGGAGCTGGAGGAGGAGCTGCTGCGCTGCAAGGCAGAGCTGGAGAAGCTGTCAGGGGGGGCTCAGGTGAGAGGGAAAGACATGAATAATACAGTACTATACAGTTGGTAAAAGAAGTAGGGAAGCTGATTTTAATGCGATTATTGAGAATCTTTAGGATGTTTAAACTGTGTGGTTAGTTTTGCTAAAGCATCTGTAGAGCAGGTTGTTGTTTCCCGATGAATGTGAACATATTCTAGATGTAGTTATGATTAAGAAGCTCGTTTTCTCTGCACCCACACTGTTGACTAACACCTGACACGTTTCACATCACACCTGCTGTATCCTGTGTCTGTTGAGCCCACTTTTCTATGTGTGTCATACTGTAGCAGTATATGTTTTGATATGAACTGACCTGGCCTGTCAGCGCATATCAGTATCTATTTTGTGCTTTGGGATGGGGAACCTTTCCTGCCCCCACTATGTGTCTGTCTTCTAACTTCTCTGTGACAGTAATGCTTTTTATACTGTTGTTGGACCAAAACACAAAACCTGCAAAAAGGCATTTCGAGCAGAGAATGCCTGTTTTGTCAGTGAATCCTATGTAGCCGTCAGATATTAGTCAATAGAGAAAACACAATGAAAGGACCTTTGAACCTTTAGATCTTAAACGGTCTTTTCCTACATTAAAGCAACAGTTCACCTCATGATCAAAAATACATGGTTTTCCTTTTAACCTGTAGTGCTGTGTATCAGTCCAGATTGTTTTGGTGTGAGTTGCAGAGTGTTGGAGATATCAGCTATGAAGATGTCTGCCTTCTCTTTAATATAATGGAACAAGATGACACTCAGCTTGTGGTGCTCAAAGCGCCAAAAAATACATTTAAAAAAGTCAACAGCAGTCTCTTCCCAGAAATCATGACCTGGTTACTCAAGATAATCCACAGAACCTTGTTGTGAGCAGTTTCATGTAGGAACTATTTTCTTGCCACCAAACTACACCCACCAACCGTATCAACAGCAGAAGGAAGCGTGTATCTACTCATGAACAAGAGGCACATGCTCATGACAATGCAAACACTAAGGGGCCCTACACATGCTGCGTTTTTTGCACCCTCAAATTCATTATTTCCAATGTAGACGTGCGGCAGGCATGCTCAAAGGCCAGAGCGACGCCGTTGCAGCGCATTCGCGTTCCCGAGTGCCCATTTTTCAGGGTGCGTCGGCTGTGCTCTAAGATAAATTGAGTCCAACTTTTGGAATGCAGCAGTGTGCACTGCATGTCATGTGACGTGGAACAACCAATCATAGCCAACAGATATCTTTCCCTTCTTCTGTAAATATCAGTCTGTGATGAATATGGAGAAGTTGATCATGTTAGTGCAGAGCTACCAGAGCTTTACATCCGTCTCATGGACACTGTGCCCACACATAAACAGCACCTGGAAGAAGATCAGCTCTGCACTCAGGATTTCAGGTAAATGGGCTATGGTACTGTGCTAGTTGAGGTTGTTTGGCAACCTCAGACGCAACCTGCCACAGCGCTCTTGAAAGCTGGCACAAAAGTAGCACCCAGTGCCCGACCTCGTGTTTTCCAGGCGGTTAAAGACGCAGCATGTGTGCGGCCCCTTGTGGTGTCTTCCTTGGCTGAGCTGTAACGTTTGCAAGCATAGCTGAGCTAGCAATATCACACTATGATGCACACTTCCCTGCATTGTGGTACAGTGAGTGTAGTTTGGTAAAAAGAAAATAGTTCCTGTATGAAACTGCTCACAACAAGGTCTGTGGATTATCTTGAGTAACAGGGTCATGATTTCTGGAAAGAGACATTGCTGTTGACTTTTTAAATCAATTTTTTTGCACTTTGAGCACCACAAGCTGAGTGCTGTCTAGTTCCATCATATTCGAGAGAGGACAGACATCTTCACGGCCCATATCTCCAACTCTCGACAACTCACACCAAAACAATCTAGACTGACAAACAGCACTACAGGTAAGAGGAAAAATGTCTTGTTGATGTGGGGATGCACTGTCCCTTTAAGACTGGTTTCTGTTCATTTTAACAAGGTGTGAGAGTCAACTTGCAGTGAAATGACACGTCTAAAATAGTTAAACACTTAGCTACTTATTGTTGCATACAAAGTGTTGAAAACATGGATAGTTTTATAAATCCAGCACGATTTGTGTTTTAAGCTCACAGGAAACTCCAACATCCAAAACTCTCTAGTTGAACCTTCTTAGCGCGAGAAGCTACAGTGCCAAATCCAGCACCCTTTTCGTGATGTTTATATTTGCCTATGGTTCGTCCTCTGGGTTTGGCTTTTTGACAACACAGTTTGCGAGTGCAGCACAGTGTGACCCCTGAATGCACCAACCTGAGGATAATCTGAGGTTTCAACTGCACCAAGTCAGACTCAATATTCTGCAAGTTGATTTTTACACAGTTTTAAAAGTAATGGATGCCAAGCTATGTGTAGGCCTAAGGAAAGAAAATATGTATCCAGAAATCTTTAAAACAAAACAAAAAATTGGTTGGAAGCAATGTAAAGTACTGCACTGTAATATGGTCCTTTAGTTTTTATAGTTAGAAACAAACAGGGCTAAAGTCTGTGTTTTGTCTGCAACAGCCATGATGAGATGTCTCTGCGTTGTGTCAAACTGTCTACCCGTGCCTGTCTCTGATGCTGTCCTTGTTCTCTGAATGTCCATGACCTCTCAGCCTGTACGATGACAAATTTAGCAAAACTTAAAAACAAATGAACAATAAAATGAGGATAGAGAGACAAAAGTACCATCATATGCTAGACACAACATTCATGCTGTTCGTCTTTCTTTCTTTGTCACCATCACATCACGCACAGCCACTAAATGCCACACAGGACTGCTCACACATACTCACATTGAGTTGATGTGTATGTCACCTTACAGTTATGCATTCTTTGTTTAACAGGAAATGTAAATCACTCCATCACAACCCCCCCCCTTATATCACAGCCATAGCCCATGTCATGTTTTTAATTTAGTGATTCGCAGTGGTGATCCATTCGTGCTGTCGTCACACCTTTTTTTATCTGTGTTTTTATTATTTTGATTCTTCATTCCATCCATTCATTCATTCCCTTCATCCCCATGGTCCTTGTGTTTGTTTTTATTCCCTCCTCAGATATTCATCCATCCGTCTGAGCACCCTGTTCTCTCCATCCCCTTCATAGGAATGATTGTAATATTGGCTGTGATCTGGTGCTGGTTGTCGGAGCTGGCGTCCCAGAGGGCAAGGTATGGGAGGAGCTTATCTCTATCTGATGCGTAATGCTACGTAAGGTTTTTAACTCTATGATTAAATGGGTCAGTTCACCCAAGTAACATAAAAACCATTGTTTATTACATACAGTATCTAACTTTGCAGATAGTTTGGGTTTTATGAAAACCGTTGGTGAAAGTAATGTCTTACCCCGATACACAAAACACAAAAAGGTCAACAGTTTTCATAGGTCGATATAATGGACATGGATTCTTTGGATTACCTGTGCTAAACAGGCAACCTGGTTTCACTCCATCAAACACTGATGCCCGGTCAATAGATCTGGATGTCAAATACCGACGCACAAAGGCACTCTTTAACAACAGTATGAGATGCACCCAGTGGCAATATTGTTTGATGCTCCAAACAACTGCCGTAGTATAAAGAGTGAGAAAGTCTGCATAGGATGGGTCAAACAAACTCCACACGATCACTCAAGAGACCACTGTTCACATCCCCTGAGAAACCAAAAGTAAATCAAGTTATTTTAGCACACACATACGTAGTGTGCTTGTAAGTGTAGCATGCTACACCAGTAACACGTGTCACATGACTTTGCATTACATCAGTTACAAACGTACTTATTTTAAGCCAAACCTTGATGATTTTCTTCTTACCATAACTACGTAATTTGTTGCCTAAACCTAAGGAAGTAAACCTAATGAGTTTTTTATGTTTACCTTCTTTATGTTTTTTTTCTAAGTTTATTTTGAAATGAGCCTGTGTGTATTTAACAATAGGAAACTATACAATTCCTGTGAAAATGGAAGTTTATTTTGAAAAGACATAATGCATGTAAAGAGCTCATTTATAAACACTGCGTTCATACAAAACAAGGCCTGAAAGAGGCGTATACCACTTGCCATGGAAAAATTGTGATTTATAAAAACAGACTTGATGGGAGAAACTTGGATCCATACTTATGAACATTTTGGAGACGTGAAATTGGCAACGCAGATGGTGAGGTGGAAGCCTGATTGTAGTAATTATTGAAAGCCATTTTTGGCTTTATTTGTTATAATAGATCCTATGCACTGTTTTATAAACGAGACCCCTGGAAACAGCACTGGATGCGGGATACTGTCCATTCCTATAAAAGTTGCTCAGTGGTGCATGAAGCCAAAAAAGTTCAACTGCTGCATATAAAACCACCCAGATGATCAGTACTGCTTCAGCACTGTGTGGCCCATAGAGCAGGCGCACTAGAGACTTCCGTGGGCCAAGCTGGCTACTTCCAGTTTAGTGCTCTGTTAACTTGGAAGGGTATAAAATGATTTAATCGTGCAGCTTTTTATGACTTTCCGAATGTTATCGGACCGAATAGATCAAATCGCAATAGTGAAACCACTCATTTGTGGTGTCAACTCTTTTGCCCTGTAAGTCAATAGGAAAATGTCTTTTGGGGCCACTGGGCATCACGTGATCATATAATTAAACTGTGTAGCCACTACAAAAATTTGCTACAAAGCCTAGCACACTTCCTGGTGGCCTGGTAATGAGTGTAAATTGACATGCCGTCCCTGAGCGTTCAAAACTGACACTGGAGAGGTACCTAGGGCATCATTGTTTGACGTGTTGGTTCAGTGACCAAGCTTCAGTTTTTGATGAAGTGGGAGTGAGAATGTGTTGAATCAGGACACTGTTTGTGAAAAGAGGTGTTGCTTTCTTTTATTCTCTGTTGTGTTTACCACAAGTGAGTGAGAAAATATGTTATTTGGATGAACTAACCCTTTAATATAAATGACTGTCCAAGACTCATTGAGAGTGGTGGTTGCTATGGGAGGGTCTAAACTGAAGAAATGCCAAAACTGCCTAGAAAAATCTCCAGTAAATGAAGGGAATAAATGATATTAAACATTAATGGAAGGTGGACGTGGGACGGGTGGGCAGTTTGGCAAATTACAACAAAATATTTCCTTTAATGGCTCTGAATATGTCATTTTTAGAAACAGTTCAACATTTTGGGAAATGTGCTTATTTGCTTTCTTGTCAAGACCTAAATGATAAGATGGATGCCATGGATGGATGTTAGTGCTTTAACCTGCAGCCAAGAGATGGTTAGCTTTGTATAATGACTGGAAACAGGGGATACAGCTAGCCTGGCTCTGTCCAAAATTCAAAAATAGTCCTACCAGCATATCTGAATCAACGCATTGTATGTTTAATTTGTACACAAAGAGAAATGCAAAAACAAAACAATTAGTGGTCGTTGGGGAGCTAAGATCTATAAGTAGCTACGCTAATCATTGTTTTCTGAGCCTTTGTCATCACCACAACCAGCGGAAACAACATTTAAGAGCTGGGCGGATGGATAAAATGTTCATCAAGAAATAGTAACAGCATGTAAAACCACAAACTGCTGTTTATATAATTCTTTTCGTGTACATGTGTTGTTGAGTTTTGGACAGAGCTAGGCTAGCTGCTTCCCCTTGCTCCAGTTTTTTTATGCTAACTGCCTCCTGGCTCCACTGTGAATAAACAGACATCTTCTAATCTCACTCTTTGCAAGAAAGTGAATACAAGTGATTAATTCCTTTAAAGTCCCAGTGTGGTTTATCTGTGGTTGCCGAACAGCCTCTTCTGACTCTTAACACCACTGTTTTCCTGTCTTCCTTCAGGGGAGTGAGGTAGGTTGGAACTCCATTTTGACTATCACTGCAGCCACAGCAGTGTTACTAATGATGACTAGCTTGTTGAGAGCTCTCGTCCGATGTTGATTGGATGGGCAACAACCGCACAGGGACAGACGTCTGCTTCAGACCAGCCCTCGTTCTCTCCTGCCATGTCTATAGACCGAACTGGAATTCTCTAAATGTGATAGAGCTGACAGCTGTGTAGTGGAAAATGTATGCTAATGAGGAAGGTACTTCATGCACTGAGAGCGGCGCGCTCGGTCTCATCTGAGATTGAGGATGAGGATGAGTTGACCTGCAGAGAGCCCACATGAGGACTGATCTCACTCCACTATATGTATGCTAGTGTTGTGTCACTCCTCCTCTGTGTCTGTGAATATTATTTTTCTCTCGTTTAGCTAACAATGTGATAAAAATGAAGGTTTTGATTAATTGTGCACCAAATGGCTTTCAGTTTATTTAACCATTATTTATTTGTTTGTTTAAATATTGTTCATAGTTGTCTCTGAAAATAATGACCAACATGGAGTGTGAACATTTAATGCACTGAAGGCAATGCAGTTTGCATTTGTTTCTTAGTAAGTTGACTTTTAATTATTTGTTGCTTCCCCTTGATTAGACCTCGGGAAAAACAGGGATAAAAGTATGACCTTTTAGTATTTCCCTCTTTGCACAGAGATGCATTTTTAGAGTAGCCTAACCATATTTTATTGTGAATAACAAACATGTCCTCTACCAGTACCATCCTTTTTTTTTTTTACATCTTTGATGAATGAGTCAGACGCAATCAGACCAAGAATTCACGTTGCACATTGCTACTCTGCCCCTCTCTGCCAGGACGAAGGAAACTGTAACTGTAAATCAACCACATAACAATTACCTAATATTTCTGGCATATACAGCTCTTTAATTCCTCAGTAAGTCCTCCAAACAAGTGACCCTGTTCCTCCCAAACCAATTTATCATGATTAATGTCGCCATAGTATGAAATTTGTCCAATGCGTCGAATTTATCGTAGTGAATAATCACTATTTTCTCTTATAAATAACAGTGGGTCAGCATAAGATGTTTAAACCATCACAAATCCTCACCCATCACGTGCACTCAAAACTCAAAATCATGTGTGTTCCTCGCTTTTTCATTTAGTACATTTGCATGCACAGGTATGTCGAGCTACGGTTATAGCTTGACTGGGCCATTTAATTGGTCTACTGTTCTCGTCCCAGTAGTCCCAGTATATAAGCACGGGAGGGGTATAGATTTATTTACCAAGGAAGGTATGTCCGACTTCTCTATAGTAGGTGGTGTTATGTCCCCTTTCAGCTTGTTAGTGTCAGACCTTTTTCCAGTTGACCAATTAGGTCACAGATCAAACAATCAAAAAACGGTAGTTTGGGTCCGATTAAGTGTATACATGCAGGAGTAATTCGACTCCCAATCGCACGATCGAAATTTGATTTAGTACGACAAGATAGATCGATAGACAGGTACTTTATTAATCAAAACAGGGATCCGAGGGGAAATTAAGGAATATTTTAGTCTGACTAACACAATTAATCAGTTTTCTCTAATGTCATGTAAACGTACTGATAAAGGGGCTGTACACATGCTGCGTTTTCTGTGCTCTGAAATTCATTGTTTTCAATGTAGACGCGTGGCAGGTGCACTCAAATGCCAGAGCAATGCCAGAACAGTGCGCATGCATTCCCAACAGCCTATTTTTCAGGCCACGACGGCTGCACCCCGAGATAAACAGTTCAACTTTTGGAACATGTGCAAAGGACCAACCAATCCCAGCTGACCGATATCTTTCCCCTTTTCCGTAAATATCAGTCTGATAAATATGGAAAACTTGATCATTAAGTGCAGAGCTGCCAGAGCTTTACATTTGTCCCACGGACGATACGCCCTCACACTTATAAAGGTAAATAGTCTACGATACAGTACTCGTTGAGGTTGCTTATCAACCTCAGGAGCAACCTGCCGCCACGCTCTTGAAAGCTGGCTCAAAAAAGGCACAAAAGTAGGGCCCAGCACACGACCTTTCGGTTCCAAGCGGTTAAAGACGCAGCATTTGTACGGCCCCTAACAGCAAGGACAGTCTACACAAACCGACCAGTAACGCCATGTTACTTTCATCCCTCACCTTTCTCCGTCAACTTGACCCTGGCTAGCACCAAAGATAGGCTAGCATGATAAACCTTCACTGACGGTTATAGATAGGACTAACAGATGATATAGATTTACTGTCTTCAACAAATAAAAATTGCCTTAGTTTTTACTTAATGAGTGAAAAATCAGTTTTAATACTGTCACTCAGCCAGAACTGATTGGATTGGACTGGTTTTTGGCTGCTTACTCAATAGCAGGGTGTACTTCCTGTGCACTAGTTCCTGACTTTTGTATTACAAGAGAAAAGGTCTTTGTAGCAGCGGCCTCCCTGATGCTTTGCTTTTGTCCCTGTTCTCCCCTGCTACAATTAAATTCTACATACTGCACAACTGGATTAAATTACATAAAAATGAATGAATTAACATCATTGTACCATCACCAACTATCCTGCCACTGTATTTCCGCCCCGCACAGCTTTTGGAACATCAAATTGATTTCTTTACATTGTAAACACCAATGATATGCTATTATTAACTAAACACCTGTCAATCCCCCCCCCCGTGGGTGGATCTAGCTCTTCTTCACAGTGTCGTTCGGTTCTGTGCTTTGCTCCAGACTCTGTCACTTCCTCCTGCCTCTCATCCGTCTTGTGTCTGACTCTGAAATCAAACGACTCCCACCTTCCTCTTTAATTATCAGTTAACCAAGATGCCGGAAAATCAGCACAGTACTTCTGATTCATCCTACCTGCCCACAGCTCACTTTGAAAATCTGAAATCTAAACACCCGCAGCTGCATTGTTACACTTAACAATATGGTTTGCTGTAGTTGTGTTATGTGCTTGTGAAGGTAGCTCAGCAACTTTGGGAACAAATTGTAGGATAATTGAGGTCTAATCTGTTTTTTAACATTTAAATGTGGGGAAATAAACGTTTGTTCCTCTCTTGCAGGATTTTAATGGCTAGTGTATCTTTAGATTTACGGTGATCGCAGGTTGTTTCAGGTACGCAGTGTGAGAATGTTGACTGCCAGCGTTCCCTTGTTTACTGACAACACTCTTCATGTGACAAACTGCAGATCTGATAAACACCATTTGACATCTGGTCACACTTTGATTAAACCACTGATCAGTCTTAAGTGAAAGATCAGAGTTGTGTGAAATCGATATGGATCCAAAACATGTAAATAGGAAGCTGTCAGAAAAAGTTTGTTTAAGCATTAATTACAAAAAATGTCTGTATATGTGGAAGGACTCTGATTATTGTTTACATTTGTGAGACGTTTTTTTGTGAAGAAAAGCATGCTAGAAAAACACATAGAAGCACAATATATAAGTTATGTTGATTCTTTGTATTTCATGTAAATAGCTCCGACACAAAGTACTATGGGAGAGAAATTTCTTAAATCCATTTGTACTAGCTTTGTAGAAAGTTTATCTATTTTGAAAGAGCATCGTATATTTGATAGCCAAATTATATGCCGTGTAAATGTTTATTTATGGTGACGTTATTCAGAAGGAACTGCTAGCATCGCTGATCATTCCCAGTACCTCTTTGGCGCAGTCATCGCATGCATTCAGACTGCATTTGACCTTAGTTGCTAGATAGAGCAATATGACTCATTAATTTTCAGAGATGTATTCAAATCTTCTTTCTGAAACATTTGTCATTAAACAGGACCTTGATAAGCAACGTCTGACTGATGTTATTTCTGCATTTGTAAACACAAAGAGGGACGTGATGTGCCACTGGACTGCAAATGTCTGTTTTAAATCTGATCTGGTTGCAATAGAAATTAAATCCCTGTTGACTGCAATGGTACACATGAATGTCGTCTCATTCAGATCATTATCTTTTATTATTTCCTGAATATTTACTTCATCACAGCTCCACAAGCTTCTCTATTGCACTGTTGTTCTCAGCTTGTTGCTTTACATATTGACAGCATTGTTGTTTTCGATATAGTTGTGGCTATTTTGTTACCTGGAGGTCTATTTTGTACTGTAAATGACTTGAGAAAATAAATATACCCACCCCACATGATGTCTGAGCGCTTTCTTTTCTTGGAAGGTGGCCTCACCGTCAGTCTCATTCATGAAATCACTAGCAGACTACCTGAGTGAGAGCCGTCTCCCTGCTGGGATTACATTACACGGGTAGTATATGGATATTAATAACCGCCACTCCAGAGACGTGACATAAGCTCACAGACACGGATTCCTTACAGATGGCAGGAACTGGTGTGTCAACGTTGTTGATGAGTCCCATAAACTACACTCATTACTCCACCACTCGCAGTTCGCTAAGTTCAAGTGCGTCTAATCAGCTAAAAGTAGCATGGCTGTGCAGAGCTAGTCATGGGGTGCAGTTAGCTTAGCCCTCACTGAGCAACGTTCTGTCACCTCGAGCTGAAGTTATATTAGTTTCCCAAGTCTGTAAATATTCCCAACAGATTTTGAATCAGGTTTCTGTCTCATTCTGTGTGGGTAAAGGAATGAAAAGTGTTTTAATGGTCTAAAAGTCAGATCTGGATCACCAGTGAAACCTAATCAAGTGGGCCTTGGCCTGAGGCCTATCTGTCCAGCAAATTCGCCCCAAATCCCCTCTTAAATATTTAATATATATTCACCTGACAGGCTAACAGGGAAAAGCTAATTAAAAAAGGCAGGAAGCTGAAAGTGAGGGCAGCCATGGGCAGTCTCTCGGGATGTAATTTCAAGTGGGCAGTGTCCAGGTCAACAGCGTGCCCCTGTGATTTGGGTTTTGGATTAGTTCACACACATGGATTTGGATGGATCTTCGTACAGTCAAGAAGACGTAGTCATCTCATGTTATTCATGTATACTGTCAGAGCATCCAGACTACCTTACATCTCCTAACTACAGTACAGGCTGCAGTACCTACTTAACCTTAGACACCCCTCATATAGGCATTGATGTTGGCAGAGCTGTTTTCAGATATAACGCACATATAAACGACATAAACTGTCAATTGCCCTCAAACTTGATTCTTGCATTCCCCTAGAGATTTTTAAAGTTTCATTTTTTTCTGTTAACTGTTTCTTTTGATGGTCGCAGGTGGTTGCCAAGTGGTTGTTATCCTGAGAGCAACATTTTGTATGATAGCCCTGGGACAACAACTGCCTCAGCCAATCAATGTTTGTGATGTCATCAGAATCATTACATTTGCAGTAAAGGGGAAGTTAACTACTTTTTAACTAGCTAACTTCCCCTTTGCTCATTTAAAAAGGCCACCACAAAAAAAAGGTGTTCTTGGTTTATTGTGCACTTAAGATCGGTTCCCCATAAACCACACTTTCATTGTGCAATACTTTCTGTCACTGGTTACAATCCTGGAAAAAAAGAATTGAGGCTACAGTTGGTGGGCTAGCTTGCTAAAGCTAGTATACAAAAGTTGGCATGCTAACGCTAGCTCACTACAACAAAAATGTAACTACATGTCGCAGCGACACAGTCCTCCTGTCTAATTTTGTAAGCTGAAACCTTTTCCCTCAGTGGCGAAGCTTTTATTTACTCTCATTTCACAGATAAGAAACAATAAATTGTGAAGACAATAAAGCCTCCACAAAAATAGCATTTTATGTCTTGTGTGTGATTTATCCTGGCTTCGTATAATCAGAGGAAATCTCTGCTCGTCGCAGGCTAATTTATACAATGTACAATGCCATAGGCTTGTGCTAATAACGTTAGCATGTTATATGTTAGGAAAATGTGTTTTGTATGACAGTTGTTTTTTCACTGAACCTTGTGAGTTGTAATGGAGCCAAATTATGTACTGTTACCTTTGTTAAATGTTGCTGTTGTCCCTGGATTTATATGGGAAGAAGAAATGATCGCTAGTTGCTAGGCCAGTTTATACAATGTAAAATGCCATAGGCTTGTGCTAATAATGTTAGCATGTTGTATTTGTGGGGAAAATGTGTCCAGATAAAGACAAGTGCTTTGTCTGTGAATGCTGCTTACAGTTGGCCAGCTAGCGCACCAACTAGCATACAAATATTAACATGCTAACACTAGAGCGCTACAGCAAGTTCACTAACTCTGGCAGCCAGAAACAACATCTACGTATGACTCACTGTCCCTTTGAGAATCTAAACAATCTGCAATATTGTAGTGGCCTTTCTACATTGAGCAGGAATGAAAGTTAATGTTACTTTATGTTATGGTCAAAGAGTTAATACTAAGCAGCTAGCGCTCTAGCTGGCTAACTGTTAGCTCACCTTTGCAAGCTTATGTGAGCTTATTTCCATGGTGGCAAAATTCTAACAATTAATCTCAAAAGCAAATATATATTTTAATGTCTGTAGCAGCAGACGAGTGTAAACTAAAGTAAAACTTTCAGGTTGGGTCTCATCTTGTAATTTGCACTTTTTAGCACAGCCATTTTGTATATTTTTGCAGGGCACTGGCAGCAGGGCTCTCTCTTTAATGACATCATAAATGCTGATTGTTGATTCTATTCTGAATATTTCTTGTTCTCAGGTCTGTCTCAGTGAAACTGCCGGGTTAAATACAAATTAAATAAAATGTAAAAATGTTTGTACTTCCTAACTTCCTTTCTATGAATAAACAGTATTTATCACTGGACTATGGGCTGTTGTAACAGTACTGTGTTAAACTTTAACTGCCTCAGTACCTGCATGTGATTGAGTGACAGTGTGACAACCCATTTATTCATTGTTTTAAGGGTGGGGGTGTTTCGGCTGTATGTGTTCTGTGCTGTTGTCCCCTTCCCCTCCATTGTAGACCTGCCCAGGTGTGAGCATTACCTAAGGAGGTGCATGGCATCTGGCATGGAGGAGGTGTTTAAAAGCTCCTGTGCCAGCAGCAGAGGAGAGAGGCCTCTGGTGTGAGGACTCTAGAGGCCTGTACTACGAAGCAGGATTTGAAGTTAGCGAGGTAATCCTGGATCCTGAATGTATCAATATTTTCTTACACCCCTGTAGTAAAGATTCCTATTTTCTTTATTCTGACACCTCTTTTCCTCATTTACCTCACCTCCTTTCCTTAATGACGGCTGCATCAAAATTAAAAGGACTTGTTGCACTTTTGATTCTTAAAGTACATTTCCTGGTAGTGCCCTTATAATTGTACTTTTAATAATAATATGCTACATTTTCTTTAATAAAAGATGTAAAGTTTTTTCACCACTTATTAAACAGGAAAGCTGAACCATAATATATCAAGTTTTTTTAACAGTACAGTTTTATGGCGAGATGATACATGGTATTATTGAATTCTGTCTTACAACACCATGAGATAACAACACGATTTACAAACACCAATATAAAAGTTTAATTCGCTGTTTTTATATTTATTGTTGAATATTCTGGCTCATGATTCAAGTCAGTATAAAACAGCTAAAGAGGTTGAAGAACAAACTAAAATAATCTTTAGAGTGTCTATGTCACATGGTGGGAGATCAACACGGGGACCCCTGGCTGTGTCCAGGCTGAGTATCCTAAGAATGCCTTCTGCATGTGTCACAGTTATTCTTACCTCCCACTACTTCATCAAGGATGGCACTGGCATCTGGTGTCACTGCCATGTCACTGAGCGCTGAGTCACAACACCATGACAGCCCCCTGAACCTACGGCAAACACAATATTTATTGGAAATGACTCATTTTCAGTATGGATGATCAATCTTACTGCGCACACGCTGTCTCAACTGTCTATGTGTATTTCTGTATGCGGCCTCATCTGCGATCAATGAACGCTGTCATGTTGACACAGTTGGAGATGACACTAATTTGTTTTAAGTCAATTTCCAGAAGTCAGTTTGTCCTCTTTGTTTAGTGAAAAGCAAAAGACTATTATGTGGCTTCAGCAGACATTTATAAGTCTAAATTGGCCTATTAATTTTCTGAATTTAGTGAGTTGAAAGGAAATAACTCTCAGCTCTTGTTGGTGATGTAACTGAACATATTTCCCACAATGTATTTAATTTCTATGGTTTTGCTTGATGGTGCAGAAACATTGGTATAAAATAAACTGGTTTTATTTCATATCAAGTATCTTTCCATTAAAGAAGTATTTATGTGATAGAAATTTTTGCTACATGACCAGAGAAAATATAAGAAAATGGCTGTGGCATTTGCTTCTGCTCATGACAGGGAAAACCTACAACTGTGAGTAAGTGATAAGCTAACGTTAGGTTATAAACGACCAATACAATACCTAATGTCACCACTATAACAAGACTATAAAGCTGTGTTTAGCAGCATGATGACGTTCTGTATTCTCATTTAGCCACTTGTTAGCAACTGCCTTTTTAAGACACTTAGAAGCTTCAAAGTTCTCAAGTGAGATATTTACTGTCACAGAACAAAATGTAAAAGTGTCTTAAACTTGTGTTAACCCCATCATCTAACCAAAAACTCATTTAAAAGGCACATTGACTTTGAGACAAGGGAACCATGAGTGGTAAAATGCTAACTCATTCCTGGGGCACTCTGTATGTGTAAGGTTTACAAGTTAAGTTAATTCATGTGTTTAAGTAATTGTCTAAAATACATTTACAGTGTTTGTGCAGTTAATTATTAACACATTTGTGTTCCCAATTCTTATTTACATATCTACATGTTAAAATATTCACCGCAGCAGTGTTTAAAATGGTTCAATAATTTGCTGGATCTCACACACATTTACCTCAGTCTAAACCCTTCTAGCATCTCATTGGTTAATTAAGTGACATGTGACCCCTAACAATGAAGTGTGACCAGGAAGTGTGAGGCTGCTGAAGTGTGGAGAATAATAAAGTGCTGCTTAAGAGAATATCTGTCTCCATCCTGCTGTGTACTCTCAATAAGGGCGACCTAACCACCACACATTGAACGCTCAAGTTACATATGTTTGTATTTCTGTAAATGAATTTGTGTACAATACAAAAAGTGAAAAAAAAGTTTTTCCAACAGGAAACAATATGGTGGCCGGCTGGTAAAATAAAACAATCTTGTGTCACAGTTGATGGTAAGCTGATTTTCTGTAAACATTTTAGGAGAACAGTCAATGCAATAATAGTCTTGCTTTATATTAGATCAGCGCTGCTTACTTTTACCATTTCATCAGTTTTTTCAGCCTCCGTTTTTTACACTACAGGAAACAGTATGGCGCCTGCCTCTTATTCACTAATTCTCGTAATACAGCCTGAATAAAATATCTCTCTGAGTACTAGAAAATTCAATGTAGAAACAGAGGCTTTGTTTATATTCGATCAGCACTGCCTAGTTTTGGGGTTCACGGGGGTGGCATGGTGATGCATTGATCAGCATTGTCACCTCACAGCAAAAGGGCTCCTGATTTGAACCCAGGGTGAGGGAGCCCCTCACCCTGGACCCAGGTTCTCCGGCTTCCTCCCACAGTCCAAAGACATGCAGGTTAATTGGTGACTCTAAATTGTCCGTAGGTGTGAATGTGAGTGTGAATTGTCTGTCTCTATGTGTCAGCCCTGTGATAGTCTGGTGACCTGTCCAGGGTGTACCCTGCCTCTCATCTGGTGGCAGCTGACATAGACTCCAGCGACCCCCAACAGGATAAGCCATTATGGAAAATTAATGAACTGCCTAGTTTTACCCTTTGATCAGAGTTTGAGCTGCATGTGAGAGAAAGAAAAGATGGGCTCTCTCTCTCGATTCACTTCTAAATCTTATATCCCTTTTGTGTCAGTGGTGGCGGACATCTCATCTGCTGGATCCAGGAGATCTGAGCTGAGAGATGAGCAGGGAGATCTGGGGCGCTGGTAAAATGGAGGGAAGTTAACCAAAGTTAATGTAGCCTACATACACTACCCATATAGTTATAATACAAACCTGGTAAAAACCAGCAAAACATCCCTTTAACCTCCCTGAGCTTGTCTTGACCTTTGGTTGTCTACACAGAAATGCATTTCACCCAGGGGTGGCAGATAGCTGTAAAACACACGTAATGCAGTTGCTTCATCTTCATCGGGATGACCTCATCCTTTAAATGTTTCTCTCCAAGGCCCCTGTGTTGGATTTAATGTGCAAAACCTCAACTTTTTCCAGTAAAAAGACATCATATATTGAAACAGAGGGACTTGCTTCACTTCTCACTTTCTTTTCTTAGCACAATTGTTCAGTCACTGGGATCCTGAGCATGACACACATTCAACAATCGCTAAGCCCCAGCCCCCAGCCGCCCAAATAGGAGCGCCTAAAAATAAGGAGCATGCCGTAACTGCCTGGGGTCTGACCAATCACTGTCCCAAGCTCCCCGTAAACCGACCCCGACTCCCGTTATCCTTATGGATTAGCAAATAGACTATGATCACAGAGGCTGAGTGACGTGGCCCTGGCTCCTTTATATACCAAAGTCTGTCCTCTTGTCCCAACAGTCAAGTTAACCAGAGTCAACTCTAACAGTGCTGCTCCAGCTCAGCTCAGCTCACCTGCCACCACCATTTCTCCAAAAGCGACATCCTTCACACAGAGAGAGGAACGACTTGTCAAGAGGGTGCCAATTAAAAAAAGCGGACGACCAGCTGCCTTTGCACGTTGTAAACCGGATCATTTAATCCATCACTGCCCTGACACAAGTGGTTTCTTCGCAAGTGCATCCGAAAAATCTCCAGGCTGCTTTTTAAACTCCCCCAGGTTTGAACTTTCCTCCGCGAGAGCGCGCGTTGCCACCGAGCCGCTAAAGTTTTCTGCGCTGCCGAGCGCACAATTCAACACCCAAGTGTCACCAAGGTATAAAAGTGGACACGGAAAAAGTTACCATGATGAGCAATAACTACGGTGAAGACCAGCTGCCTCCGCAGTACTACCAGGCCACCGACTTTGGGGAAGAGGAGGACGACGAGATGCCAGCCACGGAGAAGGACCTGGCCGAGGACGCGCCATGGAAGAAGATCCAGCAGAACACCTTCACCAGGTGGTGCAACGAGCACCTCAAGTGCGTCAACAAGACCATCACCGACCTGCAGAGGGATTTTACTGACGGGCTCAAGCTCATTTCGCTCCTGGAGGTTTTGAGCCAGAAGAAAATGTACAGAAAGCACCACACCAGACCCAACTTCCGTCAGATGAAACTGGAGAATGTGTCTGTGGCACTGGAGTTCCTGGACAGAGAGCACATCAAACTGGTCTCCATAGGTGAGTTAGACTGTAATGGCTGCTTGGATGCAAACATAAAAAGTTACCAAGCTATTTTTAAGCAGGAACAAGTTATAAAAAGGGTGACTTGTGTGATAGGTGACAGTGACACCCCGATTTTAATAAGATGCAGTGCTTTGATATGTAAATCTGAACCATGACAACATTTCGCCTTTGATATTTTTAAATCTGTCATACCTTCACAGACACACACACACACACACACACACACACATACATATTCTGTAGCTGCTCTCTTGGTACGTTATCAGCCCAGGTGTCAGCAGCGAGACGTGGGTTTCACAGGCCTCTGGAAAGCCACATTGAGCAGGGGGTCAACAGCTTATTGGAAAGTTACTGCAGAGGTGCCACTGAGGTCATTCACTTGTATCAGGGCCAAGGACTGGTGGCTCCATACTATGCTTTAGCTTATTCCCCACTGCAGCAATGTGGTGAACTACAGGGCTGGAAATTCACTACAGCTGTGCTAATGAGAATGACACGATTTATACATGTGGACAGCAGTCACACACACACACACACACACACACTCATCTGTACACAAACAGGTACACACACACTCTCATCTCTGTCAGGTCAGGGGTCAGAACGACTCACTGGGGCTCTGCGCTGACAGCCAATTGCTGCGCGGAGCCATCAGCAACTCCTATGATGTGAGGATTAAGTCCAGAGGGATTTAGGGATCAGACTGTGGTACAGATAGCTGAAGTAACAATAAATTGTTGTCACCAGAAGCGGACTTCAGACCACCAGAGAGTGCCAGCTCTTAGAAATATTGAAAAACTGGGGAGAAACTAGTCGCCTGTATGCTGGGGTGTAGTCTCATTTCAACATTTGGGGTTTGGGGGTCGTCCACAAGACAATTTGGAGCATGAAACACTAATTTAAACGCAACAATTTGTGCCTTTTTGGCAGTTATATATGGCATAAATGTCTTAAACTTAATCAAAATCAAAGTCCTCTGCTACTGTCATGGTTTAATTGGGGTGCGGGGCAACAAATGCACCGTCTAAATATTGAGCGTGACATGTCCCCCCCTGAAATCTACAGCTATGCCAATATGAAAAGAACAGATACTGTAAGATGAGGAGTTATGGCTTAATTATACACCCATAGACAACCCTACAATTCATATAGAAGAAAAGTTATTAAAAGTTTGACAGAGTATTTTTTCTGCTTTGGTGACTAATGATGCTGCCACACACTTGAGTGAAATTCCCGGCATGGCTGAGGCTTTGGCCGGCCGGCTGTGAAGGCCACAACGTGTCCACCTGGATACACACTGAATGTTTCGGTTTGAGCGTGTGCCTCAGGGTCAAGCTCAAATCTCAGGGCTCCTGGTGATTACAGGAGGCCAAAGGTCACCACCACAGATATCACCTTTAAAGTTTTTGCCGGGGAAAAATGTGTCTCGGACTTAATATGCGAGTGTGTGTCTGGCATCGTTGTCCCAGCTGTGCAGACACACAGCAGGTCAGACTATTTTGACAGAAACAGGGCGTGATAATAGAAGCCCTGGCATTTTGTTTCCTAGCACCCTCTCCCCACATTCGGCTCTAGTGGGTCAATGCAGCCCTCTTAAGATAATGTCTCAGCCTCATTACAGTGACCCAGAGACACTAAAAAAATCCCCACAGGCTTAGTCACACATGTGTCACAGTGTGTAACTAGATACCGTTTGATGGATGTCTCTTTGAGCACACAGTTGCCCTTAAATCCGGACACGGCAGGATCAAAAACACACTGTGCCACAGCGTGCCACCTGCCTGTGCCAGTCAAACGGTGTCGCATCAAACATTACCCTCTGATAGGAGGCACTCATCTGTGAAAAGATAAATAGTCTCAGTAAAAGAGTCTCGTGATAAACAACTGGCATCAAAGTCCCTGCGTTATTAAAGCCTTACTGAATTAAGCTGAGTGTATCGCACAAGATTAGTCGATGAAACATTAAAGTGAAGCGCTCCTCTGAGGTTTTTTGGCTTAAATGGCTGAATTTCTAAATTAAGGTGGATTTGAAATGGCTTATTTGACAAACTTTTCCTCAGAGGACTTGCGGAAATGAGCTGCGTGCTCGCTGTCAATGAAATCTAATCTCCACCTATGTGATTTATCACACTCTGGCGCTACAAGTTTTGGACGTAATTGAAATCCAAGTGGTGTTTATGCAGAGAGGGATCCACTTCCACATATCCTCAGCTGTCACTGTCTTCAGAGTGCCATTGTGACTGGATGACAGATTGTCAGGGGTCCTCAGCCAGACAGCTGTCTGAGAGAAAGGGGCTCGGGGGGGAAAGCAGCGAGGAGCATTAGATTCTTGTCTCCTCAGCAGTCAATCATCATTGTTTATATTTCTGGTCAACTCTGCACAACACTGCAGAAATACTGTTCTGATATGGTGCACTTATGTATAGATCTTAATTTCTCATGGTTCAGCTTTGGGGTGCTTTAATCAGTGATAACAATATACACTATGTAAACCAATTTACTACTAGATTGCACAAATCTCCCCAGAAGGGCCCATAAACACTTAGCAATGAAAATAGAGCTGGAGGATGCAGTTAACTAGTAAACCACCAAATACTGTCAGACATCGTGCATTTGTAAACTTTCTGCAAGTTATAAATCCTCATGAAAACTTTTGTCTCTGCCGTCCAACTGCAGATAGCAAAGCCATTGTTGATGGGAATCTAAAGCTGATCCTGGGTCTTATCTGGACTCTCATCCTGCACTACTCTATCTCCATGCCCATGTGGGATGACGAGGATGACGAGGAGACAAAGAAGCTGACCCCCAAACAGCGGCTGTTGGGCTGGATTCAGAACAAGGTGCCCCAGCTGCCCATCAACAACTTCAACCGTGACTGGCGAGATGGCAAAGCGCTGGGAGCTCTGGTTGACAACTGTGCCCCTGGTAAGAAGTGTGTAGCAGCAGCAGACGAGCCTGCAGGCAGGGTGGAGTAAGTGCTGAGTCAGATTACGTGCTGCGCCTGTTAAAAGGCTTCTTGTATATCACGGTTTTCCTCGGTTGCTATGGAGGTTCGGGTCAGGCATGTGTCAGTCAGTGTGTCTGAAACAGTATCACCTTCTCAAGAGATTTTGTCTCCTTTGCTCCTCATCTAGAAATGACGGCTGTATATCTGTCACACATTTCTGCAGCACACACACACACACGCACATACGCACACACACACACACACACACACATCAAGATTCAGATGTCAACCAGTGTAATCTGTCTCTGGGGGGCAGGTAGTGTCAGGGGGTTGAAGAGGGGCTGCTGATGGCCGGGGGACGTCCCTGCCAGCTGTCCCACAATGACTGAAGCTTTCACTCTCACTGTTTCAGGCCCTGAGGCCCAGGCCTGGCTTAGCGTTTATAGCCCCACTGCTACACAACACCCCCAAATTTGGGCACCATTCCTCCTCTTCTGTCAAGGGGGATGCTTGGCTCCGCATCAAAATGCAGAGTTATCTGTCACAGGGAGGTGCCTGAGCCACAGATCCAGGGACCACAAGGCCACAGTTTGAGTCACTGCCAGTTCAGGCTTTCACTTCCAACACTGAACATTAGAGAGTCCTCTTCTAACTGTGTTTCACAGAGCGAAAGGTGGAGGAGTAGCAAGAGGAGTGTAGAGCGCCATGTTTACACGAGCCATTGATCTGCGGAGACACATCTTTCAAACACTGTGCTGCAGCGCTGACCATACAAGGTTCTGTTGTTTCATCAGCTAATACCAAACAGCAGGGTAACTGACGAAACTCACTCTGTTTTGAAACACAGAAGCTCTGCTTTTAATTCACAGACGAATCTGCAAAACAAGTTAATTGGCCAGAACAGGAACAAACCAGTGTTAATCTCTATCTGACAGCCAGTTAGCTGCAATCTCTGTTTGTATATCCAGTATTTTCTTATAAAACTAAAGCATACATCTGCCTCTGTTGGTGTTACACTGATGTTGCATTATAAACTACATGTCTGTGGTTTTACTCCAGAGCTGACATTGCTTTGAAGAGCTCTGATTTCCCATAGTAACATGGTGGAAGTCCCACCCTGACGCCTCCCCACTGACAGCTTGACTAAGTTTTTTTTTTCTGTGCTGTCAAAGCACTCTCCTCCCTGATGCAGATGCATTTAAACTCAACCCCGTTAATACTGTGAGCTATATTAATTGGATAATAGTATTCTATGGTGTGCCTGTATGGGCCTTTTGTTAGCGTCCACTCCATCACCAACACTAATCCAATTTAGGCATTAGCAGCACCGAGGACGCTTTAGCTTTAGCCACATGAAAAGTGCCAGAGCGTCTGGAGCGTTTGAACATTCAAAAGAGACCTAATTGTCACACACAGTGGACCCACAGGAGCAGAACAGGGGTAAGGTCATGCGATGTTGTAGTTGGAGGTGTTAGACAGATAGTACTGACAGCCCAAGAGGCTTTGTTATTGCAACAGCAGCGTGACACTGACTGCATTCGTCTGTGCAGACGTGCCTAATCGTCCTGTTTACATTCTGCTAGGTTTGTGTCCTGACTGGGCAGAGTGGGACCCAAACCAGCCCGTGCAGAATGCCAAAGAAGCCATGCAACAGGCTGACGACTGGCTGGGTGTGCCTCAGGTAAGATGCATGACAGAAGTCAGTCACAAAGTGTTTTTTGTTTGCTTTGGCTCTGCTCAGGTGGGAAGGGTTGATCTCACAGGGCAGTAGAACAGGATAAGAATATGGTTGGCGAAATACTTTATACTCAGTGGATAGACCAGCACCAATCTTCTCCAAGCTGTGCTCAAAACAAGCACCGACACACATTTGCAAATGAAAAACATACCTCACCACATGCACACACACTTGTGAGGCAACACAACTGAAAGTAAAAGCAGTACTGCATGTGATTCGGAGCCCAGTGTTTTTTTTTCCAGGGAGATCATGCTGGAGGCTGTCATGAAATATTTATTACCCATCTCACTTCTAATATTTCCATTTTCTTTGTTGTAGCTCTCAGTTAGTGAGTTTGTAGGAGTTTTATTTAGTAGATTCGTGAATTTGCAGAGGTGTGAGATTTCTGAACACCTTCCGAGCCGGCCCCTGAAACAGAGGTGTAAATATGCCTGCGCTCATCAGAATAACAATGTGAACGGAGCCAGAGTGCAATGTTTCCAGTCCCCGTTTGTGAGACCCTGAGTCTTCGTATTGTAATGTGCTCTATGCAGGTTGTTTGCTTGTTTGTAGAAAGGCACGGGGTTAGCTGTTCTCCATGAGGCTTAGCATTGGTGAGATAGCCGGGGGGTGTATGTCATGGCTCTGCAGGCCTGGGGGGCTGCAGTTCAGTGTGGTGGCGTTAAGGAGATGTGAGAAAGGTCTGGCTCAGGATAAATCCCCCCGGCTGGCTTATTGAGGGCAACAATCCTTAACCCTGTCCTGGGGTTAAATATAACCAGCATGGAGCATGGCTTTGTGCCACGGCGTGATAGACAGGCAAACAAGTGCTGGAGGGGAGAGAGGAGTCAAGGAGGAGGGAATAAATAAGTTTAATCCTTGTTAAATCCCATTGCACTATTCTTAATAAGGGAAAGTTGTAAAATAGAGTCAACCATACCCGTCTTACAAATGATGACACTGCCAGTTTAAACACAAATTAGGATATCGTATATTTTTATGGTCGTGGTTGTTGCAGGATGTTGCATAAAAACTCTTGGTTGTCTGTCCGTGCTGTAGGTGATCGCTCCTGAGGAGATCGTGGACCCAGATGTGGATGAGCATTCAGTGATGACCTACCTGTCCCAATTCCCCAAAGCAAAGCTGAAGCCCGGAGCTCCTCTCAGGCCCAAACAGCTTTTCCCAAACAAGGCCAAAGCCTACGGACCTGGTGGGTAGCCCAGCAGTCGCCACGAGCACCTGCACAGTTCACCACAGTTCATATGTGCAGTATGAATGTATAATGGATTTAGTGAGCCTCCTCAGTCCTGCATAACAAAGCGGTGATGTTAGACAGCAGAACCACACAGATACCTCAGGAACAGAACAAACATCCTAGTCTGAGGAAACTTTTTTTTTTTAGTTTGACATTTTTTTCCTTTATTTGGTATCACTTACCAGCAGCGGTGCACACACTCATCTCCCCACAGAGTTATCCATCTTCTCAGCTTTTTACAATGCAATCATAGCACACAAAAATAGATCATCGGGTGTTTTCCATTTTAGATAAAAAATAATGAGAACATTAATGAAAATTGAATAAACAAATTTAAGCCAAAGAAGGGCATTTGGGGGAAATATAGCTCCCCTTTTCCTCCAAATTTCCTCAAATTTAGTATTCTGAAGCCTTATGGAGAAGGTAATTCTTTCAATTAAAACCATTTCATAAATGATATACCAATTAGACTGGGAGTCTGGTTTAAGCCATTTCTTTGTAATTGCTTTTCTAGCAGCAGCACTCAGGATTCTAAGTAAATATTAGGTTTTACTCTCAGGAAACTTTTTAATACTTTGTTGTTGGTGTTTAGCTGCGTGGCAAAATACATCACCACACCCTGTGTCTCTGTACATTACAGGCATCGAGCCTCATGGCAACAAGGTTCTGCACCCTGCTGTGTTCACTGTGGAAACCCTGGAAGCCGGCAGCGGTGAGGTCCTGGTCTATGTGGAGGATCCTGAGGGACACAAGGAGGAGGTGAGTGATATGCAGATCTTAGCATGCAGCCTGCTTGCCAACTCAGATAATCCTACTAAGTTATGATAAGTGCAGCTGATCTTTGATCTGACCCTCTCTGTCTTTGTTGTCTTATTTCTCCAGGCTAAGGTTAAACCCAACAAGGACAAGAACAGAACCTACACTGTCACCTATATTCCTAAAGTTGAGGGTGTTCACAAGGTAAGGCCAAGCTACATTTTGTCCCATGTACATGTGGTCCATTTTAGGGGTGGAAATCTTCAGGCACGTCACGATTTGATTATGATTCAAAGGGCTATGATGTGATCAGAAAATGATTATTGAGAACACAACATATTTGTAATGATCCACAATTAAAATAAACAGTTGAATTCACTTCCATTGTCTTTTATAAGCACCATAGTAGTAACAAAAGGAGATGTGTCAACTAGAGGGTCACATTTTACAACATGACACAGTGGCGCATGTTTTATTCACATTATAGCTTCTTAAGTCGGGTTCACTCTGTGCTCAAATGGCAGCTGAGCGAGCTTGGTATCTGTCAGAACCTCGGTTAACCTTCCCCTTTCCTATACTTAGATATGCTATGTGGCATTATAAATTACATGGCTCGCCTGTGTAGTGACCTGGCAAGCCTTTTCCACATGAGGCCCAATGACATGAGACATGAGGGATGTCAAAGACGCAAATGTCTGGTTCATTCAGCTAGCAAGCTAGCTTAGCGTCACTATTAAACATCACACATACCAGACTTACACCCGAGCACAGCCACAAAGTGCGGCGTGCTGCAATAATCACAGAAATGATTTGTAACGGAGGTCAACATGTCACAGGAATCACAGGACTCTGTTTACTGATTGGCTGTAGGTACTTTCTGGCCGCATTTTACTGCTAAAAGTTAAACTGTTCCCATCTTTTATTTGCACTTCACCACAGAATCAAACGGTATTAGCTTGGAGCGTCCACCACAGCTTTCCACAGACATTGCACAGCAGCTCGCCCTCCACATGCATGATGTGTTCATGTAACTACTAGGAAGCTTCATTGCTCTGTCAAAACACTGTTTGTTGTCAAAGCGACAAAGAGGGTTAGAAACTCTAATACATACCTGGCTAAACCGAACTGGCCACGCTAGGTTTCTTTTTGTCAAGCTTGTCCGATATAGCAACAGTAACTAAGGGGGGTGGGACTTTGGATTGATCAGCCAAAAGAAATGTTGAGACTTGGGTTTTTAAATTCCAGGTTATTGACTTTTCTGCATAGAGACATAATCTTTTGAGAGACGATTGCAATGCATTCAAGACTCGACTTTTCCCCCACCTCTTCTCCACATATCACACAGCACAGCCACTCTGTTTAAAGTGTCTTAACTTTGTCTTTTTTCTTCTTACTGTAGGTTAAAGTGCTGTTTGCTGGTCTGGACATTGACAAGAGCCCCTACACAGTGAACGTAGCAAAGGACATGGGCGACCCCAGCAAAGTCCACGCCAGGGGACCTGGTCTTGATGCTACTGGCAACATAGCTAACAAACCCACCTACTTTGACATCTACACAGCTGGTTAGTATGAATAATTCAACCACTTTACATACTGACATGTACACATGCAGACAGCTGGAGTGTGATCTGATGAAAGGCTTGCAGTATTTTTAAATGAGACTAAAGCTACAGCGTCTACTATGATCTGTGATAACTGATCATTTTCCTGTCACACTCAGGTGCTGGCAATGGCGACGTCAGTGTGGTAATCGTCGATCCTCAGGGCAAAAAGGACACAGTGGAGCTCATCCTGGAGAATAAGGGCGACAGTGTTTTTCGTTGCACTTATCGTCCCATGCAAGAAGGGCCTCACACCATCCATGTATTGTTCGCAGGCCAGGAGATCCCCAAGAGTCCTTTCACTGTCAACATTGCAGAGGGTGAGCCATCTGTCTGTGTTGTAAATTACTGTCAGACAAATCAGATTTCTTATCATGCTGTTAGTGTCAGGGTGATCTATCCATCACAGTCTATCAGTCATCTTTATTTTCCCTGGGAACAGCCACCCAGTGTAGGCCATAACCCTTCCTATCTGTCATTTCTAGCTCCACCCATTGCTCCTCCCAAGGGGCCTCCACTGCAGATAGTCCCTCAGTCAGTGCGTACCCCTCCTGGAGCGAAGGGGGTACCCCCCATAAAACCTGGCCGCCGAAGTTAGTATGGTTTGCTGGGAGGAGCCTGTGCCCATTGCTCAGCCAAATCCCCCCCCAAACATTTCCCTAAGCCGCGTCTTGCAGATGCTACTCTGTGCTTTCTGAGATTAGGGTGCCACGGATCAGTGCCGTGCTTGGGCGCCCGCTCCGCCTTCTTGCGGCCTGCAGCTTGATGGTTTCGTTATGTTCAAAGAGAGATGAGATGCAATGTTGTGCAAATAGTTTACAGATTGTCCCACTTTGCATTTCTGCCTACTTTGTTCTTCTCTGTTAAATATCTTTGCTTGTGCTGTTGACATGTTTGTTTTTACCACATCTAAATTTGCATCAGCCAGCATTTGGTTTAAGCCTGCAGTCAACATTTCGGAGTCACTGACTGAAATGTTGTCAGATGCTCCCCCGATGCTCTCAAATGTGTCAATATCCCATTCAGCATTCTGCACTTTGTGTTGTATGTGCTGCAAAAAAAAGCATCATTCTCATTTGCAGGTTCTGTCAGTCAAGCTTTAAGGGATCCCACTTGAATCGGATATTTGAATGTCTTTGCTACTAACACTGCTGTCAACTGCTGGCTACTCTTGGTTGCCATTTGCTTTGCTAAATATTTCTCTCTTTTGCTCACACTTGTTGTTATTCCTTTCAGCAATGAACCCAAATGCCTGCAGAGCTACAGGCAGAGGCCTTCAGCCTAAAGGCGTGAGAGTAAAGGAGGTTGCAGACTTCAAAGTTTTCACCAAGGGAGCTGGCAGTGGATCGCTGAGCGTCTCAGTCAAAGGACCAAGTGAGTCAGACAGCTCTCTCTTCTCTGCATCACTCCTCACTCCTCCTACATTTTTAGCATTATTCACTTTGTTTGGGTTTGAGTCTGAAGGGTAGCATTCACACAGGCATATGATAAACAAAATGCATAAAAATGTCTCCTCGTTTCCATATTGAAGAATCCTTATTGACTGTGGTTTTCATCCTCAGCTGGTGCAGAGGAGAAAGTGAAAGTACGAGATGCAGGAGACGGTGTGTATGAATGTGAATATTACCCCCTTAAGCCCGGCAAATACACAGTCAGCATCACCTGGGGAGGCCAGCCCATCCCACGCAGGTAGGGTCCTATTGCTGCCTGTGGCTATTCATCAAGAATGCACATTCACATTTACACTTGGTAATATTGTGTTATTCTGTGTGCTGCAGCCCTTTCGAAGTGGAGGTGGGTGCAGAGGCAGGTTTTCAGAAGGTGAGGGCCTGGGGTCCTGGACTGAAGACTGGCATGGTGGGAAAATCTGCTGACTTTGTTGTAGAGGCCATCGGCACTGAAGTTGGAACTCTAGGTGGGTCAGGTGCAACTTTTATGAGCTCTCACACAAGAAAAGTGGATTTCTAAAAACTGTACAGTAAATAGGGCATGCTGATAGAGAGATTGCTGCATTCACAAAAGATTTTGATAAATAATCATCGGTAATGAGGATATAATGACTATAGGCAAATAATAGAACAGCAAGAACGGTTTGGTAAGGTCGGAAAATTACACTTTACTGTAATTCAGCCTTTAAAACAAGGAATAGAAAACACTTACAGTTAGGCATGTCAGCTGTTAACCATTAACTGGTTAACCACTGAGAATTTACTGTAGAGTTTACTGCACTGCCTGCCACCCGGGTTTGGCGGGAGCCAGCTAGCAGCGCTGTTCATTCGGCGATTACCGCTAGTAATGTTGTTCTAACCTGACACTGTTGCTGTGGAAACATCGGGCCCACCCTCCAGTCTCCCCCTAAGGTCACCCCAATGGGTAATCAGCTCAATTTTGAGGTGCAACCCCCCCCCCCCCTTTAGCTGTTAGCTTTGTTAGCAACATTAGCAGTGTCAGCATGGCTAGTGGTGCTAGTATAGTTAACAGTGCTAAAGGGGTTTTGCGGCTCAAAATGAAGCTGCTCATTCTACGGGGCTACCTGGGGGGTTCCTTGAGAGGCACCGCTAGCTAGCTCCCACCCGGCTTGGTTGGTGCACAGGACAGAGCAGCTCAGGCTAACGTTAACTAACGAGTGGAGACTGGAGGGTGGGCAGTAGCTATTATGCATGTTAACGGGGAAAGTAAAATAAGACATCACAGAAACAATAAAATTTTCCCACCTCTAAATGGTTACTGCTCACTGCGTCAATGGAGCGCCAGACTAAAAGGAAATGTTTTATGTTTTTTCCTTAAAAATTAATAGTTACTGGTTAATGAACCGAACTGACACCCCTATAACGATGTCCAAAATCTAAGATGATATCTAGTCTCATATTACGATATCAGTTTTATATTGACACATTGCCCAGACCTAATTCTGAATGTGAAATCTGAATGTTTTAATTTTTGGATGTTCAGGCTTCTCCATCGAAGGCCCATCACAGGCTAAAATTGAGTGTGATGATAAGGGTGATGGCTCCTGTGATGTGCGCTATTGGCCCACTGAGCCCGGTGACTATGCTGTCCATGTCATTTGTGATGACGAGGACATCAAGGACAGTCCCTTCATGGCCCACATCCTTCCTGCAGTCAATGACTGCTTCCCTGAGAAGGTAATTTCCACTCAGTGAATCATGTAGCGAATGTATAAGTATAAAGTAGGTTGCTGTGGTGACGTGATCATATTCTAAACAAGATATAAATGTTGCAGGTGAAAGCATACGGTCCAGGCCTGCAGCCAACTGGCGTCATTGTGAACAAGCCAACTGAATTTACCATCGATGCCCGCATGGCCGGGAAGGGTCACCTCAAGATTTACGCACAGGTACAGAAAGCACCAGCTCCTGAAACCTTTATTGTTTATTCATAGGAACACATCATCTATATTGGATGTGGCTGTACAGACCAGAGCTGACATGCTTTTGTATTCACTCAGGATGCTGAAGGCTGCACCATCAACATCAAGATCACTGACAAGGGAGATGGCACATTTCTGTGTGTGTACACCCCTGTCAAGCCCATTAAACACACCATCATTATCTCCTGGGGGGATGTCAACGTGCCCAACAGCCCCTTCAGGGTAAGACACATGATGATGTCCACACACACACACACACACACACACACACATAACTACGCTGCACTTTAAATTCAGTTAATTTAATATAATGATACTCCACCAAAGTAAGAGGAGTGCAGAAGTTGTACTTGAAGCAACTGATTTTGCCTCAAGTACACTGTGAATTCATTAGGTGCTGGTTGGAGAGGGATGTCATCCAGACAAAGTCAAGGTCTATGGGCCTGGAGTGGAGAAGACGGGGCTTAAGGCTAACGAGCCAACATACTTCACAGTGGACTGCAGCGAGGCCGGTCAAGGTGAGCATGTACGAGGAGATGGCGTGGGTGGTTACAAAAACACAACTGAGTTTGGCTGACTCTTAATGAAATTAGTGCCACGTTATGTGGATGTTGAAAAATGTAAAGAACAGAGTATCTGTGCAGTTTAGCTGACAAAGTTGAGGAAAGTTATTTGAGATGTACTTAAAATGAAGCTCAAGGCAGTGGAGCGCCTGCCTCTATTTATTCACATCATCTGCTTTTGAATGACCCCCTTGAACCGTGCTCATTGCTATGCACCATTAGGGGACATCAGCATTGGAATCAAGTGTGCCCCGGGGGTGGTTGGCCCTGCCGAGGCAGACATCGACTTTGACATCATCAAGAATGACAATGACACCTTCACTGTCAAGTACACTCCCCCCGCTGCAGGCCGATACACCATCATGGTGCTGTTTGCTGACCAGGTGAGAATACAGTTTCCAGTGCACAATGGACTTGTGTAGAATCTTTTTTTTTTAATTTTATTCAATCTGGAGTAATTTCTTATGATTATTTTATGATTGCCATTGTCAGGAAATTCCCATCAGTCCATTTAAAGTCAAGGTGGATCCTTCCCATGATGCTGGTAAGGTGAGAGCAGAGGGCCCCGGACTCAACAAAACAGGTGAGAACTAGAAATACCAAGCACGACACTACAAGACTTAAATGTCATAGAAATGATTTGATTTGATCAGGATTGGTATCACTGACAAAGCACGTGTGTGTTTCAGGAGTGGAGGTGGGCACTCCAACCCACTTCACCATCTACACAAAGGGAGCCGGCAAGGCCAAGCCTGAGGTACATTTCGCAGCGTCAGGCCCAGGAGAGGCGGTTCGTGACTTTGAGATCATCGATAACCACGATTACTCCTACACTGTCAAGTACACAGCTCTTCAACAGGTACAGTAACTCTCTGTTTGAACAGGTTGCACAGACTATACACAATAATAACTCAAATCAATCAATATTCATTGCTCCTCTTGTGCTTTTTTTAGGGTAACATGGCAATTTCAGTCACGCACGGAGGAGATCCCATTCCCAAGAGCCCCTTCCACATCACAGTGGCGCCCCCTCTGGATATTGGGAAGGTGAAAGTGGAGGGATTAGACACCAGTAAGTTACAAACACTAAATACTGTACTCTTGCATTCAGTTTGTAAAAGTAGTTAGTTGCAACAGTTTAAGTGTTTGGTGTTGTTTCTTGCAGAAGTGGAGGTTGGAAAGGATCAGGAGTTCACAGTCAACACAAAGGGCGCTGGTGGGCAAGGCAACGTGGGTGTTAAGATGACCTCCCCCTCTGGCCGGCCAATCCCATGCAAGCTGGAATCAGACAAAGCCAAAGGCACTCACGGTGTGAAGTATATTCCCCCAGAGGAGGGGCAGTACAAGGTTGATGTCAGCTATGATGGCAACCCGGTGATGGGAAGCCCCTTTGGGGTTGAAGCAGTGATGCCTGCTGATCCTTCAAAGGTAAAAGTTCATTAAAGCTGCATGTGGCTCTGCACTTTGTTCAAACTTGAAGCTCGTGAAACATAACATACAAATATTTGATGTGTGGTATACCACATCTCAAATACTAACCTGAGTCTTGCATCACAGGTGAGAGCCTATGGCCCAGGCCTGAAGGGAGGCATTGTGGGTAAACCAGCTCCATTCACTATTGACACAAAGGGAGCTGGTGCAGGCGGGCTGGGCCTGACTGTGGAGGGTCCCTGCGAGGCAAAGATCGAGTGCCAGGACAATGGCGATGGCACATGCTCAGTGTTTTACCTGCCCACCGAGGCCGGGGAGTATGCCATCAACATCCTGTTTGCCGAGAAGCATATCCCCGGCTCTCCCTTCAAGGCTGCTGTGCGCCCAGCCCTGGACCCCAGCAAGGTGACGGCTTTCGGGCCGGGCCTGGAGAAGGCCAAGGCGGGTGAACCGGCGACCTTCACTGTGGACTGCACCCGTGCAGGCGACGCTGAGCTCACCATTGAGATTGTGTCAGAGACCGGGGTGAAGGCTGAAGTGCACATCCAGAAAACAGCAGAGGGGACCTTCTCCGTTACTTACATCCCATCCTTCCACGGCTCACACACCATCACGATCAAATATGGCGGCCAGATGATTCCCCAGTTTCCCAAGGTCCTGCAGGTCGAGCCCTCTGTGGACACCAGCGGCGTGCATGTCTATGGACCAGGAGTGGAGCCCAGAGGTAACAAGACCAGGAACATAAACTTAAACAAGTCTATTAATTGAACTCTTAAGTTATTTATCAAGCAAATTGGCCAGCATGTGCAGGTTGTTTATCATTACAGCTCCAGTTTTGCTTTTGGTAATTATAATAGACAGATTCATTAATAATGAAGATATTGCATTTTTAATTGCAGCCTGAGTGTGTATGTTTTAACTAGTTGAGAAACAGTTCATTCATTCATCATAATGATTTATAAGTCTTAAAGTGGCTGAGGCCACCTGGTCTTGGTTTCTTTAACAACAAATCACCGGAAGGGTTTTTCTGTTTCTAGGGGTCCTCAGAGAAGTCACAACCCACTTCATCGTTGATGCTCGCGCCCTCAACAAGGTTGGAGGAAATCATGTGAAGGTTCACATTATCAGCCCCTCCGGCACCAACACAGACTCCTACATCACTGACAAGGGAGACGGCACCTACAGAGTGGAGTACACTGCATTCGAGGATGGTAGGAGCAAAAATATGGCTTCATTCCATTTAACAGTGTTAATTCACATAATTAAAGGATCATAAGGTGGCGAGATCTGTGTCAGATTTTAACATTAGGAAACCTAACCCGCTGCTAAGAGGTAGAGGAGTTTACATCAGGCAGGCTGTCTGAAAGAGAGCATGCAGACAGACAGAGAAGTCACTAACAGGTGCTTGTGCTGGGCGCCATTTGGGAATAAAGTAGGAGAGTGGGAAAAAGAGAACGAGAAAGAGAGGGGTATAAATACAGAATGATGCAGTGGAGCAATGATGTGAGGGGCAAAGAGCAGGGAGAGGCAGACAGGCTCTGTTTTATAAATAGTGTGCTCTGGAACAGAAGCTCTTAACCAGGCAGGTATGTGTGCTGAAGGCTGCCTGCACACAGCTATACAGCAGGGGAATGACAGGAGATATTAATAGAGACCTATAACACAAAGCAAAGAGATCACAGAGCACTTCTCCACCACCAGACGTGCTCTAATATCATAGCAGTGCTGCTGGGAATCTGGCATATAGGCCTACTGAGAGGGCTCTGTCAGAAAAATGTTATAACAGAATAATGAATAGGGAACAGATGTAATGCCTTGTACGTTCAGCAGAGCGTCTGCGTTCTAGATGGTTTCTTTTATAAATAAACAGATGTTTATCTCCCTAAAAAGGAATTTGTCTGGCTCATAATTAAAAGCAAGCAGCAATAACAGAGTATATCGGCACGCTTTGAGAACATTCAGGCAGAGAGGTATGATATGAGACGCTAAACTGATGTATCTGATTGTGCGTAGGAATGCATCTGATTGAGGTGCATTATGACGAGGCGCCTGTTCCCAAGAGTCCTTTCAGAGTGTCTGTGGTGGAGGGGTGCGATCCAACCAGGGTTCGTGCTTACGGACCAGGTCTGGAGGGAGGGATTACCAACAAGCCTAACTGCTTCACTGTGGAGACCAGGTACTGTTGGATCATATTTACAGGAGACATTTGTGTGAACTCAAATATGTACATTTGAATAACAGCGTTTGCTTCTCTCTCAGGGGAGCTGGCACAGGAGGTCTGGGCCTGACCATCGAGGGAGCCTCTGAGGCTAAAATATCCTGCAAGGACAATAAAGATGGCAGCTGCAGTGTGGAGTACATTCCCTACACTCCTGGAGACTATGATGTCAACATTAACTACGGAGGCCACCCGATCCCAGGCAGTCCCTTCCGTGTACCAGTGAAGGACCCTGTGGACCCCAGCAAGGTGAAGTGCTCAGGACCAGGACTGGGCACCGGAGTGAGAGCTCATGTTCCTCAGACCTTCACAGTAGACTGTACCAAGGCTGGACAGGCTCCACTGGACGTCAAACTCTATGGACCAACAGGTGAGGACGAGCTCATGATGAAAACCCATAAACCTTTACTACGCTAAAGCCAGGCTCAGATTACAGAGGCCGATTTATCCCTGATTCACCCCTCTACTCCTGATGATCAGAGGAGGAATCTGTTCCAGGACATTTGTCAGTACTGATGTTCGGCCAGGATTATCTGGTAATGTGAGAGGTTTACTGATCCACTCTTAAACTTCCTGAACTGCTCGCAGACATGTTTGATATTTAGGACTTAAATTCTGGATGATTACAGTTTCGTTTATGAACTATGAAGCAGCTGAGGGTGTTGGCAAGCACCTAAACATTTTAGCCCTTGAGGCTAATGTTAGTTAGCATACTACTGTTGACAGATATTAATACTGACAGTTAAAATCTCACCTCCAGTTCTCGCCAAAGAATAGACAACCTGTGTTGACCATTTTCTCATTCAGACTTGTTTAGCTTTCTGCTTTTGTTTTGTCTCACTGCAAATCATTTTTAACAATACAGCAAGTTGCCGCACCACATCAGATCTGTTTTGTTGACATCTACTTCCCCATGAGATCATGGAGGTGGTGAATTCTTGCTCCCTGTGGCACAATAATCTTAATATTATCCTGTGGTGTGTTCTTGTTTGAGATAGAAGAGAAGAACATCCATGTAATTTCTCCTTATGGTGCAACCTGATTTCAAAATCGGGTAGGATTTTAGAGCTCCTGTAGTCCAAGCTCAGCTCAACCCAGCCAACATTTGTATATGGGGCCAATGTGGGTAGTAAATGGGCTGAAAAATGGGCCCCATATGGAACTGACCATGGGTTCCATAATGGCCCCATGCCGGTTGCCCACATGAGTGGGTTTACCCATGGTGCCCAGATAAGATGCCTATTTTGGGCCCAGGTAGCCCTAGCATAACTTGGGCAAACCCATTCATGTGGTCGATTGGCATAAGGCATGCTGGGAAGTTGACAAATAACAGCAAGTTGGTTGTATATGGTTATTTCCAGGTACTGTGGAGCCAGTTGGTGTGAAGAACAATGGTGATGGCACCCACACAGTTCACTACACCCCAGCCCAGGATGGCCCTTACACTGTTGCTGTCAAATATGCAGATCAGGAAGTCCCACACAGGTACAGTATGAGTTTAAAAAAAAAAAAAACCCACCAAGCCAGGCAGTATGTGCCGATACGTCTTAATTAAAGTTCCGCTCTGTCTGGCGTGCTGGATTTAAAAAAAGAAAAAGTGCAGTTCAGCAAATTTTCTGTTCCCATTTCTTTCTTTTGTAGAACTGGGTTTAGTAATTACACTTGATATTCTCTCCCCTTCTTCCACAGTCCATTCAAGGTAATGTCTCAGCCTGGGCATGACGCCAGCAAGGTACGCGCCAGTGGCCCTGGTCTAGACACAAAAGGTGTGTCTGCGAGCCTGCCAGTTGAGTTCACCATTGATGCTCGTGATGCCGGAGAGGGACTGCTCACTGTGCAGATTCTGGTGGGTTCAGCTCCCTTTCACACAATTCGTTTTTTAACCATAAGCCACCATTTAAAATAACTTAATATTGCCTATTGACAGGACCCAGAGGGCAAGCCAAAGAATGCAACCATCCAGGACAACAGGGACGGCACCTACACTGTCTCCTATGTGCCTGACTCTACAGGCCCCTATACTATCACCATTAAATATGGAGGAGATGAGATCCCTTACTCCCCATACCGCATCCAGTCCCTGCCCACAGGAGATGCCAGCAAATGTCGCCTCACAGGTAAGAAAACCACTGTGAAGCCATTATTCTAATAAATCTGTAGCATTCATACATTTATGCTTAAAATCTGCATTTTTTTTCCTTCCAGTTTCTATTGGAGGACACGGCGTGTGTGAGTAACAGAGGCTTTGTTTTTATGTCTGACACATTGCTAGAAAATCCTCAGATCCATGCATTTATGCAGCACTTCTCACCCTTTATCCTTATCCCCTCTCTCCTTAACAGCAAGCCTTCAGAAGCTGCAGACCTCCGAAGACACGGTCATCACAGTGGATGCAAAGGCGGCAGGGAAAGGCAAGGTGACCTGTAAGGTGCAGACCCCACAAGGGATGGAGCTGGACATGGATGTGGTGGAAAATCGTGATGGGACCTTTGACATTTACTACACAGCCCCTGAGCCTGGGAAATATGTTATCACCATCCGCTTTGGGGGACAGAACATCCCCAAGAGTCCCTTCCATGTGGTGGTGAGTGAGGGAGCATTTTAACAACTGTGTGTACGGTTGTGTGCAAGACTCACTGTTGGTCTAATGTTTAGCTGTATGAAACCAACTATTTCTCTTCTCTCTGTATTGACAGGCCACAAATGAACCAGTTGTTCCGCGTGATACTGTGGATCCTCTCTTCCGGCCTGTTAACTTCCTCGTCCCCTTCACGCCACAGCAAGGAGAAATCACAGGTGTGACAAACAGCACTCAGACAGAAAAGAAAATCCTGCTCACTCACACACCCACAAAACATCTATTTTAGGTCACTGACATTTTCACCAAAACCGCTGTCATTTCTAGGTGAGGTGCGGATGCCTTCGGGCAAGACTGCTCGCCCGCATATCACTGACAATAAGGATGGCACCATCACAATCAAGTACCAGCCCACAGAGAGAGGTCTGCACGAGATGGACATCAAATATGAAGGCAACCACATTCCAGGTCAGAAACGCGGCACATTAGAGACCAGCTGTCAACTTTAAAAATAACCTTGATTTATAGCTTTTATTTTTGTAAGCACAATGTGATAGATAGGCTCAATCTCAATACACCCCTTGCCTCTACCACTTAGCCCTCACCCATTTGTTTTGCACGTTCGTGTCTAGAGGCAGGGTGTCCTGATTCTTGTTGGGACAGAGAGGTAGGGCGAAGTGTTGGGACTACATGGCCCTCCTTTTTCAGAGTCACACTCCTAACTGAGTGTAACAAGCAAAAAAAGAAAGAAAATGTATTTTCTTTATTAATAAAGATTTAAAAAATACAATAACCTTAGTGTTATCTAAATTTAATGTCATTTCAATGTAATATTGTCATTTTATTTATAACAAGCACAACAAAAGAAGCACTAGTCTAGTAGTACGCTGATGTCTCGGTAGCTAACTTTATATTGTTATTGCTGATTTGTGATTGACTGTAACGCTTTTTGACATATTGCAATCTCATGCTCCCCCTCTTTAATGACATATGATGTCCAAAAGTCCAGCGACTAAATTGCTGCGTTTATTCCAGCTCCTCTAACATGAGTGCAGACTGGCAGAGCAGGAGCACTGGTCGCTAATGTTAGCCTACAATGTACTGCAAGTGGCCTGGTAATGAAGCATTCTTTTCTTATTTGCCTGACTTATTTGATCGATTGATAGCGTGAAACTTAAGTTCAGTCAGGACCACTTAAGTCAAAGAAAACCTAAGGTGTAAAGCCTGTGGAGATAGCACACCTCCCTGCCCTTCCATGCGCCTACATGGAAAGCCTAAGGCAGGGAGAGCAGCAGCAAAGACCTCCTGGGCACAGAACAGAGCCAGCATCACTGACAAACAGAAATGACACTGATAAGTCAGACACAGCACGAAAAGGAGGAGCTGCTGTGGAGGCAGGTTGTGAAGCGGCTTGCAGAGGAAGCAGCAACAGTAGGCAGGCCAGAGCAGTTTAAACAGGGTGCCCTGAAGGAGATTCGCCAATTGGTTGCATAGAAAGGAATCATGTAATCTGTTGCATCAATCAGCTGCTCCATCAGTTGATTGGGATGTTTGAGATCAGCTGATGTAGCTGGGATATGAACTGAGCTTGACATTGTGTCCTGCCTGAACTAATGCTATGCTCAATGGTGAACGAATCACGTGTAGAAAGGGATTGGTCCATACTATTCACAGTTTTGAGTCTCATTACTGTTGGCCAATCCCTTACAGGAAGCCCTCTGCAGTTCTTTGTGGATGCTGTGAACAGCGGAGTGGTGACTGCTTATGGTCCAGGTCTGAGTTACGGCATGGTCAACAAGGCTGCTACTTTCACCGTTGTCACCAAGAATGCAGGAGAAGGTACTACCTAACTTCCCCAGTCATATTTGGTTATAGAGTTAACCCTTACTGTGTTGTAGAAAAGTAAAAATATGGGTGTTTTTTCTCTCTCCCACTCAGGTGGTCTGTCACTGGCAGTGGAGGGTCCCTCTAAGGCCGAGATCACCTGCAAGGACAACAAAGACGGTACCTGCACTGTGTCCTACCTGCCCACAGCTCCAGGAGACTACAACATCATCGTCAAGTTTGACAACAAGCACATTCCTGGCAGTCCCTTTACTGCTAAGATCACTGGTGGGGACATAAATCACTTCTCCTACATTTTTTAACACTGTTGACATATATATAAAATGGATGGATTCATTATAAATCAGGTTTTAGGGGTAGACAAACATCTAAACCACCTTTTTTATGTCAAGGGGACGATGCCATAACCAGGACATCCCAGCTGAATGTCGGAACAGCGGCTGACGTGTCCCTGAAGATTGCAGAGACTGATCTGAGCTCCCTGACTGCCAGTATCAGAGCACCATCAGGCAACGAGGAGCCCTGCCTGCTCAAGAGGCTGCCCAACAGACACCTCGGTGAGATATTCACTGGCGAGATACACAAAATAACAGGGAGGGTGGAACACAGATAAGACGAATGCATTTAGAGTTCATTTTTCTGCTTTGTTGTCTTGATTTTTTTCCCTCTCTCTGCCTTTTTTTTTTTTTTACATTTGCAGGTATTTCTTTCACCCCTAAGGAGGTCGGCGAGCATGAAGTGAGCGTGAGGAAGAACGGCGTGCACGTGGCCAACAGCCCTTTTAAAATCATGGTCGGCCAGTCAGAGATCGGCGAGGCCAGCCGAGTGAAGGCTTTCGGTAAAGGCCTGGTGGAGGCACACACTTTTGAAATGGCTGAGTTCTTTGTGGATACAAGGAACGCAGGTAAGATATAGAGACGGTGCGTTTCACCTTCACAGCAAGTGTGGCTGGAAAAAATACATAGCAATGCATACTTTTTCAACATCTCTCTACTTCTCTTCTTCCTTTAGGTTATGGAGGTCTAGCATTGTCAATCGAAGGTCCGAGCAAAGTGGATATCAACTGTGAAGATATGGAGGATGGGACATGCAGAGTCACTTACTGTCCAACAGAACCTGGAAATTACACTGTTAACATCAAGTTTGCTGAAAAACATATTCCAGGTTTGACTATTTTACTTGGAAAATCAACAAATAAAACATTTCCCATCTTAAAATAAAATAACTGTCTATATATTTTGATAACTGTGTATGCGTTTGTGCCCTCCAGGAAGTCCTTTCACAGTAAAGGTGACCGGAGAAGGAAGGATGAAGGAGAGTATCACTAGAAAGAGACAGGCCTCTTCTATTGCCTCAGTGGGCAGCACATGCGGCCTTAACCTCAAGATCCCAGGTGAGAACAAGAGCCAGTTAGAGGTGGTTGGAGGGCAGCGGTCAGCCATCTTAAAATCAATGAACCCGCTCCACACTCACATTTGTATTCTCGCTGCTTTCTCCTCGCTGTAGGAAACTGGTTCCAGATGGTTTCAGCTCAGGAGAGACTGACCAGGACGTTCACCCGCAGCAGCCACACCTACACCCGCACAGAGCGCACGGAGATCAGCAAAACCCGCGGCGGGGAGACCAAGAGGGAGGTGCGAGTGGAGGAGAGCACCCAGGTGGGCGGAGGAGGAAGCCCCTTCAGAGATGTGTTTGGAGACTTTCTGGGCAGAGAGTCTCTCAGCAGCTTCGCCGGCATCACTGCCAGACCTGAGGGTGAGAGTACGAATTTAAAGCCAAATTTTGAAATGTGAAAACTGGTATGCTTTGGCTTAGAGGTCCAGTGTGTAGGATTTAGGGGGATCTATTTTCAGAAAGGGAATGTATGTTTTTGTTAGTGTACAATCACCTGGTGAGCAGGTCCTTGTCTACAGAGATCACCGTGTTGCTCCACCATGTTTCTACAGTGGCCTAGAGTGGACAAACCAAACACTGGCTCTCTTTAATCAGTGTTTTTACTATTTTTAATCACCTGTACCATTTATTTTAGAGAGGGAGAGACCTCTGCGGATAATTCAGCTCATGGTAAAACCCTCCTGGACATGAACACTGAAGGGACTTCACATTTGACACAGGAGAAAATATAGCTGGTTGCAAACTGCAGTCCTCATCACTAGATGCCACTAAATCCTACACACTGCTCTATTTAACTGTCCTATAAAGTACATATGTTCCAGTATTTTTAGCCAAGGATATCTGTTACATACCCTCTGCCCCTCTGCAAATGTCTTGGCTGTATCTAAACATGTCGCCTTGCTGCTCTGCCTCATCCAGTTGAGAGTGGCTCTCAGACCATGACGGCTCAGGTGACCAGCCCCAGTGGGAAAACAGTGGATGCTGACATCGTGGATGGTGGGAGCAGCACCTACAGCGTGCGCTTCATCCCCCATGAAATGGGAGCCCACACTGTCAACGTCAAGTACAGGGGCCAACACGTCCCTGGTAGCCCCTTCCAGTTTACTGTGGGGCCCATGGGGGAAGGAGGAGCGCACAAGGTCCGCGCAGGTGGACCTGGTCTGGAAAGAGGCGTGGCTGGAGCACCATGTAAGTTAACTCTGTGGATTGTGGACAGTGGAAAGAAAAGTTTTTTCTGTATACTCCTCAGGATATTTTAAAAGTTTCATGAAATGTTCACACTTAAAAACTTTGTTTCACCCTCTGCAGCTGAATTTAGTATCTGGACCAGAGAGGCAGGTGCTGGCGGTCTGTCTATCGCTGTAGAAGGCCCCAGCAAGGCTGAAATCTCATTTGAGGACAGGAAAGATGGCTCCTGCGGCGTCTCTTACATAGTGAAAGAACCAGGTAAAACTTTTGTCACCAGCAAGTGTGGAAGTTTCCTCATTTGAATGTTTTTTTTGTAGTTTTTTTTTGTGAGTATTTTGTTTTTCTCACTCTGCACTGCTAAACCTTTCAGTAATTCTTCCTCCAGTTCATTTGATCGTGAAAGTAAATAACCTGTCTGCGTCCCCAGGTGACTACGAGGTGTCAATCAAGTTTAACAACGAGCACATCCCTGACAGCCCATTCATCGTTCCGATTGCTACACTGTCAGACGAGGCCCGCAGGCTCACTGTCACAAGCCTTCAGGTGAGATCACACACACATACACAGACCCAGAGTTGACAAAAGCCACATTAATTTTGTTGTGCAAAACAAGCACAGACACAACACATGCACAGTCAGAAAATATCAGGGTTGACGAGCAGATTGCATGCAACATAATGTTTGAGTGGCTGTAAGATATTTCTGTCTGATAGCACTTTGCCCTTGAATTGTAATTGAATGCCAGCGTTGGAGCAGTATCCGCGACTATAATACTGTGATGCTGGCCAGTGATGAAGGGCTGGATTAACTGTCCCTTGCTAATGTGGGGCAACACAAGCTGTGCTATGTGTGGGCAGTGTGCGAGTCTGTGTGATTGTGTTTCTGTCTGAGAGGACAAAGCAAGAAAACAGTGAGCGGAAGATAAAGACTCCTTTAAAGATACCTGTGACAGCTCACAATATTGCTCTCCTCACTTCACAGACGCGTGTTTTATTTGCCTTCACAGTTTCCATTACATTTGCCAACAATGCTAAAAACATGTATTTTTAGATGACTGAAATGCCATTTCAGAGTGCTTTCCTACCACTAGAAGCCAGGTGAAGTGCAATATCAGACCGACGTTTAAAATGTCACACTACCTCTTATGTCTGGTAGGACCACTCGTCCGCCTGTAGGGCCAAAACACTAAACGCCTCGCTGTAAACTCTGACCTTTCCTGCCTCTCACACCCAACCGCTCAATCTATTCTCGTTCAGGCGTGATGAGTCACAGCACACTTTGTGTCCCTTGAGGTGCGGGCACACACAAATGCACGCACATGTATTCTGATCATATTCCCTCTGTCTTTTGCAGGAGAAGGACTTGAAGGTAAACCAAGAGGCATCCTTCATGGTGCAGCGCAATGGTGCTCGAGGGGTGGTTGATGCCAAAGTCCACACTCCCTCTGGCTCTTCTGAGGAATGCTATGTCACTGAGCTCGACAGCGGTACGTACCAACCAAACTTTGAAGTACAGAGAGAATTCACTTTTTTTATACCTGTAAGCATCATTTAGGAGTAACATATCCACTTCTGTTGTGTTCAGACAAGAGTGCGATCCGCTTCATTCCACGGGAGAACGGAGTTCACTCCATAGATGTCAAGTTCAATGGATGCCACATTCCTGGGAGCCCATTTAACGTGCGAGTGGGAGACCCAGGGCTGGCTGGAGATCCAGGCATGGTGACAGCACATGGCCCTGGACTGCAGGGAGGAACCACAGGTAGATATCACCAACACCACCACTACAAATACGTACCACATTTACTGCTCATTAATGAGTAACTTAAGTATTTTTCAACCTGGACCCTCTTCTCCCATGATATTGTGTCTAAGTGACTAAAGGGAGCAACAGTTTTTTAAATCGGTGCAGTAATGTATCGTAACCACTCAGGGCATGTTCGCACGGTCATGGTTACCACTAGAAGTTCGTGTTTTTGCCACTGACAGGCTCAGATTGTTATTCTAAGTGCCTGCAACATTATGGAGAGGATCCCTACAGAGATAGACCTTTTTGTTTTAGAGGAAGATGCTCTTTGTTGAATCAGAAATAGCGCCGAAATCGCTATCGCCAAACCCACCAGACTCCGTTTAAATAAACAGTAATTTTATTATCCTAAAACACACCTCATTTGAAGTTGACAGAAGCAAAAAAAAACTCATAAAGCTGTCTTTGTTTGTCTGTTTACTGTTCTAACATTCATCAACTCTGGTTTGGTTGAAATTAAACCCTTAATTTAGATGTGAAAATATACTGTCTCTATATACACTAAACTGACTGTTTTCTGGTGTCTTTGCCGATATTTCAAGGTTGTCTGGTTAAACGAAATGGATCTTACTCTGCAACAAAAAAGTCTATCTCTGTAGGGATCCTTTCCATAAGTTGTAAGACATATAAGACAAATAACAATCTGAGCCTGTCAGTGGCAAAAACAATCCCTTTAAGTGGACGTAATTTACAGTGCGAACATGCCCTGAGTGGTTACATTGCAGCCTGTTTCACCACTGCTTGCTGCAGCGATCTTGCTCAATAGACCAGTTTCAACAATCGTTGTTCACATATTTTAACACACAAAAAAAGATCAATTGGGGCCAGGTTGGAAATACTGAAGTTCCCCTTTAAGCATGGTTTTCTTGTGATTTTATTTTCTAACATAACACCATGTGCAGTGTTTGAGTTAGTCTTTAATCTTTTCCTGCCTTGACCTCCTTCTTCCAGGTGTATCCTCAGAGTTTGTGGTCAACACCTGTAATGCAGGCTCCGCCACTCTATCGGTCAACATCGACGGCCCGTCCAAGGTCAAGATGGACTGCCGGGAGTGTCCTGAAGGCTACAAGATCACCTACACGCCCATGGCGCCCGGCAACTATCTCATCACCATCAAATACGGAGGACCACAGCACATAGTGGGCAGCCCCTTTAAAGCCAAAATCACAGGTCCGCCCGACAGTCACTCTCCCATCTGATCTGTGGATCTCACATGCCAAGTGTCTCGATTATGAAACAAATGTTCCTCTGAAAAAAAGTCAGGGAAATGTTATGTCATCTTCATTCATACTGCTCAGTGTACATCTTACATAAAAGCTGTCTCGCACTACGCTGATGTATTCCTGTTGCTGCCTGCTGCATACAAATGCCTTTTTTTATTAAGGTGACATAAAAATACTTTCAAGAATGAGAAGAACTCCCATGAGCTTTAGAAGTTCACTTTATTTGAAAGTGGTATGATATATTTTCCTATTTGAGCTCAGGCATTAGTCCACTTCCTTGCACTTATCTGTAGAAGAAAAGTCCCCGAGAGCAGCAGCATCTTTGCTTCCCTCATATCGATGTCAATACTGAGTGTATTATGTAATGTCTGGACTGAGCTCTGATGACATTAGATAACCTCTCCGTCTCTCCCTCTCCTGCAGGCGCCCGGCTGTCAGGGGGACACAGCCTCCACGAGACCTCCTCCGTCCTGGTGGAAACAGTCACCAAGACCTCCAAAGTGGGCGGCGCCTACAGCTCCAGCTCCTCCTCTTCCACCACCTCTTCAAAACTGACATCTGATGCCAGCAAGGTGGTTTGTCGCGGAGCGGGGCTGTCCAAGGCTGTGGTCGGACAGAAAAACAATTTTACAGTTGACTGCAGCAAAGCAGGTGAGACGCTCACCCAGATAAAGACAAAAGACACAAGCTGATCTCATATTCACACAGTAAAAATACAAGTCAAACACAAACAGAGTTTCTGCAGACAGTGCAGACTAAAGCTGATTGATTTTTGGCCACTTTTGGGCAGAGAAACAAGCTGTAAACACAACGCTGACATATTATCACCTTATAAAGTTGTTATGGTGAATGTGTTAGCATTCTTTGCCAGCAGACATGGAACAAAAATAACATTCATTTGTGCTTCTGGCAACCAGACTAAGTCCAGTTTTCACTCTGCTTTAGTTCAATTTTGTCTCCACCAACTCCTCGGGGAAATATCAGGCTCTTTAGCATCTCACTGCACCACTATGTTGGAGAGTTAGTCACTAACTTTGTCTGGTGTTTGGTGCTGGTCAGGCAGCATAATTTTGTCAGAGCTCTATACTGAAACAGAAATGTTAATGAGTGAGAGTCAACAAAACATTCAAGGTGTGGGCCTTAAAGGGACAGTTCCCCCCAGAATCAATACATATTTTTCCTCTTACTGTACCTGTAGTGCTGTATATCAGTCATAAGTGTTTTGGTGTGAGTTGCAGAGTGTTGGAGATATCGGCTGTAGAGATGTCTGTCTTCTCTCCAATATAATGGAACTAGATGGCACTCAGCTTGTGGTGATCAAAAAATACATTTGAAAAACTCAGCAGCAATGTCTCTTTTCAAAAATCATGACCTGGTTACTCAAAATAATCCACAGAGCTTGTTGTGAGCAGTTTCATGTAGGAACTATTTTCTTTCTACCGAGCTACATCCGCCAACTGTATCACCACACAGAAGGAAGCATGAATCTACTGCTAGCTCACCTAGCACCACTGAGCTAGCTAACATTACAGCTCAGCCGTGGAGGATGATATATGACTGCCGGGTGTAGCTCGGTATGAGAAGTATTTTAACCATGAAACAGCGGTTTCAAACGACCAATGAGCGCTGCCTTGGGATTTAATTAGCAAATCAGCGCTTAGGGTGTGACTAAAGCTGTTGTTAGGCTGTTGTCAAGTGGTGCATCGAACTAATGAGGAGGATTGAGGCTGTTCTAAATCTACGTGTCTTCTCATATTGCCCAACTTCGTAGTTTCTTTCACTTCACTCCACTCCACTCTTAAAACCTTGGCAAAGCAGGTATTTTTGGCATGGCTAAGCATCAAATGGATTTAAGATGACATCAGATTCAAGCGGATACATTGGTCTCTTGTGATTGTTTAGGGAGGATCAAATCCCCTCCTCTACTGAAGTCGGTTTGAGAGGATGCACTGTCAGACTGAAGATGGAGACGGAGAGTAACAAGCTGACAAATCTGTCTAAAATCAGACAAGTTGGCAGGTGTAGTTTGGTAGAAAGAAAATAGTTCCTACATGAAGCTGCTCACAACGAGGTCTGTCGATATCTTCACCAACCAGGTCATGATTTCTGGAAAGAGACATTGCTGTCGAGGTTTTTAAATGTATTTTTTGGCACTTTGAGCACCACAAGCTAAGAACCATCTAGTTCCATTATATTCAAGAGAAGGCAGAGATCTCTATGGACGATATCTACATAACTCTGCAACTCACACCAAAACAATCTAGACTGATAAACAACACTAGAGGTAAGAGGAAAATACGTATTTTTGGGGGGTGAACTGTCCCTTTAAAAACAAAACAAAGAGCTAAAAGACACTAAAACACTGAGGTAGAGCTGAGGTGAACTTCAGTCAGGTGATGATTCTCTATGGGTTTGTCACCACGATCTATTGGTCACATAAAAAGCCAACACACACACACACACCTGTGCAACTTTTCTACACCACAGTCATTAAACCCCGCTCTTTTTCCTTGTCCAGGTACCAACATGCTGATGGTGGGCGTGCACGGACCCCATGCCCCTTGCGAAGAGGTGTACGTCAAGCACATGGGCAACAAGCTCTACAATGTCACCTACACCGTCAAGGACATGGGCAGCTACACCGTCATCGTCAAATGGGGTGACGACAATGTCCCCGGGAGCCCTTACAAAATGGTTGTAGCCTAAAAAAAACTGTTCCAGTGCCCCTGTCCCTTCTCCTCCACTGACCCACCACCTGTTTCCCATCATGTGCACGCATCAATCAAACAACCCAGTACTTCTGCTCCGGCGCTGCTCTTCGCTCCTCAACGGATTACAAAATACTCAACATGCACTAAAACCTGCACGGACATTTGCTCACAGTTTTCTTCATGACAGAATATCTATTGTGCCAAAGTTTTTTATTAACTCCAGAAATCACATTTACAACCATGCAACCATTCAGAGTGACGTAAAGGCAAACAGGGTGGTTGACGAGTCTTTGAGTGATGTTTTGCTCGGTCCATGAATCTTCCTCTCTCCGTGCTGTTGTGTTGTAAACGGATTACATCATACATGAATGTTCAGAGACGTCGGAGTAATCAGCAGTATCAAAGCGTGGTGCAATATGGTTTTGTATGGTTTAAGAATGAGATATTGACTTTGTTTTGTTATATTAACCTATTTTTGGTAAGTCTTTGCAGACCTAATAAAGATTGAATCGCTAACTTTCCAAACGGAAGCTTCTGAATTTATTTGATTTCTCACAGTGCGTGCAGACCCTTCGCCTGTTCAGCAGGAGGCATTTCTTACTTTTTAGATTTTCATAGTTTCATCATGCAGCTATTTTCTGACCACTGCTGGTTCCTCTGTTTGAGCAGCTGTCAGGATAGCTTCTCTTGATCAGTCTCTCTGCTGCCAGCATCTAATGGATGGTAGATCTCCAGGCTTTTAATATATGTGAATCTCCTACAGCCTTTTCTTTACCTATAGCATCAAAATTAACATTACTGATTAGTATTACACTGATGAATCAATCAGATAATCTTCCACACCTCTCATTTACATCCTGTACTTGTCCAGATGCAATCACAAGATGGCAGCATAGTCAAGCTCTATATCTGCGTCTCCACCTAATACGCCAGCACCAAATCTCCATTGTTCCCAGTGAAGATTAACTACTCCATCCTTAACACAAGGGAGCCTGCGGAGCATAGAAACCAGAGGCATCAGCTTCCATTGTGTGTGTAATTAATCCTGTTGGATCAGAGATGGAACACAAGTGGTTTCTGTTGTGGCATCCTCGTGGGGTGGGGAGAGACCCTGCTGAGGCACAAATCAACCAGAAAGAAGGGAGTTTCAGCCTCTCGCCTGTGTGTGTTCCCCCCTGCATATGTGTGTGTGTCTCCTCCGCGGCCTTGTGCATGTGTTCTCTATGTCCTCTGCGTGGTCTACAGGCCCCGGTCCCACAGTGAGTCAACCACCCAGCCTCCACAAGCTGACACACACCACCAGCACCAGTACCATTCTTCACAGAGAGGGGCCTATAATTAGGTGCTAATTTTCTCTGGTTCCACTGTGACACGATGCTGGGGGCCATGGCGAGGGAAGACAGAGCGAGCTGGTGCATTTGATGAACAGTGGCGAGAGCTCGACTCCGGACCATCTGGCCAAGTGGCTGGCGCTGCCCGCTGCTGCCCATGCTGACGTTGGGACCTGGGCAGGGCCCACCCACGTCAGCCTGCTCCTCCGGACCGGGACCCAGGCGTCTGTCCACCACAACATGTTTATCTCGAGTGGTTGCCAAGTGAATCACAACCGCGTGGAAGATAGAGCTCCTCGCTATGCAGACAGCAGCGAGCAAGCAAGCAGAGAGAGAGATAGAGAGCGAGGGGGGAGAGGGGGATAGAGAAGAGGGTGGGGGGAAGAGGAGGGAGGAGAGGGCAAAGAGAGTGTGGGAGGAAGAGAGGGAGAAAGATGGATTAGATGAAGAGAATGGGATTAAAAGAATCCAGATGGAAGAATGGGAGACAGACATGCACACAGACACACATAAAAACACAGAAACAAACCGGTGAAAAAGTACATTTGAGACAGCCTGGAAAACACACACTGCACATGAGTCAACGCCAGATTCATTACCAACACGCTAATGCGGTGTATAGCTTAACCTTCAAAGCAATCACAAATGTTGGACTTAGTGAAAATGGGTGATGACTTATTAATTCTCCTCTAAGGAGGATCAATGGGGGTGGGGGGTGGGGGTTGCCACGGTGATGCCTCTGTCTCTCTTACATCTCTCTCATCCCCGTCCTCGCCCTCCCTCACACGCACTCCCTCTCAGAAATCTGGATTATGTTAAGAGTAAAATTGTGTAAAGGCATGCCCCCCAAAGCTTTTGAAGTTGGTGCTCTCAGGGCAAAAATCTCATTCTCTGGCTTGCCCCCTATCATGCTGACTCCTGCTCTCCTCTCTCTTTCCATCTACTCTGACCCAGCCTCTCCCTCCCCTCACCCTCCCCTGCTTCCCCCAATTTAATTTTTCCTCCCTCTCTCTAAATTCCAATCAATCCAAGCCTCTGCAGATCCAGTGGTTTATTTCTCGTCTCGCTTGTGTTGTCACCACGAGCCTCGTCCCCGCAGCCTGTTTCTCCTACCTTTGACCTTTATTTATCAATGTGGCCAGTCTCTTATACTCTGATGGAAATCCCAATAGACTGGGTCACAAGACGCTGACGTTCCTTGCAGCAGATAAGATAGAAAAAAGGAAAACTTCTATGGCTGAGCGAACAGACAGACAAACAGCTAAACGAATGTTTGCACAAACAAATAGCCGCCCAGCTGGATTAATGAATGGACATGTAGAGAGAGTGGAGGGAGGGATCGTTGTAGGAATTCATCCATTCGGTTGCCATCCGAGCCCCTAGGCCATGGTATGTAATTGCTTCATGCATAGTTGATACACTGCATAATCAACCAAATACACTAGGTTTTTCCTGTGTTTATACAGAAGAATACACTTGCATCTGAAGGCCTTTGGAGAAGTTTAGATTCAATGGGAGGCGTCTTATGATGGGAAAGCTCATTCATATCTGAGCGCTCATCTCCCCCCTTTAGAATGGACAGATACACATGGGACCAGTGAAAGGTATGCCGTCCCGTGGTTGAATCAAGAACACGTTTTGTTTTATTCATATAGAACAGAGATGAAATATTCATACCAGAGTGTTGTTGCTATGCTGTCTTCTGTGTCTCTTACCTCTCATGTACACAAATCCTGATTAAAAATCAGACGGACTATGACCGCAAATTGGTTTACTTCTCGTAGGAGCATAGAAACAATGCAAATGGACGGACGGAGGTCCCACTGGGTGTCGGCAGATTGTGTTCATGCAGCATGCAAATGCATGAAGCATGAAGCTGGTCCAACCTATCTCAAGCCAGTACAGGCGAGCTGAACATGCTGCACTATACAGAGGGATGGATTTCTGTTGATGGAAGCCTCAGACGAGAGATGCATGACAAAGACCACCCCAAGATAGCATTTTCACCCTCATGCCAAAGAGCAAGCAGACATACACAAGATCACACACATTTCTCCCCCAGACACACACGCACATAAGCTTGACCAGCCATTCATTCTTACAGGCACAGGGCAGCACCACACACATGAAAAGGAACAGCATGATGTGAAATGGTTTGGCTTCATGAGGTGAATGAGCAGCAACAGCTCGAGGCAGGAGACATGACAGGAAGGGAAGCCTTCCTTTTGTATGAGAAAGGTGTGCTCACACTTCTTTTGTGGAGCAGCAGGGACGTGTCAGGGGCAAAGTCCCCATGTCTCCATCTCTAATTGGAGCGTATCCCTCTGCCCTGTCCCTATCACACTATGGTGGAAGCAGGATGCTGTGCTAATGGATACCCCCCCTGTGGAGTGCTTGTCCTTGATGTGCTGGGTTGACGGTGGCCCACGCTGAGGGTAGACTGCAGATTAGAGGCAAATCAGAAGATTTGTTTGTCCTCTCCAAGCGGGGTGGGACATTCAAGGAGAGAGACCAGCCATGGCTGTGATGGAGTGGGTGGACCGGTGCGACAGATGTGTGTTAGTGTGACTGATGCGTTCTGGGTGAGCAGGCTGCGCTGGGTCACCGACACCTGGAGAACGAACATAAGCCCGTCCAAGAAATGCACGAGCATACTGATGCTGTGTTTGTTTCAATCAATGTCCAAAAGGCAAACAGCTGAGCCAGAGGTAGCTTTTTGTGATAACACCTCTGGTGAAGATTTAGGAGAAGATAACGATGTTGTAATTACCTGTGCGAAATTGGAACTGTGGATGCTCAATGAGCTATAAACAAGGTTACTCTGGTCCCCTTGGGGTAATTGTTTCAAAAGCCTGCAACAGTCTGGTCCAGTGATGGCGAAATTGGAAGGGGTGGTATCCTGTAATTTCTCAGATCACTGAAGCATGTCCTGTGTGTGGGTTGAAACTCAGGCTGATTTGAAATGGAGGCGTAACTTTTTGTTCCCTCTTACAGTAAGAGTCAATGTCATTGGTCTCAATCAGCTTTTAACCCAGAGATGATAGGGGCCTGTGGGTCAGTGGGCACCACATGCACTGCTTTTTACATTTCACTGAGTATGCCAATTCCCATTACACAATATTTCTCCAGTCATGGCTGTGGTGCCTCTGTGAAAATCATGTTGTATTAGAGTGTGCATACAGGTGGTTAAACAGATAGATAGAAATAGCTCTGCTGAACAGAAATACATCCTATTTGATGCTCCTTGCAGATGGGCCGTCTGGTAATATTAGCATAATGGAATTCAGGGCACACTCGCAGAAATTCACTAATTCATCACAGCATCAAGCCAAGCTAAATAATGCTGTGGCCCTTGAGCTTTGAAAGGGCGACGTGTTTCCAAATATTAGAGCAGACTGACTGTTTACAGCCTAAACAAGTGCTGGACTTGGGGAAAAGAGATGACTGGTTGCTCTGTATACTCAAACTAGATGACAAAAATGTGTCAGGTGTTCTTGGAAAACAAGAAAGAGGAGGAGGAACAGGAAGGCAATCCAAAATATATGAAAAATTATCAACAAGAAATATCAAAAGTGGCAAAATCACTTAAAAAAGCCAACAAACAGGTGTGGCCTTACCTATATAGTAGAAACAGCTGATGGGAAGTAGTCACATGAAGTAGGTGAGACAAACTGAAAATACTGAAAACACAAAACGACATGAGATTACATGGAAAAAAATATTTATATACATCATAAATGACAGATAAGTACCCAAATATAGTTCATAGGCTGTGAGAAAACAGGCCTGTATAGAGTCAAGAGACACATTTCAGAAAGCATGCAAAGTCAATATCCTCATTGAGACCAAGATGTTTGAACACATCCTATCAATGGATCTAAAAGCTTCCCTTTTGTTGTGGACTCAAAGAAGTATTTCACTGCTGCAAAGATGGTCTTTTCATAAGACTATGCAGTAGAAAGACTCAAGTGGGTTATGAATATGGTGCTGCAAGACCAGAGAATAAAGGGGAAATGGCTGTGGCATTAGCTCTTGCTCAAGAGGTAGAAAACCTACAACTACCAGAATGCATTGCACCACAGTGGGCCAATAAAACCTCCTGCTGGCTGTTTCAACACAGGAAACAAAATGGTGGCCAGCTGGCAACAGATGATCTGGAATTACAGTTAAATGGTGAGCTAAAAGATGTTTCTGAAGACATTTTAGGGGAGAAAGAGGCAACACAAGAACAGAATGTTGGTTTATAGTTGATCAGTGCTGCCTTGTTTTACCATTTAATCTGAGATTGGTTTGAGTTTGAAAGAGAAAGCATGACAAGGCTGGCTGTCTCTATCTTCTTTACTCTTGCATTTGGGGGAAAATCACTCGTAGTCCTGGAGTGCACTCTGACACAAATTCAGAGCACTGTTGGAATTTATCGTTAGGTTATTCAGAGCACCACACTTTCAGAGCAGCAGAGTGTACTTGCAAGTACTCTGGGGAGACGAAGCAGCAGAGCATCGAGCGGAGTGAATGTGTGATTAGGATAAAGTAAAATCTGAGATTTACATCTAAACACATTATACATGTTAGTTTAGTTTAATTTCCAACTTATAAAACACAAATGTACTGGCAGACAGACAATACATAAACATTAAGTTAATGCTTTTTTTTTTAGCATTATAAAACAAAACAAAACAGGACTGAAAAGGTGACTGAAAAGGTGTAGACTGAAGCCTTAGCATATTACACCTACCCTTTTAACATTAATTGTTTTTATCAGCTCCTTTTAAATTATACAGAGCAATAAGAAACTGATGGAACTAAGTATATATACAGTATAGGCCTATTGTCTGCCCAAATATCCCAAACACATTTCATGTACACTTTGGTGTTTATACTTCACTTTTATATTTGTTAATCATCTTGTGTTTAATTTTTTTTTTTTTTTTAAATATCATGTGTGTATTACACACTTTTATTTCTGTTTCTAGCCCATTTACTCCACACACTGAAACACATCTTTGTTTTACATTTGTTCTGGTCTTCATTTTTGTGTTAGTAAACACTATATAGTATAGAACGATATAGTACTGAATTCTTGAGTTAAACCATTAAACTGTTTTCCATCATTTCCGTGTCCAGAATTTTTTGGGTGTGGCTAAAAAGCCTTCTTGATGATGCAGCGGAGCAACCTTTAGCATAAGCCCTGCTTGAAAGCCCAGGTCAGACCAAAGATTCGCAACAAGACACAACCGTTTAAAAATGTTGCAGAGGGAAGTTGCAGTGGTGTGAATTAGCTGTCTGAGCTCCACTCAGGCTGGCTAATGGTGTCACCTGCAACTCAGCTAGTCAAATCCCTGGCGGCTGGTCGTAGAATGTTAAGCTTGTCACCTGTTTCTACAGCCAGTCGACTTGTAGTGAAGTCTGATGGTCAAGTCAAAATGAATGCAGATGCCATGTTAGCTTGCTGCGGCAGGTGCTCTGTCCCCGTAGAGTCCTCTGTTTCCATCCTCACGGTGTGCCAGTGTCGGACGTATTTATCATGAATGCAGTCCATCTGATGCTCGTTTTGTTTGTTTTTCACCATTTCTTCACTACTACAAATGCAGCTGTAGTCACTATCTCACTCGCATTATCCTCATTCATATTTTAAGAAGCTACAAATTATATTCAGCCACAAAATAAACCTGAAAAGCTGAAAATCACAACAGAAGTACAGAGAGTTGTTGCATAGAGATGATACACCGTCTCATCTAGTTGCATTGGCGTGAACTGGCAGGTCTTTAGAACGTTGCAGAACGGGGCATTGCAAGTAGCTGCCTGTTTCAACTCATCTCATCACGAATCTCTGGTCTGAACTGGGCATCAGAAGTAGAGCCGTTGAGTTTTGTTGTTGTTCGTTTGAGTAAAAATGACTATGCTGTTGCAGACTGAAAAAAACGAGGTTGATTTTCGGGCAGGTCAGTGTTTCCTGGGTCTGAATTTGATTCTGGCTGTACAGGTCCAATAATGCTGCTAGATGGAGCATCCACTGTAGTGCTACAATTAAAAGAGGCTGTAGGCCTCGAGTGGGCGTGGCTTCAGCATATTTAGTGGACACACCCCTCAGAGCAGAGAATGCTGCCTATTTTTCATGACTTTGAAACATAATTTTAATTACTTGGTGACTTTTTTAATCGTTCAACTTTAGCTGGGTGCTTAATAACACATTCTTCTGTGGAGAAAAGTCAGAACTCATATTTATTTTTGCTTCACTCGCACTCTAATGGTTCATTAATTCACCTAAAAATAGAACACTCTGTTTCTTCGAACAACAGTGTTTTCATTTAAATGTAGAACGTCTGATTGGATTTACGAATGCACCCCAGGTATCTGTAGTGGCGGGGCATCATGAAAATATTAAAGTACAATCTGTAGTTTAAGAAACAGCCCTAGGGCCTGTGAAAATCTGCTGCATTTGAGATGAGCGGGAAGATCTAGGCGCTGTTTAGATGGAGGCAAGTTTACCGCAACTCATTTACACAAACTACCCACAATGTTGTGACACAAAGCTGGCTGAAAGTTGTCAAAGAATCCCTTTAATTGTTGAATCTTTAAACAAGCGGGCAGCTTTGCATGGTGAGATGTCGTGTCTGCCATGCAGGCCTGACCATAGGAAAGCTGCGAACGGACGGGTTATCCCTCTGATCTCTGTAGCTTACTCCTCAGCCCACATCACACCATGTAATGGTGAAATTCACAGCCACAGCCTGACGCTGTGATGTCCTCTGATTTACATTCCTTCTCTGCATTTTGTCCTTTGTATCTGACTGACAAGCGGGGCTCACTTTAATGCCTGCATCTGTGGGGGAGCCACAGCTAGTTTTATCAAAGTTTGATTGTTATACAGTCACCCCCTTTTGAATGTACCGACTGAACACTGGGCTGTCTGTGAGATTGTAAGATGAGAGGAATCACAATAAATGTGCCGCAGCAAATTGATGCTGGGAATGTCATTTTTGACTGCCGTATGAGAGAATGTAATATAATGCATCATCGCCATGTGTGAAAGTCACAAAGTGTACATAGATTAAAACGCCCACACAGATGGACACACACACATGCATGCACAGGCACACACACACCCAAGTTATTTCATCAGGATTGCTTCAAAATGCATGCGTTGCAGGCACTCTGTCTTCTCGACGTGCTCTCAGCTGGTGATTAATAATGTGTTGCTTACATTATTTAGAATCTTTAAACTAGATGCCTCTTTATTAACATGCATTTTACATGAACGTGTAAGTTCAGGCCACATTAGTGTCATGTAAGCCCCATGAATTTTGGGCCCCATGAATTTAATTAAGCATGTTGTCTTTAGTGTGTGTGTATGTGGTTTGCTGCAGGCTACTCATGGAGTCCAGGAATGTCATTAACATTTTATGTACATCAGACATCCCATATCCCCACCAGATACAAACAGCAGACTTAACATCACTCAAGAGTGCAAAGATAAAGGTGGGATGATGTAAAGTTTGACTTATAGGGAAAGATGGCAGACGAAACATGGTAACAGAAACAGTCGTGACTGATCATAACAGGAAAACAGGAAATCAGTCTATAACCCTTTAATGAAAGAGGCTCTGCTCAATATATAGGATCATCAAATATCACCTGGTGACATTTACATAGAAGATATGTGATGATGCTTTGCCTATGAAAATTTTAAAGGCCCAGTCTGTCCTTTTTAACCATAAATTACAGGCATTATTATCTCCAGCAGGTGTAACCCTGGAGGGGATCCTGCATTTGGTCGTGTGTGCATGTGCAAGTATGTGTATAGCTAATCATGCAAACTATTGGACCAATCAGCGTCATATTTTGTATGCACATGTACGACTGCATGCTCAAGGACATCTTTTGCTCGCATTGATTTGCGATTATTGAAAAAATTAATTGTTTTATACCTGCTAACTCTTCACTCCTCTTAACCAGCCAGTAGGGGGCAGAAGTGATCGACAAAATCTAGTCGCCAGAAGAAAATGTTGGGATTGTACGTTTTTGCAAACCACAAATATGTAACCTTTTCACATTTTATATTATATCAACGTGTCTTTTAAATTCTTTTTTTTTTTTTTTTTTAGCCAAATCTGAACAAACCGACAGCACTGTTATTAGAACTCAACATGTCCACAGGCACCTGCTAGCTACACATTCTTATCCCCATAATCATAATTTAGCAACCACAGCGGTACAACTAAACACCACATCCCTACAGTTCAACAGACATATTACCAATCAATCAATCAATCAATCAATCAATTTTATTTATAAAGCCCAATATCACAAATCACAGTTTGCCTCACAGTTGCTGACCCTAGCTAACGTGTTCGTATGACACAATTTCTTACATAGATTCCTTCCATTGATGAGGTGATGTACTCTTCCAGAATTTGAGGATCACTCGAGCAGTTACATTTATCACAGCAAGGTCATATTTTGATACATTCGGTAATTCTGTTTGGTCATACCCAACCACTTCCCAGTGTGATCCACAACTTTTCCCCCAAATGGGTCAATCAGATCACACTCCCAGATTGCATGTAGAAATGTTCCTATTTCTGTCTGACTTTTTCAACATAAATTATTAGCCAGTAGACCCATCCTGTACACCATAGAAGGAGTAAAGTAAAACCTATGGATTAATTTATACTGAGTACATTTTCGTCTTGCCCCCTCTATACATTTCCCAGTATTTGACAGTATTCACATTAACATGTCTAAAGTGATGCACTACATGAACTGGCTGTCATTAGGTGGTGGAAGGTACAGGGGATAGCATGACATTTATTTTTGCTATGAAGTTGGACGTTTTAACATGGGGGTCTGTGAGGATTTGCTCTTTTTTGGAGCCAGCTTCAAGTGGCCATTCAAGGAACTTTTTTGCACTTCTACATTAGCTTAAGCCTCGCAGTTTGCCGCTTGGTTAAAATGTAAAGTTTCAGCGTATCTGCTACATGGTAGTCTCTATATACAGACTCTACATCCAGTGAATGTAGAGTCTGTAGGCAAACCCCAGAGACCTTGCCTCCAGAAGAAGAGCGGAAGAGCCCTGGTTTCCGGTTGTAGGCTGTTTGTAGTCCGCGTGATATTGACCAATCACGTTTGAGCTGGCTGCAGTTGTTGCCAGGTTAAACGGTCCGTGCAGAGAACTAATGAGGCAGAACATAATTGGTGTCACTGCGAACTCTGAATCCATCGCAATGGTTTAGCATATTTAACATTACTTATATATAAACAGAAGTCAGAAACGGAAATTCGCTTCCTCCGCCCAAATCAAACTGGAATGCCAAAAAATCGGGGGTCTGCCCCCAGAGGCTGTACCGCCGAATACAGCCGATGGGTTCCGAGAATGGCTACATAGTAACATGCAAATGTAATGCATCTGTAGTTTTTCAAAACGTACAGTCCCAAAATTTTTCTGCCAATTGCGTTGACAAAGTCACGTAGCAAAAGCATAGAGCAAAAGGAAATTGTCTCGGCTAAAAACAAGAATCCTACTGTCTGTTGCAGGGCACATTTTGGCCTTTGTCGTGGCTCGAACACTGGTATTCATGTAAAAGTTTGGTCTCATTATGAACTGAAGCATCTGCGAATTCATTCCACTCCCGATATGTAATGAACCACTAAAGTTACACATTAGCTAAGCATGTCACAAGATGAAAAAAAGACCTTGTTTTGTTTTTTTGTTTTTTTTTACCTTTGCCGCCATCTTGACTGTCTGGGAACCAGGAGGGACAGCTCCACTGGGCGCAGCTAATTCTGTTGGTTTTGAGTTGATCAAAATGTTAGTTTTACTGACCTTTTAGCACCTTTAAGCTCATTGTTTTGGTTTTTGAACTTTTCAGCTACCACCTCTTGCCTGCCAGCACCAAACAACAAACATAGTGGAGTGTAAAGCAAGATTTATACTTGAGCTATACAGAGCTTACATTATAGCCTAGGCACATGGACTACACCTTTGTGTACAGACGAAGAATTTGTCTTTAACTGGACACATTTTCCCCACAAATACAACATGCTAATGTTTTCTGCACAAGCCTATGGCATATTACTTTGTATAAATTAGCCCAGCGGCCAGCAGGCTTCTCCTCTTTTCATATTAAACCAGGAACAACAGCAACATTTAACAAAGGTAACAGTACATAATTTGGCTCCATTACAACTCAAAAGGTTCACAGACAAAACAACTGTTATACTTAACACGTTTTCCAAAACAAATATAACATGCTAACAACGCTAACTACCAGATCTGTCTCCAGGTAGGATTGTAAAATGCCACAGAGAAAGAGCAGCTTTGAACACTCAGCCTTTTCCGATGGAGCAGCACACACCTGGAACACTGTACCCACAGAACTCAGGAACATCACATCTCTTAAGTCATTCTCCAAATCTATAAAACGGTGGTTACTGGACAATCAAACATGTTGTCATTATCTGAATTAGTGGTTAAGTCCTTATTTCATTACTGCATTTTGCTTTTGTATACTATGTTTTCCTTAATGTGCTTTGGTTTTATGGCTATGTCACTGTCTTGTTAATTGTGCTTGTGTGCTGTTGTCTTTGCTCATGTGCTTTGCTTTGTGCCTTTGTGTGTTTGTTTGTGGCTATGTGCTTTGGTCTATGCTGTGTTTTATATTGTACTTTTGTATAGTATGTTCTTAATAGGTTATGTGGTTAGGTCATTGTTTTTATTAATAGTGCTTATATCTTGCTGTTTTTGCTTATGTGCCTTGTTATGTGCTTTGTCGATGGTTATATGTTTGCTCTGTGCTCATGTGCTCTTCTATGGACATGCTAACAATCCGTCTTTTATCTGTGCTAATGTGTTTCTGTGCTTTTGTATGTTATTTTAATGTCATGTCATTTTCTTATATCATCAACCTGCCAGGGACTGCAGATGAAAATTAGCCTGTGTGGCTAAATCTGGCACATTTACGTGACTTAAGCGATCATGTTCATTAATGTGCACTGTCCCTTTCTAAATAAAATAAACAAACGTTATTAGCACAAGCCTGTGGCATTTTACATTGTATAAATTAGACAAACAGAGATTTCCTCTGCTCATACGATGCCAGGATAAATCACACTTAAGGGATAAAATGCTATTTTTGTGGAGGCTTTATTGTCCTCACAAATTGTTTCTTATCTGTGAAATGAAAGGAAATAAAAGCTTTGTTTCCACTGAGGGAAATGGCTTCAGCTTACAAAAATAGACATGAGGTCTGCATTGCCAGGATGTGTAGTTACATTTCTGGGGAGGTGCACGTAAGGCTACCTCGACACAGAGCCTATGCCGTAGGTACGGCGTCGAATACATGGACTGCTTGGCATAGTCCATGTTCGTAGTCTCTGCATAGAGCTGACCTACAAGTATAAATCCCATTTTAAGCAGCTAAAGAGCGAGATATTTCGGTTGGTGGAGACCAAATCAGAGCTACAAAGAAAGTGAATATTGAAATTACATTTGCAGTCACATGACCAGACACATAAGATTAAATGCTTGCTAATTTTACTCTGAAAACTGTCTTCTAATGCATTCCCCATGTTCACTTTTTAAGATTATAATATGTCAGTGTTGTGTTTGCAGCTCGTTGTGCTGCCCCCAAGTGGCAAAAAAGCATCAATCAATTCTGCGCTATGTATGTATTAACTCCACAGCAGAACGCAGGGTAACTCCATGTCAGAACAGAGAGATAAGGTGTTGTTATATTTTGTCTTACAGATGCCAGCGACTCCTGTTTATCCTGTCACGGTAGCTGACTTTATAAGGCATAATAACAGGGATCAAGGTGGCAATGTGCTGTGGATCAACCTTGAATTTCATTTACAGCATCAGAAGCCTCATTGTCATGTGCATACGCTGGCCCTGTCCCTATAACCAACAGTTTAAGGAGGAGGGGTTGGGGAGAGCTTACAATTATGCTATTATTCCCAGTGTGTCCTGTTAGGCTAAATACTTCAAATCCAGCTGAAAAGACACAAATTAATCTGGTTCATTTAAATGGGATAATAAACCCTGTGTAATAAGCATTATATATATATGTAAGTGAGTGGCAGCTTGTCTCTCGGCCTCTAGGTGTGTGTTAGGGAGCGAGAAAAGAGAGGGAGAAGGGAGCATATGTGCCTGTGTGCTGATGTGTATGCCCATGTGTGCGTGCGCTGTCTGTTTATGTGTTTATGGATTTGTAACTCCGACGGGGTGTGGGGGGTGGGGGGTACAATTTTGTCTGTTGTGATCCAGTCCCAGCTGTGTCTCATTAACTGCTGTCATTTTAATCCTCTTAGTCAAATCCCATAATTTTGTCCATCAACAAAAACATAAGCAACAGGGCAACGATTAAGCGACGCGGTTCCAGCCATTCAAAATGGAGGCAGTGTAGATAGAGTCGACGTTAGTTCAGTTGCATCCGCCCCGGTGTTATGTAAAACAATCAGGAGGCCTTTCCTTTAAATTTTCATCGACTACTTGGTGCAAAGCTACTGCTAATCTGGTTTGGACTCTGCAGAATTCTGGGAGCTGAAAGGATTTGTTGTTTGTAGCTTTACTCTGCTCATCTGCAGATTCTCCTGGGAGGATGAGCAGTTCGGTTACGTTACGTACCACTCTGGATTCCTGCAGTCAAATTCTAGTTTACCCATGTGAATTTATTTGAAAATGTATGACTGATTCAGTCTCTGCCTCCCCGTGGCCCGACAGTCCTCTCCCCTCCGTGATGAAAGCTATTTTCTTCTCTTTCCCCACACTGACAGCTGGTGTGTGTGCTCTTCACCAGCAACACTTCAGCTCAGACCAGCTCTATGTATAGATCGCCGTCATTGAAAAAGCCTATTTCAGTGGCTCTTGCTGCTATGAATATACGTGCAACATTCTGCCATGCTTTATTTCCAACGCAATTACCTCTTTCTCTCCAAATGAGTCCAATAATGCTGCAATGCGCAAGCTCTTCAGGGTACATAAAATCCAACTTCTTTCGTGATGAGAAACTCGACATGATTGTCCAAATGTCAAGCTGTCCCCCGAGAGGCATTGTAATGTACACAGAGCTTGTGGTTGGTTTTAATTGTGACATTTATGAGATGTGGGAGAGCAACATTTGTGCTCTCCTTCTCCTGTGCCAAAGCTACCCAGAGGATTCTTTTTCCATGAGACTGAATCGTCCATTAATTGTGGGTACAACTGGTGAATCGATCTGTCAGGTAGTATTTTCCCGAGCTGCAAATTAGTTTCCCTGGAAGCTGTTAGACTAGCTATGAGAAGGGTGCAGTATGTCTATGCCCGGGGTTTGGTAATACCACAGTGTTGCCATAGCTTCCCATGATGCCTATAAAGTTCAAATCAACACATTGCAATTACCATCTATTCTTCAGTGTACGGCTGCCCGTAGTGACTGCCTCCACCAGGAGAGTTAGGACAAGCCTCACTGCTTTATTCTCCCGTATGTCATCCTGGGCTGAAAAACAAGATTAAATTGGTTCTGCTCAACTATTTGCTGTCAGCTAAAAGTAGATGGTTCAGCCTCAGAGAAAAAGGTATCCTGCGAATCTGCGACCAAACGCTCACTCAAACAGACAATAGAGGCGTGCGTGCACATTATGCGCGCAGATGCAGATGAACTCGCACGGCCTCGCACTTGCACACAAACAAACCAAAGAAATTCAAAGGCAGATTCAGAGAGCACTCACGGAGAGATGCTTGCACACACACACACTCGTGCACTGACACACAGTCGGTAAACATGCGCACACACAGTAGAACACACAGACCACACAGCCAAACATTAGTGGCGTGTCAGAAGTCTGTCATTTCTTGTTTGGTAGATGTGAAGGCGTAGGCCGCATTTGTGACCTTTGTTGTGACTGTGAGGCGTGTTTCTCCCTCTTTGGTGAAGATGATTAATTTCTGTTATTTACATTACTGCCCTGAAGGCTTCTCAATAGGCCTCACACATTTGTCATTTCCACTGCACTGTTTTTCAAATGGAAATGAAATAGAATGTACAGCCTCCTGGGTCCGTCTCACGGAGACTCTTTTAAGCAGAGAAGGCGCTGGAAAAAACTGTATTTGCTCATAATAAAGCAGCCATGTCAACATGGCGCTGCAGCAGCCACACAATGCAAAGTCTTTTGGCTCTAGTAAACAACAAAAATAATCTTGAGGGCTATTAGGTGCTACGCTCTCGCCATTCTCACACTGCTCCTGCTTAATTAGAGCTCTGATTGGATGGGTACAGTCCATAAACCAGCCATAACACTGGTTCAATCTAGATCTGCGTTGCTTTTTTAACGTTGGTTTATAGCCTGCAGGAACCATGACGTCCCCAGATGTCTGTCTGTGTATTCCCACACCCATGCAGCGAGCACACACACATCTTAGCGAAACACCTAGTGAATTTATGTTCACCCTGTTCTCACTTCCTCCTCTTCCTCTCTTCCAACAGTTCAGGGCTTATTTCTTTCACCTCCTGGGAGCGTGGCGACAGAGTAAAAGAAAAGTGAGAGGAAGAAACAGGGAGTTGAAGGGAAAGTGAGAAAGACTTGAAGGTGTCCTGAGAGCGCTTTTGCTTTATGGAAAACGCTGCGGCTAATCCTCTGAGTGTCACTGCACTCTCCGCATCCTAAATCAGAACCTTTTTGTACGGTAAGTACAGACACTTCCCAAGACGTGACTCTCCCCCTCCCTTTTTCCGTCGCTCAGCCTCGGAAAAACACTAACAATCAACCGCATGAGCTCTGCTTCATCATGACCATCATTAGCTTTCACCAACACAATTAGACTTTTTATGCAGAAGCACAAAGTCACTGTTTTCATCATTAGAGCCTGCTGAGTGTCACTAAAATGGTCTGATTGGGAAACAGCAGCCACTGATGAGCCATAAATGAGTTATGGTCATTTATGGTAATCAGAGCTGCACACTACACACACCTCATTCTATGTTAAACAAACACTTTATTTTCCCGATGAGAAGGGCTGGCATTTGTTCCCCGGGGTTGTATTACTACAGCTGGCCTACAGCTGTGATCATAACTTAACGTCTCCGTAATGGGCTCGGCCCTCTAAGCAAGCTGACCTGTTAGGCCGGGGACTGCTTGACGGCGGTAATTACACATGTGAGCCATTTAAATGAGCATGATTAGCCAGTAACAAGCTGAAAGAGTGAAAGGAGGCGATTAGACAACTGCGTGCTGATTCATCCGCCAGTGGGAAAAACCAAACCGCTGCAGGTGAATATTTGTGTTGCTTTATGCAGTAATAGTTGCTCTAACGATGTTTATACTCGTGGTGGTAAGCCCGACCGTAATGAGAATCTTAAATTGTAATAAAATGTGGTTTTACTACACTAATTTAGACAGAAGGCACACCAAGGCACAATGAAATGGAAGTGCTTTTATGTAGCTGTGTGTGTTCAGGCAGATCAGAAAGTCGAAATCTATTTAATATCAGCAGTTCAGTTTGGGTGGTTCACCTCGTGTTTATTTCAGTCTGTTGTTTAATTTAACCAAAAGCTTGTGTTGTCAGCGTAGCCCCTGAGCTATGCTCAAAGCCCCAGCACTGCCCTCTGGCATTTTTTCCCTTTGCAGATAAAGAAACCCCTGGCCTAGCATATCAAAATATTGCACTTTAATGTGGCAGGTTTATTTATAGAATGAAGGATTTATAATTATTTTAGCATCAAAAGATTTGCCGGATTGTGTCATTCTACAGCTCGTATGTGCTACTCGCCATCATGATATCTGACAAGCAGCTCCAGGCCCTTCACTGTGTGCTGTGAGCAAGAGTCCAATTCTGACACTGTTTTTGTGAGATTTCAATAATGCTCCCTGTCCAAACTTTTTTTCCCATTTCTGGTGTTTATGAGTGGAAAAACATACCTTTGCAATCACTCTCACAGCCACTGCAGTCGCTCCTACGGGAGCACAAATCTTTAATTACCCATGAAACATACATTAAGTTTTACCAGCGTTCCTCTGATCATTTTAAAGGGAGCTGACTGCATCACAGCAGCGGAGCCAGAGGAGAAAGAGCGGGAGAAAAGCAGGCTCATGACATCTTGAATGCGTCGGGTGACTGATCTGCACTCGAAGGGGAGTGAACTGTAGAGTGAGACTTTACTGTTGCAGGCCACCTAATATGATCAAATGTTGCATTAAAGGTCCAGTGTGTAGGATTTAGGGAGGGTTATTGGCAGAAATGGAATATAATATAATAAGTATGTTTTCTTTAGTTTATAATCACCTGAAAAAAAGGAATCTTTGTGTTTTTGTTACCTTAGAATGAGCTGTTTATATCTACATAGGGAGTGGGTCCTTTGTCCGTGGAGATTGCCACGTGGCACTGCCATTTTTCTACAGTAGCCCAGAATGGACAAACCAAACACTAGCTCTAGGTAGGGCCATTCATGTTTTCCTGTCAGCGACAGACAAACACAGATTTTTTTGAAAGTGAAACAGCTTTATTCAGTGTTTTTACCAGTTTAAATCCCTGGGTCCATTTGTTTTGGGGTAGAAGAGACCACTGTGGATAATGTGGCTCCCAGTAAAAACCTTCTGAACATCTGCATCAGAAATAAGGTAAGTACACATTTGCAGGTGTTGGGTGAGCGGGCCATCTGCAATGTTCCAAACAGTGAAAGTGTGCTTTCAGACCTAGAGTTGTCTTGCTTTGGTCCGAATCAGGGACTAATTTTGTTACAAAGTTGTATAATTGCCTAGAGCTGGTTCGTGTTCTCACGGCAGCATTTACAAGCGGACCAGATCAAATGCCTTGTGTGAGAAAGCTGCTCTTGATTGGTCAGAATTTCCATGCAGGAAAAATCCAGGAAGTAAACAAAACATTGAAGAAGATTACACTTGCAAGATAAATGTGACACTTTCTAATGTCACAATGGAGGGACAACTACGCAGGTTGATTTCAGCGCTGGACATCGTGGACTATATTGCTGTCATTGTTCATTTTAACGAGGCGCGGCTCCAACTAGAAAACAATGTTTTGATACATTACAGGAGTACAGCAGCACGGGAAGAGATGCAAATTAATAATCCTGTAACATCATGTGACGTGGTCATCCTTGTTTAACCGAAACAATACGTAATGTGACTGCAGTTGGTTCAGATCGAGGTCGGAACACATTCGCACCCCAAACAAAACGCACCAGAGTTCGTTTGCAACCAGACTGAGACCGCCTCTTCAAGATTGCTTGGTCTGGTTGTTTTGGTGCGCACCTGAGTGTGCTTGCTGTGTTCACACCTGCCCAAATGAACTGCACTTAGGAGCAAATGAACTTGAGTTCAATTGAATTGAACCAAACAGGGCAGGTGTGAAGGCATCCTAAGAGAAACACAGATTTGTAAAGTTAGGCTGCTTTATTCAGTGTTTTTACTGGCTTTAATCACCAGGGGTCTCATTTTTAAACATTTTGTATGCACAAAGCGATGCCTGAGAAAGGCGTGCACCACTTCCTATGCAAAAATTGTGATCTATAAAAACAAACCTGATTGGAAAAACTTTGACCCATGTCCATGAACATTTTGGAGACAGGAAATTTGTGATGCAGATGGAGACTTGGAAGCATGATTGTAGAAACTGTCAAATATTTTTTGGTGCACGCCATTTCTGGCTTTTGTCTGCATGTACATTTTTAGTATGGATCCTATGCACTGTTTTATAAATGAGACTCCTGGTCCGTTTGTGTTGGAGAGGAAGAGGTAAGAACCTTTTGAGCAATGAACACTGAAGGAATTCTAGCCAGAAGTTTCAGCTGGTTGCAATCTGCAGTCCTCACCACTAGATGCCACTAATCGCCCCTTATTCTTAAACACTGGACCTTTAAGTTTTACCAGTATTCCTCTAAGTATTTTAAAGGGAGCTAAATGCATCATAGCAGCAGGACCAAGGAAAAAAGAGCAAGAGAAAAGCAGGCTAATGACATCTCGAATGTGCTGGGTGACTGATCTGCACTTCAAATGGAGCGAACCGCAGAACGCGACTCGACTGTTCTCTTGCAGGCCACCGAATACGATCAAATGTTGCATTAAGCAGAACATGACATCAAATTAGACTCAGTGATTATTAGTGGCCTCAGAGTAGGTCAGTGATAAAGCAGGACAAATCTTCAGTAAACGCTCACAAATGTACATATCCATGCCCAAACATACGTTCGATAATGATCCTTCACTCAAGTTGAAAAACTTCTACAGCAGCAGCAGCAGCAGGCCAGTTCCAGCAGCCTTTGCCATTAATAACATATTAACGATGTATGTCGGCTTTGAAATTATAATATTTTTGTAGGGGCTCAATTTGAAATCCATCACGCGTGTGTGGGGGCTCATTACTAGTATGTAGCCGAAGAATTATCGGAACAAGGCCCTTTGCTGCCTGTCTGTCATTACAACACTGTCAGATGTGCTTTGGCTAGGGGGGCTGTTAAAGGGAGCACGGGGACTTATCTG